>NC_090933.1:737045549-737670549 GCF_040938575.1 Ambystoma mexicanum | reverse complement strand
GTTGTTGTACTTGAAACTTCTTGTGTTTCACTAAATGATTGTATTAGCTGTTTTGTTTCAACTTTTTTTACAAATTCTGCTAGAGATGGATGCTTATGTTGGACACCGTTATTTTCATTTGCTCTACTTTTGTGTTGCTTTCTACAGACTTGACTTTTGGTAGGCATTCTTTAGGGTCTGTTGAAAAAAATAAAGAAGATATGGGTTGGGGTGTTCTGGAATGTATGTGTGCTGTGTGCATGAGTGTTTGAGTAAGATGATAAAGATGTATGTAATGGTGTGTGATTGTGCATTGGGAACTAAAACTAGTAGGGATAGGTATTCTTGAATTTATGTGTTACTAAACTGGGGTTCAGATGACGAAAAAAAGTAAGCTAGTGGTGTGGAAAAGTACAAATAGTAAATCTAATGTATACAATTAAAACAGTTGTTTGTTCTATAATGTGAAAATTGTAGTGGTTCAGTTGGGTAATTTGTGTGTCCAAAAATAGAAATTTGTGGGCCATTCTGGCTGTAAATCGCTGTTTAAGACATGGAAATTTTTGGACAAAATGGTACAAAATCTCTATTTTTAGAAACCGAAATAGCTATATAGTATTAACGTTATAGTATATTTGATTAATAATACAAATATTGTGGTGATATTTTACATACTTTTTTTTTAAATTAACAGGTAACTTCTTAGTTTTTCTTTCTTCTTCGAATTCTGCTGCTTCTTTTCAGGAAACTGGTCTTCACTGCAATTGTAAAAGCTTCAAATTAGTAACTTTGTTTGTATATAGCACTGTTTTTAATTTAGATATTGATTTTTTTAATTGAAATCCTCAGTGCCTTCTGTAAAACCATTAAACTAATTTATTTACATAAGATACATTGCATCAGTTCAGTACATATGATATGTTCTTAATGAACAAATTGTATTGAATGACTAACTGTAGCAAAAAAATATCTTTACTATGTCTTGTGAAATTTATAATATATTAGTGAATACCACTATTTCTGTAAGTAAACTGTTCTAGGTAATAGCGCCTCAATGTCATGTCTAATTTAAAGTAATTAAGTAAATAAATAAATAAAAACTAAAAATATGAAATTGTACAAGTATTTTTATAAAGGTTTAAACATAGATTGTGTTTGCATGCAATTTTGTTTGAATATATGTAGTCTATAAATTTAATTTAAAAAATGTTAGTTTAACATGATTTGAGTGTGTGTGTATAAAGAAAGTAAATAGTATAAAGGTTTATAAGTGATAGTTGATTTTAGGAAATTGAAAAAAGTACAGTAAATTCATTTTACAGATTTTACAAGGTAAAAGTCTGTTTGAAAATGTGTTCATCTACTATACAGAAAATATGCATACCTGAAGTTTGTGTTCATGCATATGGATATGCATGGAGCTGCAAGTAGAAATCTTGAAGACTTGTACAGTATTTCTGGTAGATGCTGCTTGCCAATGATATGACACTTGTACTCAGAGAGATTCAGAGTACATTTGCAGTGCTGATCTATGATGATGCAATTAGATGTAGAGGTCTTGAATGTGATTGGTGCATGGTCATGTGATTTTTGAGGTACATCCAGTGAGGGAATGGCAGAGAGAGTGTAGTGGAAATGGTAGAAGGGCTGTTCATGTTACGATATGTCCGCGGACATGGCGGTAGTTCGTGGACATCGGGAGTTGCATCCAGGGATTTTTGGGTTCAGAAGTCATGCAAATGAGAATAAGCATTGAAAGGGATTGGTCAGGAAAGTTTGGTGGGTGTGTTGTGCCAGGAGAGATTTTCTCAGATACTCTTTTTGCTGAGAGAACACAAGATAGCTATGGCTGTGTGTTTCAGAAAACAGATTGTTTGGATTTTAGGAGATTCGTGGATACATTGGTTGAAGGTGCATGCATAAAGCTGTGGAGTAGCTGTAGATCTTGGATTCCCACATGTGGAAGTACACTGGCATGGAGTACGTGAAATGAAGTGGTTGGACTTGCTACCTCTCTGTGCTACTTTGGAGACAGGGCAACATCCAGATATAATTGTAATTCATTGTGGAGGGAACAGTTTAGGACATGTGACTGGAATTTCTTTGCAATTTGCTATGAAAGAAGGACTTAGGAAGGTTATGGAAATGTTTGCTAATTCTCAAGTGATATTTTCACGGATTGCGCAGAGACAAATGTGGCTTCATTCTTCTTCATTTGGTCCACAAATGGAAAAAGCAAGGCGCAATGTTAATAAGGCTGTTTGTGCCTTTCTAAGAGATTTTGGCATGTCTTCTTTTCACAATGAAAATATTATGTTTTGTAGTACATACATTTTTTTCGCAGAGATGGAGTCCATCTTACTTATGCTGGCTATCAGATTTTTCTGAGAAATGTACAAAATGCATTGCGACCTTTTTTGGAATTACAACAACGATTTTGAAGTAGATGTTAAGCATTTACAATTTTTGACTTACAAACACCATCCAAAAGCTCTTTTCAGAGCCACCACTTCTTTCCAGAGAAAATTACAATGTTTGTGATGGAGTAGCAACCCAATTTTTTTAATGTTCGCGAACTGTCCGCAGACTTCTAAAAAATACAGAGAGCCCTTCTTCATTTATTTTCACTTCTATTTTTTAACTGGGAAAGGCGGCTCTGAAAAGAGCCTTATTTTTTTTTGATTTTTGTAATTTTGTATTTTTATTGGTTTTTCAGACACGACACACTAGGAGAGGAGGGTAAAGGAGGATAAACGGGGGGACACCAACCACAGGGATAAGAAAGGGCGAGCTGAGAGAGGAAGATGTAGAGTGGGTTTTATTTGGGTAGTGAGCAGGTCTTCTCGTGCTCTGAGACTTTAGTCTCAAAAGCACTCCGAAGTCGCTCCCCCCTGCAGAGTGCTGTGTCACAGTACATACATACAACTGTGACCCTCGAAAGGTAAGGGTCATCAGCATTCTGTATGGCCTGTGAGGCAGCTTGAGAAAGACGCTGTCCCACAGAGGTGGTCCTTGTGGTGACAGGATCAGAAACAGAGGATGAAGTAGAGGAAATGAACCTGCTACGTTCTTCGCAAGATGCAACCCTGCGAATAGCCCCAGAGTGAAATGACCTCAGGTGTCGCTTCATAGTAGTGGTCCCAAAGCTGTACTTACCGTGCTTCCCGCGACTGAGTATCATTTTGCACTCATTGCAGGTAACACGGTTCGCACGAGCCTTAGGAACATTACCATGAATGGTAAATAACTGCCACACCCAAGACTCACGCCTAGTGTGGGTAGTAGGGTTTTCCTCTTCCTCATTCTCATCATCCTCTTCTTCCTCCTCTGCATCCTCACTCCTGTTCCCCTCTTCAGGCCCTTGGGCAGGTGGTGGTGGTGGAGGCGGTGGGGGTGGTGCTGAAGCAGGTCCAGCACCAAGTGGCAGTTCAGCAGCCAAGGATGTCATCTCGATGATGGTGTAGTCTGCAGGTGGCAGCAAAAATCACTGAGTTCTGAAGAATAGCCAGAAACACAATGGGAATAAGCTCTTGGTCGTGGTCTTTTATAGGGGTGCTTGTGCGCGGTTCGCGGACATGCACATTGTCCGCGGACAGATCGAACACAAAAAAAGGATCGGAAAGTTTCAAAAGGTATATAGAAACTCAAGATTGCTATGTGGGACTTGTGCCATGGTGAGATTTTATTGAAAAATATTATGGATTAACTGAAAATGTACTTTTAAATTGTTCAGGGACACAAACAGTGTCCGCATTTCAGGACACACGATGAGCGTGGGCGCGGTCATATGATCCGTTCGCGAACTAGTCCACGAAGGAAGCGCCTGTCCGCAGGACACCAAGTGCATGGAGATTGGTTAGTGCATGCGCATTGATGTCCTACGGACACTGTTCGGGTTCTGAAGTAATTAAAAGTGCGTCACACGTGAAACGAACATTTCAGGACACCGCATGTGTTCTTAGAACAGTTTAAACTTGGTAGCCAACAGTAAGGACAGATATAGTGTTCTTCAGGACACGTGTAATTTCGTTTATGTACGAACATTTCAGGACACCAATTGTGTTCTTAGAACAGTTTCAATTGGGTAGCGAACACTACGAACAGGTATAGTGTTCTTCAGGACACCTCCATTTTCGTTTACGGACGAACATTTCAGGACACCAATAGCGTTCTTAGAACAGTTTGAACTTGCTAGCGAACAGTACCGGACAGGTATAGAGTTCTTTAGGACACTTTAATTTTTGTTTGTTTACGAACAATTCAGGACACCGCGTGTGTTCTTAGTACAGTTTCATGTTGCTAGCGAACACTACGAACAGTTGTACTGTTGTTCAGGACACATCATTTTCGTTTATTTACGAACATTTCAGGACACCAACTGTGTTCTTAGGACAGTTTTAAGTTGATAGCGAACATTACGGACAGATATAGTGTTCTTTAGAACACTTTAATTTTTGTTTCTTTACGAACATTTCAGGACACCACGTGTGTTCTTAGAACAGTTTCAACTTGCTAGCGAACAGTACGAACAGGTGTGGTGTTCTTCAGGACACCTCCATTTTCGTTTATGTACGAACATTTCAGAACACTCGCACTGTCCGCGGACACTTTTATTGTTTAAAAAAAAAAAAAAACGGAAACTATTCACAATACAATATAAAAATTAAACTTTATTTAACATATATTAATAATTTATGACAGAGAAGGTGAGGCAGAAACAGAAACAAAAACAGGAGAATTTGGGGTTTCAACATGATTGGTATTAGGTGAAGAAGGGATGGAAGTCTCATCAAAACGTTTTGGATTATGGAGACGGTTTGGGGATAATTGACTGGGATATGGTGAGGAGGGACAAGTACATGTGGGGCAATGGTATGAGGTTTTTGGTTTGAAATGATTTTCTACAAAAGTTTTTAAATTATTAAAATTAGCCAACTATACATCCATTTTTTATTCTATATTGTGAACACTGTTATCCATAACAGGGTTTTCTGAAGTTTGTTCTATTTTGGTATGCTCTGTACAAAAAAATAATATATATGTTAAATGTATATAAAAAAAATAATAAATAAATGGTTTATATTATAAAGTGTTTACCATTAGTTTCACTATCTTGTAACATTTGTTCATGTGGGAAATTGTCCTCTAGCCATTTCAGAGTACTAGACATTTCTGTGAGAAAAAAAAAAAGATAATATATTTTTTAATCTAATACAGAAAGTTTATAAATATATGAGTAAAATGAAGTACACTTACTATTTCTGGTAAGATAAGTCCTATGTATTCAGTGGGTCTGGTCTTGTTCTCAGTTCTGTTGTGTCTGTGGGGTAATTATGTTGGAAGCCAATTTATCTTCTTGTGGTATATTCCATTTCCGAACATATTGGGCCTCATTACGACCCTTGCGGAAATCGAAAAACGATGGCGGAAATGCAATACCGCCATCGAATAGCGCTCGGTGCGACTATGACCCGTCATCGCAAAGTACGATGCCATTAGCGACACCGTAGTGAACGCCAACGCTAACTGCACCAAGTACGCGCGCGCGCGCCATGCCAAACCGTAAATACCACCAAGGCGCAAGGGTAAGCGAATTCCGACCCTAGCGGACATGTACCTAACGCCATCAAGCATGGCGGAAAGTACCATTCCGCCATGGTGAGAAGTACGGCATCGCGAATCAACCGTAAACGGCCCCACTGAGTGCCTGTACACCGCTCCCTGCCCACAAAGTACAACTCCCCGTAGGTGCAATGAAGTCACAATGCAACCAGTGAAATGTACAAGTCACCCATGCATGCCAACGAACAAAAGATCCACAAGAGGGGCCAATGGGAGCTGCAGGGCACAGATGGCACGAATACAGAAGCCATTCCAATGGACATGACCACAGTCCCCCCCCCCGAAACGCACGCAAACACAGGCACCTGTGACCAGCAATATTCCGAAAATCACATCATTCCTCCAGTCCACCTGGCTGACCGGCATCTGTTACACAAAACCCAATCCCCCGCCCCTGAGCATGACAACATTCAAACTGTCATATTGGCAGCCCCCATCCCTGACCTCACTGGGCTTCGTAGGCAAACGCGCCCAGCACAGTACCACGCAACTAAACTCCGAAGCTGGAACCCAATGCAGATCTCCTCACAATACATCGCTCCCCAAATAGGAATATGCCACATCACTCGCAAAGAAGAACGCTACACGGCCCATATCAGAATAGGAATTTAATGCACAACAAAATCACCAAGCCCATACAGCCATTAGGCCATGAACTCCAAAACACATTTCACCATTGTGGGCTGCATCCGCAAGAAATGACCAGCTACTACTTGTGTGACGCCCTGTTCCATCATGGTACACAGAGCCACAATCACGTACGAAAAGGCAACATGGAAGCGCACAGAACCGCAGGGCCGTCCCAATGGGGAGGTACTAGTCCAGCTGAAAGGCCGAAATGTTGCTCCGAGCCACCAGTACTGCGTAAGGGCATGTGGCCCATTGGCGATCGTCCCATAAGATCGTAATGCTGCTCCACTGATTAACACGAAGCAGCAGGTGTCGGGAGTAAAAGCCATCTGCAGGAGTGGCATACAGATGGCAGCGGCAAAAGGGGAGGAGATACCTGTCAACCAAAAGAAAAGAAAATGAACAGAATGGCCATCAGAACTACATCCGAACAACTCACTTCAATGATCACACTGAATCCACAGCCATATGCATGCTAACCCACTCCAAAGGATCATCACCACCCCAAAACCACTTGCGACTCATAACCATCTATATCGAGGTGTAAACACCATCACAAACGAGTGTACCTGTGCATGCGTCTGTGAAAACAGAATCCATCTGATGGGATTGTTAACGTGCATGGACACAAGTGTCTGAAGGCGCGTCGAGAAAGGGAGGGCTCAACAAGGCCAGATAGACGATGGTCCCACTATGGCAGCCCTGCATCACATAGCGCAGGGGAGGCGGACAGATTCCAAGAAGCCCTGTACATGGCAAACTCTGTATCAAATCATCTGCCCATGCATCCATTCATCATTCCCTCATCCCGGTATAAAAACGCCTGAACATTTACTCACATAACATTAGAAATATCCATTGAGTCTGTGCGTTATGCAGCCTGCAAAATCCACAGTGCCCCAGCCCGTAATTCCAGTGTTGTGAAGTAACATGTATTTGGGAACGTCCGGCCTCATCGCCCACGTCGCTATTGCGCATCCCAAACTATTCATATCAATCATTGCTTCCTCGCCATGGCCCCTGTCTCAAGGACATTGAACAATAGAACGTTATATTTGCAGTCAGACCTGTGGGCATCTCCTCGCCGCTAGCTGAAAACCGAAAGCGCCGCCCTTCGAATTCCTCATTTGCAACATCACGCCGAAAAGGCATCTGTGGCCGTTTGAAATCACAAATTAATCCATCTAGTGCGGCTGTGTGTGAAAATGGCAACTGCCTTCACCCACAAATGGAACGCCCCGCCCGTCGGTGCAACTCGGTACAGTGATGCATGAGGGCCCACCGTTACTCGAGTACTACGTTCCACTGACCCTTCACAAGTCTGTTCGCGACTGCAAAGATTGCATGTGAAACAATGGGACCATAGCCGAATGTACATATCAACAAATGTTACACGGCCATCGGGTACAAATACATGATTGCAATAGCAAGATGCCATTCCTCGAATTGCAGCGTTGTGTGCGGGACGTGCTCGGCCAAAGGGGAGAGCAGCTTGCACAGGTGGAATGAATCACCACAGGTGGAGGCCATACAGCCTGAAAACACATAAATTGCACACCCAGTCTCCTCCCACAACCACACCCACTCCGAAATGCTACCGGCAGGACTCGCGATGTTGGCCCTGGGGGACCTGATAGCACTGCAAGTACTCCAACTCCAAGAAGAAGACGAACACCAACTACAACCGGCCGCACGGAGGAGACGCAGGAGGAGGAGGGCAAGGCAGGGCCAGCAAGGGCCGCCAGCACAGCCACTACCACCACGCAGGCAGCCCGCAATCCCACGCCTCCGAGCACATCCGTTCAACCTCACTGATGAGCAGATCCACACCCTCTACCGTTTGGACCGGGACACCATAGCCGCCATTGTGGACATGACACAGGCTGACCTTGTCAGCATGATAGATAGCCCAACCGCCATCCCACCCCTACTGAAGGTGGTGTCTGTACTCCACTTCCTGGCCACAGGCACCTACCAGCACACAGTCAGACAGTTGCATGGCATTTCTCAGCCACTGTTCTCACGGACACTATTGCAAGTGCTCGATGCCCTCCTGCAGCACGCAGACGACTACATCTCCCTACCACGCTCGGAGCAGGAAATTACAAACACGAAAGTGGGATTCCATGCACTTGCCGGCATACCGGGTTGCATTGGTGCCATCGACTGCACCCATGTTGAATTGGTCGTCCCACATGCCATGGAGGCCCAGTACCGCAACCGAAAACAATTTCATTCCCTGAATGTACAAATGGTGTGTGACTCCAACAGGATCATTACACATTGTTGTGCCCGATTCCCTGGATCAACCCATGATTCTATGGTCTTGAGGAACTCTACAATACCACGCTACATGGAGCGACACGCAGGGAACAGATCCTGGCTACTCGGTGAGTCTCATTACATGCATGATAATGTGGGGTATGTGATTCGGCAATGACCTGGCAGGAAGGGGGGGGGTGTGCGTACGTAGCAATGGCATTCCACATAATCCGTTTATCGTCCACATACAGGTGATGCTGGATATCCACTGAAGAGATGGCTCCTCACACCAGTCCGGAACCCACGGGACCAGCATGAGGAGGACTACAACCATGCCCACTCACGTACCTGTGTAGTCATTGAACAGGCATTCGGCCTACTGAAGACTCGTTTCCGCTGCCTCAGCAGGTCTGGCGGGGCACTCCTGTACCGCCATGAGAAGGTTGCAAAGATGGTGATGGCATGTGTCATGCTCCACAACATGTGCGTACGTAGAAATGTGCCGATGCCCCCTGACGCAGAACTGCAAGCACCTGATGATGGTCATGATGAGGGTGGGGATGTGACAGCACCTCAAGGAGTCTGCGAGGCACCGAAGGGCCGTGACATTCGTCAGCATCTCATTGATGCATGCTTCTAGCACTCACGCCTGGTGGCTGATACATGGACACGGTACTCGTGGCACTGTGTGTGTCTGGTACATGCACAATATGGACTGTACGCCTATGATGGCCTAGTACACAATGATCATTGTCCACATATCTCATTGGTTGATCGTGCACTGTTTATGGCATATGTGATATCATGTTTAACACCCTATCGAGCCGCCACCCAAGTGAGCCCAACACACCCCCTCCACCCTCCTACCTCCCCCCCGAACACCAGTGTCCAAAGATGCTCATTGTCAGTGGGCTGTCGCTATTGCAAGCCCCCTCTGCGGGTATCAGGGGCACCCCTGCCTGTGGAGCGCAGGTTCCTCCCAGATCTACGTTGGGGGCTGCCCTGGACGGAACTTGCAACGGATGATGTCTCTGCCTGCTCACGTCCATGCATGTCCCTAAGTGTTTGCGAGAGCTCAGTGAGCACACGGCGCACTGCGGCAAGTTCGGCACATACGTCTTTGGACGTCGCATGCAGTTCCCCCCTCAGGCTCTCGGTGCTTCTCTCCATTTGGACTCTCAGGCTCTCGGTGCTAGTCTCCATTTGGACTCTCAGGCTCTCGGTGCTAGTCTCCATTTGGACTCTCAGGCTCTCGGTGCTAGTCTCCATTTGGACTCTCAGGCTCTCGGTGCTACTCTCCATTTGTGCCCTTAGTGTCTCTGTACTTCTCTCCATTTCTGCCCTAAGTGTCTCAGTTGATGTTTCTATGTCTGCCTTAGTGCCCCCACATTCATCGGCATGGTCCTTGAGGAGCGTGGCCAGTTGCTGCTGTTGCACGATTAACTGGTCGAGGGACTGTTGCCTCTGCTGGGCCATGGCCATTTGCGGGGGTGTCACAGAGGGGCTGTTGACCTCATGTTGCCTTGCCACAGGGCTTGTGGGGGATGGCCAGTCGTCGTCTTGTGGGTGCCCCTGCGTGGTATCCTCATGTTGTGCGGGATGGGACAGACAGGGGGATTGGGACAGGTCATGGATGGATCTGACTTCGACATCCCCGTCTTCTGTGTCGGAGCATGCTGCCATCAATGGGGTGTCACCTATGGTGCTGCTGCCACCAGAGGCAGTGCCTTCTGTGGCATCCGTTGGGGGGACCTGTGGTGGTGGTGTTGTGGGCATGCTGGCTGCTGGGGTGCCTGTTGATGTTCCCTCCTCTGTGCTGCCACCTGATTTGTGCTGCTGCCGTGTCTTGATGCGTGCAGCTGAGGTGGAGGGTCTTTGGCCGTTGGTCTTGGCCCTCTTTGCAGGTGTGCTGGTAGGGGTGTCCTGATGCTCGTCGTTTGGATCGGACCCTGTGGTGGAGTAAAGGAGGGCGAGGGTTATTAATGGGTCTGTGGGTATTGGAATGGCATTGTATCACATGCATTGGGGTGGTACCTGAGGGTGATTTGGGTCGGGGCCTTGGAGGTGCTTTCATTTGTGTGTGGAGTGAGGGTGCAGTTGTTTGGCAGCCTGCAGTTAGGGTGTGCCTGCTGCACGTGTAGTGGGTGTTTTAGGGGTTTTTAATTATTTATGTATTTATTGTGAGTTTTTAAGTGCGCTATCAGGCCGATGTGTGTGGACGTTCTCCTGGACATGTGTTTCTGTTGCACTATGTGGACACATGGTACTTCACATGATTGGACATTGTGGATTTAGCATTGTTTTATTTGGCCCACCTACCTGAATCTTCGGATGTCTGCACTCCTTTCTCCATCCCTCCGACTCCCTCTATGCTCTCCATTCCGATGGTGGAGGCACAGATTTCTTCCCAGGGGGTCAACTTGATGGGTGATTCAGGACCTCCCCCGGTGGCAGTGGCAATGTTGCGGTTGGCAGAAAGTATGCTGCGGACGCGTATCCGCAGGTCGTCCCATCGCTTTCTGCATTGCTGTGGGTTGCGGGGTGCGGTCCCCACCGCACTTACACGCTGTGCCACCAGAGCCCATATGGCCTTCTTGTTCGCAAGTGCCGTCCTGGTCATTTGCGTGGAGAAGACAGTGGCGGCATTCTCCTGGAGGGTCTCTGTTAGCACGGTGAGTTCCTCACGGGAGAAGTGGACCTGCCGCTTGCGGTCGCACGCTTTCTTCGCTGCTTTTCCCATTTTTCTTGGTTTCGCTAGGGTGGATGACGGGTTGGGGTGTGTCTCAGGGTAGTGTTTTTAGTGGTTGTGTGGATTTTGTGGTTTTATAGGTGTACGGCGGGATGTTTCCCGTTCCGGGCCCATGTTTTTACTTCCGTTTCCGTATATTTACGGTCACCGTACTTTCCGGTTGGCGCTCACTGCGGTGTCCGCTGTGATGGGTGGCGGTATTGCACCTAGGGCGCCGTACGGCGGTGGTGTGGGCCGTTTTGGGGTCATTTCCGCCATCGCAGACTTTGCACTTCCGCCATGGCGTGGTGCTCGTGCCCGATGGGTCGGAATGGGCCGCACTTTGCTCCATCGTGCAATGGCGGAAACGCTATTTACGCTGTGGCGGTCCGGTCAGTCACTTTCAGCCAGGGTCGTAATGAGGGCCATTGTATTTAAATGAATGGTTAGTGTGTTACATATATGGGTTACATTTCTTATGTATTACTATATATAATGTGTTTGTGTGCTGCTTTTTGAATTTGTTAAATGTTCCTATATTATGATATAACAATCAAACATACCCCACCACCCACTCCACAGTTTTTAGGTAGTGGTACTGTTCTCCGAACATGTCCGCGAACATTAAATAAGTTTGCGGACATCAAGTTCATAAGAAGAGATCTAGTCAGTTCCATATGACATGTATATAAAGTCAAAGTCATTATTGTTAAGTTGTGCTACTAAAAAACTATGAAATTCAGTGAAAAAACTTTGTTAAAAGGACGTTATGGTGAAGTTGCGCTACTAAATACCTATGAAATTCAGTGAAAACAACTTTGTTAAAGGGACGTTATGGTTAAGTTGCGCTACTAAAAGCCTATGAAATTCAGTGAAAAAACTTTGTTAAAGGGACGTTATGGTTCCAAGTAAAACCGAAAAACCCTTGAAATTCGCCAGTTATGGTAAGCTAAGCAACCATAACTCGCGCCACCACCGTGCACTGCTAAGACTAACACCCAGGACATCAAAGATGACATCTGGAACCTGGAAAGGAAAGAAGAAAGGGGGTGCAACACTACACCCTCCAACCAAAAGATGGGAGGGGAGGCTGGAGTGCCCACTCCAAAAGCATTAACATTCTTCTGTCTGGCTTTCCAACATACACCAAAACAAGGGGGGGTCTGAGAAACATAGCGATAAATCACCCTGTGTTTATTTTAAACCAAATGTTTGGGGTGAAATTATAGTATTGATCAATTATATAATATTGCAATTATTTTGTGAAGTGAGATTTACAGAAAGGGAAGAATTGTGTCTGTGTTCTTTTTATCTCACTTATGTGATTTATTTAAGCCGCGAGAAGTTGATTAAGTTGTGCCATGGATAAAGTGGTGTTTTCAATAATTTCTATTACTGTTAATTTAAATAAATACCAATATATTTCCTGTACACCAGCCTGGTTCTTGGCTCAGTGTTAGCTATGGGGAGAGGACTGCAAGGGGCATGAAATGTGTCTGAGATAGGGCTAAAAATAGAATCTGTTAAACAGTTTGTTGAATAACCACTTGAATGGGGAGGGAAGGGACACCCTGTGTTGAAGGTGGCTTCTAAATGAACCGTTACATGACACACAATTGAATCTGTGGCAACATTTGAGGTACTCAGGTGTTTATTTACTCCTCCCAGGTACACCTCATTTTCTCCTCAAATGGAGAATCCTTTATAGATATTGTAGGTTTGTGCCTAGAAACACTTGTGCACAGGTGCATTATAAATAACTTATCATATCATATGTCATATCATGTGTACATCTTTGCAGCACTGATCATCATCTCTCCTCCTCCTAGCAATTTCAACAAAAGCAGAGATGTCATAATGGGAGGACAAGTGGGGGGCACACGGTCAAACCCATGTCAGGGAGCTCCTCCCGCCACAATACATGTGGCACACAATAAAGCGCTTTTGATTTTTTGAGGTCCTTTTTGGTAAGGCCTCCAACCCGTCTTGCCCACAACCCCAACAAATACCCGGTGCCGCAATGTACTTAGGAACCAGGCCGGTGTGTTTTAAGAAAACATTTGTTGATTAATGTATTCAGCCGATTACCACAAATATATTACATCAGTCAACAATGTTGTGGGAAGACAAAAACAAAATAACTTCCGTAAAGGCACAAAAATTGTGATACCAGGCACAATGGTTTCCTTTTAAATCACCCACCAAGGCAGAAGAAGGACAATTCAACACACAGAGTGATAGCAGATTTTGTTAAGTTGTCTCCCAACAACTCGCACCCTCCAAACATCAATTAGGCTTGATTCCTTTAAATGGAAGGCAGTGGCAGGGAGTGGGAACAAAATGAGAACATCGGATTTGGGGTCTCACTCACAGAAACAATTTGAAAGGAAGAAAAGCAATGGAAATTCATTTTGCCACAGTTAAAAAGAGCAGACAGGGCTTTCGGGTTTTAGTCAGCACACAATGGGAAAATCGGATTTTGGAATATTTCATCACAGAACCAATAGGGGAGACAGAAAGGCAATAGGAAACATGTGTTTTGCTACACCTGACAATAACACACAGGGCTTTGGGAAAATTGGTTTTGGGTTGGAATCACAGATGCAAGATAAGACAGAAAATACAAATGGGAAAACCTGTTTTTCAGAGCACAATAGAAAATCGATTTGGGGATGTTTAGCACAGTTGCAATTTGACAAAGAACATGCAAATAGGAAATTTGTTTTGAAGAGCACAAGGGGCACAAGGGGGCCATTTTGTTTTTTTCACCTTGCATATGCACAGGCACTACTGGGCTTCTCACTTCTGACTGAACATGAAGGGGATCAATGGGTAAATGTATTTTACCCCCTGCACCCACACGTGGAAGCAGGGTTAGGGGATTCATTCTTTTGGCAGTTCTTTATGTCTATACCGGTTCAAAACAGACTGGGTTAACATTGTTGGTTTTGAATGCCAACAATACAGATCCTGTGAATTCAATATGGGAATTAATTGATTTACTTTGATAAATATGCTAAGGATCTACACAAACAAACAGGCTATTTTTCAATGGGGAAATAACTAACAAAATGCTGGAAGAATACAGGGCCTGCACAATCTTGGCTTTGGTGTAGTTCTACTTACAGGAGAGGTCTGGACTGTGCATCAGGGAACATCAGAACACACCACTGGGAAAGCAAAGGGGTCAGTCAAGGGTCTCCTCTCTTTTCTCCAAGGGGTTCCAATCAGCTTCTATGTCTTCTAGCTCCTGTATCCAATGCGATAGCGGTGGCAGGCTTCACTTGCTTTGGGTAACCTTCTAACTAGTCACTTACCCAAACTGACTTATTATTTTGCAAAGTTTCATTGAGTTCCCAAAACTCCTTATCTTAGCATGTGGGGGTAGCAGGAAACTATGTATGGGCTTGGTTTGTCTGCTACTCGATGTACCCCACTGAGGGTGGATAAGGCATACTCCTGTAGGCCCACCACCTTCCATGATGCACATTAGTCCCCTGTCCCACAGTAGAAGAGGAGAAGAGGGCTAGTCACACTTCAAGTCCCATAACACATATATCGCCAGTTAGGAAGTTTGGACTTAGAAGTAGGGAAAATATCTATATATTAATACAGTCACTAAATGAAACAACCATGGAAGAATAAAATACCATTTCATTGCTCAAACAGTTACTCTGCTATTGCAATCAGTCATACAGCAAGAACAGGGGAGAAACCAAAGATGGACCATGGTCTCGCAGCCTCTGCAGAACATTCTCAGATATGTGCTGAGTATTAGCTGTAGAGACAGTGGGGAGACAAGAGGTCACCAAGTATGTTTGGTAGCACAGCGAGATTATGGTACTAGGCAGCCACGCACACAGAGCCCAGAGCAATTCAAAGATGCCCCTTAATGCTGTGCTGGCATTTAACATGTCGGTAAAGATGATAGAGAGAAATCAAGCAGCAAACCCAGGTAACTATTCACAAAGAGATGTAAAAAATCAGACCATTCACGAGAATTATTTGAATGACGAAAGTAGTTGATCGAAAGTCATGGGCATAATGACTGAATGGACTATTTTATGGATTACAGAGAGGGAGATCAGTCTAACTCTGGGATCTATAAAATGGTTGAGAAAGGCCAGGTCAAGGAAAAGATCCTGAGAGATATGGAGGGGATCAAAGCATTTCCCTGAAATAAAGGAAGTTTGGACCAGGCAAGGGAATTGAGGAAAAGAGTATCCAAGCACAGGGATAAGTGCATGGCCAGGAAACCTTGATGTAAATAGAAGCTTACCAGAACAAAGTCCACTTGCAGCATCCAAAGAGCCTTTGGTAGAGCATTTGGAAGGGATGGCCATCATTCCAGTGTGGGATTACTCCGGAAGCATGAAGAAAGTGAAGAACTACTTCCCCATTTGAGGTAACAGGAGGGCTGCTATAGAAAACCTCCAACAGCAAGAGCAAGGGGAGAGAAAAACTGAGGTCCATAAAAAGACCTATGGGAAATACTTGAAACTCAAGTTCTTGGAAGCGGCCTGGGTGAGATCCTGAATTCTGAGGTCAAGAATGAGACCAAAGTGATTGCCTGGAAACATAAGGACAGGCAAGAGCCCTGTTAGTTCTTCTGAGGTCTTGGTAGAGACCTCATACCCTGAAAACCAAACATATACTTTTAAATCCTGAGGTCTGGACGAAGACCCACACAACAGTTAGAAAGCTGAGGAAAAGGAATAGACCCTTTCACAATATCAAAGCCAAAGGTCTAGAACAAGACCAGTAACATGTTCTGATGACCAACACCTGTGGAAAATGGGTGGACAAAGGCAATAGGTGGTAGTAAGAAGTAATGTGTCATCTGGTTTGCCTTCAATCTGTATTTCTGACCATCAACTCAAATAACCGTAATGTACTCTATCTCAAAACAATTGTTTCCAAGGTGGATTTCATCACCCTCTTAGAACATCAAACTATTACCGTATCCCCAAAAAGACACAGATCACATCCTTTTGTTACAAACATCTCTTTATTGTACACATGTTTTTACCAGATTACAACATCATTAATTTATATTTTTATCTAAAGGGTATACAATTTAAACTGTTATTCATGAGGGACATTTAATCAAGGAAGAGTTCCAGCTGATCCACAAATTCTTACTCTTTCAAATTCGCTCACGTCCTTAATTCACTCTTCAGATCCTATTGCAATGTTGATTGAGCCTAGTGCTATACCTAACTCTAAAGTGGACCGTGGAAATCTCTGATATGTTCCTTTTTTAAATATGATTATGCACCATTGCTGTTTATTAGTATACAATGAAGACCCTACTTTACAGACCCCACATTCCATAGAATATTTCTCCAAAATGCATATGCCTCAGAGTTGCATGCAGGAATTCCCAGTCATTGTCATCAAACATCTTTTCTGCATTCAAAACAATGAGTCCTTGTAGTGATTCATAACTTGGATAATGACCATAATTTGATTCATATTGTTGCAGCCATATCTATCCTTGATTACTCCACTGTTATCACCCTGATTGCATTCTTTTATGAGGGAGAGTGATTTGAGTGTTGAGTAAATGCACATGTCACACACATGGTTTGAAAGCTCATTGTTAAAAATGTGTGTACTTCTAAATGATGGACTCATCGGGAGCACATGTTTTACCTGGACGTACTGCTTTGTTGGGATGAATGTCAAATATCCCACACGCGAGAGAAAATTTAAACTAAGAAAACCTACAAAACACAATTCTGAAACAACACCAGAGGCCAGAGGTCCAGACAGCATGCACAATACATAAACACTTCTGCCACCCCCCTTTGATGTGAGATAGACAGTAGCCAGCAAGATACACACACATGCACACGCACTTACAGTTAGGCCTTAGGTCAGGTAGAATTATGGCAATGACAAGTAACATATATGCAACAATTAGGCTTAACCAGACATGCGCCCGCAATTAAACAAGACCAAAGACATGGGTAGTGCTTCAAGTAGCCACATAAAATACAGGTAGCCACATAAAATAAAAGGAACACCAATATACTACCCTCCCTCTTGGTACCCAATTTTACAATTTTTACAGGATGGCAGAGAGTGCCACCCTAACTTATATGTACGAACACATTTTGGTTATACTTAGGGGTCCTTCTTTCTTTGATACGACGGGCACTAATCCAACTGCTGCAATTAGCATTTCAAGTGACAACCTCTTGAAATTTAAAAAGAAATGTTTTAAAACTGAGCTTAATGGTCATTTTGTGCAGGAATATCTAAAGGCCAATATTATACCAGCAGGTTGTCTGAAATGAACCATGTCTTTTCCTTGAAGACAAAGTATATACTACTAATTTCAGTTATAAGGATTTGTTTTGTTTTCTAGTTTGTTTCACCCTAGCTTTCACTGTGCAAGGGGTATGCCCTTGATTTCTACAATGTTATGGCAACCCAGGTTGCTTTGGGCCTAGTACTGAATGTCTAAGCAGACAAAAAACTACTGTTTGCATCTTTCATCAGTCTCCCTGCAGAAGTCTCCCACTGGGTGGTCGTGAATAACAGGAACACCAATACACTACCCCACCTCTTGGTACACAATTTTACAATTTCTAAAGGATGGCAGAGAGTTCCTACCTAACTTATATGGATGAACACATTTTGGATATATACTTGGAGTCCTTCTTTCTTTGATCCAACGGGCACTAATCCAACTGATGAAATTACCAATTCAAGTGACAACCTCTTGAAATTCAAAAAGAATTGATTCAGAACAGAGCTACACGGCCATTTTATGCGTGAATACCTAAAGGCCAACATTATACCCGCAGGTCTTGTTGCCCGAATTGAACCATATAATTTCTATGAAGCCAAAGAATATACTACTAATTTCAGTTATATTGCAACTAAGTGCTGTTGGGGTCTAATGGTCCTGACTATCACTACAGCGCAAAGGATAAGTACAGGCCTCCAAATGGAACTGGACCAAGAGGAACACAGCTTTGCCAAAGCACAACTGTGGCTAATACACAGGACCAACTAAGAGAAATTCAAAAACAATTTGATTAATTAAAATCCGCTACACTTAGCAAGAAAACCAAACAACTGGCAAAAGATATCCATGAGTTCAAGGTAGAATCGGTTTATCCTACCCATACTATACAGGTGATTATTTAGCGACTGCATTGTAAGTGCCAGTTTTAATTTCCTCTTATTTGAATACTGATTAGTTACATTCTTTTGAGGAAGCATTTTTTTTGTTTTCTAGTTTCCTTCAACCTAGCTTTCACTGTGCCAGGGTGCCCTTGAGTTCTATCAAGTAGCCACATAAGCATTTAGTAGAAACACTGAATGGTAGGAAATGTAATACACGACATACATATAATTAACATCCTTTAGATGTGTGACCCACAAAGTAGGCCTCCGAATAAAGATAGTTGTATGAACCATTTTAATGCACTAGGCCTCAGAAATCCATTGTTAATTCCACACAGTAAAATGAATTTGGTTTCAGCCCATACAAAAAGACACACAGATAAGGTCAGCGGCCTTGTTGCTGGGTGTAAAGCCATGCTGCGATTGGCCAGCAGTATGAGGTGAAGTTCTTTTCCAGGCACAGAATGAGAAAACATGATTTAATCAGATGTAGCATCCATGAGCAGACCCCATGAGGGGAAGCAGTAAGTGCTGTGTAGGGATTGGTTATCAATAGGGCGGTGTAGCAAGGTCCCACACATGAACCCAATGAAGTTTCATCCCATGTTCTTAGAAACTAACAAATGCAACACTACAGTTTGGTAGGAGCGAGGCAAATGTGTAGAGATGTGCACAAGACAAAATCGCTCAGACAGCAGACACACACTGAACTCTATAGGAAAATATTCACTTCGGAGTCAAGCAAAAACATTAGGTGGCATTAGCACTTCTTAACAAGAACATCCAGAGTTTGTTAATTAAGGTTGTACGAATATTACATGTAGAGTTTCCTGGCACTTATTAAAGTACACTTTCATTTAGTTATACAAAGCATGCACACGCTCCCATTCATTGAATACCCAATTTAGTCGTGCACATGGTCTCAGAGCAAGTGGTCAAGAAGCACTCCCCATGAAGTCATGTTGGCATACCATGATAAAAGAAATAGAAGGAAATCATGTTTTTCAAGCAAGAAGTCACAACACTAACTGCCTGTTGAGCAGCCACAATGGTGAGAACAGTAATTTGGTGCCAAACCTTTAGCTCTATTAGGAACGGATGCAAAGTGTTCTTTTTTGTTGTCACACTGCTCACATCTCACAATTCTATTGGTCAAAACTGACCGAAGCGGCCACTCCAGGATAACCAGAGGGGCTACACCAGTCAGAAATCAAGTTGTATATGAAACATTTTAACATGTAAACTGTCCAATTAAATTCATGTGAAACTATATGGTCCCACCATGAGATCATTACCATGAAGTAGTCATTAGAATGGTCATGAGGGATAGGATAGGCCAATAGGGCTAGGCATTGTATAGAATCACCTACAGAACAACCAAAACTGGCCAATATGAAATGTATACCGAATTGTCACACTTCTCATTATAAAATGTAGCCATTTTTTGATGTTCTTTGAATAATTTGTGGTTTTGTTCCCAGCTGCAGTTGCATACAATAAAACTTTTTTTTTGTGCTCCTTTTATTATATTGATTTTTGGGCCTCATCCTACATTTGGTGACGCAACTGCTGTGATTCCAGGATTTTCCGGGGGCTACGAAGCTCCTCTGGCGCATTCCCTGGGTAAGTGGCTCCTGCCAGCAGGGAGCAAACAACTGCGCAAACCACAAGGAGGCCAGCAAGCACCGGAATTATTGTAAGAGCCCTCCCCGTCGTAAACGTGCAAATAAGTACAAATGAGACACACCCCAGATGGGGAATGAGGCTAAGAGAACAGGTTGCGAGAGTTCAAAAAATGTTTCATAAAATTGGCATCCAAAGAACACTGCTGCCCGAGAGCGCTCTGGCAAATGTTTCAATTACATCACATTATAAAGTGAAACATCGTCATAGGTGACGCAATCAACATAGGGTACTAAGTCAGCGCAGGATTGGACAGTCATTATAGCACTATATAGTTTTAGAGGCACTGCTTCATCTGGATTGGTTGCTCCTTTGGCAGGTGGGTGACCATCACATGGTCCGGCTGTCAGCGTCCAGAAGGGGTGAAGTTCAGGTTGCTCTGAAGTGGGGTGGCCACTAACTAAGCTAACATAATACATCTTTGTGAGGCATGCACTAAATAATGATCATTGCAACTCTTTTGAACAAATCATTGTAAACCCATAAACTTCATTCATGTATTTACATCATTAATAACGGAGGCTTATATGGAACATCAGGTTAAGGGTTTTGACCATCATGATAACATTGATTGAAGTGAGGGTCTGGACTCGTAAAGAATCTAAGGCACATTGGCTTTTGTTAGTAGTGAGAGACAATATACTGAGGTCTAATGTTAGTTGGCGACCCACCAGGTGGGCATCGTGGTGAAGTCGCATATCTGGTACATCAAGAGAATACCTTGCAGGGACACAGGGTTATACTGGCAGTAATTTTCCAATAGCGAGGGTGCGGGGGCATGGACAGATTTGTGGAGATGGATGAGCTACAGAGCCTGGCTCAAGCCGGTTCACATGCCGGCAGTGATCTCAGAGGAAGAGTGAGATGTTACATTTGTTCTTTGTTGCAATTACCTCTGGCTCGAGCGTGAGAATGGGCTGCAGAGTTTTCCAGACATAGTGAGAGAAAAGGTGGGGGCCATGTGCGCTGTGTGCGCAGCGCTGCAAAGGGGAGAAAAGCCTTTTTGTATTATCGCAGTGAGGCCTAGTTACCAAGATGGAGTCAAGGTGGCACAAAATGGATGCCTTGAGTCTTACACAACGGCTCCATTTACGCAAGTGCCAACTGAAGCTAGCATCACATAATGGCAACAGGGGCACTCCCCACCATTGGAGGCACGTGGTCCAAGTTTGTACTAAAAGAAAGGAGGGACAGGGGGTCTATTGTCCCCTCACTCCCACACATTCCCCCCTTTCATTACATCTAAAGTAATGAACTATTAGTTCTTTTTTTCTCTCTTCGATAATACTCAGCTTCAGCTATTGCTTCATCCCAGGCTGGTGTACCTTTTATGGGCATCCATACCCTACATACGCTCTTCAGACTGTGCCCTTTCCTTGCATATTCATCAGAGGTGCATGACATATATATCACTCCATCCTCATCCAGGTACACCTATACTTCATTGTACCATTGCAGCTCTCGTGGTTCTTTTATGGTGGTGTGATGCAAATTGTCAACCCTGTCCCCATTCTGGCAGCATATTGCTGTCATGCGATATTTTGGTGGGTTAGGTTCCCCAGTTTGCATTTGTGTATCTATCCTAGTTGTTACCGTTGCCTGTCAGTCCATCGTTACCATCATAATAGTTGAATTAGGCATAGATTTTGCACAACATTGGATACCTAATTGGCACACACAGAAAAATAGCATTATGAGGACGATGATAAGAACGAAAATTTTCATCATGGTGTTGAACCAGGATGGTATCCAGCTGAATATGTTGTCAAATCAAGTGCTTGGTTCTACTCCCCCTTCTTTCGACATCCTTTCTTCCAGGCTGTGTTCTGCTGAGATCACATGGGAAAGGTTTCTGTTATCTGCATCTTCAGAGGGCACGAATGTGCAACATGCGCTCCCGATTTTTCGGTAAACACCACCATCCATCGCCGTGAGGAGATCTAGGACGTAACGTTTCTGCATTGTCATTAGGCACAAAGCACAGAGTTCCACTTTTATGACATTGAACCCTTCTTCAGTGTCGTTGGCGAGTTGGATCAGCTCCCAGCGGACTATTTGTAACCACTTGGCGTTAGTTCGGGCCTCGAGTCCTGGCATTAGGAGTGAAGCAAAGAATGTCTCTGCGGAGTTGAAGAGTTTATACTTCGGCGGGATCTCAGCAAGAAGAGCAGATGATTCAGTGGAGATGTAATTGGATGATCATCTTTTGTGAGAGAGTTTGTCTTTTAAGTCATTTTCTGACAACAGTTAATATGCTGGAGGCTCTGTTGGGGCTTTGTCAAAGTGTTAGCCGATTGCCCTGCTGCCAATATGCCAGCTGATTCTCCTGCTGTCGATTTGCCAGCCGATTCTCCCTTTCCTCCTTATATGTGGCTTTCTGGGATTACCTTGAGATCCAAATGTAGGGTGGCTAGGGTGCAAGTGCCCTTCCACGCCGGGAGGTGCAGGTATGCTTGTTTGCCGCAGATCCAATACATATCCATGAGGGCCACCGTGCCTTTCTTCATGTCTGGAATTATTATTGTCTTATTGCATTGATTGTTGGCACCCATGGGCACTTTCCCTTCTCCGTGAAAGCATAGTTCATGTGATATTTCTTTTTGCCTCTTGATTGGCTTTTCTAGCGCTGTGACCCACGTGAGTTTGGCAATGTGCTGCGACCAGACGGGGGTACACGTTTCTTTTACTCATTGAAAGTTCTCTTCAGTGAGTCCTCTGAGTGCCTCAGCTTTGCACTCAGTTGTTTCGTCATGCCATTTGTTTTCCATGAATCTTGTTCCTTTTATGAAGAAGAATGGTTCTTTGATGCAAATTACTCCTTGGCGTCTGCTTGTGCACGTTCTCTCATTTTGCAGCATCTCTATTGTAACTGTGTGTTCCTGGAAGGTGCTCCGAATCCTACACAATACGAGATGAATTAAACAATGGGCGTCTGACAAGGGCACTCTTGCGGCACCAGTATTTTGGGCATCCATGATGCGTGCGGTATGAGTGAGCAGACATAGCAGCTCTCATTTGTGGTTTGTTTTGCTATGGCACTCATGTCTGAGTACCATTTATTTGACTGGTCGAGGTGGGGGGAGTCTTCTATTTCATCTAATCCCAGGCCATGGTAGATGTCATATCTTTTTCCACCCGCCCCCCTTTTTCCTCTCCTTTTTCCCCCTTTGCGATAACTTCTAACCTTTTGGTTGTGTATTGGAAACACAACAGCCCATGCTGTGTCATTAACATTATTCACTGTGTGTTCAGCTAGCGGTTCTGGTGATTCATGAGTAGCAGCAATATAAAGTGAGGTAGGGTCTCTGGTTGTCTGTGCATTAACATTCATTTGAGTGAGTTCATTTGGCCAGAAATAGTCACCATCATAATCATTAGTTTCATTATTATCATACAATCTTATAGCAGCAATTGGCAGGTGAGGGGCAGTTGTTGTGTCTTTAAAGTGCACCATAGTGTAGGTTGTATTAGCATCATAATCATTAGCAGAACAGTTTTCTTTCCACATTGTTTTTACCCCTGACCATATTAGTACCGACCCTTCTCGTATTAGCTGTGCCCTGCTCCCCCCCTTATTCATATCATGGACAACACATAGGATAGTGTAGTACCAGGCCATGAAAAATAACATTACAGACAACAAGATAGCAGAATGCTTCAAAGCACACTCGACATTACTGTAATTATTGTCTCTATTGGCAATCCTATCGCTAACTAACATTAAGCCATCATCTCTGAGTGCGCTCCTTTCGGCCATTGTGTCACCTGGAGGGGCGATATAGAATGGTTAAGTGATGAGCATACATAAATTATATACATTGCATAGTTCATTACTGTTTGTGATATTCTCCTTATTAGTCTCTTACGGGTTCCTATAAATCTTTCAGTATAACACTTTTCTACCCATTGTACATTTTGCTTATACTGCACTACTGGCATCATTTCTTTATGTACACAATTTATTTGACCTATTATTCAATCTGATGGAGAGTGCAGGTCAAGATATTATAAGGAATGTTGTCAAAGTAGACATAAGAGCGAGAGAGAGAGAGAGAGAGAGAGAGAGAGAGAGAGAGAGAGTCATGCAAGAACATTCATATTCACTGTTTGTTTTACTCTTTTTGCAATTGCTTTTCCACTTCCTTGACTATTTCAGTGTTGCTCATTTGCTCACACTGAGGGAGTGCACTATCGCATGCTTTTCTCACATCTGAGAGATGCACCCAATATTCCAGTCCCTTGATGTTTACGACTGTGGGTGTGCAATAAATGACCTCATAAGCTCCATGAAACCGTGGCGAGTTCCACCGCCGAACAAAACTCCTTACATATACATGGTCGCCTGGCATTAATGGGTCACCTGGACTATCTGGGGCCAGCATTACAGTGTCTGTCGCAGCATTCTCAGTAAAGGGTGGTGCAATTTGTCACACTGTACTGCGTACTGTGCGCGTCAACTGGGTAAGGTTTTCATTAAATTCTTTGTCCAGCACTGTGGCAGCGTAGTGCACATCTGATGCTTTTCTTATTGGGGAGAGTGGCGTATGAATACGCCTGCCCATCACAATTTAATGGGGGCTTAAATGGTAGTCTTTGCTTGGCTGCGTTCTGAGTTGGAACAGTGCTAGGTGCAGGCAATACACCCAGTTTTTCTTGAGTGTGTTGAACAACTTTGACAATTTACTTTTGAGCATGCCGCTGATCTTTTCCACCATCCCGTTAGCCATTGGATGGTAAATAGAACACAGTTTGTGCTTAACCCCTAGGAGCGATGTCACTTCCTTGTGTGCCGTTGTCTGATCTTATTACATTGCAAATTCCCCACCTTGAGAACACCTCCAGCACCAAAACTTTTGCAACACAACTTGCATCCGGTTGGGGACATGGTCCTGCCGCCACCCACTTTGAGAAGGGGCATACCACCACAATCAAACACCTTGCCCCATTACATCTCTCCCCCTTGTCCACATTATCAATGTGGATCTCTCTGAAGGGCCCCACAGGACGCAGTAGAGTTCCTCGCAATGTTCTTATGGTCATCCCTGAATTATATGTTTTGGAATGTGGTCATTCTATGGTGAATTTTGACAGATGTTCCTGCAGGTTGGGAACAAACCAGTGCTCTTGTATGGCTGCTGCGAAATGTTGTTTCGCGACATGGGCTGGGAAATGCAGCTGCTGGAATGCTACTTCCAGCAGTTCTACTGGCATTACTACCTTCCCAGTCACTCCCTGTCTCCAGTTCAAATCTCTCAGTGATTGCTTGCACCCTGGTTTGTCCATAACTCTTGCTCTTCTGTTGGTGCTCTCCTCTGCAATTCTATTATTTGTGTTATTGGTGTATTGCTATACCCTTCTTCTAATGGTTGTGCGGTGGGTGTCTTGATAATGCATTCAATTGTTGGGGGTACATAGAAATATGAGGCATCTTTCGCTGTTGCATCTGCTGCCGCGTTTCCCAATGAGATCATATCTTTGTTGTTAGTATGGGCTTGGTATTTCACCACTGCCACTACTGATAGTTCTGCTAGCACTTCTATTAGTTCATTTAGTAATGCAGCATGTTGTACTGGCGACCCATCTGCCCCTCGAAACCCTCTTCGTCGCCATCACGATAATCCTAATGTACTGTTGTTGTGGCATATGCTGAATCTGAGTATATGGTCACTGCACATCCTTTTGCCGTATGCAGTGCTTCAATTAATGCCACCAGTTCAGCCGCTTCTGAGGAATAATGAGAAGGGAGGCGTTTTTGGACAATCGTTTCATAGTTATCTTCTTCCATTCTTACCACTGCCATCCCCACATGTTTTTCCCCTGTTTCAGTATTTATGGATGCTGACCCATCTATGAAGTATATTTCCCCTTCCTGTAAGGCATTCTCACTTGCTTTAGGGATATCATCTTCCTCTCCCTCGTATGTGGCACAGTTATGTTCCTGCATGTCTTCTACAGTGCATGGTTCTGTGATGAACGTGGCTGGATTTACTGTTTTACATCCGACCACATGCACATTTGGGCTGGATATTATTATTTCGTAAGCTGTTGCCCTCTGTGTTGTCAATGTTGATTTAGATCTTTCTAAAATCGCAAAGAGTGAATGCTCTGCGTATAGCGTCACTGAGCAGCCCATTACAATTGTGGCACTTTTTTCAATGGCAAAGGCTGCCGCAGCAAGAGCTTGTTCGCATGCGAAGTGGCCTTGCATTACCGCGCCCAGCGTTCTGCTGTAGTAGGTCAATGGCTTGTGGCCTAGTGACGTTTTCTGTGTCAATACTGAAGTGATCAGTGTGCCGTTGCAGTGTGAAAATAGGTAAAATTCCCTGTCATCATCTGGGTTCATGAGAACCGGTGCATGTGCGATCACGTCTTGTAACTTGAAGTACTGCTTCATCATGTCATGTGTCCATTTTATCAGGGAATTATTCTTTTGTGACTCTTTTAGTGCTTGCATCAGTGGGCGCGTGTATGCCGCATAATCAAGTATCCAGGCGCGGCAGTAATTACAGATGCCGATAAACTTTTGCATGGCTTTTACTGGTTTTGGTATTATCATGTGGCGTATAGCAGCTGCTCTGTCAGGAAGCATTATTTTGCCATCTTTGGATATTAGTTGCCTTAGGTACAGAACCTCGGCTAGGCAGTATTGCAATTTTCCTTTATATACTTTATATCCTTTTGTAGCTAGTAAATTTAACAGTGTTACAGAGTCTACACTGCTCTTCACTTTTTATATATGATATGGCATTTATAACGCACCTATACACAAGTGTTTCAAGGCGCAACAAGGCAAGGGAGGGGGAACAGAGTGAATACAGACAATGATCTTACTAGGCCAGGTGACATTCAGATCGCGCAAGTGCAAGGGAAGGGGGAAAAAAGAAAAGTGCGGAGGGAGGGAAAGTGCAATACATGGTAAACAAAATAATAAAGATAAATAAAATAACGACCAGCTGGTGGCAAGTGCAGGGTGAGTGCAGACATAAGTGCTGGTGGAGGGACTGTAGGGATGCAGAAAACAGTCCCTAGGTGCAAGTGTTGCCAGGGAGGCAGTGCAGACGTGCAACTGGCAGGGCTTGGGCCTGAGATCAGAGTGGGTGGCAAGGTAACCAGTGCAGTCTCAGTATCAGCCAGGATATCAGCAGGGGAGAGGGGTAGAGAAGGCAGAAGCAAAGAGGAAGGTTTTAAGGTGCTTCCAGAACCAAAGATGGTTCTCCTCAGGTTTCAGGGAGGCAGGGAGGCTGTTCCAGAGGGAGGCCCCAGCTGAAGAGAGAGATCTACCACCAACTCGTTGCTTGGAGAAGCGACTGACCCTGAGGTGAGGAAGTTGGAAGCGGGTGAGCGAAGAGCTCGAGAGGGAAGATATTTAGGAAGAGCGAGTTGAAGGTATTGAGGCCCCAGAAGGCCTTGTGGACGATGCAGGGGGTTGTGAACTTAATCCTCACAACCGCTGGTAGCCAGTGCAGAGATTTCAGTCCTGGAGAGATATGATGCCTGGGCTTGAGGCCAAGGACAAGTCTCGCAGTCCTGTTCTGGATGAGTTGCAGTGGGCGTAGAGTAGAAGCAGGTAGATTTAGAAAGATTTAGTCCAGCCTAGAGAGAACTAGAGCTCTGGAGACAATGGGTTTCTGGGGGAAGGAGAGGAAAGGAAGAATACCAGGGTCTGAACAGACTGGTGGTTACAAGAGAAACAAGGTTCACTCCTTGTCTTATTTGAAGGTCTGACCTTCTCCGCCTCAGGGAGGCCAGAGTGAGACCCGTTTGGTGGCTTGTGGGGTAATGGTCTCTCAACCCCTGCTTGGTAATGGACCTGCACAGCCCTGCTTTGCTCAACCCCTCCTTTGGTACTTTTATACTATGGTGACAAGGAATGAAGAGACTGACCAAGTCAGGCCATAGTTGTTGCTGTAGACTTATTAAATGATAAACCCAACCTATCTTTCCACACCACTAAGGGATTTCCCTACCTAATCTAAACTTGGGGCCTGTCAGGAAGTCTGTGTGAGTCAAAACAAAAGGCGCCATGCTGGTCACAAAGGCTCTTAACTCTATCACTGTCACTACAACAAAACACCATAAAGTCCAGCTACTGTTCGTAATCTATGAGAATGACTCCCTACTCCTGGATGTAAAGTATCCAAGTGCCTCCAAAGTTGATCAAAACAAAAGTCCCAAAAAAGTTCTGGGTTCTCAGTAACCAAACAAAAAGTAAACAGTTGCATAAGATTATTGTGGGGCTAGGAGAAGGACTCTTCTCCTAGCTCATTTGCCAATGTCTTTCACAGATCTTAATAAGGATTGAAGCTCCCTTATGGAGGTTTTCACATCTCTAGCTTTTAAACAAATCTTGATTCACCCCCACTGGGACGATGAAGCTGATCCTGGAATCCTTCTAGACTTTCCAGCAACACACTTTTGTGGAACTTGCCTTGAAACTGGATCACAATGAGCAAATCATCTACATACTGTATTATCGTGCTCTCTACATCAATATTTCCAAGATCTTCATGTAAGATCCTATTGAAAATGCCAGGGCTTTCACAATATCCCTGTACGTATTCCCTGCAAGCGTGAATGCCGTGAGGTACTGAGAGCTTGGGTCAAGTGGTATTGAAAAGAAAGCATTTTTCAGATGTACCACCATAAAACATGTGGCCTCTTTGGGTATGCTGCACAGTATTGATGCCGGTTTAGGCACTAATGGGAACTCTTTCTGGATGACGTCATTGAGTGGGAGGAGGTCTTGTATCATTCTCCACGCCACTCCTTTTGCTTTTTTGATTGGAAAAACCGCCGTATGACATGGGGATGTGACTATTATTCCTTGTTTTAATAGAGCACTTATTGTTCCTCTGATCCCTTCTTCTGCTTCTTTGGTTAGTGGGTACTGCTCCACCCTTAGGGGTATGGCGCCTGGCTTCAATTTTATCTTAATGGGTTTTACTTCATGCAGTAACCCTACATCATGGGGGCCTGTTGTCCAATTCTCAGGCAGTACTCTTTCCATATCTTCCTCAAATATTGTGGGTGGCACATTGGCACTGGCCATGAGTGGGTTGTGTATCTCCCTGTATTGAATCGTGATGTCGCATGGTATACATATTTCAAATATTATTTCCCCATCACTCTCAGTGAAAAGCTCTTCATCAGTTAAATCGCACAACATTATGTCCGGGTCTATACAAAGTACTGTTCTCCATTCGCATCCATGTGTGTCCAATCCTATCACTGTGATACGTTTGCTTGAGACCTAAACCCCCTCTAGATCAATAGACAAAATGGTTCCTGGCACACCGTCTGTATTCACAATTGGATGAAAGATAAAATCTGAGGGCACCCTCCATTCCTTTCTTGTTATTTCTGGCACCACTCGAGGTAACACTCAGATGCCATAAATGAACATGTCCATGTCAATGGGCACTCCTCATACTGCAACTTTATTTGTTATAGTACTGATCATTAACATTGCTCGTACGGGGCATACTCTACAGCACATCATCTACATACTGTATTATCATGCTCTCTACATCAATATTTCCAAGATCTTCATGTAAGATACTATTGAAAATGCTAGGTCTTTCACAATATCCCTGCGTTAACCTGCAATGTTCGTATCTGTTCCCCCCTAGCGTGAATGCCGTGAGGTACTGAGAGCTTGGGTCAAGTGGTATTGAAAAGAAAGCATTTTTCAGGTCTAAAACCACCGTAAAACATGTGGCCTCTTTGGGTATGCTGCACAGTATTGATGCCGGGTTAGGCACTGGGGTTGAACACACTATTCCCCGCTTGGTAAAGTAGATGGTCATATTTAACTTACTAAACAAATCTCTTCCCAGCAAATTGATTGGCACGTCTTTGTGATACAGTAAGGGTGCACGCACTGTTTTTCCCCCCACTGTTATGTCAAGATCATTTGTGTAAGGAACTTTTAAAATAGCCCCAGCGAACCCCTGCGTTTCCAAATTTCTTCCCGAGAGCAGAAACCACCCTTCCATGAGACATGATTTTTCTGCCCCTGAGTCTACCATAAAGATAAACTGCATGTTTCCTATCTCTGCTCCAACTAGTGGTTCCTCTTCTGCACGTAGGGTAGTGGATAGGACTGGACACGCCAGTGCTCTCTGTGGGCTGTCCTAATCTGCATAAGTCTCAGATCCTGGCACTGAGAAAATGTTATCTCCTACTACCGCTGCACCGCGAAAAGGTGCAGGTGCACCATTAGCTGATTTTGCAAAAATGTTATTGCTTGCGTTCCCTACTGTATTTTGTGTGGCCATAGGTTGCTGCGCTCCCCTCTGTTGTGGCTGCTGTTGCGGGGGTGGCTGCCTTTGCTGCATTTGGGGCTCATTATAATATTGATCATTTTGCCCACCCCCTCCCATAGGTAACCCGTAGGGGCTACCTGGGTGTAGATGTCCGTATTGCTCTTCATTTCCCATGGGGGGCTGTCATTGGAAGTAACCCATGGGTCGCATTCTACAATCTCTCGAATAGTGCCCCCGTCTTCCACAATTCCAACATGATCCTTGTGGTCCTCCTCTCACCCCGGGCCCACCAAATCCTTTGTTTCCCATTCCTCCGAATCCCTCTCATGGGCCCCTGTACCCACCTCGTCCTCTTGTTGGTCTCACTTGCCATTGGGGCCTCTGTATTGTTCTTCTCTGTCCCACTGTTCTTGTCCTCCTGCAGCCCATGTTGAGGCCATTCTGACTCGTGCATTTCCTGCTCCATCATCCCCTTCACTGCTTCTATCAGTTGATGTGGTTGCCTTCAGCGCTGCGACCTTCAGTGACTCATTCTGTAACTTATTCTGTACTAATTTTGCTTTGTCTGCCAACCTTTTCTGCGCTATCTCCTTTTCTCTTTCTATGATCCTCCTACAGTGGTGTACAATTATGCTTTGAATCTCAGGCCAGCCTTTGGCTTCTATCCCAGCGATTTTATCCAAGGCCTTCTGTACCGCCTTCAGACCCCCTTTTTAATTATGAAATAAAACAGGACGGTGGATTGATTCCACGACGTACCCGTTGACTTCTCCACAGGTCTTGCACCCAGAGGATGAATTGCGTAGGCTTCTCCTCCTCTCCCATCGAGCACTGCATCCCTAGGTATAAATCTGGAATGTCTGGAAACGTGTGCCGCAATGCATCCCATACTTGTGCGCAAACGTTATTGAATGGCGATCCATCATGGCGGTCACAACTCATGGTCACTCCCGGGAACCCCACCTTCACCCACAGTGCATCTGCTTGATCACCAACTGCGGACACCAACAAACTTTTCACATCCCCTATTGCTAATGAGACTCCTGCTGTGTTCTTTTTGAATGTGTGTATCCATTTCCCCACCCCACCCGAGAATGGGGGGAGAAGTTTCAACAGGTTGTTCTTATCCATTTGGGCCCACGTAATGTAGTGCGGCGTTCCCGCCCCTTTGTGTATCAGTGGTATTTGTAATTTGTGTTTTCTTCCTGTTTTACTTACCATCTCCTTCTTTGTCTTACTCACCAGCATGTTTCCTACTCGCTGTCTTAACCTCCCTTGCCATCTTGGTGGTGCCCTTTTATCTAGGTCATCGAAATGGAATGGCAGTGGGGATCCCACCGCCGCTACCCCTTCTTCATATTCAACGAGATCGCTCCATACCTCTTCTGCTTCTTCTTCTTGCTCCCTTGCTTCTTCTTGTCCTTCCCCACGCTGCCTATCTGGGGGCTATCTGGGGTTGTTGGGCATATTATTCTCACTGGCTTACCATTTAAATGGAATAGGAACTCTCCCAATTGCCACTCCTGCTCTTGCCCTTTTGGTATCGGTGCTGATTGTGATGGCACTGTTTGTGATGGTGCTGGCGTCGCTGGTGCTGATTCTCCTGTGACACTTGGTGGGGGTGTGAGGTTTGCCGCTGCCAATGGTGGCACTTCTCCCCCCCGGCAACATCTGACCCCTGTCGCATGATGCTCTTAATTGTGTTATTTCTATCTGCGCATGTGCGAGCTGTCTGTCTAAGTCCCCAGTTAGTCGTGCTAGGTTCACTGATGGGGCGCTAGTGGGGCTGTAAAGCCCCGCTCTATCATATGGGGGTGGGGCAGTGGCTGCTGCCTCTACTGGGGTGGTCGGGGTAAGGCATGTGGGCACATACTGGGGCTGGCTATATCCTACTGCAGGCCTTGTCATCAATGGGTATATTTTGGTGGTATCATTCTCAGTTGTGGTTGTCGTACATTCTCCTCTTGCTGTCCCACCTACCTCTACTGACGCTTTCTCTTTCTCAACTGTTTTGTCTGAACGTACCTCACCTGCAGGCGTTATCTCCTCAAACATCTACCACAAATCTAATCTCCTTTTCTGTAACTGTTTTCACTTGTATCTCGCCAACAAATGTGTGGATACCAGATCCAGCACCCTTTTATCGAAAGAGCCTCCCTCTGGCTATGTGTGTGTTACGCCATCTCCCTTTATCTCCGTCACCCATTGGTCATGTACTTCTGTATCTTCTCACTATACAATGGGAGATGTTGGCAGATGTGTGCTAATGGTGTTGTTCCCCCCATGACAATACAATCTCCTCCGTGCAGACACACAGGCACTTGGTTGACACTCTTCTCACTTCAATGTCTTATGCAACCTTCTTCTTGCCTTTTGCTAACAATACTTTTTCAACAACCTTTCCCCTTTTCACTGTTTACAGAGACCATACATTTTTTCAATTATAGACATTTGTCATTTACCATTACTTAAAACATTTTTGTATACACTGCATTTTCAATTTTCTTAATCAACCTTAATTATCTTTTTCAACTTATATGCACATAAACAGTTACTAACAGGTCAACATGTAACACCTTGACACACGTGAAAACATGAAACATAACAACATATAACATGTAACATGTACTACCTGCACGCTTTTACTCCTATTTCTGCTTACTTTACTGTTTTACCCCCTGCACTAGTTTTCTCATGCACTCCCCACCTCTTACTCCCTCTCACTACCTTACCAAGAACTCTGTTTACACAGAAAAAGAATATTCTAAAGTACTACTCCGAGTCTACTACATATATGAGACTCCTACTATTTTCTCTTAATCTTCACTTATTTATCTGCACTGGACGAGACAATGCTACGTGGCGACGCCTTCTACCCTGTTCGGGCTAGGTTTCCTCACTCTTCTCTTACTTCTTCATCTCCACAAAACCTAATGGCCATATAAAGGATAGATCAGAAAAGCCTCAGTATCATTCACACAGACCCTAACTTCCTTTTTTGACACCTGTCACCTGTTCCCCTTCTTCCTTAACCCTTCCCTTACCTCTTGGGAACTTTCACAACCGGTACTCATGAGTTCGGTCAGGTGGTCCGAGAGTCACCGTTCACGGTCTATCCACAATCTGGTCCGCACCCCAACCAAGCCACTGCCCGCCTCGGCGAGCTGCTTTTACAGTTGGGTATTCGTTATCTGGGAACCCTTGGCCTCTTCTCGTTGTGCGCACAGGCTGGTCGACCGTGGAGGCGAAGGTTTTGCTTGGGGGCGTCCTGGATCTCGCCGCACGGCACGGACCTCGAGGCACCTGTCCCAAATCACGTCGGGGTCACCAAATGTAAGAGCCCTCCCCGTCTTAAACGTGCAATTAAAAATAAATGAGACACACCCCAGACAGGGAATGAGGCTAAGAGAACAGGTTGCGAGAGTTCAAAAAATGTTTTATACAATTGGCATCCAAAGAACTCTGCTGCCCGAGAGCGCTCTGGCAAATGTTTCAATTACATCACATTATAAAGAGAAACATTGTCATAGGTGATGCAACCAACATAGGGTACTAAGTCAGCGCACGATTGGACAGTCATTATAGCACTATATAGTTGTAGAGGCACTGCTTCATCCGGATTGGTTGCTCCTTTGGTGGGAGGGTGAGCATCACGTGGTCCGGCTGTCAGCATCCAGAAGGGGTGATGGTCAGGTTGCTGTGAAGCGGGGTGGCCACTAACTAAGCTAACATAATACATCTTTGTGAGGCATGCACTAAATAATGATCATTGCAACTCTTTTGACCAAATCATTTTAAACCTATAAACTTCATTCATGTATTTACATCATAAATAACTGAGGCTTATATGTAGCATCAAGTTAAGGGTTTAGACCATCATGATAACATTGATTAAAGTGAGGGTCTGGACTCGTAAAGAATCTAAGGCACGTTGGCAGTTGTTAGTAGTGAGAGACAATATACTGCAACAGAGGTCAAATGTTAGCTGGGGGCCCACCAGGTGAGCATCGTGGCAAGTTCGCATATCTGGTACATCAAGAGAATACCTTGCAGGGACACAGGGTTACACTGGCAATAATTTTCCAATAGCGAGGGTGAGGGGGCATGGACAGATTTGTGGGGATGGATGAGCTACAAAGCCTGGCTCAGGCCGGTTCACACGCGGGGCAGTGATCTCAGAGGAAGTGTGAGATGTTACATTTGTACTTTGTTGCAATTACCTCCGGCTTGAGCGTGAGAATGGGGCTGTGGAGTTTTCCAGACACAGTGAGAGAAAAGGTGCGGGCCATGTGCGCTGTGTGCACGGCGCTGCAAAGGGGAAAAAAGCCTTTTCGTATTATCGCAGTGAGGCCCATTACCAAGATGGAGTCAAGGGAGCACAAAATGGATGCCCTGTGTCCTACAGAACAGCACCATCTACGCAAGGGCCAACTGATGCTGGCATCACATAAGGGCAACACAGGCACTCCCCACCCAGGGACGTCATTTCACCAAAATCCCAGGGGTAGCGGTAGTGACATCACATGACCCTTGACCCCTGATGACATCACAGGAAGTGATGTCATTTGACCCCACCCAGAAGTGATATCGCAGGAAGCAATGGAACACGACCTTTCACCCGTTGACAAAACAGGAAGTGGCATCACATAGCATTGTAAACTATGAAAAATATGGTTACGATATCACTATAATGTGATGTTCATTTCATACAAGAATGGATCGCCATATTTATCATTAAGATCAGTGTGTATATGCCCATATTTCCAAATTACTGTGAATGCAAGCAGACGTCCATGACCAAATGGTTATGATGTGTTATTATATAGCACTTACGCTTAAGCGCTTTATATAGAAAGAATATACACCCAATATCACCCAACCTATGTTGGCACTCATTTATCGACCTTAGAAGGATGAAAGGCTGAGTTGAGGCATTTAAGAACAGACTAAATCAGTGACTCACCCCCTGAAGTGTGCCTGAAATAAACCTTTAATGAATCTAGCAATTATTGTATAGAAATCCAGAAAGACACATTATTTGGTATTCCTGGTCTTTCTTATTTAGGTTCAGTGCTGAAAGTGTTAGGCTTTTGTTTAAGGGGCCTGAACAAGAAAGCCAGCCACTCCAGAAGTAAAGAGCCACATAGTGTTGGCCACAGCCCAGGAGCTTGCATTACAAAAAAAAATTTAAAAAAAATAAAACGTTTTTTTGTTTTTTAGAGGTCACAAGGAAGACCACAGAGGTCGCGATTGTGACCTCTGGTGACCCCTAAATGACGTCCCTGTCCCCACCATTGGAGGCACATGGTCCAAGTTTGTACTAAAGGAAAGGAGGGATGGGGGCCTATTGGCCCCTCACTCCCACACATTATCTATTGGCTTGCCTGTTCGGTGAAGGCTGTGGTACCGCCCCAAGTGTGCAGGCCTGCTAGAGGCGGATAGACTGCATCAAAAGACATCAGAAGAACATAGAGAGTGAAGTGCACCTGCCGCAAGTACAATCCATGGGAGATTGAGTATTGGGAGTATAGTTTGTGTTTGGTCAGTATGTTACAGTGATTTAAACTTTTAAATTGTATGTACACTTGGATGTTTAAAGTCTTTACAAATTGTAAGGGTGCAGAAGAAGGAGACCGAAATACATGTGGCATATTTGGAGCTATAGACTTTTATTAGTAAATGTAAAGAAAGAGTAAGCCTATACTTTCCTATTTCTAAGAGGGGTTTCCCTGCCTCAACTAAAGATCTATGGTGACTGTCAGGATGTCAGTTAAAGTAAACGTGTTGCTGTCCTATTTCAAGAAAACATTACTTCTGGTCCTTATACTATAAACTAACTAATACCAAAGCACTGTACTGAACCCAGGAGAATGTCTCCCTTATCCTGGATTATTGTCAAGGTTGCATACAATATCTTCTAGGTGGGCCAGGAGAATGCTTCCCTTCTCATGGCGTTCAGTCTCAAGAAACCTGGCGGAATGACTCCTTTCATCAGGTCAACAAAGTTCCAAAATAATAGTTACTTCATAAGCCAGGAGAATGCGTCCCTTCCCTTCCCCTGGAGTTTGGTCTCATTCTCAAAGTAGCCCGGGGGAATTACTCCCTTCCCCAGACCTGTTGGAATTTTCTCCCAGTACACGTTACCTGGAGAATGGCTCCCTTCTCCAGTTATGATACAGTTTTATTGTGTGTGGTTATTACACTCTGCGCTCACCTCTGGAAAGCATATATTTCTGGAGTGTCTACTTCAAACAGGGTTTATTACTACTGCTCCATACTTATGATCTCTTATTCTCCTTAGGTAGAGGTCCTTGACCCTTCTCTGAAGGTCAGTGGGCTTTGTACATCCACTGACATGAGGAAGAGGTACTTTCATGCAGGTCTGATGCATACATGGCCAATATGGGTGTCCCATATATTGGGGCAAGGGAGAGCCATTATTTATTGTTCATTTTTATTTTTTTATTTTATTTTTGTGCATTTGCTTGAAACAACCTTTCAAATGATAAAAACAAGATTTAAAAACACCACAAACATCAAGAGACTTCTTAAGAGTATAAATAACAATTAAATCACGATAAATCACCAAATTACACACATTCTAACAATCAAATAAATAACATAATTTATTTTAGTCAAATTCATTAATACAAAAACATAAGCACCCTATTACACATTTTCCTCCACAACTTACAAATACCAAGCACTGTATCCATTGTATTCTCAGCCGAGGATCACCCAGACTAAGGGCTGAATCTCGGTTTGACCATATGTGGAGTGCCGCAGCTATGATCACCAACGATTCGGGCTCAAACATTTTACTCCAACTTTGGTCAGATTGATAATCAATAAAATTGGATAAGCCTTTTCATAAATATGGGTCAAAGATGTGCATTCCGTGAGAATGTGACGTGAGATTTCTAAATAGCAATTGCACAACCTGCATAAATGTTCATCTCTAGGCATTCCCCTCCAAGCACTGGTATTTAACAATACTGGTAAGATCTCCAACCTTAAATAGAAAATGAAGCATGTGAGTACAGTGTAATGGAGAGTAGTCAGGTACTTATGAGGGAATTCCACAAAGTCACCCTGTTGAGAATAACTGAAGTATTCCTGTGTGCCAGCCAAATATGCTATAGATTGTATTCTGTCACACAGACTAGTTTTCTTGACATACCCACATAGATGAAAGTCTAGCTCTGACACAAGGAGTACACTCATGCCAATTTCAGCAAAGTGTTGGAGGGCAAAAGACTACATATCTCTGAACTATACACTAAGCGTGCATCTCCGTGCATAGGCAATCGTCTGTCCAATCAAAGAAGGGCTCAGAGATGTTCCAAAAATTAAAGTGGCCCAGAACCGAAAACCCGACACCTTCCATAGCGAGATCAAAGATTGGAGACTCAACTCGCCCGGAAAGCACAGTAAGGGCTGCAGGATTCTTGCTTCCAACTTTGTTAACCAAGACACAGAACTTTCTGGATATATTTTTAGGGCATACATTATAACAGGGATTACAGAAAGCCTACAGACCCACACTTTAGCCTCAATCAATCAAAGAGTCATTATTGCTTGTTTCCCTTCTAACTCCAAGTGCCCTCTGGTTCACTTGTACCTCCCTTTACCTTCACAGGGATCTTGTAAGTCGCCGGGGCCTCCAGGGTCAGGAGTTTGCTTCACTGCTTCTATGGGCTTCTTTCTTCATCTGTGACAGCAGCATGGCTTCCCTCTGCATGACCTGGTCCCTCAGCAGTTATTTCTGTGCCTACAACTGCAGCACATTCACCCCTTAGGCAGTCTATTTTCTTCAGGTTTCTCTAAACGCATGCAACTGCAACAGCAATGCGGTACCTTTCTGTGTGGCTTGACTTCTTCTCTGCTTCCTAGCTGTCATTTGGGACTGCTCCTGCAGTGCCTGTGAAGAAATGCTGCAGCAACTCTGCAACATTCTCTGTGCTCGTTCTCCTCTGTTCCCCTGAGTGATTTAAAAACGCCTGCACCTGAGAATTTCCACAGCTGCTGCCTGTCCCTGCTGGAGTCACCTGATTTCTTTGTCCATTGTCAGATTTCATACAATGTAGATGGCTCCCATTCGGCTCATTGTATAAGTAATTCATCCCTTTTGTTGTCTCGCTCTGCAGACTGAGCGGGGCCACCTTGTACCAGTACTTGGATGACAAGTGATCTTCATGTTTCCCATGCTCTTCCTTGTCCTAGTATTTCCAAGTCTATTGCGAGTTTCTACTTTATAAATGTATATGGGTCTACTGTCTACAAAGAGGCTATCAGAAGAAAGAGCAGTTAGAGTGTGTGGGTGTGTGGTGTTGTTATAAGGGCTTTACCTTAGATGGTCGTCCTTATCTCTAAATGGTGAGTCCCTCCCCATGAGATCCTCTCGCATGGTCCCACCCCGAGAGGGACTATAGGTTAGTTGCCACACCTCCCTGGCCTCATGGGAAGGGGCTCCCTTCCAGGGAAAAGTGACGTCAACCGAAGATTTGTCACAAAATACTGGTGTGTTTACTGTTTCAAGTTCTTGCTGCAGCATGAGATTGCTTCACCAATGTTTCCAATACTCCTATTGGGACTAATACACATTTTATTTTTACAGGGTGTTTTTCGTTTAAATGCCAATCACTGGCAATGACCATCTCTGACATAAAGCTATTGTATTTTGCTCTAGAACATTATATTGTACAATTACCTAACACATACTTGTATTTGAATTTGGACTCATGTCATATCTCATTTCTCATGGATATACAGCCCACCATAAGTATGAAATAATACAAAAGCACAGCACAAACATATAGTTAAAGTGAGCCATACAGCGCTGGGTTAAGCCCATAAGTACACATTTTGCAAATATGTAATTGGTGAAGGGAGAAGCTATTTTAGGAACACCCGATCAGGCCAAGAGACCTCAGTCTCAGGGATAGGGAAAATCCCTGTTGTGAGCTTTCGCATTAGACAAAAAGCTTCCCCACTTCACAAAAAACCCTATCATGTTGTCCTGCACAGTGTGGTCTATTTTCTCAATCTCCAACAGATTCATGACCACTAGTCCTCAAGCGTGGGAGGGCTTTCCCATTTCCAGCAGGCACCAATAATGGCTTTGACCGCTAGGGTCACTGTGTGAAGGATAGACACATTATAATGGCTCACCTGCACTCCCCTGCTCTGAAAGATTCCCGGGAGACAGACAATAGGATCCTTTGGAAGGGTCTAACCAGTAATGAGGTTAAACGTGGTCAGTAACTCTGACCAATAACGGATGATCTTGGGACAGCGCCACCAGATGTGAATGTACATTCATATGCCCCCACAGCCCGCCAACATTTGTCGTCCTCCACATAAGGCCTCATGTGCTTTGGTCTATCCAGGGTCAGGTAGTCCATTGCCATGAATGCATGTCCTCTTTCTGCATTCAGCACACTTCGGGTGTCCTTCTTCAGACCCCTTCAAGCCTTCCACCAACCCTCCTCCAGTATCTCCACACACAGCTCTTTATGCTAGGCCTGGAGATATGTTGCACAGCCTAGTACCTAGCCTTCATACAAGCAGGAAATCAACACCTTTGAATTGTGGAATATTTTTACCCATGCTACTGCACCCTTTGCCAATGGGGGGAAAAAACTGCCAAAAATGGAGGCACTAACCTCTGTGCACGCCAAATCTGCAAAACTATGCATGGTTTATAAGCCACAAAAGAGCGGCACACCCTGCCACACAAAGTCAAAATTGGTGTAAAAATAGGAATAACTGAATGTCACCTGTCAGCTGTCACCTGAAGCAAAGCTACAGAAGGGCTAAAATCCAAAAAGGCTTTCTAATCAATGGCAACTTTCAAAGTGCTGTTTTGGCGCTAAAGTCAGTCATTTTCCCAGTGGATTATTGGAAGGAAAAGTGTGCTGAAATCATAGATTCTCCAGGCAGTCAGAGGAATCCAGGCCTCACTTCCAGACAGCTGCTTAAGGAAATTAGCTGTCAAACCCAGTTTAAAGGTGTTTCTTTTTCTGGAAGAAATTGCAAAATGTGCCTATTTAAAGCATGTTTGTGAAGGGCTTAAGTCTTTTAAATGTCCAAATCCCTTATAAACTGTGCTTATTTTTATATGTGTTAAAGAAAAGGCTTTATTGTGAATCTTACAGTAACCCAGTGGATGTAACTGCTTAAATCTGATTGGGCAGTGACTGGCCTGGGAAAGTTGACATCTCAGCTTGACACTCCCTTGAAAACAGGAGGCCTTAATGATTCCTGCATAATGACAACAAGCAGCACAATGAGACTGCATTAGACATTCATCTCTGGCTGAGCCAAGAACAAAGGACAGGCTGAGCATTGACCTCTGCTGGGAGGGGCAGGAAGCTTCCCTCTCCAGGCAGGGGATGCACCTCCCTGATCAAAGGACTGTGACATCTGTTGCTGTGAAGAGGAGGTACAAAGAAATAAAAAACAACTGCTGGGACTTGCTAAATCCGTATTTGTGATTGAAGTTGAAATTCTTTACCTGAGCAACCTAAAGAGGGATACATCTGAAAATTGGTAGGCATTAACCTAATTTCAGGCTTTTGATTTGAAGACATTGATGAAACCTGCACCATTTAAGGAACCAAAGTTATGAAAAGATTCTCATTGTAGCAGAACGATTAATGTTGCAAACCTAAGATTGTAAGTACATGATCCACTGATAAGCGCCCAGAGATGTACCGAATTAGATATGATTCATCCAAACTGTTAAGGTTAAAATTGATAAAAATCCATAGAATGGCAAAGATAGCTCTCACAAAGATGGGGATTGAATGTGAATATAGAAAATCAAATATGAAATTCATGTGTCCGATTTTATTAGGGTACATCATTTTAGAAAGGTATAAAGTTATGTTTTGGTAAAAATCAATGTGGGAGTTCCTAAATCCCATCGTAAAGATGACAGCTCTGTTCTGACTGCCAGCCAAAACGAAGCACGTGCCTGCAGCCACTCACAGCCGTGGGGTGAAATTCTACCTACACCATAAACGTGGTGATGACATTTGATAATATAAATATAGGAACTTCACAACACATAGGACACTGCTTCCAGAACCCATCCAGATTCCCGCGCAGCACCTTGTTCCAGAACTCTTCATCTTGTAGCTGACTCCAGACTTCTTTGAAGATCCAGATTTCTTTGCAGAATCCAGACTTCAGCATTGCTGAACTCTTGCTAGCTAGACCCTATTTCAAACGTCCAAAACTTAAAAGAATAATCCTGATTCAGTTTGTCTTGCTACCATTAAGTCTTGCCCGCTGAAACTTGCATTCTGTAATCGACCATGTCTGGTGACCAGAAGGGCCCATCCAAATCCAGTCTGAGGTGCAGTCCAAAATTGACAGAACCGCGCCGCTGATCCAATCCCTCCAGAAGTGCCCTGCTGCCGTTAGACCTGACCCGATTCGATGACCAGAACTGGATGGTCCAATTTTATTACAAGGACTGTAATTATTAATATGAAGAACAGTGACCCATAGTATATCTGCATTGTATCATCCCAATCTCAACCCATCCCATCTTTAAATTCAGAACCCTAGTATTGTTAGAATCGCTGATTTTCCTCATCTGTGTTACAAAACCATGACTCCTTAGTGATTTTGAGTAACTAAAGTAAGTCCCAGAAAGAAATTGAGTATCCACCACGTGAATGGTTGCGCTGGCCACGTAACTGTGAAGATTCATGTGTGGCTGCCTCTTTTTCATAGTCATTAACATAGTGTAATACAATCTAACTTCTGCTTCATTTTCGCACCTATTTTGCAAAAAACTCCTCTTACTAAAACCTCTATAACTTCTTCAATTTAAAAAAAAATTAAATTTGCGATTTCAACTCTCACTGTTACCTAAGACACTTAGCTACATCCACAACTAAAAACATTGCAGAACAGTGTATTGACCCTTTTTCTCCAATATCGCATAGTAAAAATGTGCTGTGAATTTGCAGTTTTCAAAAGTTTACACTTGTCTTTTTCCCATTTCAAAGTGCTTCTTCCATCCCATCCTGATCTAAAGTGTGTCCTGTTGTTTATATTATAGCTCATGTGTGTTAGGACCTGTTTAGTGTTGCTTTCTTCAGAATTTCTATCCATTTAAGCATTTTTGCACCCGTTTGCATTGTTTCACCAAGCCATTTCACCTGTCAGTTTAAAAGTGTCATTGTCCAAAAACAGTTTTCTATCTTGTTTGGGGAGGGAAGATTGCATTTTAACTCTAGACATTGTCTTTCATTCCTGAATACCTGCTGATTACTTACATCTGTGTAGGATTGCTCATTTGTATCTAAAAACTTTGCTGGGGAATATTAACCTAACACTATCTGTTCATAAACCAAAACTGTTCTTTTTCTCTGTGTTTTCTATTCTGCATCCTTATAAGTGAATTCAATTGCTTTGCTTAGTTTCTGAATTGTATTGTCAACGCTTGGTGATTGCTGTCCCATATATATATATATTAAACTTATGTGTGATTTGAATATTAAATAAATAAAATAAATATGTACCTTTACAAACTAGCCTGATTCCTATTTCAGTGTGACATGGGGGGTATTTTGAGACAGGTGTGATATGAGTGGTATTTCATTCAGAATATTGAATTTATAGACACAAATAAATAAAGGTTTCATTGCGCACTACATGTTAGGTGAGACCTGGGTGTGACCGTTCCGATTTATAAAGACCGCTCTGAGAATTCTCAGACCGGTCTTTCTAAATCATTTTCTTTTTAAATCACTTTTTGACCTAGAATGGATGTGTTGGCTGCTGCAGGACAGTGCCCAGTGCCCCGGAGCGCCGCCCCCCCAACCTTGGGCGATGGTCCCTGTGCTTTCACTGGCGTGTGTCCCAACTTCATAGACCCCATCTCCTCACTCTTCCATTAGTCACTGATGGTTTCCAGTCTCTCTTACCGAGGCTGCCTTAGGCCAGGAGGACCACCACCAAGTCAGTGACCCGGAGCAAGTACCTGCATTCCACACCCAGTGTGCAGTGGGAGCAATCTCATCCCCAGATTCCTCACGGCTTGTCAATCCCTGTAGTTGGCCCACTCCACTGCATGCCACGCCTCTGCCCCAGCCGCTCTGCCCATGTTGCAGTTGCCTGGCTCAAACCCTCCTACAGTCCCTGCTACCTCCACCGGGCTCCTTCTACCAGTATTCACTGCATTCACTCTGAACATACGTCGGGGCTGCACCTACGTTTCTTTAGTTTTGCTGGATGAGAGAATGCAATTCTGAGGCAGTGTAGCCTCCAGCCACGTCTTAGTGGGGGCCTAGAAGCTCACACCTGTGCTCAGTGCCCGGAAGCAGTGAGAAAGCAACTCTGAGGCACCACAGCCTCCAGCCAGGTCTGGGTGGGAGGTTTGGCTGCTTACACGCCACTCAGAGTGCGGACATGCTCATGATGGCCTAACCTGCACAGGACCACACCGCCGTTCCTTGCATGGACTCCCCTGGCACCATGTTTATCCTCGAGCCAGTGGGCTGCCCGGACCCCAAACTGGGCCAACTAACTCCTGATGTTCCCTCGGCATCCTCAACTATCATCACAACAGGGCCTCACCCTATTTCCTAAGTTAAACCCACAAATGCTTTTATGTCAGTGAACAAAACAGTCTTTCCTTCATGAGACACATTAAGTCCTGCCTGCATATGGAACTTAGATGCTTAGGCCCTACCTCACAGAACACTGCAGAAATCTTTTAATTCCTTCTGCCAGGTTAGTGAACCCTTACTTGAAGAACAGAATAACAGAATCTGTCAATCAGCCTAACAAGTCTCCCTTTTCTTCATCACAGCTCTGGGTGAGGGTTCTCTGTCTCAGTACATGATAATTACACCAGCCTCCAATCGGCATGTGGGATTCCATCCTGGGAGCTTGCAATGCAATCCCAAGCCACTTAAAACTATCTCTCTATTTAGAAAGTCCTATATAAAACCACAAAGGTTTGCATTACCGTCTGGGCCAAAAGGTGCAAAACCCTTGGTAAGTAAGATTTTGAATTTGCTTGGAATTGGATTGTGCTCTGACTGGCGTTCTTCGTTTTGACAACATATTCCTTGATGTTCCTTACTCTTCTAGTCCAGATTTCAAGGGAGGATTCAGTCTTTGACCGTATGCTTATCTGCTTTCCTGGTATAATTTCCAATGCAGATAACTTCAATTCCAGCCCATCAACCTTTTTGTGTAGGGCCTCCTCTGACCCAGAAGCAGTGCCAACACTTTGTGAGTCTATGATTGGTGGGGTACTAACATTCCTTTATGTGGTCTGGGCTTGATACCAAAAAATGAAATACTTTAATTAAAGACTCCTGGCTTGACATGTATTTACTGGAACACCATATCACCACTCACCACATTCAGGATCTCTGTGGATTTTGTAAAAGAGGGATACAGACAGGACTTAAGACCAGATGCCACCTATATAATGGTCAGCACTGTCACACCATGCTATATCACCACTTGCCTGACATTTTCCAAGAGCCTAAATCTTTCGCGGCATGCTCATGCAGACACACTTGTCCAGGTCATGTAGCTGTGTATACTCTGCCGCCTGTATACCCTGCCTCCATTTAGCAGGCTGTAGAGGCAGCATTATCCGATGGTCACCGCAAGACTGTTCCCCCCCCCATGCAAGCATGAACACACTACTCCCAGTACTAATCCGAATCACACACAGTGTTCATAATCCGATGGTCATGGCCATCTTGAAAATATGCTAATGCCTCTGAGGGTGCGTTGTAACCATGGTACTACAGGGTTATCAACGATCATATTGATATGGGACCTGCGTTCAATGACACTCCCTCGATTCCTACAACATCACCAAAAATGAAATGTAAGGCACCCTTCAGTGAAACAGGCAGGTACCGGTAGGACGAGATCTGCCCCCATACTCGATTTTTTAAACCCAAGGTACCTTTTTCCAAATGTAGTGACATCTTTTATCGGCAAGGATGCCTGCCTGGTCAGAACTGCTATCACAAGAATTAAAAGGTGGTGTATGGTTCCCAACAAAATGAGTGGCAGTTGTTTCCCATACATAAAGATTTTCCATAGATCTGAGAGAAATCTTCAGTAAGATGTTTATTTACCGACAGTCGCTTTTTCGATGGGATTTATGATGATTTTTGGGGGTGAAGGGGAAACACATTAAAACAGGGGGTTGTGGGGGAAGGGTAGATAACGAGTGGGGTTAGGGAATAGTGTTACATTAATAGTAGAGGTGGAGTTGGGGTGTAAACCCCCCAAAAAAATCTAATTAGATTTTTCCAGAAAAATAAATTCAGCCATAGAACCAATATCTACAGCACATACTATGCATTTTACAAGTCAATACCATACACTACTCGATCAAGATGTGTTTTCTCCTGTTTATGAAGCACTATTTAAAAGAAGTTCGCAGCCTGTCTTTTCAAATTGCCGTTTCTATCTGCGTGCCTACAAACGCTTTTGGATTTCATGCTATGCAAATTAGAGTAATAGTTCAAACTATTCTTGGAAGAAAAAGAAAAACCTTCATTTCAGATGTTGGACTTTTCCCAAAGCAGAGCACAACGAGTTGTATTGTACAAGATGATTTAGTGCCTGCTGGCATGGTGGTGATCTTCCGGCCCTGGCACTGCTATAACTGATCCAGGAGCTAAAGAAATAGTTTTGTGAAATGCCCTTATCCCTTTTCACTCACTTAATAAAGATTATGGGCACAATTAGATCAACGTTTCTATTTAAAGTATTTATGAAACAGTGAGTATGGGAGGTCGAGGAAATAATCTCAAATTAAATCAGACAAACACAATTCCTATAGAAACGTCAGAATGAATTAATTAGTCAATTATGTGGACGCATTTAAAGTCCAGCTTTCTTTTTTTTCGTACACCCGAGAAGTCTACCCGAGCCAACATAAAGCATCCATCTTTTGCATTTGCCCTTCCAGAGAAGCCCATGCACAGGGCAATAAAGGTGGCGTGTGTCCGGGGAATTCATTCTAGAACAGATCTGCCACCTCTCTCCTGATACCAAAACTCTTAAAATGCAGGATGTGTTTTGTAAATGTTCTATAACAGTTCTATTGAAGTCCGGCAACAGAATATGTTGCCGGACTTCAAAGGACGAGTTACAAATGAAGAGGTATACATAACTGATTTAACATTGAGATGTGTGGTGCCAACATTTAACATACATGTTTCCATTTGTATTTAATGACAACACAGGTCTGTAAGGTGAGACCATATTCCCTGACCACAGTTTTGGCTTTTTGCCAGGATGAAGATGCCCTTTCTCTTTCCTTGACCTTTACCATTTGGGGAAAGGAAAAGGGAAAGCAATTCTGGTGCAAATGTCTTATACAATTCTAATGGGATTCCATGCAGGCCTGCCCCCCATCATTCAGTAGCTCTTATTAGCCCTCACTAACACATGGAAATCGTTAGAGACCTCATCACAGCAAATCACAATGGTCAACGTGCTGTCAATACCTACTGATGTTGGCTGCATTCTGAACATTCTGACTTCAAAACCAAAAGCAAACGGAAACATTTAGGCATTTCCAGGCAAAACATCATTCAATAATACACTTCCTCTCATGCAAAAAAATAGATGTTTTTCACTGCAACAGCAAATTTTTCATATAAAAAAGAAAGCAAAAATATGGATAAATACTTTCACTTGCTTATATAGAAACCATGCACTATTACACAACCCCTAATACATGCTCATTTTAAACCTGTCATTATCAGTGAGACGCCTTCGATGGCATACTGCTGGGTGTCCAGTACAACAGCTTAATCTGAGAGCCTCTCGGGCCCCAATAATCAATGACGTAAATTGTTGCAACAGCTCTTCCAGCATCCAGGTCTCAAGCGTTTCCCAATTTTCTAGGCCATATTGTTAGAGGATGTGTGTTTTCATTATCAGTCACCACTAACATCCTGTAAAACGATGATGTACAGTGGTGACACAAAGTTCCATTTCTGACCAGGCTTCTTTCTGGGGAAACAAATAGGGAGTCTGACAATTTTTTCTGCTAGAATCTCACTTAATTGTCAGTATTCCATTTAAGTGCAGTCCTGTAAATCATGATGTCTAGACGATTTGTATGATGGATCCATCTGTCATCTTCAAGCTGTTCTTTTATACAACGAATTACACCCAAGTACCAACTCCACCAACATATGATAGATTATGATAGTTTATTTATATAGTGCCAGTACACAATGTGTTTCAAAGCGCAAGGGAGGCAACAAGGGAAAATACAATTACATTCTTACAGGCCATGAACAGCAAGGATGTGAAATGAACCATTGTACTCGGCCTGACGACATTTCAGATGGTGCAAGAGCTAAGATATAGATAAGGAAGGGAGGGGGAGAGTGGGAAGGAAGTGGAAACAGACAGGAAACTACCATACTAGGCCTTTTCTGGTAGAGCCGGAGAAAAACAAAAAAGTGAGGGAGAGGGGTGCAGAAGGGAGGGGAGGAAAAAAACAAGCGACTATCGTACTATGCATGACAAGATTTCAGATAGTGCCAGGGGGCGGTCCAAGAAAGGGGAGAGGGGAGGAGACAGACTGACGAGGTTGCTATCATACTAGGTCCAGGGACAATTTTGATAGAGTACGTGCATATGTACTTTTCCATTCATTTTAAAGATGGGTTTTGCCATAGCAACACCTCTAGGAGCGTGTAGGACCTAGAACATACACTATGATATGCCACACACAAGCAGTTATGTAAGAATTCTGTGAGTGTTTGTTTGTTTTGTGTGTTCTTAGATGGCATGGTTATCAATGCCTTGCGTTCCAGATGTGTAGTTTGGTTCAATTCAGCTTCTACCCACAGGTCTGTTTCAGATCTTATCATCCTGTGGATAAGCCTCAGGGAAAATGCAAGGTGATCATTTGAAAGGTTTGGGACGTTGATGATTCCCATTGGGGTTGGTCGTTGTAGCTTCAAAAGTGCTAATCTAGGAATCATTGCATTAAGGCATCTATTTCTTAGAAAAAAAAAGGCTGGTGCTCTGAGCGGGAGCATACAAAGGATATAATTGATCCTGGGTGTCACGTTCTTTTTAATGTAGTTGACTTTCCCCCAGAAAGAGAGTTTTAAAAGGGAATATCTGTCTAATTCTGACTTCATCTTGCATAACAGTACTGAAATATCCTCTGTATCTATTTGTTCGCCTCCAAAGAGATCCAGATTCCCAGGTACTTTATCTCAGTGGGATACCACGTAAAGGTCTCTGCAATCTGACCACCGGCAAAAGACTGCCCATATTACCAACAATCCCCTCCATATGGGTATTTAATTCCCTTTCCGCCACCTGTAACATCCCGGAAATTCCAGGATATCATGTGGTGAAAATGGTAGGTCAGTTTGCCAGTATCCTGTCAACATTATACAGACTGCAAGATTGGTCTAATCCAACCCTATGCTTCCCAGCAATTAATTCTGCATTTGATCTCTATATGGGTGTTTTTCAACTGCAGTTTGTTCATTTCAACCCTCAATTCATTTTATGCCCTATGGTTTCCAGTGATTTCAGCTTCTGGATTCTCCAATCTCATCTCAACTTCGGTCACAAGCTTTTCCAGTGAAGATTCTTTACCCGATAAGTCAGACAGTGTTATCTACATTTCACCTACATCACTTTCAACCATCTTCAGAACAGGGGCAGCATTATGGAATGTTCACCAAATCAGGTGTTAGCTCAGTCCAACAGCAGTCACAATATGTAACAATGAGTTGTTCATCCAACGTCACCTCCAATACAGAACAGTTGCATAGACTTCCAGTGTATGTTAGTAGAGCACTCTCACCACATTGTGTGCATGGACTTAATTACCTCTACCTTGTTGGGTGGCTCACGTGACAGTAACATTGTAATCATCCATGCATTCCCATCAAAGCATTTAACATTAACAGCTGATTATTAAATTAATTGAATCATATCTGAAATAGGAGCATCATTGTTATATCATAGAGTTATAGGGAGTCATGACCCATAGCAATCGTCAAGCCAATAAATCCCATGTGACTCGCTATTATTATAGAGTCACTCTGGATGCAATCTCTATTTCCAGTACAATACAGAGTAAAATAACACTGTAAGCTTCGTCACCGCACAATAGGTAGGCATGTTCATTCCGACACAAATGACCTGTGGCAGCAAATTTCAATTCGTAGATATTCTCCAACATGGCATTGCGTGTTCCAGTCATCCAAGCACGACTGCATAATCCAGGAACTCAGACACACATTTGCGTGCAACAGTAACAATGAGCATAACGTAATGACATGCACTACAGGAAAGAACACATGTAAACCCATATTGGACTATGGATCTAATCAGCGAGTGACATTATTCCGATCTTGGGGGTGGGGCGGGGTTGACATTGTGTTGCTCCTATGAATTTGAGACTGTTGGGAATCAGTTGAGCATCTGCTATTTTTGGTGACATGAAGATAAAAAAAGAAACATATGTGAGGATATAGCACATCAATAAAAAATGAAGTTAAACGATCAGGCATGCATCAATGGAGCTAATCAATCAATAAAACAAATTATTGGATGGAGGACAGACATTCCATGTTCCAGAGTGGGTATTCCTTAGGCAACACACATGCTTGCAGGGGCTCCTGTGTCCTTTTCATCCTATCGTGCAGAAAAAGGTTTCAGAGTTGCAGGTTTCAGGTTGCAAGAGGGTCCCTTTGATTCTGCATTATGTAGCAATTCGTTTGGCCTTCTCAAATGTCTTCCTTTTCCCTGACGCATGCTTGTGGACACCAGGGTATATCTGTATGGGGTTGCCACACCATGACAGTGATACTGAGCTTCCAGCCTTTCGTAATACAATTTCCCTGACAGAGGATTTGATAAAGGAAACAATAATTTGCCTTGGCATTCCGGTGCTCATCCTGTCAACCTTAAAGTCTATGTCAGTGTCATACTTAAGCAATGTTTTGCTTCCCAAGAAATCTGGCAACACTTGAAAATGCTAAATAATTCAGATTAACCAGAGCATCCTTTGATTCAGACACACCAGGGAGGTGCAGGTTTAATTATGCATTTGATATCTAGATGGGTATTTTTCATCTGAAATTTGATAATTTCATCCCTCAATTCATCTTATGCCCTATGGCTTCCAGTGATTTCAGCTTCCAGATTCCCCAATCCCATCTCAACTTCAGTCACATGCTTTTCCAGTGAAGATAGTGAAGATTCTTTACCCGATAACTCAGAAAGTGTCACCTACATCACCTACATCACTTTCAACCCGCTTCAGAAGAGTATAGATGTCTGATTTACTTGGTGCCTCTCCTTTTGTTTCAACCTCTAAGGTCATGACAGCAGCTTACTTAGGCTTTTACCAGGTATAGATGTCTGGCATGTCAATCTTCTTTTTACTGGACATTGTATGAAATGGATAGTCTAATGTAATAGTTATCCTTCCTCCCCTATCATAACAAAGGCATATTTCCAATAATAACTTCACATGGCTGAAAAGGGGCCTTAAAAATCTTGGCCTAAAAATAATCAGGGAACTACACTACACACTGCAAGTGGTCGGCTCTTAATATTTCGTTATTGGCCCAAATATAATGCATTAAGATGATTATCACGCCAAAACTACTATACATTTTTATGTTGCTCCCTCTCCTTCCAAATAAGGCGTGGCAGTCCACATTCCGATTGAGGAGCTCCAGTTTTATCTGGGATTACAAAAAATGCCAGGGTCAGCAGTGAAAAACAGCAGGTGGAAGGAAGAGCAGGAGGCTGTGGCTTCCCAATATGGTGCTAGACTTTACCACTGCCCAACTCACAAAGCTTCCTTTGATAAGCAATGCAGCACCCGCTCCCTTTTGTGCCACTTGGAAAAAAAGAGATCCTGGCTCCCAACAAGACTTCATATAGCCGCCTCTACATTAAGCCTTTCTCAAATATAGAGCACCCTATACTCAGAACCAACTCACACGCTTGGGAGAAAGTGCACTAACTGGCACAAATCCACCTTTTCTTAGATCAGGAAGCCAGCATTTGGCATAATGGCTCAGTGAAGATAATGGGCTTCCCCATGTATTGGTCCATATGGCAGAAACTAGGCATAAAACAACGAAAATATTTTTTTTTTTGATGAAGCCAAAATAATCTCTTTCACTGATTTAACTTCATGCTGTAACATTGTTAGATATCAATATCTCTAATAGACTAGCAGATACTGACGCTTGTTAGAGATGCACCCATAAACCAGGGAACCGTTCACACATTTTCTGGAAATGTCAGAGGTTAGGCCCATTCTGGTCTGTGATTTGGAGGGCTGTTACGGTTAACACAAGCGTGCACATCCTGTATCATGGTATGGTCGCACTACTCCACAATTTCTCAGTTATTGCATCCCATGATCGCCATAAACTCTGTTGGATCACTGCAGCATTCATGACTGCTAACGTGAATATTTTATGCCTTTGGAGAAGACTGGAACCACCTCAGATCAATGACTGGATAAGGGATATGCTAAAACTACCATCATACGAAAAAGTCACATAAAGGGCAAGATATCAGGAGACCCAATTCTGGGAGGTCAAGCATGACCTCCTATTCTAAAACCCAGAAATAAGTGTAGCTGTCCAACGTCGGGGGTAAAGTTGTAAGCTATGTTATAACCATGGGCATTCAGGCTCTGGGCTTACAGAGGCCACTATACAAGGTCACAATCAATAAATAATGGGAGACATGTTAATAGTAGGCAAAGTACAGCAAGTAAGCTCTCGCAGTACCATTATGGTTATATTTTGTGTTATGAGTTATAGGGTTTTTGGTTCCATCTCTCATATTTTAGGGCCATACTAAATGTATTTATTTATTTATTTGCTTGCTCTGCTTGTAAAGCACTTTTATCCAAAGTACTTAACAAAAATATGGTACAATAAATGAAAAACAATTAGGAGAAGAGGCATGCAGGGGCAAGTGCATGGAAACATTTGAAAACTAGACAGCAAAAATTCGCTGGGGTTGCGTAACTGATGTAAGTCCTTTCCTGATAGCACGATGAGTCTGCTCTTTTATTACCCCTAAGCTAAGGCAGCTCGACCACTTGTTGCCCTTTTGGACTGAAATTAGAGGGCCTGTATTGTCAAATTACAGTATTTATGGCCTTGATTTATGCTATAATTTATTAATTTGTCTGTAACAACCTACATACTGTTTAGGCAGAGGGCCTCACTTCTATGTGACTACAGCTACTAGATGTATCTTACTGCCTGGTACATGTTGATAAATGATCCAGATTCCATTGCATTGTATTGTACCTCATTCTGTTTTGTCATTTACAGATGAATCTGTTTGATGTTCATGTCAAAACTCAATAAATACTAAAATGACAAAAGAAAACCCAAATTCCATATCAGTCAGGGGCATTTGTAATGTTGGCTGACACACTATGCACCCTTTGCCCCAATGAGAGACCAATTGTCTGATCTTCGTTTGATTCAGATATTTCTTCCCCTCAACAATATTCCTAAATAGTAACTAACTGAATGGCTGCAATGTTTTGCCTGAGCTGAGTGCATGGTGGCATATGAGGACGTGTTAACGTTTATCCATGCTTCTTCAACCTTTTTGAAATTAACCTTGTCATGTGTTATTTTATTTTTGTTATTTTATTTTTTATTGAACTATGATATTCAAATAAATACATTTCTTCACTTTTCATTTATATGATAACAGTTACCAAAACCCAACATTTAATGTTAGTGTACTAAAGGTAAAACATGCAATATGCAGTCAAATTTAGTGCACACATTTCAATAAAGATTCCACAATGAAGCATGTGATTATTATAATAAGCCAAAAATGATGTTGGTTCTCAAGGGGTTCCGAACTTGTGATTTTTGATTATTTCAAACCAGACATGGGCATCTTCATAAATGTAGATGTTATCCCCAGGTAGCAAGTCAGTGCACAGAACCCCCTTGGCTAACGAAGCTGCAATGGTAAATGCTACTCCAAGTGGATATAAGCATACATGGGCAATGCATGTTTGGACCAGTTCAAACAAGGAGGACCCAGGGCCCAAACCCCTGCTCAGACAACAGGTGAGCATGCACCGACATGTGTTTCCTTACTCTGTCCCCACAGGCCATCCCGATCATCATCAGGCAACGCCAATTTCAACATCGACCCTCCTCTATGGCATGGACTCCACAATGCAGCAACCTCAACCACATCAGCCCCAAGCCCATTAGCATACACACACTGTTCACAACACAGAGTCTGATGATAACCAATGTCCGCTCAACAATCACTCATGCAACAGACATCGCCGAACTCATCACCACACACGACCTTGATGCCATCTTCATCACCAAGACCTGGCTGACATCCACCTACACCCTCATCCTAGACGTCCTTGTCCACAATGGCTACAGCATCCAATACAGATACCGACCGAACAAGACAGACGGAGGCCTTGCAGTTGTCCACAAAACCTTGTGGCCCTGCACCAAACTTGACATCGACAACATTGGCTTATTTGAAGTAATTTCTAGATACTTTACGCTCTCCCCGATGGACACAGTGAACTTCCATCTCATCTACAGAACTCCCATACTCAACACTGCATTCATGTGACATTTTACCAACCTGGTCAATACCATGTCCCTCACACACAGCAATAACATCTTCCTAGGTGACTTCATACTCTCATGCAAGAAGGCCACAAAACGGATGGAGGAAGCCTCCTCTGTCTTCTTGAGACCCTCACCCTCACACAGCAAATGAAAGAGCCAACACACGAGAAAGGTAATTTCCTCGACCTAATCATCAACACACTGTCTTCCCTCCACTACATCTCCACTCTCGCGTTTGATTGGTTTGACCACCTAGTTTTGCCTTTCAACATCCTGCACATCACTCCAGTCAAACACTCCCAACAGAAACCCATCAGCCAAACCTTTAGATCCTTCAAGAACTGCCCAGTGGATGCCCTCATGGAAGAATTCGCCAAACTCCACCTTACATGGACCGAACCCCACAAACCGAACTGTGACTCTCTACTGGAAGCACTCAACACCACCCTTTCAGCCTTCATCGGCTGATACACACCTTTGAAACAACACACCTGCAAATGGAAACCATCAGCACCCTGCTACATGCAAGAACTCAACCTCAGCAAAAGAGTCATCAGGAAACAAGAGAAAGCCCGGTGCTGCTCCAGGACCGCATCCAACCTGACGCTCCTCAAGGAACTCTGAGCAACAAGCTGACAACTTATCGACACAGCCAAGGCCTCTTACTACCAGAACACCATACCAGAAGCTGCCAACAAAAGCTGAGCCCTCTTCAAAGTGGCCAAGCACTGCATCAACCCAATAACCACCCCTGCCATAACACACTCCATCAAAAAATCAACCACCATCAACACCTCTTCATCGACAAAATCAGAAAGATTTGCCAGCACATATATACAAGCTGTGCATCCACAAACCCAACTCACGTACCTCCTCGTGAAATTGACATTGTCAACAGAGGACCAGGTACAAACATATAGGGCTGCCCTCAAAGCCACTTCGTAAACAGACATCATCCTCCCAGCATCCATCCTCAATACTCAACCCGCAGTAGCTCTACTTTCCTAACTGGCCAACAGCTCCCTAACTCATGGCACCTTCCCATCGACCCTAAAAACAGGAAAAATCCTCCCTCTACTAAAGAAACCCACTCTCGATCATGACAACCTTGGCAACTATTGCACCATCATCCATCTTCCCTTCCTAGGTAAGATCATTGAGAAAGCGGTAGCCGCAAAACTGCAGCAACACATCGACACCAACCATCTCCTCAAGCCTACCAATCAGAGTTGAGACCTAGATGCAGCATGGAGACAGCAACCATACAGGTGGTCAGCGGCCCTCAACATCCTTGATGATGGTCACCCCTGTCTCCCAGTGCTTTCGATACAGTAGACCACCTTGTGCCTACACCCTACATTGGCGAATGTGGATCATCAACCAAATCCTACCTCACCAACCGCCAGCAGCTTGTTCAGATGGACTCCTCTAGATCTCCAATGGTACCCGCCACCTGTGGAGTCATGCAGGCTTCCATCCTCTCCCCAGTGATATTCAGTCTATACATGGAGCCGCTGAGAGCCCTCCTAGCCGCACACAACATACAGCGATGACAAACAGCTATGCTTCAAGATTGACTCCATCAAGGGCATCCATAGGCTCAAAACCTGCCTCTCGCTGATCCAGTCTTGGATGTCCAATGCACACTTAAAGCTCAACCCCTCCAAGGTAGATTTCATATAAACCATGAACCACCCCCTGCACCAAGTCCTTCAGGTTCCACATCAACAAACATCTCTCCTTCAAGACACACATAGCTAAGAAAAATCAGACAGCTTAGTATCAGCTCTCCCTCTGATGAAAGGTCAAGCCCTTTCTCCCTCCGGACAGCTTTAGATCCACTGTTCAAGCACTGGTCCTATCCCACCTGGATGGGAGCAATACACTCCTCAAAGACCTTCCGTCGTCCACCCTTGTGCCCCTGAGAATTATCCTACATGCGGCCACACGCCTCATCAAGGTTCTATCCAGATACAACCACAATACTGCAATGCCTTTCGACCTTGACTGGCTCCCACTGCATGCACGAACCACAATCAAACCTTGCAGCATCATCTATAAGGCTGTCTCCCTCCCCTCAAGTACCGCAGCCTCCTTGCAAAGAAACTCAGCACCTCTGGTGCACAGCGCACATACAGACTTGAAATCCGCTGCTGCAAAAAGGAAAACAAGCCTTCTCTGCCTACGCTGCAATACTATAGAACCTCCTCCCAGTCGACATCAGAATCGCCCGCATGCTCCTACCATTCAGAAAAGAACTCAAGACCCATTTCTGCAAGGAATCTCTCTGCCTCAACATCTAGGGCATCACATCGCCATCTGACTCGCAAGATGCCTCCCACCCATCTCCTTCCCGCCACACATTACAGCTGTACCCCTCCTATGTGCCCCTCTGTATCCCACCCCCACTGTATATCTGTTTGGCTGTTACCTCTGAAAAGAACTCTGTTATGTATCTGTATTGTTGTATACATCTGTAAAGCGTTCCTTTGCTTCTCAAAGCAAGGTCCGCACTCAATGAATACCATAGTAATTATAATAATACATACAGTCCTGTAAGCTATGACTAGTATTTGTATTCTTTTTTATAGATTTTTTTGTTGTGTTTCAGTTGATAGTAGACATACAAAAAGAAAACGAACATACATTTTAAAGAAGGCTCATTCCAAAAGGTGTTGGCAGAGGTGAAAGATGAATCGCTGCTCCACTGGATGCTCCACTGGATTCTTGCCATTGGAGGCAAACGCTCTCTTTTCTTCACAACCAATGACATTGAGGTGAATGCAGGAGAAACATACAGGGCATCAACCTACCCCCATAAATACTCTATCAAGTGACAATCACATTGCAATGTACCACATTATGCAAGGCTTACTGACCTCCAAACATATATGTTTATGTTTCCATGTACATTGTTACAAAAGCAACAACGAGACACATAGGCAAAACCAGTTGTGATTTTCCTGATGTTTTGAACTGCAACTCCGAGAATCCCTCCCCATTGACAACGTTGGCTCGGGTTGTTGGGTACAAAACATCTGAAGTGCCCTGAGTATAACCATTTCTGCATCATGCACTAGCACTTTAAAAAAGGAACACACAAAACAAAAGCTTGGATATGTTTTTAAAGATGCAAGGTATGAGGTACACGTTGCAAATGCTGCAGCCTGATAATATTGAGCAGCAGCTTTTTCCACTTTTTCCACAGTGGTGATTAATCTCCCAGTTTGAACAGCCAGGCTCATGTTGTTTTATGGTTATCACCTTTTTAATTGTGTATTGTAAAGTGCAGCAGCCGCTCAAGTAAAATGCTGCACTGTAGTCTATAATTGATCAAACTGTGATACCTGAAGTCTTGGCCACATCCCATCCCTTAACTCTCACCCTAACCCTAAACGACACCATCAGTTAGAAGACATGCTGAAAACAGCCACCACATGTCCATCAGCATGTTGATTTCAAGCACAGATGCTGAGAACAGCCGCTAACTGCCCATTAGCATGATGATTTGAAAATGTTGGGAAATGCGATGTCTATACATCACTAAAGGGGTTGGATGAAAGTAGGGCAGTTGCTTTGCTGTATGAGCAGCCAGGAGCAGAGATGAAAAACACATCAAGCATACTGTCGGATGCACGCGCTGGGGAGGGCTGGGACTACAATAAACAGTAGACAGAAAGTGCATCATCTGTGCTTTATCTGAGTAATAAGGAAGAAGAATAGCAGCTGGCATCTGGTTTGCAGTTTCGAGAGGACTTTCTATTTTCAAAGATAGCTTGGAAATTATTAGTGTTCTGGGCCGTACTTCCGCAGATGAGTTCCGTCTTTTGCAAGCAGATGTACTTGGGTGCTTCTGTTAAAATAATTACATTAAAACAAAATATGTTATATTAATCACATCAGAGAAAGAGTGACAGAGGGGCACATAGAAATACAGAACAGAGAGAGAAAGAGAGACAACGAAAGAGAGAGTAGGAGAGAGCGAGAGAGAAAGAGAGAGTGGGCGATAAAGAGAGAAAGAGATATAGAGAGAGCAAGAGAGAGAGAGAGATAGAAAGCGAGAGAGATGCATGGTATGAATACCAGTAACCAAAATTACACAATTAATGCAGAATCTACACAGAACACATTGCAGTAAGATTCAGAAGAAAAGAAGAGATAGATAGTGAGAGAAAGAATGGTGACAAAGGCTACACCCTCTGGGAGAGAGAGATGCCTAGTATAAATGCTAGTAAGATAACATAACACAATGCAGAAGTACATCTACAATGCCTCTGAGAAATTGGTGCAGATGATGTCCTGTTCCCGCAAGCAGATGATCCATGAGGGTTCTGTTAAGAACAAGTATATTAAAATAATATGATATAAAATGTTAGCACTTCACCACACAGCAGAACACATTGCAGTAAGTTATAGAAGAAAATGAAAGTGAGTGAGAGGGAGAGAGTTAACTAAAGATCTGGAAGTAATAAGCTACACCTTATCAGTCTACCCGAGTAGACTGATAAGATGGACTGAGACTGAGGAGGAACACCCAATTCACGTTTCAGGAAACATGATAGCTAAACATCTTACTTGTTCTAAGATTATCTCTTTAAACATCAAAAGAGCGCCTACATTAGGTCATTTCTTTAACCATATGAGTAGAAAGCACCTAGAACATTAATCTTTGCCTTATTTGCCTTTTGTCTCAACTGCAAATGATTATAAAATAATTGGTATGAATGCTCACAAGATATATATTGAACAGCATTTACTAAATAGTACTGTTCAGAGAAGAAAATAATTCCTTCCTTTCTGGCCAGGCTTGAAACAACCTAATGCTCATTATGAAACTGTTCATAATAAATGTCTTCAGTATATATTACCTCATAGTGAACAGATTGTAAAGGCAGATGAATTCTCATCAAATTATAAGGTGTCTATGATGTTGCTTCAATATTGAATGTTCATGGTCCCACTACCCCTAACCCTTCTTTTTCAATCAAGCTTATACAAACACTTGGTATAGTGTGATCACCCACATTTAATACTTTGTGGTGATGTTAGTAATGTTAAGGATCTGTACATGGATAAGAAATGTCTGAGTTTAGATTTAAAAGTAGTAAATGTCATGAATACTTTTTACGTTGTATTTCAGATTCAGGTGTGTCAGATTTATTACATTTAGCTCAGCCCATTGACATTGAGATCGCGTTTCACTCCTGCATAGTACGCTTTCATATAATGATCATATTTTTGTTATTAGATCTCTTAATGATAGTTTCATTGATTCTCTTACTGATGGTTGTATTGATTCTCTTATTGAGTGTATCAAGTTGTCTAACCATGCACCAGTTGTTGTTACACTTGAACATTTACACAAGCCACATTTCTCTAATAGATGGAGATTAAACAATTCCATCTCATTTGACAATGGATTTGTCAAATCTCTGCTGGCCTTTCATCAACAATTTTAAAAAAACGTAATAATAATGAAGGTACGTTGAATTGCTATAAATGATTCCTTTGAAGTCTTACTATTGTATTTGTTGCAAATAAAAAAACGGCCATGAAAATATCAGATTTGGTCCTACCATAACTTTGATACGTTGAAAACCCAATACCAGAGTACATACATGTATTATCTCACTCTGTATTAACTTTAACAACATTTCTTGTGAGCAGGGAGGGGAGGGATCTAGGTTGTCATGCGATTCTAGCGTGTTGTTTCACTTGTTTTATAGATTGAACGTGAAAAGAGTAAAAAAGAATACGGCGCTTTGACAAATACTGGAAAGACTCGGGCAATATATTTACAATCATCTGGTCTTTGAAGTGTACGTGGTAAAGAGATACATATTGAGGTATGCGCTTTTTTATTATCTAGGGGTGTACTTTTTAAGAAATGTGGTTTTAATTTGGGGAATATAAGTGTGCGTTACAGTATATTTTGTCTGTTCTCTTTTCCTACACAGTGTGTTCACCTAATACCCATTTAAAGGGAATAACGAAAAGGTGGCTGAAATACAGCTGGCCGTGAAGATGTATATGTTTACATTGGAATCTTGGAATACTTTGAATTCAAGGTACTTGTCTAGCAGATTTTGTGGTGCTAATGTGTTCCCGAATGCGACTATATGCAAGGCGCTTTATCAATTAAGGATGCCTTTTTGTGAAATGTTGATGTATTACATTACTAGTAGAATAATGTATGAAGAATCAGGTGTACACACAGTTCCTAATACGGCTATATATTTTTTATAGATTTCACTAAAGATCAAGTCAAGATCCACTCCTACCCGGACTAGAGGGGGACGATTGTGGTATAACATTGAGAAGAGCTACCCCTGATGAATGTCAGACACTTATGAGTCACTGGACAGAAACATGTTGGGTCACATATGAAATGCAACACATTGATTTTTTTAATGTGTGTATGTTAAACGTTGTTTTTTTTCCAATTTTGAATGTGTTATGTTTGTTTTTCACTTGACATTTCTCTGCCTACGTAATCGTCCTGTCAAAAAAAACCCTGTGTTTAGGTTTTTTTAGTCTGTGTATTTTTTTAAACACAGTTTTGTATGAGAATTATGTCTCTTTTTCTAAAATAAAAATGTTTTTTCTAATGAATTAGCCATTGTGTGATATCACCAGTTTTTTCGCTATATGACAGTTAGATCTGTTTTTCCTTTTATATTATAAGATATTGTCGTGGTGTCCTCAGACACTGGGAAGCAGGGGGTTCGTGCAATAGACCTCTTTGTGGGGTCCTGTTGTGATTGGTTTACCTTATGTGTATTGATATAGACTTATAAAGGATGACACCAGGAACAGATAGTTTTTACACAGATTTATGTCACATATTTCTGGTATGTTGGCTCAAAAATTACTAGAGCTATTTTACTTCCTTGAAAACAATGGTGATTCCAATGGGTTTGTTTTCTGATCAAACAGGTTCTTAAAAAAGAATCTTCTTTCCTTTGCCAACTCTACACTCTTCCTTAACATGCTTGACAATATGTGTAAGCCAATTGATAGTTATGCTGCTATAGCCGTAGATGCAGAGAAAGCATTTGATTGAGTGGAATGTGACTATTTTTCACTGCTTTAAAATGGTATGGTTTTAGATCTAAATGTATATCTCTTGTTAAACGTCTTTATTCTAATCCTAAAATCTCTATTTTCATAAATGGTTATCTTTCTACTTGTTTCCTTTATTCAGGGGTAAAACGCATGTCTGCCCCCTGTCTCCTAACTTGTTTCATCATGCTTCAGAACCTTTCTTAGAATTCATCACACATAATAACAAGATTTCGAGTGTTAATTGCAGTGAGGTTCACATTAAATAAACCGCGTAAGCAGATGACATTCTTATTTCATGAAAAACCTTGAAAGTAGCTTCCAGATTTTTTTTGACTGTATTGTGTACTTAACTTCAGTGGCTAGATATAAATTAATTACAGATAAATCAGAGGTAATCTCCCTGAATCCATATTTCTATTAACAGAATTGTCTTACTTTGTGTGTGAAATAGTGCCCAAATGCTAAGAAGTATCTAGGTATACATATAGCATCATCACGTAAAGTTATTATTTAACAAAATATTCAATATTTATATACTAGGCTAAGTAGTTTTATTAATTCATGGTCTCCTTAATATTCTGTGTGTTGTATATGCCTTCTCTTCCCTTTCTGTCTTCTTTCTTTAAAAAGGTTGATTCTATTTTAACTAATTTGCTATGGGTGAAGACAACATATTGTGCTGTGCTTAGTACATTAAAATAAATAAAATATTCTGTTGGTGTTAAATTGCCAAACTACAAATTGTAGTGTTCAGCTCTTATACGCAAGCTGGCTCAATCGTCTTTCCTCCTGTGTGATTTTATCAATCATCCAATATGGTTAACCTTAGAGAAATTAGTGTTTTCCCCTCTTCCTATTATATATATTTTTTATATAAATACTAAAATCATGTTTTTGAAACCACTTTACATCAAAATGACATCCTTACTCCTTCGAGAATGTACACACATTCATATTACAAAATCTTCTAAATGTGTATCTCAGTATTTGTGGCTTAATATGTCAGGCAAGGTGAATGGAAGGTCTGTCCTTTGGAAACCTTGTTGGATAAAGTCAATACATGGTAGGTTATTATTTTATTTTGATGCGTTTCTCGTATCTTTTGATGAATTTAGGACCACATTTGGCTTCCCAATATCATCTGTGTCTCAATATGCTTACATATTTAAAGCTCTAATGGATAATCTTTTCTCTTTTAATATTCATGATGTCTTTTCTGATATTAAAAACAATTGAAATATAATAGTTTTATCAGTTATAAGGCCTCAAAGTTTTACTCAATTCTTAATTTAGGGAAATCCTAGGAAAGTTAAATGGTCTTCTGAACTAAATTGTGAATTACATTGTGAAAAGGTTTGGGTTTGAAAAATGTCAACACACAATGGATTAGCGCTAGGTCAATCTCTACATCATCAAGTTTGATTCAATATTTTTAGTTTTTTCTACATGAAGCCTTCTTGACACTTACAACATTATTTAACTCTGAACTTACTAAATATAGTAAATGTTGGTTGTGTCAGGAAATGAAAGGTACCTCCAAGAATATGCTATTTGATTATAATGAGTTAAGATTTTCTTGCGCCAGGTGTGGACGATATTACAAGATATAGTTATGGTCACTATTCCGCTTTCATTTTCAAACTTTCTTTTAGGTAGATTAACATTTGGCACCCTCATTAAGAAACCATGTTGTTCCTTCTTAGATGTCATTGTGTTGTTCACAGTCCATACCATTATTGTCAATTGGAAAGCAATTTCAAAATATTATTATTAGAGCATAGTGGAATGCTATTTGTAATGCACATAGATATTGTAATTTGGTTTTATTTTGATGATCAATCTTTTCAGGCTCTTAATTATCCTGTTACAATAGAACACCTGTTCATAATTATGATTCATCCCTGTTTGACCCTCTCCTTGGTTTTTCATCTCTTTTATTTGCTGCATATGTTCATGATGTTTATTTCTAATTGGCTAGTATTGTTAATTGTAAGATTTTTATTTTGTAGACACACACATTATGAAATGTTGCTATATTTTTAGTCAGTAATATTTGAAGAAGAAGGGAAGCAGACTGAGGAGAACACTTCTTTTTGCCAAAGGTAGTGGGTTGTAAGGTAATCAAAAAGTGTACCAGTCAGTAGATCTGTCTGTGTGGTGTGCTGTATGTACTACATACCCCATGCATTGAATATGTACTTGAAAACAGGAAATACATCTGGTAAAATAGAATATATAGTAAGGTAATAACAACACACAGTCACTACATTTATTTCCTGTGCTTATTTTCCACATCACAAAAACAGCACATATAAAAATGCAGTGGATAGGTTAAAAAAAAAAACAATGCCACAGGTGCAAAACTAAGGATTCAGTGAACACATTAAAAAAGCACAGATATGGGTGGGATCAAACTTGGGTCCTAAAATCTATCACACCTGCACCACGGCTGCAGGGGCTGCAGGCTTTATCCTGTACAGACATGGCTGCTACAGAGAGTGGTGAACTTCTGAACATCTTGTGATTGAATGGACACTTATGCCACAATCTCTTCCCACTCAAAGTGTGCCTGTTTTCAGGCACTGCGCATAATGGTGTAGGCACTGCCACTCCTATAGAATGGCAAGGAGACACCTGGTGGTGAAATAATAAACAACCTCTTGAAAGATTGTGAAGAACTCATATCGAAGATGCTTTGGAGCCCACCCAGCATTGAGACTTGTGGATCATATGGCTGATTCGCTAGATAATAAAAAGTGATATGCATGATCATCACTCTCACGTACTAAAGATGCACAGTTTGATTGGGAGCAATACAAAGTACCTATTTGAAAACGTTTGTGTATAGACAATATAGAGGAGCAGATGTATACATCCACAAGAGATTCCGCCCCCCTATCTCCTTTGTATTGGAGACATGAGACAATGCCTTGCCTGAAACAAGCTATTGTGCCAATATCACAGCGGGTATTTGGAAGGAGATACTCATTGAGACAACCCTATCAAATGTATCCTCGAGTTGATGACAACCTACAGGGGGAACTCCCTGAATGAATATGAGAAAGAGCTAAAAAAATGAACTGATGATGTCATAAGAAAGTGTGCACGACGTGCCAAGATACTGAATAAATGAAAAGTAGAGTGTCGAGTAGACTATCAAATTGGAAAAGAAGATTACACATTAACAAAGTGCTGCAGTCATTGTATAGGCTAGCTATGAGTAGTGAATAGAATACGGACAAAGCAGCCATTGTATAGAAACTGGACATTGGTATCATGAAATAAATAAGCCAGAAACCATGAAAGGGGAATGAAAAGCTGTGTCGCAGTAGAAAAACAGGTTGCTGAAGCTGTGTGGCGAGGCTGTCTGGCTAAGAGTCAAGATCCCAGGAATCAAGGTCAGCTAGCTACTCCGAAGAAGAACAAATGTCCCGAGGATGAATCCTCTCATGTTAAGGTGCAAGAAAGAACACAAAGTATGCCAAGTTGAATTCATTTAAAGCATTTAAAAGCTGCAAAATTGACCAGATTGTGGTCTCCTGTCACGTGATGTAAATAGAGTTTGGACTTGGAGTTCCAGACATGATAGCGAGTGCCCTCACTCCCCTTCATTCCCAGGACAAGAATACTATGCAAGGCCAAGTATAAAGACAATTTCATGGCAGAAGGCATGGGTGATGAGAAATGTTGGGCTAATTGTGTGGTGAGGTAACTTCATGTCCTATCTCTCTGCACCTGGGTCTAGGCTTACTTGCTGCTAAATGAACCGAATGTTCCAGACATGGCACAAGCGTGCCAACCAATTATATTAGTGTATATAATGAAGGATCTTCTAACTTAGAAGACCAATGAAACACAGTGTAGCAATTCTTTCTTAAATTACATGTTTGAAGAGGTAGGCCTAAGTTGTCCACCGGATAGAGGACAGCCATCACAATCCTAGCTCCTATATTATTGTATATTTATATGTTCCCCTTAACCAATCCCTACCCTTGACAGGTTTTTCACTATTGTCATATAGTATGACGTTACTCTGACGCATAATGGAGTATATGAAGTGTATTTTTTGTGGAAATCATTGAGAGACTGAGCGTCTGTCCGTTGATGTTCGTAGTAACCACCCTGTTTTAGATCATTGTTAATAAAACAGTAACGTGCAACCTTGCTGGGTCTGTCTGGTTATTTGGACTCAAAATTAATCTGGTGTAATCCCGTCCATTACAAATGCATGTTCCAAGGGCATTCGATCACGTGGTAGCAGTGCGGATGGTTTCAGATCTAAACTAGTTTGACTTCAGAGTTTCGGATGATCGGGGATCCTCCCCCATTACCTGGATGATCATAGAGTTTCCTGTGGAGAGCGATAGCGGCCAATAGAAATAAACTTGCAAGAAGAATCAAGATGGTGGACAGGACATTCTTTGAAGAATTTCCCTGCTCGGTTTCCACAGGCGCTCTGCAGACAGAAGGCAAAGTGGTCTAATTGGAGGAGGAGTCAATACTGAATGCCTCGAGTTTGTTAACAGATCTAAGTAGACTGAGGAAAATGGCAATATAAAGGGACGGGATTGTGATATTTTTGGGTAGCTGGAAATTTTGCTTAGATAAAGGAACGCCTAAGTAATCCTATTTCAAGGGAGATAGAAGAAGACATCTCAAATTCCAGTCGGAATGTTTAGAGAGTGAATATGCACAGTCAGGACTGTATAAGGTGACGTATCAAACCCTGCACAGGGTAATATAATTGGAGGCGAGGAAAGAATACCTCTTACTATATATGATTATAGGGAAAAGCAAAGGTGATCACAAAAGTCATTAATGTGTATTTTGTTATTATTTTAAGTATTATTTGACAATAAGCTGTGAAGATTGGAAGTGACGATGTTTTCAGTTAAAGTATAGTAAACTATTGGCGCCAATCAGAAGGCAGATCGGTTGTTGAAGCGATTGATGGTGCTTCTCGTATTTATTGTTTTGAGATTAACAGTTTTGAGCGATAAGCTTGAAATAGTTAGACATTTATCAACGATCTGGTAAGTATCAACAGTCAATTGTGACTTGTCATTAAGGGGACAATCCTCGCATGTACCTTTGTAAAACATTACCAAGATATGCGCCCAAACTCAAAAGGTACAGAGCAGAATGGGTAAAGGGCACAGCTGATAAAATGTTCATGCCATGGCCACAGGGGGAATCATTGTCAAAGGCAGTATTACAACACATGACCACATATGTGCATGCTGCGTACACAGGAAAGAATTTAGAGAAAAGACTGGCAGTTTTTATAACATTGGAAAATGTACCAAGAGGAAAAAGTACAGGAGGAGTGGGTGCTTAATCAGCATGAAGAGGAGGGCACTGAGCCCTCGGCTCCACTTACTTCATCCAAGACTAAGAGCGAAGATACACAGGAGATAGGAGTTTATCCTTTAAAGAAATTAAAAGCAGCAGCGGGGTATAGCACCACAATTTATGAACCTCCCACTTATAGTAGTTATGAAAGTCCAGAAGAGAGCAAAAGGAAGGAAGATGCCTTTAAGTTCCTGGGAGATGAAGAAGAAAGAGGCGAGAGATCGAATATATTGAAAGATATAGACAGAGAAATTAAGAGATAGAAAGGAGAAAAGGATAGGACTGATGAGGTAACACTTGGAAAGAACAAATGGATGGGAGGACAGATATTGCTGCAGTTAGATGAAAAAAGTATCTAGGGGGTTAGGCAAAGGGAAGACAAGGAGGAGCAAGAAAAGAAGGATAGGGTAAGAGGAAAGCGGTTGAGGGAGGATGAGCAAGGAAGAAAAAGCAGGGAATAACGGAAACAGATATGTAGAGAGGAACAAGAAAAAGACAAAAAGCTGGCAGATGAGCAAAGGAAGTACGACACTAGAAAGAAAGAGATAGATGAAAGGGATAGGAGAGAAAAAAAGAGGTGAAGAAGAGACCCAAAAAGTAAAGAAAAAAAGATTACAGAGAAGGAGAGAAAAAGAAGAACAAGGACAGGAAGTAAGAAGGTAAGAAGGAAGGCAAGAAGAATACAGGGCAACAAGAGACATGAGAAAGGGAAGGGAAGAGGACAAAGAGATAAAACAGAACAGAAGGCAGTAAGGTCTTGATGCCATTCTTATTGTTAAAGAACAAATAAGACCAAGCAATGAAATGCGGGGGCGATGGGACAAGATAAGTGAAGTTTTCCTGATAAGAGAAAAGAGTCAAGAAACACCTAAAGTAGCACAGGAAGTGGAAAGATATGATGCAGAAAGCATTGGAGACAGTATTGATAAGATATATCAGCAAATATGGCAGGATAGCGAGTATGGGACTCAAGAGAGCGGAAACCGATCTCCGATACCTAAACCATGAGATGAGAAGGAAAACATGTTTAGAGATGAATGCAGAGCATCGTCTTTGAGTAGATTAAATTTAATTAGAAGAGGAGGATGATAATCATGCTAGTTGTAGTCTAGCAATGTCAGACGAGGAAAGAGAGTCAGGTCGTGAGACAGAGGGAGAGGGTACATGCATCCCCCTGGGAAGTCAACAGATGGATAAAGAGGTAAGATGGTCAGATCTGGAACACCCTAAGGAAAGAACACCAGATCATATACCATATTCTGAACTTCCCCAAAGATGATTGTGTAGTGAGAGAGGAGAATCTCCACCGTATGTGTGTAGGTTAAGGTTATTACCAGCATGAAGATGAAAAGAGACGATTACCCCTGCATTAGGCAATCAAATAGTGGGATCTGACTATGGGATCGGTTTCTCACAGTTCCCCTAGCTAGAGAAGACGGAGCAAGACTGCAATATATTCCATGGCCTCAGATGGATAAGGATAACTTAAAATGTAAGAACCACAGTTCGACTTCGGGGGCTGGGAAATTGATATATGAATTAGAGAAAATGACGGGGAAACACGCTGGCCATAGGAGACATAAAATGTCTACTGGCAGCTATTCTTGGAGACAGAGCTGATGACATTTGGAGACGCGGATGTGACAGCACAAAACACAGCGCATGATGGAGCACCATTTAATAATTTCAGGGTATATGTTTGGAGGGCTCTCAGGGTACAGTATCCTGATACAACTGATATGGGTACAATTATGACACGTAACATGAAGGAAGATGAAGACCCTATTACTTATATTCTGGATATTCAAGAAAGATGGCAACTTAAAACGTGTGAGGCGTGGGAAAAAACAGTGGCACTATTCTATCATATTTTGTGTCAGGGGTTGCCAGAACAGGTACAGAGACAAATGAAAAAACAAGTAGGAATGTAAGTGAAGCCATGGGCTGAGATACAATTAACTATTGTGCATCATTGTCGGTTACTACAAGAGAAGAACAAAAAGAACGATGAGAACAGGAAGATTGTGGAAGCTGAGTTAGTTCAGAAGAAATTGTCAAAGTTTGCTATAGAAGGGGCAGTATTGACAAGTGGATAAGGGGGAGGAATGCAAGAAATAATGGGTGCATTGCAGGTGAATAATCTACACCCAGTAGATCAAAGTGGGTATGGGTTTTGGCCACAAAGTAGAGGTGTAGGCTTTAGAGGAAGAGGAGGCAGATTTCAGAATGCCCAAGGTGGATTTAAAAATGCCTTGGGTGGAAGTCGGAATACTCAGAGAGAATATAATGGAGGGGTTGCCAGAGGGCCACCGAGCCACCCCCAGTATGTTGAAATTGTGGGATGACAAGGCATATTGCGCGTGTATGTAGAAGCCAAGGAAACACTCATGAATACACTATTTAAACATTGGAGAGTTTATACTAGCATTTACAGGGCATGTGGCTCTATGAGGAGTCCCAGTAGATCCAGAAGTCTTCATGTATGGGGTGAGCATTTTATTAAAATGGCTATCTGGATTCGAAGGGAAGATTGCGAGGATACCAGATGAGTTCTTATTCAGACCACAGGTACCTATGGATGAGGAGAAAGGGCAGACTATTCCTATAGAATTGGAAGCAGCTATAGTACGAGGAGAAATAGCAATGCTTGAAGGAGTAGATGATGAAGGAAGAGCATGGAGGACAGCGATAGCTCTTGAGGAGGGATACTGGATAATGATGGAGAAAAAGGAAGTCCCACCGTGCATGGTGCTAATGTGGCATCGACCAGCGTTCTTTCATTGAAAAATGCATTTTTCTCAATCCTGTTGCACAACAACTCACAAGACCTTACTTTCTTTACATTCAGACAAAACAGACTAACACATACACATTTACCTGAATGGTATTATGAGTCCCCATCAATATTTAACAGGGACCTATAGATGGACCTAGGCAACATTGAACACAAGAGTGCGGTAATTTATTATGTAGATGACATATTAATCTGCACTAAAACAGAGGATGAATGTAGACAAGACTCTGTCCAGTTAATGATTATATTGGCAGACAAGGGAGACAAGGTAGACAAGGAAAAATTACAGTATTGTCAGGAAGAGGTGTTGTACATAGGACAGTTAAGGGGCCTCATTACGAGTCCGGCGGTAACCGCGGCGGTAAAACCACCTGGTTACCGCCGTACTCATATTACCATTCCGCCTCCGTGATTCCCGGAATTACCAGGCCATTACAACCCCGGTTTTCCGGGAATCACGGAGGCGGAATGGTGTTAATCCCCATTCCCATCGAGTCCTATGGGACTCGATGGTAATGGGGATCATAGAAACACCGGCAGCATCTCGTAATGCTGCCGGTGTTTCCTCATCCGCCTGCAGACGGGCAGTGTTAAACCCGCCAGGTCAGACCTGGCGGGAACATCACCTCCCGCCTGCAGGAGTCGGGATTAGGCGGTACGGAAACAACGGTGGCGGCGGGTTTACCGCCACCATTATTTCCGGACCGCCTGAGTTATAATGAAGCCCAATATCTCATGAAGAAAAGAAAGTGAAACCTTATAGAGCGGAGGCTATCATGAAGACACCAAAGCCAAACACAGTAAGTAAGAAAAATGCAGCAGTTTCAGGCTTATGCAATTATTGCAGGGCCTGGGTGTTCGACTATAGCACAGATACAAAATCACTTTTGCCAGCAGATAAGAAAGCACAAGTTGGTAAGGAACAGATAGAATGGACTGAAAAAATGGATACAGGATTTGAGGAATTAAAATCAGCAATCCGTACAGCTCCAGTTATAGGAAATCCCAATTATAGCAAAAAATCTTATTCTAATACTTCAGAAATCCACAAGTATTACCATGGGCTGTTCCATGACTCTTTATGTGGAACACGCCTTGTTTGCCATCATAGAGAAACCCAAGGTTACACTGACATCACAAAGAGCATCTGCTTATGAGATGATGATCTCTAATCCAGAAATTAAGGTACTGAGGTGTAAAATGGTGAACCAGCCACGTTTGTAGCTGAACCTGTAGAAGAAGGTGATCATGTGCATGACTGCTCCATTTTTGTCAAATTTTATGATGATATACCCCGTGTGAAAGAACATGCTCTAGTGGGTGGGGAAATACTCTTTATTGATGGTTCTTTGAACATTGACCAAACTAGTGGGGAGAGGCATTCAGGTTCTGTAGTTCTTTGACACAGATCAAACAGTGAATTTGAGGTAGTAGCGAGTGCAAGACTACTGTTTCATTTTTTAGAACAAGTGGCAGAATTGGTAGCTCTTATTGTTGCACTCAAAAAACAGAAAGGACAGGAACTACAGTGTACAGTCACTCTGCCTATGTGACATCAACCGTACATGCAGGACTGTCATGGTGGAAAAGGAGAGGTTATCACCATGCAGACGACCCTACAGTACCACATGTATCTTTATTGGACAGGCTCGTTAAGGCACTACAACTTCCAGTAGACATAGCAGTCATAAAATGTGCAGTGGATACTAAGCAAACAGACATTATCTCTTGGGGAAATGAAGCTGCAGATTTGTAAGCCAAAAGGGTCACGCATTCCTCAGAAATGTTTAGATTTGATACTGAGAATGTCAAGGAAATATTGAATAGAAGTATGCTACTATGAGAAGGATTTAATATGCTGTCAATTAAGCAACTAATAGAGATTATGGGTAGAGCGCCACAAGAAGAGCAGGAGCTATCTGTTATGTTCACCTGGTCTCTGCGGAGGCATTGGGGCACAGTTGCAGCCCTCCCTCAGCTTGAATCACCCCCTTCAGTCCTCTCCCTCAGTAGAAACGCTGTGAGCGGTAGTACGTGGTGATACTGCTCCTACGTGGAGATAAGAGTGTGTGAGTGCACCAATCTGGGATTGTTATACCTCTCAAACCCTTCACCCCAAAGTATGGCTTCTTTGAGCATATGCCACCCCATAAAGCTTACCTGTGAATTATGGAAGATAAGCTCTCCATCCTGCTACTTCTGGCAAGGGTGCGTAGAATGGGATCTAGTTCCTTCACTGATCCCTGATAAGGATTAGTCCAGTCCAGCTGTGACTATGCTTCTCATTATGATTGGTAAGTCTTTCTTGAGCTCTTGTGATGCTGTTCGTTCTGCTTAATGTCTTTATATGTTGCACCTATTTATGCCTGCAATAATGTCTCTGTTCTGTTTTCTTCCCTTAGATGGAAATGCTGCCTCAATACAGCTGTGAGACGCGAGACGCGGCCGGATGGAAGATGGATGCTACCGCAATGTTCGACAGCAGTAAGAGATGGTTTAAGAAAAAGAGCGAAGTATGGCAAAGCGCAACCTTAAACTGGCTGTTTTTTCGATGTCTAACCTTGTCTTCTGTTTTTCCTTGCAGGCGCTGCTATCGACGATGGAGCGTGTCGTGCTGCGGTGCCAAGATGAAGATTTTGGCATTCCAGAAAGTGTAAAAAATGAATACTTGGTTCGTCAAAGAGATTTACAGGAAAGAACAGCTTCCTCCAGTTGGTAAGTATGCTGGCAGGAAGCAGGATGTCCTGGAAGCAGGATCTTCAAAGGTAAGCCTGACATCAGGTGACGGTGAGCGTTATGCTGCTTGCAAGTGCCGAATAACGTGAAGCGTCTGTCTTGAGGATTGGGGCAACTTATATAGCTGAGATTGTGGGCACGCCTATTAGGGCCGGTTTACCAGCCACACCCTGCCACTCCTAGAGAGTGAGCACATGTGAAGGCAATCCATTAGCAGCCACACCCAAGAATACACTTGGGACTGTTTAATGGATGGAATGTTCAAGGTTAATGCATCCTGCTTAATGGATGGAATGGTCAAGATTAATGCATCCGAAGTGCTATGTCCATGATACATTCTTTTGGTGTTAAATGGATGTTCTTGTTTACTTTTGTTCATGAGCCTGGCGCCAAAGGTGCCAGGACAGTGTCCACCCAGGTCTCCTGTGCATGCAACCCTTGCATGCCTGTGCCCCTGACTTCATGACCATGACAGCACTCCACCTCAAGGCCCCTCTCAAGGGTGGTTCTCTCTCAAGGGTGATGGCTTGTGGACAACCAGAGATCGATTTTGCCAATCGTGCAATACTTTCTCCAAAAGGCAAAAACAAATTGAGTTCCGCAATCAGATACTAATATTGATGGAAATCCATGCAATAGAACAATTTGCTCTAGGTACACAGAAGCGAGAATTGACACAGTTGGGAGTCCCTTCAGAGGGATGGATAATAAATCCACAATGATTATTATGGTGTTGTATCCATTGCAGGGTGGAAGATCCATGATGAAGTCCATTTACAGTGTATGCCAAGGTGCTGGCGGTACTGTTAGGGGATGTAGTAAGCCAGCAGGGTTCTGTTTCTGAGACTTGTGTTGTGCACAGACAGTACAGGTCTCAATAAATTGGCCAATGTCTTTCCGCCGGGTTGGCCATCAGTAGTTTTGTTTTACCTTAGCCTGAGTTTTGGCTATTCCTGGGTGTCCTTCCAGTAATGAATCATGTAAATTTGTGATGATTTGCTTTTGCAGTTCTTGGTCTTGGACATATAATCGTCCTTGGAAATATGGTAGATTGTCTTCAATGGTGTACTGGTCACCTTTTAACAGCCATTCCTGTTGTGCTGATTGATCCTTCAGGGATTGCAAACTGGTTCTTTGGTCATCCACACACATGGTGGCAGCTATTCGGGTTTGAATCCTTTCCTCAGGAATTATGTCCACGAGGTAGGATGCTGTAAAAGCCTCTTTTTCTTCACTCATGCGTGATAGAGCATCTGCTTTCCCACTGCGTACTCTAGGTCTATAAGTGATAATAAAATCGTATTCCGTGAAAAGGAGAGCCCAACAAAGTTGACGCAAGGATTGTGCTTTGGCGGTTTTCAAGTATTGCAAGTTACAGTGGTCCATGATGACAGTGACCGTATATCTCGCCCCAAGAAGGTAATGTCTCCAGGCCTTGAATGATACTTTAATCGCCAGTAATTCCTTATCTATGATTGTGTAGTTCAGCTTGGGGGCTGAAAATGTGCGGGACCAGAATGCGATGGGTTGTAGTTGTCCTGTTTCAGGGTCTCGTTGTGACAATACGGCTACCATGGCTATTTTTGAAGCATCTGTCTCAACTATGTAAGGTAGGTCTGGTCATGGGTGTCAAAGGACTGGTGCTGTAGTGAATGCTAGTTTCAACTTCTGGAAGGCTTCTTCAGCTTCTGGCGACCAATGGAACTTTTGATTTTTCTTTAACAAGGAGATAATTGGATGTATAATTTGTAAAAACCCAGTTATAAACCAACAGTAAAAGGCGAATCTGAGCACACGTTGCACTCCTTTCGTGGATGTTGGTGAGGGCCATTGATTGCATCCACCTTTCATGTATCCATATGTACGCCTTGTGGTGTGAGCATGAAACCGAGAAACTCGACCTCGGTTGCATGGAAAAAACATTTTTCCAACTTGGCCTAAAATTGGTGTTATCGAAGTTTCTATAAGACTGCCCCGACATGGCCAACATGTTCTTCTGTGGAATTTGAGTAGATAAGAATGTCATCAATGTAAACAAGAGCACAAATGTCCCGTAGTTCACAGAATACATCATTCATAAAGAATGGGAACGCCGTGGTCACATTGCATAGCCTGAAGGGCATGACCTGGTATTCAAAGAGGCCGTACTTCATGCAGAAGGCCATTTTCCACTTGTCTCCCTTGTTTACTCTTACAAGATGGTATGCTCCTCTTAAATCCAGTTTTGTGTAGATTTGAGTATGTTTCACTTGGTCCAGGAGCTCTGGTATAAGTGGTAAAGGATATCAATTTTTTACTGTGATCTGATTGATGGCTCTATAGTTAATGCAAGTTCTAAGTCCCCCTCTTTTTTAGGCATGAAGAATAAGGGCGAGGAGGCAGGTGACTTGGACGGGCGAATGAAACCGTTCGCCAGGTACTGATCCAGGTAAATTCTAAGATGCTGATTTTCCTGTTCTGTCAGAGCATAAATTCGTCTTAAAGGGATCTGGGCTCTGGGTACAAGATCTATTTCACAATCGTAGGGTCTGTGCGGTGGCAGAACATTGGCTTGCTCTTTTTTGAAGACATCCTGGTAATCTTGGTATTCAAGCAGTAAGGAGCTGATGAGGCCCAACACAATTCCTTTCTTCGGTTTCAGATTGGTTTTATCTTTTTTGTAACATGTGTCGGCACAATCATGAGGAAATGTCAGACCTCGTTTCCGCCAGTCAATCCTAGGATTGTGGGTCTCCAGCCAAGGCATTCCCAATATCATCTGGAACTGAGGAGCACCGATGAGATTGAAAGTAATGTTCTCTTGATGCCCATCCTGACACAGAAGCTTGACTTTCTCGGTTTATTGTGTCACCAGGACGGATGATAGCTGAGAAACATCCACATCAGTGACGTTTTCCAATTTCTGCTTCTGTCGGAGAGGAAGGCCTATTCGGAGAGCCAAATCTTGGTCGGTGTTGTTACCCACAGCTCCACAATCAATATATGCCTCCAAGGAATGTATTTTTGATGGTTGCTTGTGATTCACCAAAAGCACTCGAAGGACTAGATGCGATGTCTGTACGAATTCCTTTTTCATGCTCGACCAGCGGACCCCTACACGTGCCGGGCATTGGCGTTTCCTGAGTTCTGTTCTTCTTCATCAGTTTTGTCTGTTTCCCCAACCATTTTCTTGGGTGGTTTTACCGGGTAGTCACGGAGGAAGTGACCTGCTTGTCCACAATATAAGCAAAGCTGTTGTTGTCTTGTTTTTTCCCTTTCTGCTTTGGTAAGGGGACTTCATAATCCACCAATTTGCATTGGCTCAGACTGTTCATGTGGTTCAGTCTGATTCTCACAAGTTGGTACATAAACTGACCGTCCCTCTGATCTAGCTCGATCCATTTTCCGATTCTGCAACCTATGATCGAGTTGCACCGTCAGGTGTTTGTAGTCCGCACACCTCTCAGGGGGATTCACCACTTGCGCCAACAAATCCTTAAGTTCTCCACGTAACCCTTGGTAAAAGAGTGTAGTCCTCTTCTCTTCTGGTCAGTTGGTCTGGGCTATGAGACGATTGAAGTTTGCAATATAGGTTAATATGTCTTGACTCCTTTGTCTGAGTGACAATAACTTGTTGTCCAGAGCTTGTCCTTGAGTATGACGGGCAAACAATTTCTCCATCTCATGTTGGAAATTCCCAAAGTTCTGGAGTAAAGGGTCATCTTGATTTACCAAAGGTATAAACCAGTCCGCCACATTACCTCCTAAATACGAGAGTACAAATGCCACTTTGGCTTGGTCAGTAGGAAAGGCTCCTGGTCTGCACAAGACATGAAGGCGACATTGGTTCATAAATACAGCAAACTTGTTTGGTTTCTGAAGAAGTGTACGGGAGGGGCTAGAGGCACTGCTCCTGGAAGAACCACCTGAACCGATGTTGATTGTTGTGGTGTGGAAAAATGAGAAGAATGGGTCACTCCAGGCAGTGGAACCTGTCCTGCTTGTGCTTGTAGCATTTGTCTTGCCAATTCGTCAGTTCTTTCTCGATTTACACTGAGATCCCCCCATAATGCATTGGTTTCCTGTCTTGAAGCATGTACTTTAGCCTGTAATTCCCCTAGTAAGAGGGCTAACTTATCTGTTTCTGAAGTTTCCATAACGCACAGGCAGAGAGTATTAGATGCTTTGCATTCTTTTACGCTCACCTGGTCTCCAAGGAGGCATTGGGGCATGGTTGCAGCCCTCCCTGAACTTGAATCACCCCCTTCAGGCCTCTCCCTCAGTAGAAAAGCTGTGAGTGTTGGTACATGGTGATACTGCTCCTGTGTGGAGATAAGTGTGTGTGAGTGCGCCAATCTGTGATTGTTGTACTTCTCGAACCCTTCACCCCAAAGTATGGTTTCTGTGAGCATACGCCAGCCCATAAAGCTTACCTGTGAATTATGGAAGATAAGCTCTCCATCCTGCTACTTCTGGCAGGAGTGCGTAGAATGGGATCTAGTTCCTTCACTGATCCCTGATAAGGATTAGTCCATTCCAGCTGCAAATATGCTTCTCCTTATGACTGGTAAGTCATTCTTGAGCTCTTGTGATGCTGCTCGTTCTGTTTAATGTCTTTATATGTTGCTCCTATTTATGCCTGCAATAATGTCTCTCTTCTATTTTCTTCCCTTAGATGGAAATGCGGCCTCAATGCAGCTGTGAGACACGGGACGTGAGACGTGGCCGGGTGGAAGATGGATGCTACCGCAATGTTCGACAGCAGGTAAGTGATGGTTTAAGGAAAAGCGTGAAGTATGGCGAAGCGCAACCTTAAACTGACTGTTTTTTCAATGTCTAACCTTGTCTTCTATTTTTCCTTGCAGGCTCTGCTGTCGACGATGGAGCGTGTCGTGCTGTGGTGCCAAGATGAAGATTTTGGGATTCCAGAAAGTGTAAAGATGAATACTTGGTTCGCCGAAGAGATGTACAGGTAAGAACAGCTTCCCCCAGTTGGTAAGTATGCTGGCAGGAAGCAGGATGTCCAGGAAGCAGGATCTTCAAAGGTAAGTCTGACCTCAGGCAATGGTGAACGTTACGCTGCTTGCAAGTGCAGAATAACGCGAAGCATCTGTCTTGAGAATTGTGGCAGCTTATATAGCTGAGATCATGGGCACGCCCATTAGGACCGGCTTACCAGCCACACCCTGCCACTCCTAGAGAGTGAGCATGTGTAAAGGCAATCCATTAGCAGCCACACCCAAGAATATACTTGCGACTGCTTAATGGATGTAATATTCAAGGTTAATGCATCCTGCTTAATGGATGGAATGTTCAAGGTTAATGCATCCTGCTTAATGGATGGAATGTTCAAGGTTAATGCATCTGAAGTGATATGTCCATAATAAAAGCTTTTTGGTGTTAAATGGATGTTCTTGTTTACTTTTGTTCATGAGCCTGGCGCCTGGTGTGTCAGAGGTTTACAGCTAGGCATATGCTGAGAACAATCAGAGGAGTAATACCCCATCCGAACGGTCCATTTCAGCATTTAAATGTCAATTACATTGATATGTTGCAGACATGTAATGGATGAAGGAATCTATCAGTGGTGGTGTGTCCCTTCTCTAGGTTGATTGAAGACAGTCCTTTTACACACCATGATGCCACTGCACAGCAACGTTTGTAGTATACAAAGTATTTCCAAGATGGGGTGTGTGCAAAGTACTGAGGTCCGATAATGGACCACATTTTGTCAATGAGCTATTTGAACAAATATGACTTCTATTAAGTACAAAACATACATTCTCTTCTGCTTATCATCCTCAAGCAAACAGCATATGTGAGAGACTCAACAGCCTCCTAAAAGAGATGATAGCACAGATCAGATTAACTTTGAAAAAGGGATGGCTATACTGCTTACCCCTAGCCTTATATGTCATCGAAATCAGCCAGGCTCAGACCATCATTTACGCTCCATGAGTTAGTGACAGGGTGTTGTATGAGGATACCTCTTATGCCCCCATCAATAGTTAGGAGTGATGCCCAGACTGTAGCACAGACTCTAGCTGATGAAACGCATGATTATTTGACATGTGTGACTGCCAGTGTTTCTTTCATTGCAGATCAAGTCAAGCATTGGAGGGAGGGGTCAAGGAACACGGAAGAGGACAGCCCAGTAACCAAGCTGAGTAAATTATTGCCACCACCAAAGTTATATGTTGATGACCTAGTGCTTACAAAGAACTTCACCCGTAGATGGCACAAACCTAGGTTTAATGGTCTCTTTTGTGTCGAAGAAGTTTCCCCTACTGCAGTTAGAGTGGCAGGAAGAAGAGCTTGGTAACATTTCGGAGATGTAAAAATCTACAAAGGCAAGACCCTCCCTCCAGAGCCTGTTGACCAAGAAGCAAGACAAGAAGAAAAACTTCCATGTGTGCGGACTCGATCGATGACCATGACACATATTTCTTTTGGACTGGAATTCAGTGGACGCTCCTTAACATTTTTTATCAGGAATTGCCTGTACTTGCAGAGAATTCCAGAGGCTTAAACGTACTTTTTTGAAATTCTTTGAAAAAGATAAATATTACATCAGTACTATGCCTAGAGGTCACCTACGGATTAGAGATTGGAAGAGAGATCAATACACAGATTAGTTTTTAGAAAAATATCTATTTCAAGGATAATATATGATACCTATCGACAGTGACACACATCGGTTGTAGTTGCTATTTTTGTGTTTATACTTCAGGTATACCCTGCTCTTGATAGGAGAGATGTTAATATTCACACATTTCTTCATGACCATAAAAATTGTCCTGTTATAAGACTCCTGATTGTGATAATTGAGCAGATTTTGCAACTACGAATGTGAATTGAAGACCTGTATTAAAATGTTTTGTGAAGAGGATAATGTGGTTATAGATAGAGCACAAGTTCAAAGAGTATTGGTCTGGGCACACCAAATGTTGCACCAGACTTCTATGCCTAATATAGTAATGCCGCGAAACGCGTCGACTTCTGTAGGGAAAGCCGAGATGCAAGACGGCTTATATATGTTTATGCCAACTTTTAACCAATAAAGAGGTTATAAAGATATGCTGGTAGCGATTTAATTTCTGAAGCATCATCTGAAGGCGAGTGCTCCTCGAATGACTGATGGCAAGTCAGTTTCATGGATAAGTTATGGTTATGGTTATGTAGTTATGGTTAAGTTGCTGTTTCCATGGGAAGAGCACTTTTTGGGTGGCTTATAACTTCGCTCTCCCTCGACGAATCCACACCAAACTTTGCAAAAAAAGTATATGGCTCACTCTGAAAGTTTGGTGAGGATTCCTCCAGGGGGACAACGTTATAAGGGGGGTCCCAAAACCTTTTTTCCCCATAGACTGAATGGGGAAAAAACTTTGCTCGTGCCTACAGCCCATACCGCTGGATGGATTTTCACCAAATTTGGACCAGGAGTAGCGGCTTGGTCCCGAAAGCGTGCTTTTGCAGATTTGGTGAAAATCCGTCCAGTATTTTTTTAAAAAATGACCAAAAAGTAGGTCATAAAAAATTAGTGATATCTGTGTTCGGTCCGCGGACACACTTCCCTGTTCGCTCCACGGACAGTGTTCTGATTGGCCAATCGGCTTGAGTCATGTCTGTGGACATGCGACGTGTTCGCTGATTGGACGGCGTAGAGTGTGAAGCACGTCAGATTTTCAGTAGCGCCTGCCATCTTGGCTTTGCGGACGTCCGCGGACACCGCAGTGAAACTTGGTTTAAAAATTGTATTTAGTAGAGTGTGTTGGTGTGTAAGAGTGTTTGGGGAGGGTGGGAGAGTATGAGGTTAAATGTTGTATTTTATTATGTGGTAGAACCTTTTGTTGTGTTCAATTTGTCTGCGGACAACACGGCTGTTCTGAAATGTTTGTAAATTAACAAAATGGGGGTGTCCTGAGGACGCTGTCCGAATTGTTCTCTGGCAAGTTGAAAGTGTTCTAAGAAAACTCGCGGTGTCCTGAAATGTTTGTAAAAAAACAAAATGGGGGTGTCCTGAGGACGCTGTCCGTATTGTTTGCTGGCAAGTTGGAAGTGTTCTAAGAACACTTGCGGTGTCCTGAAATGTTCGTAAATAAACAAAATGGGGTTGTCCTGAGGACGCTGTCCGTATTGTTCTATGGCAAGTTGAATGTGTTCTAAGAACACTCGCGGTTTCCTGAAATGTTCGCAAATAAACAAAATGGGGTTGTCCTGAGGACGCTGTCCGTATTGTTCTATGGCAAGTTGAATGTGTTCTAAGAACACTCGCGGTGTACTGAAATGTTCGTAAATAAACAAAATGGGGTTGTCCTGAGGACGGTGTCCGTATTGTTCGCTGGCAAGTTGAAAGTGTTCTAAGAACTCTCGCGGTGTCCTGAAATGTTCGTAAATAAACAAAATGGTGGTGAAAGTGTTCTAAGAACACTCATTATGTCCGCGGACATTAAAAGTTCCCATAAGGCATAGTTAAAATGTTTGACTCTATGGGTGTGATATGCTGCGGTGGGTGTGGCCAGGGCATAGAGTCTTGGGTGCATGGCCATATGGCCCACTGCAGCATATCACACTCATAGTGGCTTATAACTTTGGGATCCAAAAACACATTTATAAGGAACAAAGTTATAAGCCTCTATGGGTGTCATATGCTGCGATGGTTGTACTTATTATAATATACTTACTGTTTGGTTTAGTAACTGGAGTACATGTATTTCTTGTTCATTTCTGTGATAAAAGAAAAGATCATGTTAGTATTGGTATTTTGTAACGACTTATTACATTGAATAATCAACACTTTCTTTTTTTTTTTACACTCATATTTAGTAGATTACAAACCAGAGTACTGTGCATTTTGCTCAGTTTCTGTGTTTGTTGCTAAAATCATTGGGTCTGTGGGAGAAAGAAAAATCCATGTTGGATTGAAAAAAAACCTTTTTCTGTTATGCTACAGTTTGTTTGTTTTCAGTGTTCACTTCTGGCTAATGCTGTATATATTGGCTTGTTGCAGTTTTTTGGAGCAGTATCATATCATTTATTTGTTTGGATATTGTAAAATTTTGGAGCAGTTAGATACCAGTAGGCGTATTCTAACTGCCTATTTTTTAATATATTTTAGTGGTATTGATTTATCTGTTTGGATATTGTTAAATTTTGGGACATTTAGATACCAGTTGGTGTATTCTAACTATCTATTATTTGCTCTAATTTAGTGGTATTCATTTATCTGATTAGTTGTTGCAGAATCTTTGGGCAGTTAGATACCTTTTGGAATATTCTAACAGTTTACATTTTTTTACTACAAGTTTACTTAAGGTTTAAGTACAGTTTAGTTAATACATTTTGGTTTTAAGAACATTAAATAAGCGTTTGAAAGATTTGCTGGTAATCTCTGCTTTAGAGTATTGGTACTATCATTACCTTCAAACCATCCACATTTCTTTTTTATATATACAGTGTAGTGACCTGAATTGGTTGTGGCTCCTGCGTGGTAGATTATACCTATTGTTGTGAAGGTTTTCTTACCAAGTGATACTTGACCATGTGTGAATCCAGTCACCTTGCAGTTGTTTTGGTACCATCTGCATTGTAATGTAGAAGCATTAGTATTACATATTTACTATGTATTTGTAATAGTAATTGCAGGTAGTACATAATCTACCATGGTTTGCATTTTGTACAAGATGCTGAAATGGAATGGATTCACAATTAGGCATTGATATGTATACGAAGTGTTCATTGGGGATTTGTTCTTGTGTCACATTGTTGCAGAGAGTGCATGTATGTTTCCACATGTATGAAATCTGGAAGATTTCATTTATAGGGATGTTTTTATTTTCCAGTACTTGTAGTAAGTACATTAGACATTCTTGTGGATCACCCTGTGAGTTTATAGTGAATTTCAGCATTCCAGCACAGTAGTCCAATTTTTGTCTTATTCCATAAACACTATAAGTGTTATCAGGATTGTTTGTTGCATTTCTGTGAAGTACTAACATTTGCAAACACAATTGGTCTGTACTGTGTAAGTAAATGTTGTCAACTATTGGTGGTAATTGAAATAGAATATTCATTGCTACATTTGCGTAGCAACTTACTCAAACTATATTTGAGATTTTAAATGGACCATGTAGTTCTGTATCTGATTGTTTTTTTTTTTAGTTTGTCTTCCTTCTTTGATGAAGTACCTGGTTTACTTTCCCTAATGGGTTCTTTTATGTTTATGGTACTTGATGACGTTTTAGTTTCTTTTACTCTCTTTGGAGGATTTGCAGTGACATCCTGTTGCATTTCTGTTTGATTTAGTTTTCTTTTACAACGTTTTACTTTTTGTGGTACAGAATATGTGTTTAGATGGGGGTGTATAGTGAGCGAAGTCTATTGTATTCTAAAATGCAAGGAATATCAGCGTTTACTTTACTTGCATCAAAGTTGATTAGAAATAGACTGTCAAGTGTACGTAAGCATGATAGTGCTACATAGCTCTTGCCTTCTTTAAAGACTGTGTTACCAATGTCTATCATTGCTTTGTCTAGGGTAAGACCTTGTGATTTATGAATGGTGACTGTGTATGCAAGAGGTAGAGAAAATTGTTCGCTGCGTACATACATGTCTTTGAAGAGAAGGAATTGAGCTGTTGAGCATCCTATCCTTTTTACTTCTGACAGTTTGTCAAAGAGAATATTGACAAACTGAATTTTGTCGTCACGTGGGTATGTTTGAAAGCCAACAACTGTACCCAGTGCTCGATTAACTAGTCCTTGGTCCACCTCAAGGTTACGTTTCAGCATTACTCTGCAATTTAAGGCTAATTTTAATATCTTTTCCAAGCCAGCTGTGTTTGAGATTGAATTTTCTAAACTATTTAGTCTTGTTGTGGCTTGCTCACACATAGGTAGTGTCATTCCATGTACATCTAGTTTGACTGTGGCGCTAATTTCCATTATTGGTTGCATTTCTTTACTTAACATTATTTCATTGAATTTGAAACAGCTTGCAAGAGTTGGCATTAAGGCCATACAATTGGCATTTTTATGGGCTAATTGTTCCATAACATCTGTAGCACATGCATTATCACCATAAAGTGCATGAATGTGCTGGGTTTTCAATATTGCTTCTGCTTCTTTACAAAGTATACCAACTCTGATACTTTTTAAAATGTTGGCATAAGTAAGATCTGGAGATTGCCACATGTTTTCTGTTAATTCTCTGTATTGGAAATCTTGCCAAAGGTTGACATTTCCAATGCTGCCAACAGTTTTACGGCAGAGTTTGTATCCTAATGTTTTAAAAATAGGCTCACCTTTTACTGGTGTCAATTGAAGAAGATCTCCGAAAACAATAATGTGTTTTCCTGCAAAGAGCTCGTTGTAGTTTGTTTTGAGTACTTCTTGTAATCTGAGGTGAATAAAAGCCAACATTAGGTTGGACACCATGCTCACTTCATCTATTAGTAGCATTTTCATGTGTTTTAATACTCTGCGTAGTTCCATTTCAGCTTCTGTAGAAAGTTTATAATAGTCTAATTTGTTTTGGTGTTCTACTGGCAGGATTAGTAATTGTTGTAAAGTGACACCACCTATGCTGTAGTCAGCTAAACCTGTGGGGGCAGTGACAACAGCTGACAGTTTGTTGTTTGTCAATTGTTGAAGGAACTTAACTGATGATTTTGATTAGGAATGTTTTGCCAGAACCAGCTTCACCAATGATGTACAGTAGTATAGGTTTGTAAGGTACATTCTTTGTTTTCATGTTGTACACCATCTGCAATTTCTTTTGTTACTTCTTGAAAAATGCTACGTTGCTCATTGTTTAGTTTTGATTGAAGTATAGTTAAGTCTTCTTTATCTTCATACTGAGACATGGTGTTTTCTACTTCTATCATAGCTAATTCTGCCTCATTTGTTATTAGTGGTTCTCCCAGTGGTTTTTGGCTTCCTGTTACAGAAGGTTGACTACTGTCAGGAGTGTCCTTATCTAGTTGGGCCTGGAGTTCTTCTTCGTGTTGCTGTTCATTGTGCAACATTGTTTTGTACTGTGTAAAGTTTACATCAGTTATAGTGCGTTCATTTGCTTTGAAAGCGTCTTCATATGAGTCATAGTTATCTAGTATTTCTTCTTCTTTTTTTCATGGTTTAAAGAGTTGTAGCAGGGACATGTAATATACTTCTTTATGTTGAGGGGTCTTTAATGACAATTTGATATGATTAATTCAATTTGGTTTGGTGAGTTTTACTAAGCTGCCTTCACAGTTTGTCACTCTGCATTTACCTTTTTTTCATCAGGTTTTATATTATTTTTGTATGTGTAGTTTTGGGCTATGTGGTATAGACACATGGTTTCCAAAGTATTACTTCTGTTTGGGTAGTATGTGTCCAATAATTTGTTTTTTAAAATGTCCTGGCTGTTGGGATCATGTTTGGCTATTGTTTCTATATCTTCGTATGATTTTAGAACTCTTTTTCTAGATTTAGCTGGACCAAGACTTAGCCATACTATATTTTCAGATTTACCATACAATGCAGTACCAGTTAAAAGATCAGCTGCTTCCTATGATCCACATTCTCTATGGGACAGCATTTTTATGCCCAAACTGTATAATTTCTGAGACACTGTTTTATCTGATGACAGGTCATTTCAGAGGTCTTGGAGCTCTGTCTTTTCTACTTTGGTTAAGTATGCTGTGACATATCGCGCAACTGCAGTAGAATTGTCTGCAATGTACTGCACATCTATGTTTGCATTCCATAAGTGGGCAATGATTGCATTGTAATCATTGATATATTTTTCTTCTTCTGTTCTTTTTATGTAATATGTATTTTTAGGTGACTTACCTTTAACACTATGGGCCTCATTAGGACCCTGGCGGAGAGGGTATTACGCCAGCGTAGTGCATGGCGTACCTCTCCGCCATACTACGAGTTCCCGTAGCGCCATGGAGGTTTTCTCCGCCTGGTTTTACCAGCCGGAGAAAACCATGGCGCTACGGGACCTCGTTGTTAATTACGCCACCGTATTTTACGGTGGCGTAATTAACTCCTTCCCCACTCCCATTATACCCTATGGGGCAAAAATGGGAATGGGGAAGGGCAGAATGGGGATTGGGGATTTACCGCTCCGCCGAGGTCGGAATGGGGCGGTAAATCCGCCAACCCCCATGGCGCTATCGGCGGCTTTCCGCCATGCTTCGCGGTGCATTTAGCACCGCGAAATCCGCCTGGGTCGTAATGAGGCCCTATGTCTAATTGTAGACATGAGGTTGTTCACTTGACCTGTATTTGTAACTGGTCTAGGGAAACCAAATCGACATTTGGTGTAGTATTTCCCTTTGTTTTTGTATTTGCGACGACAATATTTGCCACATTTGTGTCGTTGAAATGGTAAAATGTGTGCATGAAGATCACTATTTGTGGATTCTGTTGGAATTTCACAAGTGACTTATTTTTCAATAAACTGTAAAACAGTGGCATCACTGTCTTGACCAAATTTAGGAGCATCTTTAATCCATAAAAGCATGTGGATATGTGGTGCTCCTCTGGCTTGGTATTCTTGTCTCCAAAAGAAGTGTTGCACTTCTCCAAGGGGAGGAACAGTTTTATTACAAAAAAAATGTAGCATAGCAATGAAGCGATGGTGAAAATATCTTGAAACATTAACAGGATCCAGAGAACAAAGTTCTCCAGGTGTTAGTATATCTATGTTTGTTTTGTTTTTGTTTGATATGCGTAGGAAATCATGTAAATCTTCCCATGCATATTCTGCACAACTTAATGTAACAAACCAAGTGGGTGGGCTAAGGTTTCTGATCATATAACGTACATCTCCATGACGTCGAAACCAGTACTCTTTAGTACCACGCATATTTGCTAATAGATTTGTAATATTTGATTGTAAAACCTCATCTTTTTGTTGCACTTTTTGTAGTAATTGCGTAGCTGTCATATTTTGAAAGTGGGATCCTGATTTTAATGTGTGTGCAACTCTGTAACATAAAGTTGCTACTTCACTTTCAAAGAGTAGGTGGAATATGTATTCCACATTTTATCTAAGTCTGGGATCTTCAGAATACATCCGTAATGAGCGGTATTCTGATGCTGATATTTGAATATGTCTATCATCGTACCTTCCTCCTTTGCCAGTAGGAAAGAGTAGAGGAAAAGCACATGCTTCTATACTTTTTTCCCACATGCTGATTGGTGATCCTTTTGTTTGGCGCATTTGGTACATTTCCAGTGCATCTTCTATGGTGTCATTAGGGTGCAATGGATGAATTGTATAATGGTCTAAAGTATTTGATATTGTAGCAGGATCTAGGAGCTCAAATTGACCAGCTTCTTGTGTCTCTTGAATTATTTCAGTTGTATCCTTCACGTTTTCTTCAATATTAATGTCTTTGTAATATTCATTATTCTCTTTAAGATATTGTAAGGCTTGTCTAACTTTGTGTAAATCTACCAGCTGTTGCCAAATTGTTTTTTCTTTTGTAGGTACTCCATTTACTAAGATAATTAAAGATTGCTGCATTGGACGTTGCAATCCTAGAGTGTGCAAATTTTCTTTTAGATCTAATGGTAAATACACTACTTTTCCACAAATACCTTTCACTAATTCAGAGGGAGGTAATTTTGCTGTTTTTGTTTGAAGGCATATTATTGCTTTTAATGGGTGCACTGTTTGAATTATGATGCTCTCATATAAATTAAGTTGTTGTAGGGGTTTTGGTAGTGGATATAATTCCAAATTATTTGTGATAGCACGTGAAGGAGTTTGGTTGTTGTCAAGTTTTGTGGTGCAGTAACTGCAAAGTATTAAGGGGTCAGTTATTTCGTATTTGTTTTCTGCTATCAGGTGTAGAGCTAATTGAAACCATTTAGAATCTTCATTGTCTTCTATTTTGTATGATAGGTCTACAGTTTTTGTGTTACTTTTATAAAAAGTTCTGCGGCAACATACACACACATGGTTTGGTACTTCAGCTGATGTACTTTTACATTTTAGTATTTCTTTTTTGTATGTGTGTAGTAAAAGGTTGCCATGTGTAGAATTGTTGCTAATTTGGTTTACAGCTATTTCATTCTGTAAGTGGCTTTCACTTCCAAAATATTTTTTCTGGATATAGTCGATTTCTTCAAGTAGGTCTTTTGCTGTACCATGTAGAAGAATGTTATTTAAATTGGCTAGTGTTAAAGCAGGACTTTTAGCATAGTACAGTTTATAAACTAGATTTCTTATAGTTGAATGATGAGTTGATATCCTTTTGATATCATGGAAGGTGTTTTTTCAAGTAGGTCCTGTAATGCAGGCCAGTGAATGTCCTTGTAGTCCTGTGTACTTGCGCACTGGACAGGTATCCATATTTTGCAGTAGTTTAATTTTGATTTTGTCTTTGCCTTTAACATATTGATTGAGGAATTGGCGTAAAGACTTGAAAAAGTTTTTGGGAATGTTACACATTGACGTGCATGGCCATTTGTACTCTAGACATTCTGATTCAGTTGAATGGAGGGGTAATTCTATGTTTTCAGGGCATATTTTTGTAAGGAGTACTTCTTGTTCCATTATGGTATTATTAACTTTTTCACAACCTCGACCACTGCTATGTATGGCAATTGTATTTGTTTGCTTTTGTTTGTATGCTTCTTCATTAAAGTATGGTTCTGTGCATGTAGTGTGACTCCATTCACCACCGCAGATACTTAAGAAGTTCTTTCTGTTGACATTTCGTTTATTGAGAAATCTTTTTTGTAATTTAGTCATTAGTTTTGTTAGTGGTTTCATTTTGTTTAACACTAAAATAAATAACTTTCTTTTGAGAACAATTGCACTGTCTATCAACGCTTCTAAGATTAATTTCCTACGGTAGGTTTTAAGGGTTGAACCTGGTTTCTCTCCTGTTTTTATAAGATTTTGAAGGACTCTGTGACGGAACATTTTGGCTAAAATACTTTTCTTGGTATGCTTACTTTGCGCTATATCAAGATTTATAGAAGCAGTTTTATCTGTAGTGATAGCTGATTTTTTGTTAATTGTTTTGTGGTTTGTTTTACATTTTGATATAGGAGGCAAAGTTTTTGTACTTGAATTTTTTTCTTTCACTAAATGACTGTATTAGCTATTTTGTTTCAACTTTTTTTACAAATTCTGCTAGAGCTGGATGCTTTTGTTGGACACTTTTATTTCCATTTGCTCTACTTCTGCGTTGCTTTCTATTGACTTGATTTTTGGTAGGCATTCTTTAGGGTCTGTCGAAAAAAATCAACAAGGTATGGGTTGGGGTGTTCTGCAATGTATGTGTGCTGTGTGCATGAGTGTTTGAGTAAGATGATACAGATGTATGTAATGGTGTATGATTGTGATTGTGCATTGGGCAACTACAACTAGTAGGGATGGGTATTCTTGAATTAATGTGCTACTAAACTGGTGTTCAGATGACAGAAAAAAGTAAGATAGTGGTGTGGAGAAGTACAAATAGTAAATCTAATGCTATACAATTAAAACAGTTGTTTGTTCAATAATATCAAAATTCTAGCAGCTGAGTTGGGTCATTTGTGTGTAGAAAAATAGGAATTTGTGGGCCATTCTGGCTGCAAATTGCTGTTTAAGAAATGGGGATTTTTGGAGAGAATGGTGCACAATCTCTATTTTTAGGCACAGAAATAGCATGAATTAACTTTACAGTTTGTTTGAGTAATAATACAAATATTATGGTGGTATTCAACTTACTTTTTTTCTAAAATGAGCAGGTTACTTCTTAGTTGTTCTTTGTACTTCAAAATCGGCTGCTTCTTTTCTTTAGAATGGTCTTCACTGCAATAGTAAAAGAAATAAATTAGTAATTTTGTTTCTATATAGCACTGTTTTTAATTTAGACATTGATTTTTTTAATTAACATCCTCAGCGCCTTCCTCAAAACCATTAAAACATTATTCACATAAGATACGTCGCACCAGTTGAATACATATCATATGTTCTTAATGACGAAACTGTACTGCAATGACTAACTGTAGCAAAAAAAATATCTTTACTATGCCTTGGGAAACTCATAATATACCACTGAATACCACTATTCCTGTAACTAAGCTCTTGCAAGCAATAGTGCTTCAATGTCATGGGCTGCTTGCGTTATATAAATATAAGTAAGTAAATAAATAAATATAATAAATAAATGTTTATGTTATTGTACAAGTATTGTTGTTTGCGATTTGAACATAGTGTGTGCTTGCCATTTTTTAGACTATATGCACTCTATATATTTTATTTAAAAAATGATAGTTCAACATGATTTGAATATGTGTGTGTAAAAAGAAATTAAATATTATAAAGGTTTGTAAGTGGCAGTTGATTTTAGGAGATGGAAAAAAAGACAGTAAGTTCATTTTACAGATTATATAAGGTAAAAGTCAGTTAATCTGTTTATATGAAACTAGAAGAATTGTACATGTACTTTACAGAAAATATACCTGTAGTTTGTGTTCATGCATATGGATATGCATGGTGCTGCAAGTAGAAATCTTGGAGACTTGTATAGTATTTCTTGTAGAAGGTGCTTTCCAATGAAATGACACCTGTACTCCGAGAGATTAACAGTACATTTGCAGTGCTGATCTATGATGATACAGTTAGATGTAGAGGTGTTCAATGTGATTGGTGGATGGTCATATGACTTCTTAACTACATCCAATGAGGGAATGGCACAGAGAGTGAAGTGGAAATGGTAGAAGGGCCGTCCATGTTACGATATGTCCGCGGACATGGCGGTAGTTCGCGGACATCGGGTGTTACATCCAGGGATTTTTGGGTTGGGAAGCCATGCAAATGAGAATGAGCATACAAAGGGATTGGTCCGGAAAGTTTAGTGGGTGTGTTGTGCCAGTAGAGAGTTTCTCAGATACTCTTTTTGCTGAGAGAAGAACAGATAGCTATGGCTGTGTGTTTCAGAAAACACATTGTTTGGATTTTGGGAGACTCATGGATACATTGGTTGAAGGTGCATGCAGAAAGCTGTGGATTAGCTCTATATCTTGGATTTCCACATGTGGAAGTACACTGGCATGGAGTACGTGGAATGAAGTGGTTGCACTTGCTACCTCTTTGTGCTACTTTGGAGACAGAGAAACATCCAGATATAATTATTTCCTTGTGGAGGATTTTGGCATGTCCTCTTTTCACAATGAAAATATTATTTTTGGTAGTACATACATTTTTCGCAGAGATGGAGTCCATCTTACTTATGCTGGCAATCAGATTTTTCTGAGAAATATACAAAATGCATTGCGACTTTTTTTAGAATTACAGCATCCATTTTGTAGTAGGTGTTGATTATTTCTAATTTTTCAAACACAATCACGACCAAAAGGCTCTTTTCAGAGCCACCACTTCGTCCCAGATAAAATTGCAATGGTTGTGATGTGATAGGGCAGCACTCCAAAATTTTAGATGTCCGCGGACTGTTCGCGGACTTCTAAAAAATACACAGGGCCCTGCTTCATTTATTTTCACTTCTATTGTTTAACTGTGAAAGGCTGCTCTGAAAAGAGCAGCATTTTTTTTATTTTTGTTGTTTTATATTTTTTGTTTTTTTTATACAAGACACACTAGGAGAGGAGGGGAAAGGAGGGTAAAGGGGGGGACACCAACCACGGGGATAAGAAAGGGTGAGCTGAGAGAGGAAGATGTAGAGTGGGTTTTATTTGGGTGCTGAGCAGATCTTCTCGTGCTCTGAGACGATAGTCTCAAAAGCACTTCGAAGTCGCTCCCCCCTGCAGAGTACTGTGTCGCAGTACATACACACAACTGTGACCCTCGAAATCTAAGGGTCATCAGCATTGTGTATGGCTTGTGAGGCAGCTTGAGCAATACGCTGTCCCACAGGAGTGTGCCTTGTGGTGACAGGATCAGAAACAGAGGATGAAGTAGAGGAAGTCAACCTGCTACGCTCCTCACAAGGTACAACCTTGCGAACGGCCCCAGTGTGGAATGACTTCAGGTGTCGCTTCATGGTAGTGGTCCCAAAACTTTACGAACCAGGCCTCCCGTGACTGAGTACCATTTTGAACTTGTTGCAGGTGACTTAGTTCGCACAAGCCTTAGGACCATTCCTACGAATGGTAAATAACCGCCACACCCAAGACTCACGCCGAGTGCGGGTAGTAGGGAGTTAAACTACCTCATCCTCGTCATCCTCCTCTGCATCCTCACTCCTGTTCCCCTCTTCAGGCCCTTGGGTAGGTGGTGGTGGTGGAGGGGGTGGAGGTGGTGCTGAAGCAGATGCAGCACCAGGTGGCAGCAGTGCAGCCATGGATGCCATCAGGTTCTTGATGGAAATCTGCAGTTGGCAGAAAAAATCGCTGTGCTCTGTAGGACAGCCAGAAACACAATGAGAATAAGCTCTAGGGCGTGGTCTTTTATAGGGGTGCTTGTACGCGGTTCGCGGACATGCGCGCTGTCCGCGGACAGATCGAACACAAAAAAGGGTACAAAAAGTTTCAAAAAGTATGTAGAAACTCAGGATTACTATGTGGGACTTGTGTCATGGTGAGTTTTTCTGGAAAAATATTGTGGATTACTTGAAAATGTACTTTAAATTGTTCGGGGACACGAACAATGTCCGCATTCAGAACACACGATCAGCGTGGGTGCGGTCACATGATAGCTTCGCGAACATGTCCACGAAGAGTGCGGCTGTCCGCAGAACACCAAATGCACCGACAATGGTTTGCGCATGCGTGTTGATGTTCTACTGACACTGTTCGGGTCCTGAAGAAATGAAAAGTGTGTCACACGTCAAACGAACAGTTACGGACAGGCGTTTGTTCTTAGAACAGTTTCAACTTGCTTGCGAACAATACGGACAGACATAGCGTCCTCAGGACACCCCCATTTTGTTTAATTACAAACATTTTAGGACACAACATGTGTTCTTAGAATAGTTTCAATTTGGTTGCGAAAAATACGGACAGACATAGCATCCTCAGGACAGCCCTATTTTGTATATTTACGAACATTTCAGGATATATAATATGTTCTAAGAACACTTTCATTTTGTCAACGAACAATACGGACAGCGTCATCAGGACACCCCAATTTCGGCCATTGACGAACATTTCAGGAGACAGCTTGTGTTCTTAGAACAGTTTCAACTTATGAACGTACAATACAGACAGGCATAGTGTCCTCAGGACACCCCCATTTTGTTTATTTAAGAACATTTCAGGACACTGCGTGTGTTCATAGAACAGTTTCAACTTGCTAGCGAACAATACGGACAGATATAGTGTTCTTAGGACACCCCAATATTGTTTATTTACGAACATTTCAGGACACCGCGTGTGTTCTTAGAAGAGTTTCAACTTGCTAGCGAACAATATGGACAGACATAGCATCCTCAGGACGCCCCCATTTTGTTTATTTATGAACATTTCAGGGCACTGCGTGTGTTCTTAGAACAGTTTCAACTTGCTGGCGAACAATACGGACAGGTATAGTGTTCTTCAGGACACCTCCATTTTCGTTTCTTTACCGACATTCCGGACACCCGCGCTGTCCGCGGACACCAAAATTGCTTTTTTTTAAACAAAAACATGAAATGAATTAGAACACAATATACAAATGTAACTCTATTTAACATGTATGATTAATTTATGACAGAGAAGGTGAGGCAGAAACTGAAACAAAAACAGGAGAATTAGGGGTTTCAACTGGATGTATGAGGTGAAGAAGGGATGGAAGTCTCATCAAAACGTTTTAGTTCATGGAGAGGGTTTGGGGTTAATTGACTGGGATATGGTGAGGGGTGACAGGTACATGTGGGACATTGGTACGTGGTTTTTTGTTCAAAATGATCTTCCACAAAGGTTTTTAAATTATTAAAGTGAGCCAACAATAGATCAATTTTTTCTTGTATGCTGTGAAGAGTCTTATCCATAACAGCTTTTTCTGTAGTAATTTCTATTTTGGTATGCTCTGTACAAAAATATATATATATATGTTAAATATATATAAAATAATAATAAATAAATGGTTTATATTGTAAAGTGTCTACCATTAGATTCACATCTTCTGACATTTCCTCATGTGGGAAATGCTCCTCTAGCCACTCCAGAGTACTAGCCATTTCTGTGAGAAAAAAAAAACATAATATCATTTTTTTTTATCTAATACAGAACATTTACAAATATATGAGTAAAATGCAGTAAACTTACTATTTCAGGTAAGATGTGTTCTGAGTGTTCTGTAGATCTGCTGTTGTTCTTGGTTGTGGAGTGTTTGTGAGGTAATTATGTTGGAAGCCTATGTATCTTCTTTTGGTATATTCCATTTTAGAACATATTGTATTTAAATGAATGGTTAATGTGTTATATATATGGGTTACACTTCTTATGCATTACTACATATAATGTGTATGTATGCTGGTTTGTGAATTTGTAAAATGTTCATATGTTATAATATAACAATTAAACATACCCCCCCAGAGTTTTTAGGTAGTGATGCTATTGTCCGAACATGTCCGCGGACATTAAAAGAGTTTGCGGACATCAAACTCAGTAGAGGAGGTTCAGTATGTTCAATTTTACATGTACATAAAAACAGAGTTATTATTATTAAATTGCGCTACTAAAAACCTATGAAATTCAGTGAAAAAACTTTGTTAAAGGGACGTTATGGTTCCAAGTAAAACCGAAAAACCCCTGAAATTTGACAGTTATGGTAAGCTAAGCAACCATAACTCCCGCCACCACCGTGCGCTGCTAAGACTAACACCCACAACATCAAAGATGACATCACAAATGTCATTGATGACATCACTGATGACATCACATGTCTGGCTCACTCTTTTTTCCTTTACTGACATATCTCGGGCACATGGTTTTCTTCAGTAACAGTCAGAAACTAAACATTTTATTTTATTTGTAGATGTATCCTTCAAGTAGGTTCTTACAGTAATTCCCTTAGAGTACAGTCACATCATATGAAACATATGCATAGGGGAAGACACAAATGTGAAAGACAGCAATCATTTTTGTGCATAAAGATAATCAATAGTTATCAGCACTTTCTGATAGTCCTGTTGTTTTTTTATGGCTCTACTATCCCTGTATATGGTCATATTTGTATACATTGTACTCACACTACTTTCCTTAGGGTCCAATCACATCATGTGATACATATACATAGGGTAAATAGCAGCTTTGAAATAGAGCAATCATTTATTTGCATGAAAATAATCAGTTAGGTTATGAATTCTTTCTGCTACTACTTCTGCTTTTTTACTAACACCACTTTCCCTGTATATACCCATATTTGTATGTGTTCTTGTCTCTTTGTGTTTTGTCTGTAGTAATGCAAATATATAATACATGGGTTTTATTAGCTATTTATTACATATTTCACAGTACACATAATTCTATTAAGAAAACAATTATCATTTCATTATTCAACATATCAACATTACGAATATTATACTTTTATTATTTATGCTGCACTGCACACAATGCCTATGTTTCTGCATGAGTAGCTAGGTATACTGCATAGAACTTCATAATAGAATGCTATTTATATCAATGCATTGCTTAATGCACTAATTAGCTCTTGATATTTCTTCCAATGATCTTTGACACTTTTTTTTCAACATTATAATAAGAATCCCTTGTACAGACATTTCATGAAAAGTAAATGCATATGTCGTGTCATCAGTGATGTCATCAATGACATTTGTGATGTCATCTTTGATGTCGTGGGTGTTAGTCTTAGCAGTGCACAGTGGTGGCGCGAGTTATGGTTGCTTAGCTTACCATAACTGGCGAATTTCAGGGGTTTTTCGGTTTTACTTGGAACCATAACATCCGTTTAACAAAGTTTTTTCTTTGAATATATATGCCTATGTATTTTCTTTGTCCTTCTGTATCTTACATTTTGAAGTCTCTATTATCCTAATAGTCCAATTGAATAAACAACACCTATTATTGTTCCTAGCATGAGTACAAGTTATAATTTCTTTGACCACTATGGGCATGCCAGGTGACATAAGAGGGATGCAGAAGAAGATAAGCAGGTGATAAATACCTATCTTGATAAATCAGCTCAACTGGGGAATAATAAGTGTTATCAACACATGAGAAAGGTGGGTGAGAGAGCATCTGCTGAGAATTGCTACATCTGCTCTCTCATGCTCTATGCCATGACTACAGTAAGAACCTTAATTTCAAAAGAGATATTCGGCGTACAATGCCAAGTGCCTCAGTCATCTAGCAGCATGTACTACTAGAGGACAGTGTCAAGGGAACTGGGCAACCTTGCGATGGAGATAAAGCCAGTCATTTCCATTCCAGGATGATTATATCAAGACAACACAAATGGAAAATGAGCCTAGATGGACAGACAAAATGCTCATGTGTCCTGCTACAGGACAAGACAAGGGGATTGTTGAAGAAATGAAGAGAATTAACTGCTCTGACGTGACAGAGAAGACTGGAATACCTAGATTATGGGAACGTTCACAGCTGCTGATCTATGGACGAGCAAGTACGAGCAAAGGATGGGAAGATAAAATAATGTCCTGTGTAGCTCATATGCAGAGGAAGGAAGCGGTGAAAGGGGTACAGAAGGTGAATGATGAGTGTCTAAAGTTGTGGGCCAAGTACTCTAAACTACTGGCATGGGTGGAAGATGAAACCGGACCATTAGCTGTAGTCCCATTAGTTAATGCAACACTGTGCTTTCGGAGATAGGGCAAAAATCAAGTTGGACATAATAAATGATCCAGGAATAAGGAGAGGGGAGGCTGTCTTAATGGATCGATATTGGGCCTGCAGATCTAGAACATATATGAAACAGCCCAGGAATCGGGGTGGAGTGTGTTCGTTGGTATATATCCATGTTCCAGTATTGGTGATGCCAGAGAGTGATCTGAAGATTGAAGGATTTCCAAAAGTGGACGAGCACATGAGAAAAAGAAGGCTACTAAAACTCCAGCCGATGAAGAGAGAGAATTATTTCTCATAGAAATCACAAACGGCTTAGGAAGAAATTCCTGACAAACACAAACTTTTCTGCAGGCCTGCCGTGATGTTCACATCCATGTACATGCCTGGAATTCAAACAGTGGTGTATGCCAAATGGCTATAGATCACCAGGTGGGATCTGCTTCAAACAATCAATGCCACTATAAAAGGATTTAACACCATAAAAGAAGAGTTTATGAGCCGCCAGAATAGATATGTCCTCTGTGTTTGCGCCAAGATCGGGCCATCATGTTGTACATTCACACAATCTCATGATGGAGAAAACAGGACTTTTATGGAGGCCATTTCGATGTTGACATATCTACATGTAAAAATAATTGACGTGATAGAGGCCATTGGAGTTGACAGTTGGTTCTCACTCCTGTTTTCATGGATTCCTTATTGGATGGCAAACTTATTCAAGTTCCTAGTTGCAATATTGGTGATAATAATATTTGGAATCTGTATGACAAGGATAATAATTGGACAATGCCAGAAAATGGCAAAGAAAGCAGTGGGATTGAACATCATGATTGACACAAAGGATGAATCAGAAGACAATGTGCTGACCGATTGTGCCATCAGAGGCTACATAAAAGCAAGTACTGTAGCACCTAAAGGACAAAATTTTGGTATCCAAAGGAACAAAAGAATTATGTGTGACATTGGGTCTTCTGTACCCCAAACAGACAATGCAATTACATGACCTGGAGTGTGGATGAACACATTAAAACTAAAGGCACCGTCAGGTGGGGTGATGAAGATATGGATAGCCAAGAAACCATTTTTCAAGAAAAGATACAAAGAAGCAGAAAACCTTGAGAAGGTGCTTGAGGACTAGACCAGATGGGGGAATGTAGAGCAGCAGATCTATACATCTGCAGGAGATCCCGCCACCCTACCTCATTTGTATTGGAGACATGAGACCATGCCTTGCCTGACACCAGCTATTGTGCCAATACCACAGCAAGTATTTGGAAGGAGATAACCATTGAGACAACCCTATAGAATGTACCCTCGAGTTGATGACAACCTACAGGAGGAACTTCCTCGAAGGAATACAAGAACGTGCTAAGAAAATGAACTGTGACATCATAAGAAAGTGTGCAGAATGTCCCGAGATACTGAATAAATGACAAAGTAAAGAACCAAGTAGACTATCAAAGTGGAAAAGAAGAAGATTACACGTTAATAAAGTTCTGCAGAAAACAGAAGTTCAATGAAGGTACAGACACTGTAATGCAAGGTAGATCAAGTCATCATATAGGCAAGCTATGAGTAGTGAATAGAATTCAGGCAAAGCCACCATTGTATAGAACCTGGACATTGGTATCATGAAATAAATAAGCCAGAAACCATGAAAGTGGAATGAAAAGCTATGTTGCAGTAGAAAAACAGGTTGCTGAAGCTGTGTGGTAAGGCTGCCTGACCACAAATCAAGATCCTAGGAATCGAGGTCAGCTATCTACTCCAAAGAATGATTGTTTGGAGGATTAATCCACTCACATTAAAGTGCAAGAAATAATACAAAGGATGCCAAGTTAAAGCATTTAAAAGCTGCAAAATTGACCAAATTGTGGTCTCTTGTCACATGAGCCAAGGATGGTAGTAGAGTTCGAACTTAGATTTCCAGACGTGATAGTGTGTGCCCTCACTCCTGTGCATTCCCAGGACGAGAATACTCTGCAATGCCAAGTACAAAGACAATTTCATGGCGGAAAGCATGGGTGATGAGAGATGTTGTGCTAATTTGGTGGTGAGGTAGCTTCATGTTCTATCTTCCTGCACCTGTGTCTGGGCTTACGTGCTGCTAAATGAACCGAATGTTCCAGACATGGCACAAGCGTGGCAACCAATTGTATGAGCCCGTATAAGCTTAGAAGACCAATGAAACACAGTGTAACAATGTTTTCTTAAATGATATGTTTGTAGAGTTAGGCATATGTTGTCCGCCTGATAAAGGACAGCCAATAACAATTCTAGCTCCTATATTATTGTATATTTATATGTTTCCCTTAACGAATCTCGACCCTTGATAGGTTTTTCACTATTGCCACATAGTATGATGTTCTCTGACCCATAATGGCGTATAAGAATTGTATATTTTGTGGAAATAATTGACAGACTGAGCTGTTTTAGATAATTGTTAATAAAACAGTAACTTCTCATCTTCTTAAGTATGTCCGGTTATTTGGAGTCAGAATTATTATGGTGTAATCCCATCCATTACAAATGCACGTTCCAAGGGTCTTGAGCTCAACAACAAAGCATCAATTTTAACGAACCAATGATCACAATTTAAGAATTAAAATATATAAAGTGGTTCTTATATTGTACAGCTTCTTCTACTTGGATACAAAGGTAAAATCCCAACTAATTTTAGAGTGAGTGCCTTTGTATTCTGCTATTCTGCTATTTCATGCTTATTTGTTTACCCTTATCGGGTTCCTGTTTTTTGCTTATCTTACCAGGCCTCTATCAGACACAGTGAATATATACAATATTCTCATTAAATGATCACTTTCATCTGATTCCTGGGTAAAGATAGACTTCAGGCCTTCAATAGTATGCAAACGTAACATTTCTGTTTCATTCTGGAATATTAAATGTCATTGGATTCAAAGGCGACCACCAAACATACAAAGCCCTACATGCAGGATAGCTTCTAAAACATTGTCAGTGATGGTTTTCATTTACTCTGACTTGAAGTAATAATAATTATCTGCTTTGTTCCCTGTGGCTTTCCAGAGAGACATATTCTCCATTGAACAAGCAGAGAGCAAAGTTATTCACACGCAATGCTTTCCGGGGTACCATATATACATTTGATGATTTCACATTCGCTTATCAGCCTAAGAAATGTTTTGAAGGTGAATATTTTTCCCTCTGAAATAATGACGAGAGGGACAATCTTGTTAGCAACAGTTACCCTCCAAGTGATTATCATATCATAATGCTTAATGCCAGATTCCTCTCGCTTGTAAGCGCTTTATTAAACAGTGTTATTGGTCCCCAAATCTAAAGTACCAATTATCTTGACTGAATGATGAAGGGCTAAGTTGCTCCTGTTGGGATTCAGACCGGTGACTGCTGGTTGTACAGACATACCTGCTGTGAGTTTCTAGCTCACTGGGATGTCTTACTGAATTTGTTCATGCTCCTTTCGGTGAAACATTATTTGAGATTTTGACAATAAGGAAAATCTGAGAAGCTCTGGACAACACTGCAGGATCACTGAATTGGTGGCTCCATTTCAGGGCAAATCTCATTAATTACACCGGAGGCTAGCAGCATCAACATTCACCAGTGCCCGTCTCCTACCTTAAATGTGGTGATTATTAATACCAAGTGCATGCAAAGAGCTTAAAGAGTGATGCTAAGGACTAAGACAAATCCAGGTTTAGATGCACCAGGCTCCAGAACTCTGAGAATGGAGAAGTCTGTCCAACAATTACCCTTGTGGGTCCCCTAGAAAGCTACCAACAGACATTTTTGTTAGATATCTGAGCTCATGGGTAAACATTGGTAAAATGGGTTGGATGAAAATTGTATCTAAGTGAGTTGGACCAGGACGAACATCTCAATCAATTGAAAGTGATTCAGGCTAAAATAGTTAGCACTGCTTTGACAAATGAAATGTTCTGAACAAGTAATTACAACTTGATAGGAGCGTATATAAATTAACCATACCCAACTCCAAGCAGATATTTGTTGGGCAGGTGGCCAACGTTAACTCGGTTTTTGAAAGCCTGCTGCAGTGCAGAGGAAATAAAAAGGCTATATAGGGTACACGAACATTCTTATTTGTCAATTTCATATCTGTCCTTTCTAAGTTCAAATATGAGCATTGCTTTTTATAGACCTATAAATGACACAGCTTCTTTTGTACAGAAAAAGGTAAAATACTACTATGACCATAGTAATGTTAGGTACGTTGTAAAGAAACATGGTAAAGAATAGCACATTTTCACTGCCCTCTGCTTACCATATATCTTTTTAGTGCACAATGTAGCACCACGTGAGCCAGAACGTGTTCACTGGCATAGCTGTCTCTGTGGCTGCGCTGGTGTAAGCACTAACTATGGGCAGACACTAAATATGCTGTGTTTGACATGTTGCACACCATATCCCCACTGATAAATGGCCACCGAAGTGGCTGATCTTAAACAGGTAGGGGGTAAAGCTAGAGACCAGTTGGTCATAAAAGAACTGTCATATAGAGAGACTACCCGTTTTCTTTGATGATATGATTGGTTATTTATAACGTGCTTAATACCCAGAGGTTTCTAAGCGCGGATGCGGAGATCGAACATGTGTTGCTCCGTGTCCTCTTGTTTCAAAGGCGAGCACGTTGCCCCTGTGCTATCCTCCTGAGACTACATGTGTGGTTTTTGTCACTTGTGTTGTATGTTCAAAGGGTAAAGACTAATAGTGCGTCAGTATTGAGAATGCACACACCACAACAGTAATTATATCGTGGCACAATATTAAATTGTATTTCCAACACTGTGCTGCTCATTTCATCAACATCATAAGACTAGGAGGCTGAGTCCTCCCTTTCCGTATTTGGAATCTTTGATCTACTGGTTGCACACAAATAAATAGACCATACGCATATAACCACTGTGCTACAATACCAAAAAGTATCAAAAGAATAATGGCAACATGTTTGATTATTTGAGATGCATCAATGTAACCAGCATTTCTATGACTGTTATGTAAAACAGCTCCCTCAATGTTCATACGTTCATGCTCCTGCTCTAACACAGCCTATCAACATAAAATCCTGGCTGCTGTTAGGATTAGCTCTTGCTCATGGCAAGACTATCAAAAGGAGAGCAAAGAGATACCCTGTCGCACATGGGAGAGGGTACTTTGAGAGCAACAGTACAGCTTATACAGCCTCTTTCTAATGTGTCTTTACCCAGGTATTATCTCCCACATGTAAGGTTTTATGTTTTATTTAAAGTCTCAGATGTATTTACTCCTGGATGTATCCTATACTGACCACACCAATCTGGCAAATGCCAATATTGTCTATTCCATTTGGGGTACACAAATCCAGTCCTGGTTTTTACTTTGCAATAGAAGAATTTGTAGTCCTGGATGTCACCATTACAAATGCAGAACTACATGTATGCAAAATGCATGTCTAAAACTATGCGTCATGCGTTGATATGTTTTCTCTAAGGTCACACTGCAGGCTGCACCTTATCTCCTATTGCCTTAGTGAGTAATACACCTGACTGCTCCTCTTTCCAAACATATTTCCTAGTATCTCAAAATCTTCAATGTTTTGTTCTCACTTGAACACAAATTGGCCCACGCTCTCCTCTTATTACTATGGTTTCCTCATGTTTATTAATTCATTATAGTTTCATATAACTATTTTTTTTATTTTTTATTTTATTGTATTTGGTTAATTTAACCTTTTACAATATTACAAACGTTCCACTTGAACATAACATATCATCCAAAACTAGGACACAAATCCTTAAAAACAATACACTTACCAAAAAAACTGCCATCATATAGTTAAAAGCAGTTGAAAATAAAATATAAAAAAAAATCAACAGCTTCATTACTAAAACAATTAAGCAAACTACCCGGGCAGACTTCTTCATTTACTTCAGAACCTGAGGCACAGCCATACCTTGTCCTGACTCGTCCGACTTTCCTCCCACTTTTAGTTCTTATCAGATTGTGGAGGTGATAAACCGGGTATCCGAACTTCCGGTATTAGCTGTGACTCCCGGTGACAACAATTACGGAACAATCTCGCATCTTTCTAGCATTTGAATCACTGCTATTGTTTTCTGCTGTGAGTACCCGTCAATCAGACTTTCCCAGAATGAATCTTGGAAGCAATATGTTGATTCAGGGATGAATCTGTTAAAGAAAAACAGTCGGGCATTTCTTGTGCCATCGCAGGCCATTAGCAGGTGTTTAGTAGATTGAGCTTCTAGGTTTTTACAGGTTTGACATAGTTTTAGGGCCATTTCCCCTTGCCCTCTTTTTGCCAGTACTTTGCCTGTATGGAGCCAGTACTTCGCCTGTATGGATGACATTTAACCTTAATCTTAGAAATTTGTATCAGATATTTACTCAGGAAATCCAATTTCCTCTCAGCTGACTGCAATTGGTTAGGATGGGCCCCGAGCGAACACCCGTAATTGTGTGGATCCAGTCCCTTGCACCCCATTTCTTTTTCGCTTTCACATGATTCTCTGTTACCATTTTTCTCTCTGTATCTGCATCAAGTAATCATTTTCCACCTCGACCCTTAGAGTTGAAAGCATTTTCGATTTATTTGTCTCGAAGTGAGCTTTCATCTCAGAATATAGAGAATCATTCTGTGACGAACTTATCCGTTTGGAACAATGATATCAGTTTCCAACCTACATGGGATTCCAGGGATGTTAGACCCAATTCATACCTGATGTTGCCAATTGAGAGACTCATTGGAAGCCCTAGAGTGTTTTTCCACAAGAGACACTCCCACTTTTGCCATGTGGAGTTCCATAGTTGTGGTTTGTCTTCCAGGCCATACAATAATACTGGGATCACTTTAGCCTGGTAGAATTTCAATACCGGAATTACAGAGAATCTACCATATCTCATCAGAATATTGTTCATCTGGGCAGATAAGGAGTTTATTTTCATTACCATGGGCCTCATTACGGGAATGGAGGTAGCCATGGGGCTATTAGCTCCATGGCTGTCTCCGTTCTGGGCTCCATTACCGGGTTCCAGCAATGGGGACTTACCGGGTTACTCTGACATAGGAGTACCCGGTAGTTCCTCCTTGCAGGAACCCATCCCCATTCCCATTTGAGCCCCCATAGGGCTCAATGGGAATGGGGAGGGAGGTAATAACGGGCAGATTACATCTGGCCCATTATTGCCTCCCTCTTCCCCTCGCGGGACCCGGAAAGCATGCCTGGTTTTACCAGGGTTGCGATCTGGGTCCCGCGATGGGAAGCTCAGAATCGGTGCTCCCGGAATGAAGGGGGCCGGTCCCGTACCGGCCCCCTTCATTACGGGAGCGCCAGCATTATAATGAGGCCCAATGTCTTGTTCAAATTTACATACTGCTGGGAGGACATAGGGGGTCATTACAAGGTGGGTGGTAAGGGATACCGGGCACCGGTAAGGAGACCGGCGCTGGTAATCCCTTACCACCCTATTCCAAGGTCCCTTGGCGGGGACCGTAAGGAACATGTGGTCTGACCAAACATCCCTTACGGGTCCCACTAAGGGACCAGGGCGCTAATAATGGGCTTTCAAGTCGCAAGCCCGTTATTAGCCCCCTCCCCATTCCCATTGAGCCCTATGGGGGCTCAAATGAGAATGGGGAATTATCTGTAAAATGGGAACTTACCGGTCCCGCCAGGGTCGGACTACACTGGTAAGTCCCCATTGAACGAGACCGGACATGGGCACGGTATGGGAGGCAGCCATGGAGCTAATAGCTCCATGGCTACCACCCATCTCGTAATGAGGCCCATAAACTTTATATCCGAGATAAACCAGCTTTTCCACCTTTGGTATAATTTCACCTCCCATTGTCCATTGTCGAAATGCCACTTTTTTATTTTTCTGTCTAAAGACCAGTATTTTTGATTTAGTTGGATTTATGGCAAGACCATTTTCAGTTGCATAGCAGTGTAAACCATTTAAGAGGTGTTGTAGTCCGATAGCTGTTTTATGTAAGACTATAACGTAATCTGCGTATGCAAGCCAGTGGAATTTTGCTCCATTCAAGTCTGGACTCGTCAACGCACATGGAGCTACATATTTGCCCATGTCTGCTGCATAAAGATTGAAGAACATCGGTGCCCCTAGGCACCCCTGTCGCACCCCCAATTTACTCTGAATGGATCGGACAGATGGCCTTCCTCATCCAGATGCACTCTAATGGAGTTCGCTTTATGAAATTCTATAAGCATCCGCAGTAAGCCCTCTGGGATTCCTTTTTCCCTCAAGTTCTGCCAAAGCCTTTCCCTGTCCTCCATATCAAAGGCCTTGGAGAAGTCGACCCATGCCCTATACAATTGCTGGCCCCCACTTTTGCTTGTATTCTCACTAAGCAGGTTTAGCACCATGCCGTTTACAGCAGTGGACAACCCTTCCGGAAACCAGTTTTGGCACTTGGATAGGAACTTCACCTCTCTTACCCATTTCTCCACTTCCCCCAACAATAGCTTCATAAAGATTTTACCGTCTATGTCCAGGAGGGCGATAGGACGGTAGTTTGCTGTCACCTTCCTATCACCCCCCCTTGAACAAGGGGATAATGATGGCCAAACTCCAAGAGGGAGTTAGTTCTCTTTTTCTCAGAATCTCTTTGAACAGCCAGTTTAGCAATTTTGCCCATAGGGCAGAACTGCTCTCCAACACTTGATAAGTCAGCCCGTTTGGTCCTGCCGCTTTTGTAGCATAGCTCTTCATAATTAGATCTTCGATATAAGCCTCATCAAACTCTAAATTCCAGGCAACATGTTTATTGTAGTGAAAGATGGTCTTTGGTAGTTTCCCAAAAGCTGATTGGAGATGACTAATCCAATCTTTTTCTTACACTAGGTTACAAAGATGGTTACCTGATTTCCCTTCAAATTGGTGGAGGACAGACCAGAACTCTTTTGAGTCCCTTTTCTCAATTAACTCCAACATTTGTTCCCCATCCTGCTGAAACCTTTCTATTTTCCCAGAGACCAACCATGTTTTGTACTTTGTAATCAGGGACTTTTCCTCTTTTTTCCATGTCTCTCTATTTCCATAGATTGTTTTAATAGCTCTTAGGTTCTTGCTTAGTTCTCTTTTCCTGTTCATAGTTTCTTTATCGAAAGCGTGTCGATGACTTTGTCTCGGGCCGCCTCCATTCCCACTCGGAGGGTAGGTGGACCAGACAAACTTTTTAAACTCTCTTGGGGAGCAGTTGTTACGCTGTACATATTCTGGTAGAGCCGTTCGCCTATCATTCAGTTTTTTCCCTTCAAATTTATATTTAAGTAGACAAGCTCTACCTTTCTTGCAACCAATTACTTGATTGTCTCTTTCTTGTTGGTCCAATAATATATCGGGGAAAAAGAGCTCAAGCCGGAGATGGTCTCTACCTCCCCCGTCACAGATGTTTAACATTGGATTTTGTTCAAATAGAGTATTGGATAGGAACAAATAGTTCAGGCTTGAAACTGAGTTACCCTGGATTCTAGTTGGTCTTGATGGGATATCACCCAGGAGTTTACCGTTAGCCATTTTTAGTCCCCAGGCATTTAGTAATTCCACCCATAACCTTCCATTTTCCGTTATTCTATGCCCAGTTCGATTTGTTTGCTCTTTTGTCAAATGTATACATTGGGAGTTCAGATCTCCTCACAGTATTATTTCTACTCCTGTATACAAGTTTCTCATTATTCCCAAAGAAAGAGCTAAGGTATCTAAAAAGAACCCAAGCTCCGAACACACAGGATTCCAATAGATGTCATATAAAAGCATGTCCAAGACCACATTTTTGTCTCAGGCATGCCTTGCAAATGTGCAAACCCTGAGTATTACAATCAATTAAGACAATGGGCCTCATCATGAGTCTGGCGGTAACCCTTAAATGCAGCAGTAGCGCTATTACCACCGAATTTAAGGGTCCGCCAGATCATGGCGTTGGTGGATTTCCCCCCAGCTCTGAGCTGGGGGGAAATCCGCAGCAAAATTGCCGATTTTTGGCGCGATTACTGCCGGCGGGAAATCCGCCGGTGGTAATTCCGCCGGCGGAAATAGTGCAAATTTTCCCCATTGGGCCCAATGGATAATGAGGAATTCCCGAATGGGCCCAATGGGGAATGGGCAATAACCCTTCCGCCAAACCAGTGATCCGGCGCTAATAGCGCCGGGGGATTTGGCGGTAGGGATATTAGCGCCGGTGCTAATAGTGCCGGCGTTACCGCCCAACTCGTGATGAGGCCCAATGTTTTTACATTTTGAACATTTACATGCCAAGAGCATGCCTCTGCTGGGTCTGTCCATCGCTTTCTGTCTAGCCGTTTGCAACATTATCTGATATCCCTCTACTGAAGTTTGATTTATCATCCATGTTTCTTGTAACATGATGACGTCTCCCTCCCCAAAAGACCATTTTTCATGTCCTTGAAAATGAAATCATTGGGCCCCCGTGTGTTCCAGCAGAAAACATTCAACCCCCAACTTTTAAAGAGGTTTTGTCCTTAAGATACTCGAGAGCAGAGATAAGGTATTCTCTGATCCAGTGTCTTTAAGGGTTTCCTCTTCCTTCAAAGGACCGGTCAAATGAGGTGTATTGGCATTTCCACCACCCTGTTTTGGGGACCATTTTGAGTCCTCTCTTGGAGTTTTTTTCCTGGCGCCCGGCTAGGAATAGGAGACCACTAGATAAAATTTCCTTAGGTCTACTGTTGCTCCTTTAATAGCTACATAAGCCTCTCTTGATGATAGCCCTATCTCTGCGACAAACGGGTAATCGTGGTCCGGAAATCTCACAAACTCAATGTAAAGTAAGTGTAAGCTTGGAACTTTCTTCAACATTGACAGAATAACCCCTCTACTTAGATTTTAAATTGTTTTTGTTTGTAGTGAGGGTGAGCCATATAATAGGCATGGCGAACAATGAAGAACATTTGTCCCCCTTTTCCAAACGTTTTCCCATGTCCTCCTGGGCATTGTCTGCACCTCTGTTTGCCATTGGCATCTCATCTATTTTGGTGGTCTTCCCTGAGCCATGACTGACCTCCCCAATCATTCTGTATTTACCTTCGCCCATTCTGATTTCCTCTAGACTCTCTGTTCTTTTTTTAATACCTTGTACCCCTTTCAAAAATATTGGGGCAATCTTCAGATTTGTTCTCAGTTCTCTGGAGACTTCACCCATAGTTATTGATTTTGCCGCTCCATTCTTTTGCTTAGTGCTCAGAAATATCGGGGCTATCGGCAGGGCCTCTCTTGCCTTTACTGGAACATTGGCTAACCTCAGTGGGCCATCAGGAACACCTAAACGGAGAGAGTCTGGTCCATTATTTGTGCGAGCTGCAGACTCCATAGAACCTGTCCTTTCCACCTCTGTTTGTGATCCTGTTGATGACATTGCTGGGCTGTTTTCTTTTTTAAGGCTACTAGCCTTCTCTGTATCCATCTGATATTTTTTATGATTTCCCCCCCTGCCCTTTTTCTTTCCTGCTCAGATCTTCTTTGACCAGGTTTTTAGCCGGGGGAAACTATCTCTATCACATCCTGATAGTCCACCCCCAATGGCATGGTAGAGGCATTAGTCATTTTCTTCAGAAATGTGTTTGTCTCAGAGGATTTATGTTTACACTTTTTCTATTTCTTCGATTTTTTTCTCCCCTTTTTTTTTTGAGCTGCAGTCTCTTTCAGTCGTCTTTGTCTCCGTAGTTCACTTCTTCTTTCTCTTCTACCTCCCTTTCCAGTCCACAGGATCTGTGTTCCAATTGATGTGACTCCTTCTTGGTTTGGCCGGCTGTTCCCTACTGATGTTGTCAGTGCTTCTTCCTCCAAGAGACCATCACCTACATTTGTCAGCCGTCTAAATTCTTCTAGCACAGATTCCGAGAGTGGAGTGTCATCCATCTGAGAGTTGACTTCTTCCGTATGCTCCAAAATATTAGGATCCAATTTTCTTTGATTTAGGATTTGGAGTTGTAGTAGTATATCATGCTTCACACTGAGGTCCAAATCTTCATCCTTTTTCCAGGCTGCCATTGATTTTTGGATGGCTGACATATCTAGACCTTGTTTGATAGTTTACACTTTCAGCTCAAGTAGATTCTGCAATACAGTAGTGTTAAGTACATTACAGCACCCCACCACTGCTCCATTTAGTGTAGCCATTGTGTTCGTCATTTATAACAGGCTACCTGTTCGGGACTGGACCTCACCCCTTAATCGTTCAAAAACTGCGACGAGAGAATTAAGAATGTAGTTTAAGGCAGAGAGTGTATTTTCATTTACTTGACCTTTCGAGGAGTGAGCTGGTCAGGGATGTAGGCTCCTGTGGTTTGGTTCTTCCTGCCGGCCTTCCAACATCCCTTCTCCTTCTACTTCACAAATATGATGGTCTTTGACTAACTCTGGTGTGTTCAGTTTTTCGGATATCTCTACACTTCCATTTAGGTTGAAGAACCCTTGGGACAATGTACTATCTCTTTTTGGTCTCTTACGAGGGTATAGTCCACTGAAGATTTTACCTGGGATTCATCTTCATTAGCACTTTGACTTCTTCTCTTTCCAAAGTGGTCATCTATTTTTTTTTCTGAATTTTTGTTGTTGATACTGTAAATTCGAGACCTCTTTTCCAGATCTCTGCAGTTGTGGATTCCGCTTCCTGTGGGTCATTCTGCCTGAATGGCGTGTGCAGTATATCTTCAGAGTGAATTTGGGCTTGGAAGCTTTGTGATCCCACAAATTGAAGCAATTCTGACCCATCCAATTGTCTACTAGCACCAATAAGGCTTCCCATTGTTGGCTCGTCCCATTCAGGGGCTCTCCTGTCCTCCTGCATTGGGTTGCTCCATAGTTTCGTTTTGCAGATGCCTCAAAGCTGCGCCTTTCCATGTCCGGTCTTCGATTTCACTCTTCTTTGCTTTAGTTTATATTTCCGTATGTTAGATGAGTGTTTGCTTTGATGGCCAAATTAAGTAATTTGCCTATTTTTTTCCTTTCCGAATACACCCCATTTCAGGGCGGGGTATCTAACCTAAAGTCCACCAGCCGTTTCCATGGGCGTAGCCACGGATCAATAGCAAGGTAAGTGACGGGCTAACTAAAAAAAAAAAACACAGTTGTCTTTGTTTATTAGCCACGTTCACGTTTTCCACAGTCGGGATCAAAGGTATTCACTTCCCGCAGTCTCCCGACCGATAATAATATCAGTACTGTGCACTAGTTGTTTGGTGCTCCTGCAGACGCAACCTTGCCGTTGCCGGATAGCGTACAGGTGCTAACGGTCGGTGCTGAAATACCGCCCACTTCCGCAACCCCTTGTATTGGCTTCAAGTTGATTAATTCCCCAGTGACACTTTCAGATCTTTTGGGTCCCGCTTAGCTTAGCTGGTGTTTCGTTCCGCCCAAGGATTAACAATTATGAAGTTATGCAGTGTTCAAACAATCACGCTATCAGTGGCATTAAGACTCCGCTGCGGAAACCTTTTTACTTTCGTTTTCTTTTTTTAAAAGCAACGCGTCTTTGCCGCGTGCCTAATTGTTTGTGATCCACTTTACCCAGAGAGGACACAACCCATCTGACTCACGTCTTCACCGGCCCCCACTGGACCACAACAGACCACTTTCTCCACCACTTCCTCACCGTTTCATATAACTATTGATCATTATTGATGGCCTGTAAGAATGTCATTGTATTTCCCTTGTTCCCTCCCTTGCCTTGAAGCACTTTGAAACACATTGTGTATAGGCACTATATAAATAAGCTATCATATCATAGCATATCACTAGCTTAACCTTAACATTTATGTCTGTGTAACTCTGTAGATTCCAAGTCCGTTTTTCAATAAAACTTGTCATTGTTTTTATGTATGCTCAAGTAATTGCTTTCTTGTCAACAGGAATTCCTAACTTTGATCAACTACATTCATGGCTTACCCTACCATGATTGACCCAACTGCAACACAATGATTTACTTTGGTGTATCTATGCTAGAAGCTGTTGCAGTGCTGACACCATTGTCATCTATTTCAAATAAACTATTGCTTTGTTATTCGACCTCCACCAGTTCAATGATGTTCAACTGGACACGCCGGCAAGAAAGAGGAGCGATAATCAGATAACTGGGGCGTGATATTCACAGCTCAGGATAGAGCTTTGAATATCAGACTTGTGCAGACCTCATCTTTATTTATTGGTGATTTTTAGTGCACCAACATCAATTGCATGTACGTTGTACCAGCTTCCCTTACCTTGGAGGATGTGCAGGCAGTTGATCTTCTCCACCAATTGAAAGCGTTCAGATCAGTAAGTGCAAGGGCGATAGAGAGAAGAATAGGTGCAGTAGGAACAAGTGTATGCAGCGAACAGTGACCCTGAGGAGAAGGGAAATGTGAGGTAGCAGGTGGTTCTGAGATGGGAGATGGTGGGATAGAACTAAGTGCATACCCTGGAAGGTAGTATGATAGAGGGGCAAAGTACTTGGAGTCTCACAAAGGAAAGATGGAGGGAGAGCTATGGGGAGAAGGCAAATCAGGGAAATTGGAGAGATTACAAGACTAAGTTCAGAGACCGAAGCATTTTAAAAACAGGTGAGTTTCAAGATTTCTCCTGATGCATTGGTCTTTTTTTCTCTGACACAAGAGCAAGGAGAATGAAATTCGTAGACCCTGTTGCTGAAGAGTGCAATAGTCTTCACCAAGCTTCTTTTTCGTGAATTTAGTCTAATGTCTCTCTAACATTAGAACTGTGGAGAGCAATTGCCACTGAAAAGGCTGCACCTGCAGCACTATCTGTCCCAAAGAGGACATGTTTTTAAATCCAGGCTTGAAGCCTAATTAACACACTAATTGATGAATTTGGGCATCATTACAAATTTGGCAGTGTGGCCAAAAATGGCCAAACAGAGTCACCACTGCATTACATCCACATTACCACATCACCGAACTATGGGTTTGGAGGGAAGGTGGCGGATAACTCGTCTGATTTATTTTCCGGCAGAATTACCGCCGGTGGTAATTCCACCAAAATCCCCATCGAGTCCTATGGTTTCCACCAGACAAAGTGGCGGTAACGCTAAATCCGCCCGGATACCACCAAACTTGTAAGGAGGCCCTTTGTTAAGATAGAGCCTTGAACTGAGAGTTTACTGCTTGGTTCTACCTAACAAGTGCCGGTTGGAAATCCAAAATGGTATTTATATGGTGCAGGCCTAGCAAGGAAGCAGCTGATCATTGTACAAAGGTATACACAAGGCTTAAACGAGTCATTACACTTTGTGGCAGCCTCCTGAAATGACGCAGAGACATGTGCAGGACATTGCACTTTAAGGTCCTCAAGTTTACCTTTCTCCTGAGGTTATCAGGAAGTCCATTATTTGAGTTGATATAAGAACGCATGTCATTTTTGCAATATGCAGTGATATGCAGGGATTTATTAGAATGGCACACTAAATCCGAAAAATGTATTTCTGGAATGAACTCATCTAAGGTAATTGGGCAATTTACCCCTGCATAATTTATAATTCCACATTTAAAAATCATTTACTTTCTGGATATTTATTTTATATGTAGCATGTGATTCAGAGTTAAGGTCCCTGCTGCACCCACCACAGTTCCCTGGCAAATATACATGCAATCACTCCAGAGAACCAACTGCAGGAAATTAAAGGGCTTCCTTCTTCTGAAACAATGAAGATTTGTTTTTCGACATTGGATATCGTGACTTGTGGTCATTGATGGAAGTCTTTGGTTTCTAATGTGCACCTTTTTGTGCAACAAAGTCGTGCACAATCTTGCTTCAGCAGCACATTCTACGAATTGTAATGACCACCATTCTGCTGGAGGAGACGTCGACATTGGTAGGAACAGAAACAGAAGAATTCAAACTTAGTGTCTGGGCGATTATTTGTGAGTCGGTTGCCTGTTTGATGCGTTAATGCTACCTTCGCCTAGCTTGCTTTCTGAAAAAGTACCCTGGCCTGTATCCTCGCTGTTTCTTCTAAGAAAGCATACATTAAAAAAGTCAAACACAATTCCGGACTGTACTTATATAAAACAGTGCATTTGCAGGCATTCTAACCAGGTAATCACTTGAGAATTACACATTCTAAAAATTCTTCTTTAATGTTAATTGTGCGGTCAACCGAGCAAATACATCAAGCCATCTGTTTCAGATCAAGGCAGGAAACACCACTTGCCAGCGTCAATAACAGATCTGCCTGCAAAAATGCCTTTAAGAATCTTAGGATCGGTGAGGGGATATTGTTTCCACATGCATAGTATTACATTTTTTTTGGGACGGCTTGCTCCTCCAATTTAGTGGGTTGATTAAGCAAAGTTGTTCAGAGTCTCTTGCTCCTATGTATCATACGTAGCTTGTAAACAAAGAACGGTGTAAGAACCTGTGACTCTTGTGATGTGATGTGCACACATAAGTATACATCTGTTTTTTTCTTCTTCTTTGCCTTGCTCCACCGCAAATGTTCTGTTTCGAAAGAATGCCAAAAGAATGTGCTGATCCATACCACTAGCTGGAAATGAAAGTGGCGATGCACATGGTAAGACTCAAGAGGCAACTATGTCCGACTATGGCATAAGATTTCAAATGCTCTGTGCAGTGGTGTCACTGAGCAGAGGTTGCAATGCGTCGTTACACGCTATGCTGTACAGAGTACACGCACCAAAAAACAGTGTATCGAGCGTAGCCTTGTATAAACCAGGAGATCATACTTCGTGAGCGATTATGGTACACTTGTACTTGGAGTACTGGAGGAAAGGGGGGTCCGCATATCCTGCCCACAGGCTGCTCGTTCATGGCCAGATGATCCAATACACCACCAGGCGCATGCCTAAGGGCGACAAAGGTTAGCGTGACCCCTGCACCACCCCCTGTCGCAATTTGTAGGTTTCATTATTGCGTTAGCGCCAGTATCTGCCGCTTGCTTAAGCGCACCTTCATTATGAAGAGCTGTTTACAAAAATGGCCGCCATGTCAGCAGCTTAGGCACTATTGCTGGGTTTACTTTGATTGGTATAATAGACCACCTAACCAGTGTCAAAGCCAGCATTGGGTGCCAGGAGACGGGGGTGGGGGAATAGGCATCTCCTAGAGGGACTCCGCAATTTAAATGATTCAAGGGTCAGCCACAGCTGGTGAATAGTTTCAGTGTAGGGGCCTAACTATTTCCCCAAATTAGCGAGAGTGACCAAACGTAGTGAGTGAGCCCAACCTAATTAAGGAGGTGTGGGGAGGAGACAGTGCACTTTTCGATTAAAATAATGTAAAAAGCAATACAATTTATAATTGGTTCTCAAGAGTAAAACAGGAACAATTCTAGTAAATAATATGCCAACAGTACATTGGAGTACTTTACAAAATGTTCATAGGCTGCAGCCACACTCTATGCCAGCAGTAGTCACTATGCAATCTAAGTATGCCACTGATGGCCACTGCAAATCACTTTCATAATGCCTAGATCATAATCTACCTATGTCACTATGGTCACCGTAAATCACTTTCATAAATCTGAGCCCAGGAATCTAGTTGTGCCACTATGGTCCTAGTAAATTATTTTCTTGAATCTAAGCCCACAATCTAACTATAACAGTATAGTTACCGTCACTTTCCTGAACACGACCCCACAAATTAGAATAACCATCATTGGTCCCCTCCCTCACCATACATAAACCTGCTACATTAACATTCACACTCATAGCCTGGCCTGGCACCCACACTCTCAGACAGACAGACAGACAGACACACACACATCTATTGTGCAGACACTACTTTCAAACATGAACATATGCATGCATGAAGCACACACACTTACCTTCAGATCTTCTACTCTCTCTGTACTGAATCTTCTCTTGGAGCAGGGGAGAGTGCCCCATGCACTTGGTGGGAATGAATTCGAGAAGCTTGGTTCTATTCCTGGACCCCCTCTTGGTTGGTAGAGAAAGATAAGTCCACCCGGTGTGCTATGATGGCTAATAAGTCAATTATCTGATTGCTGTTCTGCATGTCCTCAGTGGCATGGCTTTTTTCCCCATGGACTGCTATAGGGCAGACCACAGTGCCCAAATATGGTACCACCTTGCAAGAGTTAAAACCTCATAGCACTGACCAATTTTACCCATAAGCTACTGGAATCCAGGGTTACTGCAAAAGAGTAGATCAAGAAGTCTATTGCCAACAATAAACCTGGGGTATCCTTGAGGAGGTGCTGCCGGTCATCTGATGTGTGATAATCGTGTCATACCTAAATGCTTCCAAAATACTGGCCTTCCACAGTGGTGGGGGAGTCACTGCAAGGCAAAAATGTTGTTTGGACTAGGGTGCTCCAAAGACAGACCAACACAATGATCACCACAATGGTGGTGGTGTGCTGCTTGTGGGTATCACCACATTACTGCACAGTTGGAAATACTGAGGAAAAAAACTTGACGTTTTCACTGCACATTTCAGTACAATTATATGTGGGGGGTGGGTTAGGGTAATCAAAATATGAGGGGAGTATTGGGTGCATGGGGTGTCCCCCTGCATATAATTGCAGTGACGTGCAATATTTTAAATTCACACAATTGACATGCATCCCTGATTGTGTATTGGTATGAGAAGGGATGCACTTCACATCTTTTGAATATTTCCCATGTGAACCCACACCCCGTTTTTGGGCAGAGTGAGAAAGTTGGAAGATTCGTGTGACCTTTGTTGTGGGCTTGTCCAATCTGTGTTCCATGGTGACGGTTGTGGTGGTAGTGTTATTTTTGAGGTGCAACATAATGATGAAATGACCATCCTGATATTTCTCACAAAGTCTCTCCACGGGTGGAGAAAAATCTCCCATAACTCCTACAAGCACTGCATTGTCGGTGCCATTCTCTTCTTTCCAGCAGCCATCTTTGTTCCTGCATAGGATCTGATCATAATATTTGCCTTGATCATCTATGTCAGAGTCATCTTCATTCAGTAAGTGCTACAGCAGTTATGAAAATACCACACTCATCTCCTCTCCCCTGTGTTTGGTTGGTTAAGGTGATGACATGCTGTCCAAATGTGTCGTTCACTCACTGAATGGTATTTATAGTCCATGATTCTCTGCTAGTTCTTCCAACAGAAATCTTACTGGCACCAGCCTTGCAACAGATGTCCTCTAGGATTCTCTGCAGCTCCTGCTCCTCCTCCCAAGTGTCACTGAATGGACGCACAGACCTCACAGTACTGCGCTACTGTTAACAGATGCCAGCCCAAATGCTGACTACTCACACTCTGTACAACCTCCACTGCTCTCGAGCAAGGTCTACGCTTTAAACAATAACATTACAAAAATAATGGGCCTCATTTCGAGTCAGGCGGTAACCATGCCGGAAATTCTGGCAGGTTACTGCCGGACTCGTATTACCATTCCACCTCTGTGATTGCCGGAATCACCAAGGCATTACAACCCCGGTGACCTGGTAATTCCAGAGGCGGAAATCGGTAAATCTCCATTCCCATAGAGACCCATAGGACTCTCTATGACAGAGCCGGTGTTTCCATGTCCGCCTGCAGGCGGGTGGTGTTAAACCCGCCAGGTCAGACCTGGCAGGAGTGACACCTCCCACCAGCAGGACTCTTAATCAGCTGGTCCGGAAAGAACAGTGGTGCCGGATTTACCACCACCGTTCTTTCCAGACCGGCTGGGTCGTAATGAGGCCCAATGTGTCTTATCCATTCTCTTCAAGAAAAATACACTAACTGGCTTCCTGAATCTCTGCTACTTCCTCACACAAAAACGTGGGAGCTTGATTCTCCCACAAGCTGCCCTCAGGGAGTATCTGTTTCTCCTGCTCCTCCTTAGAGCTAAGCAAAAGCTGTGCATAGTTTATTTTTTCTTGTAGCATTTTTGTCATTTACAGTCACTTACATATAGGTGTCACACACAATCAAAAGTCACATGCCTGTGTCTCGCACATTCACAGAAATTGCTCTGACTCCCAGAGGTTACCTCTTCCCAAACTTACAAAGTGGCACTTGAGTCGTTCATTGACTTCAAAGCAATGCTTCTATCATCATATCATCATATGTTTGTAGGACAAATTCAGTCAAAAGTTCTGAAGATTGAACTAGTTGAATCACCCAAATTCCAGGTGATTCGAGAATCAAGTGGTCAAATGAGTCCATGGTTTTTATGCACATCAATAGGTGGACATTGCAGTAGTCTCTTTGGCTCCTATTATGCCACACACCATAAAAGTTCAATTGGCTTCAGAAAGCAAAGATGTCAGCTGACGTAGGTGCATGAAATAGCATTTGCTAGCCTGATGGTACATTTTGCATGCCTAACCATGGAAGGTGATGAGTCAAAAACAATACCTAGAGATTTTGAAATGTGTATGTGGTAATAGAAGTGAGCAAAGCCAACGCTTAGCAGTACTCTTGATCAGCTCTAGGATAAGGTTTGAGTGCGTAAGAGTGCAGTTTTGCAGAAGGTTCTGCAGTGGGTTGGAATACCTCGCGTGTGACAGCAGCTGCAGTTCTTCTTCCGTGGTTGCTTAAAGTGGAGACGGATTACATCTTTAAAACGGATAAAATGCAATGTATGTGTGTAGTTCGAGTGCAGAAGGTGTACTTTTGCAGTTCTGCTGGTCCAGAGCTCAGGACTCGAGAACTGGTCTGCCTGGGTGGTGTCATTGTATCCGTGAAAGACCTCCAGGAACTGAATTGAGCAAACCAACTATAAAAGCTAACATTTCTTGCTGAATTTGAACTGGAACTGCGCACGCTACTGATGTTACTTTATGTATGATCTCGGGAGGGGCTGTAAGGGAAGGGAAATGGCTGCCGTGCTGCACAATAATCTTGTTCCCATAGCAGATCAGGAGATGTTAATGGCGGAAACCCTTCCGTTGCCTCCATCACCGGCGGTGGGTGCTGCAATCCAAGATCCAATTCAGGGGGCGAACAATGAAAACATGTGTTTTTTGCCTTCTTGATTGCGTCGGGGGCGAATACTTATTAAACTGCAATCAAATCCTTGCTCCAACATTTTTTTGCTCCACATCCTTCGACCACGATGACGACAGCACCAGCTAATGCTCCACACTTGGCAGCTAACCACGACCAATTGGCGCACGCTGAACACAACAAATAAAGTTCAGAGCAGAGAACAACTGGTCCCTACTGGGGACCTTCCAGTGTGGGTGAATGCCCAAGACTTGAGTGACACGCTGAGGCACAGGGTAAACAGTGGACCATCCTCACCTGGAGGTCATTATCCGAATGCCTCTGCCATGGTTGATACATACAACAATGGGTGCACAAGAGTCTGATTCATCTATCTCCTGGTGTATGTCTAGCCAGACTCAAATCCTCTCCCCCACCCGGTCTCCCCTCCCCCTGGAGAGCCTTTCTGTTGGTATATACCTAATACACATTGTATCAGTAAAATAATTACTCTTAGAATTATCCGTTAAAAACTCTTCCTTAAACATGTTGACTTATATTGTTATACAGAGCCATCCCTAGATAACCATACCTATTGACTGTCTAGTAACAGTACCTTGAGTGTGCAGGGGACGTAAGGGGTCCACAACCTGTGGATACCCTTCCTTCTTTTGTTTTCTAAAACTCACAACCTAGTGTCAGGGTTGTGTCTGTCTCCTCTGCACCTCATTACTAATCTAAAAACTACCAAACAGGTCCATTCCAGAACTACTCAGGTGTGCATATGTGTTCATCTCTTCCCTGTTAAAAGACACATGGGTCACAGATTGGGGCAGGGAAGGATGATATATTAACACAAATGAATCAGCTTCTCTCTATTTTGTTGTCACTCTAGTAGGCAATAAAAGCAGAGATGAAGAATCATTGCGCACTGTTAGATTCTCTTCTTTTTAAAGGAATGGTTCGGTCCAAAAATGTTATTGCCCCTACGGGTCGGCAATGTGTTTTTAAGCCTAAATCGCTCGATTTTAGAAAATTTTCCCATGGACCTTAGCCGAGTTTTCGTCCATTAAACGCACGTGAAAACAGGCATCAGGGAGCTGCCATTTTGTGATAATCCTATCATTTCCCCCATCGCCCTGGCTGACCTGCTTTTGCGGCACTAAATCATATCCCCCGCCCCTGAGCCTGACATTATCAAAACATTCATATTCCCCGCCTCTCTCCGTGACGTTTCTGTGCTGCGTAGGCAAACGCGCCCAGTCGTCTTCTACGCAACTTCAAACAGAACCCGGACACCAACACAGATCAACTCACAACACAGCGCGCCACAATTCGGAATATGAAACTGTACTTTAAAATCAAACAGCAACACGGTACATTTGGAAAAGTACATTTATTTGACATTAAATGTTTATAGAATATTCAGCAATTGCCATATGAACTCCGAATGCCATTTATTTTCTTTTATCTCTATCCGCAAATCCGTAAAACTTTATCGTGAGTCACGCGCTGTTCCTTTATGGTACACAGGGTGTTGGTTTTCGTTAAAAGAAGCACTTTGGTCGCACGTTGAACCGCAAGGCTGTTCCATCAAGTAGGCACTAGGCCAGCGTAAAGGTTGATATGTTGCTTCTAGACGCTAGTATCGCGTAAGGGCATATGGGCCTTTGGCGATCGTCCCATAAAATCATCAAAATGGTGCAGTTGTTTACATTAAGCTGCAGCTGGCAGTTGAAAAAACCATCTGCAGCTGTCTGAAACTGGTGGCAGTAGCAGTAGGGAAGGATATACCTGTTTTGAAAACATAAAATGTATAATTAGTCTCGCCAGCCGATCTTTATTAATATTATTCATTTTATTTATTACGGCCGAGCTGAAACTATTTGCTTTCAAGGATAGTGCAATGGAGTATGTTCGGCTCTAAAATCAATGCGAAAAGTAACAAAATAAATCGGGGTTAGTACACAATGAGAAACGACTTTTTGTCTACATGCGTGTGGAATGTGGACCTGCATGCCAATGTGCCCGCTACTACAAGGACGATCCCACAAACGTTTTCCTAGGTCTTCATTCATTCATTTATTCATGTATCCATTCATTAATTCTTCATTCCGGTATAAAAGCATTCTAAAGAGTTACTTACATTATATTTGCAATTTCCATTGTGTCTCTGCGTAATGCAGTCCATAAATCCCACTGTGCTCTTGACAACGATTTTTCGTATACTGAACTAACATGAAACTCGGTCTAGTTTCAGAATTTTCTGCCTTATCATCTCTTATCTTATTGCACCCCCAGCCCCTTCAAATGAAGTTCTTTCGGCATGGTCCCTGTCTCTCAAGGTCAAAAAACAATAGAACCTTATACTGCCAGTGCGAGTTGTGGGTCTCTTCAGGGCGCGAGCTGAAAATCAAAGCCGCTGACCTTCACTAGAAATGAGCATACATTCTTTCTTTTCAACATCCCGTAGTAAAGCCATCTGTGAGAACTTGAAGTTTCGAATCCATCTATGTACTGCACCTCAATGTGCAAATGCGAACTGGCTTCTCTCCCATCTGCAACAGCTCGCTTGGCGCGTTCTAAGGCCCCCAATTTTGTCCTCGTTGTCTGCGAGCTTTGAAGCCCCAACGAACCATGACTATTGAGACTTTTTTGGGGAAGGTCAGGGAAAGTATAAAGTACCAGAGGAGTTGAATTGAAAGTGAGATTTATTGTTTGTTTGTTTTATTATTTGCAATACGCAAGCCTCCCCTCGGTTAACAGTGCGCAGCATTTACATGAGATTGCGAAAATTAGTTACATCAACAAAAATATATACATACACATATAGACAAGGTCATCAATATGAGGTGAATAGAGAGAGAATTCAAAGATGTCACCCAGGTTGTTCGCCACCCAGGATGGTGAAGGTAGGGGTTAGGGTTAGTGTACTTTGTATGCACACTGTACAATAACATTTATTTACAAAAAGACAATTGTATTACAATTATTTAAACCGGGATTTGTACATCACAACCAGCTCTTCTTTGGGTGGACATGGCACAGTGGCAATGTTGAGTGGCAATGGATCAGTGCTCTGCACAGAAACTTTCAAAATTCCATATCTGTGCTTCTCTAATACAGCAGCAATAAGGCTTTTGACAAAGTCGAACTCCATTTCCTCATAGACTGGTTTGATCACCCATTGCTTACTTCTTTTTGAAAAGGCTTTAGTGTAGCGAGGCATCCTTACATTACCCGTAGTCCTAGATTGTTCACGGCCAAGATTCTCGTTATGGGCCAAGACGGCAAGTAGAGTCCCATGTCTCATGCCCTGTATGCTGAAATGCAAGCGCTTTGGCCTGTACTTTAGGCACATATTGTGGAACACCTCCAAATCTCCTCCTCTTGATAGAGTTTTATCGAAAACAATCTTCTTTGTGTGTCGGTGAAGATGGATTCAACCACTTCTTCTTCCGTGCCTCCACTGGGGACAAAGGGCTTGCTCAACCATGTTCACATTGGTTGAAATGTAGGTTTTCTGACCAGCGGTGAGGATGTACATTGTGTTACCTGCACGACCACCGAACTAACAATTTTCTTACTATCCATGTCCTGAAAGTGGTAGGTGCAGTACTTGGCAGAAAATCCAGGGCTGTCGCACTGTCCATCGCCGGCTAGCCTGAATCATTTGCCTTTGAATGTACTTGCTAGAGACTGAATGCTTGCTAAATTTCCAAGCATCACTAATGGCCGGAAACAGATAATCATGTTGGTATTTGTAGTACTGTGTTTTTTAAATGAAATGGAGTCCCACAAACTGAAAGAAAGACTCTAACTTTCCACAACTGGAGCCACTAAAAAGTGATGCAGCTGCACACAGTAGATTGCCTGCTGGCAGTTTCCCCAGCATTGGTTGTGCAGACCATGAGAATGTATGATTTAATCTACAGGCAGCATGTATTTTGACGTTACTGCCTTGTTTTTGATAAGTCACATGAATCAATGCTTCCCACATACTTTCCCTCTGATGGAATGTCCACATTTCAGCATACTTATAATATCCATCAAACAACTGTCGAATACTATGTATTTGCCCTTTCATTAGACTGCCATCATGCGTCAAAGTTGTTTCGGCCTGTGACGTTGAGGTGGCAATTTTTTGGCGGGTGTAGATTGTGTGAATTGATCTGCGACTACTTCAGAACTATCTTCAATACATCCAGTATCATGTTGTTGTGGTGGTACGGTCGCACTGTAGCAATGGTCCAATACAACTTTACTGGATTCTCCGGGCACATTCATTTCATGTTCTGGCCATTGGACATGAGCATCTCTAGTCTCAACACGCGGCGTCTGAATTAATAGTTCCTCCATAGTGTAAATGGTCTGGCAAGCAACATATCTCACTCGCTTCGTTGTCTGTGTATGTATAGTTCGGACACCCACGGGTAACTAGAGGACAGTTTGGAAAAGGGATGTTCAGTTTAAACACAAGATAAAGTATAGTAAAATTGACTGGAAAAAAACATAAAATAGTCCCCAGCACAAAGACATTTCTAAAGTTATGAACTGTTTGTAACTAACCTTATTTTTGTTTCTTTTCTTTGCAACTTTTTTGACTCGACCTTCATCTGCACGCTGTTGCTCCGATTCGTATCCGCATGTCTCCCCTCCCTCTTGCGCTGCAACGACTATATTTTCTGTATCCGCATAGACAGCACGGAATGAGGCTCCATCGACTCCCTGAAACATAGTATTTTCATTACTGTGTATCAAAATATTGTTAGCATTAAACAAACGTGAGGACGAACACACAGGTACCTCTCAATAGCCAAACACGATTTAAACATTGTGTGGAACAATCAAACGACAAGTATTCGAGCTCTGATGACCTAGTTCGATGGAGCTGTCAGTATCCATACCTCTGGCTCTGCATGGACTGCCACGAATGATTGTATTGAAGAGGAGGCATCAGCAACTCCCTGAAACACACTACTTGTGTTAGTATTGTTTTCAATATTGTAAACATAACACACACTTGGGGTCAACGGCACAGGTACATATAAAGAGATAACCACAAATGTTGCATTGTGAAAAAGAATCAAGGAATATTTAAATATGATCAGATTTAATCGACTTATTTCTCCGATTTCTTTACATCTGCATCATCTAAATGGGATCTTGTGATTGTAGTGGAAGCTCCATCGTCTCCCTGAAACACAGTACATGCGTTAATAGGGAAGAAAGTATAGCAAATGGAATCACGTTATATGATCACGCTCGATGGAGCTGGCAGTATCCATACCTCGTGCTGCTGAAGAATATCTATGGATGTTGTAAATGTGGGGCACACTTCCGAAAGCTGTTGTGCCTCTTCGTATCCGCATGGTCCCGCTTTCCCTGGAATTACTTGAATGTCAGGCTCCGCATCAAGTGCGTGGCTCGACGCTTCAACAACTGCCTGAAACATAGTATTTGCATTAGTAAGGATTACAATATTGAAAACACAACACACACTTGGGGTCGACCGCACAGGTACATATCAATGACTAACCATGAATGAAACATGGTGTAGAACAATCAAACGACAAGTGTTCCAGTCCTGATGATCACGGTCGATGGAGCTGTCAGCATCCATGCCTCGTGCTGCTGAAGAACATCTAGGGCTGTTGTCAATGTGGTGGACACTTCAGCATCTCCCTGAAAGACAGTACTTGCATTAGTATGGATAACACTAATTATAACTGAAAACAAACACCAGGGGACGACAACTAAGGTGTATATCAATTGTATACCAAACAATTGGTAAAATAATCACACAATACATAAAAACTATTACTTGACATGCATAAAACAAGTCTGTAGCGGAATAGCCAAATATGATTACCTGATACGCGCTAGAAGTGGTTGATAACTGCGAGCATGTCACAGAAGTAGAATGTTCTTGCTTCAGATTCAAGGGATAGTCAAGAAGTTGTAAAGGTAAATTATTGTTTGATAATGAAATGCCAATATTTAAAATTGCCATGTAAGGAGACAGTTACCTGTGACCATATATAGATTTCCTTTGGGGGTTATAAAATCGAAAAATAATTTATTGATAAATGTCATTATTCAAAAAGCTATACACTCATATCAATATCGAAAGTATTACAAGGGAGTATTACAAGGGACACAACACCTAAAATATCAATGAATCCATTTGGCTACCTACACACTACTGCAAGGCCTAAAGCTAAATCCGGACACTTGACTCACCAGTGGCGGAATGTGGACGAATAGAGTTAGAATAGCGTTTCCGAGCAATTTTCGTGTCGTTCGCCGTTTATTCTTCTTTGTTACCCAAGATGTGGCGTACATGTTCGAGGAAAAGTGCCGGCTCCAGATGCGGTATCGATAACCCTTCTTGTCCTCTAAGACTTGTTGGACTCTACTTTCCAGCTCATCCAGTGGATATCCGCAATGTCTGACCCATTCTCTTATTCGATCAACAGTTTTCGGGAATACATGCATTGTAGTGCCTTCAGATTTAGCATGGGTCTTCGAAGGGCAACCGCTAATCGAACAGGCAGGCATTGTTGAAAATTCTGAAAAGTAACTATCAAGATTATTATAAAACCTTGATGAATAAAAATGTCATAAAAAAGTAAATGAACCATACCATGCTCAATGCAAGGTTTTTTTTGGTTGCCGAAACTATACCAGTTCATCATGTGCGGCTTAGTATTTGCATAAGTTACAGAAATGTTTTAAATTATGTGACTAAACTCTGAACATGTGACTCGTCCCTTGAATGTTCTGTCTTGCACGAAAAGGAAACATGCTTACATTATAGACTGGACCCCTGAAGGATACAATTCGATGACAATTGACACAGATGAAAATAAATAGAACCCATTGATAGCATAACAATTGAAACTCAAGTCAATAGCAATGAGACCAATGACCACAGCTCTATTGGGTACTGTAATCGCAAATAGATAGAAATGTTAAAATGACCGAAATATGACTAGGATACATGGCCTTACCTTGACCAACAAAAAGTTGGATTCAGCAGGCCGAGCAGTATGTTGCAGGAGAACAGGTAGATGGCCACAGGTAGCACACTGACGAGTTTGCTCGAAGCGGTCACAAATAGCACGACGACGAGCAGATTAGCATAGATCTCAGTGCTTCTCAGGTAGAAGGTTCAGGAGTTGACTTGCAAAGCACAAAGATGTTCTCATGAGACATATCAAGAGGTTTATAAAGTATTAGAAACAGGGGTGTGTTTGTGAATGAATGACGTGTGTATGTCGTGGTATTATGTGGTTTGCAGGGGGGCGGCCTGCCTCAGGGGAGGCCTGCCTGGAGACACGGGGTCTGAGGAGGCCATGTGAGCATTGGCCCCTGGGCGTGGGATACCTTTTGAAGTGTACATGCTGTTTGGCACCTTGGCCGTTTGCGCCCGTGACAGCCCCCCATGCCAGCGTTCATCCCCGGGTGCGAATCGACACCTTTGATAGAGGGGGTGGGATGGATGGGCCTGGGGCGTGCAGATAAGGCACAGGAAGACTGCTGAATGGAGGCACACTTATGTGGATTGCAGGGGGGCGGCCTGCCTCAGGGGAGGCCTGCCTGGAGACACAGGGTCTGAGGAGGCCATGTGAGCGATGCCCCCTCGGCGTGGGATACCTTTTGAAGTGTACATGCTGTTTGGCACCTTGGCCGTTTGCACCCGTGAAACCCCCCATGCCAGCGCTCATCCCCGGGTGCGAACTGACCGCCTTTGATAGAGGGGGTGGGATGGATGGGCCGGTGGGCATGCAGGCAAGTGTGTGGGAGCGAGGGGCCATCAGGCCCATCTCATCCTTTACTTCTCAGTAGAAACTCAGACCAAGTGCCTCCAGTAGTGGGTTCGCCCCTTGCCCTTATGTGATGTTAACTTTGGTTGGCATTCTCGTAGATGGGACCACTGAGCAGGACACAGGGCATCCATTTTTGTACCCCCTTTCCACTCCATCTTGGTGACCAGGCCTCACTGCGCAGAGCACATGGCCCCCACCCTCGTTCCCACTCTGACTGGAAAACTCCAGAGGTATTTCCTCTTAGATCACTGTCCTGCATGTGAACCAGCCTGAACTAAGCACATAGCTCGTTCATCTCCACAAACGTGTCCTTGCCCACGCACCCTCGCCAGTGGAAACTTACTGCCATTCTGACCCTGTGTCCCTGCAAGGTATTCTCTTCATGTGCCAGACCACTGACCACGCCATGATGCCCACCTAGCAGATCCCCAACTAACATTAGATCCCCTACTGCAGTATATTGTTGCCTATCAATAACAAATGCCACATACCGGAGATTCTTGTGAGCACAGACCCACACTTCAAATAGTGTATTATAGTGTTCAAGACCCTTAACCTAAGGCCTGTATAATCCAATGTTAATTGATAATATAGATATATGTGCGACTTTTATAGAGACATAACCGACTGAAAGACTTTGAACAAGTGTTATTTAGTGCATGCATTATTGAGAATATATTATGTTAGCTTAGATAGTGACCACCCTGCTTCACAGTGACCTGACCTTCACCCATTCGGAGCACAGATGTCTGACGTCCATCCTTGAATGGAGACACACCTGATTCATTTAAAAAATCGAAACAACCGTTGTTAAAATATATGTGGTGTTTTATTTTGTATCTTATTTTGATGACACAAAAATACAAGACTTTAAACATTGTACAGGTCAGGTTGCAGCACAGCGAGAGAAAATCCCCTGTACTGATCGCTGTCACTCGGGACGTTTCTCTTATGGCACGAATGGCACAGGCGGGTATTACTCTTCGAACGCGGTGTCCAAGCCTCCCGTGAAGCCACCATGTAAAGGTACGATAGGCCACCAGCCTGTACCACCTGTGAAAAGGAATGAAACAAACTGTTTTTAAATGACTAAGATAAGTTTAATTAACGTTTGTTGTCAATGACAATTCTTGTAACTAATGGCATTCTGCTCGGACAAATGCTATCTAGACACTGCACACTATTGAACGACTTTCATGCATTACAATGATATGTATATGTAATTTTGGATATAGTAGAAGACCATAAAATAGGAATGGCATGACATGCAGAGTATACTTACTCGTACTCGGATTACGAGGATGAACAGTTGCGCGAAGTTCATGCATAAGCACCATCATTATCCTCAACACGGAACGTGTGAGGCAGGCTGCCCTGAAGTCTGGCAGCTCGGTGATGCATTGCGGTTGTGGCTCGCCTTCCGAAATGTAGGCCACGCATCCCGAGTTTTCACAGCAGCAGCAGTTCTCGTCCTCGGTTGGCATTAGCTTGCACCGATTGCATGTGCATCAGGTGGAAACACCGTCCATGCGACTAGGTCCAGGCTCTTCAGCTGTTGAATCATCCTCCCAACTGCCGTCCGAAGACCCATCGTTTTCGCGTATTTCCCTTTCCAGTAGTTCCTCCTCGGTATACTCGGGCTCGTACATGTAGGGCATTATTGTATCCATTGTGTGTTAAACAAACTAAAATAATTTATAGCGGTGGTACTGGTATCTGTTCACACGGGCTACAAGCAACGAAGGTAGCTGACCAGAGCACAGAAACGAGTCACAGAATACTCAAAGTAACACAGAGAGAGGAATGGAATCGAAAATCTGCTGCTGTGTGTTGTGAAACGGTCTGTTTATACTTATTGAGGAAAGAGGCGTCCTGACATTTCCATGGCGACACGTCATTAGCTGAAGCGCAGCGAATGTTGACACAAGACGTGCTTTGGCGTTGTGAAATGGGCGGTACGCGCCTGCAGATGACAGGCTCAGGGGCGGGGGATATGATTTAGTGCCGCAAAAGCAGGTCAGCCAGGGCGATGGGGGAAATGATAGGATTATCACAAAATGGCAGCTCCCTGATGCCTTTTTTCGCGTGCGTTTAATGGACGAAAACTCGGGTATGACCCATAGGAAATTTTTCTAAAATCGAGCGACTTAGGCTTAAAAACACACATGGCCGACCCGTAGGGGCAATACAAATTTTTGACCGAACCATTCCTTTAAATTTTATAATTTTACAGCACACAGCAACGTTAGAGAATTTCTGTTTAATCTGCGCCAGTGTTCAGCCTCAAATTTTGGGGGGTTCACGCTGAGTAATTAGTTTGCTCGGTGTGGATCCTACCCCTGATATGGATGAGAATCGAGGTCCTTTAACACCTGGTGATTGTGTACCCTCGATATTGACTGATCGCACAAGCAGTATTTCAACTTTAAATGTGGATAAATCAAGTGAAGTTGTTTGTATCGAGGCCTGCATGCCCCAGGTGTTGATCATGACAGTAAATACAGTCACTGAAACTGTGCCTACACCTATGATGATTACACTGGTATTAGATGACTCCCTTCCTAGTATAACAGGGAAGGAGGATACATTTATGGGTGCATCCAACTGTCAAATTGGTGTGAATGAACTAGCTGTAAGTCAACCTAGAAAACAAGTGGTAGAGCAAGCCAAAAAGCCTAGAAATAGGCGCCCACAATTTTTTAATAAGCAGGCATCGAGAAAAGTTGTACATTCCTTGCTGAAACAACCCTCAGTAAAGGTGATTCTGGAGAAGGTGATAGTTGCAATTCCAATGTAGGTGAGTCTCTGACACAGGAGTGTACGATGGTGGAGTGTGTAATTATTGATGAGTTACCAGCCCCAAGAGCAGAAACATCAGTTGTATCCTTGGCTATACAGTCTAATAGTAGGGCCTAGGAGACTGTGATGGGGGCAGATGTTGAAATCCCATGGTATAACTGAGGACTCGCATAGAGTTAAGTCTGTGAATGAGAGGCCGGTGAGTGTTTTCTGACCAATGTGTGTGAGCCGGCCTGGAACAGGTCCTCCTGTGGGAGTATCTCCCATGGTGGATATACCTACCTGGGTTAATTTCCTGGGGAATGATTTTAGGCAACGTAATCTAGAAGCGGCTCAACTAGGGGAGGGCCACACTGAGAACCAGCCTAATTTAATCTATAGTGTATTAAGTGGATCGAAGGACAGTGAATGAAGAAATATAGCTTTTGAGCCTCCCTGCTCAGTGGGTCCAAGAACACTTAAAGAATTGGTGGAGATGGGAGTGAAGATTCCCCCGAAAGATCATAATAAAATGTATGTTTTCAAGGTTCTCATAGAGAGAGTTCTCCCGGACAATAAGCACCTAATTCTAAACCGGTCAAACATCCTTATACTGTTAGCAGAGATTTCAAGTTTACAGGCATTACAATCTGGTGACCTCGAATGAGTAGACTTTATCGACTTTTTTAGGACACATAGAGCAGTGATATATATATATATCCTTAAAGATCATTTATGACCTGTTTATGAACAAAAGACAATCGGTATATGCTCTTGGGTTTGAAATATCCCGGCTCCAAGAAAAAGAACCACATTTGTGGAAGTTTATGTCACTGCCCTGCTGCCCTCACAGATTATGATCTCCTTGGAAATGGGTAAGCAACGGAATAGGGAGTTTTGGTGTTTAAAAGTGGAATGAATGGTGTGGACCAGGTAAAAGATTGGTCTTGGTTGGCAGGCTCACTGACTAGGACGGTTGAGGGCAGTCTGGGCAGGCCTCCTAACATGGAGATCAGTGATGGTAGGTTGAAGTTTCTCTCATGGAATACTAGAGGCAAAAAACATTTGGTAACTGACAAGGTTATGGGGTTCCTTTTGAAATCATATGGAATAATCTCCCTTCAAGAGACATGTCATTTAACAATCCTGTCCCTAGATGGGTTTGCTGCAAATTTTCAGGTAGCCAAAGTGGGTGTACTGGGCTATCCATTAGGGGGCCTCTTAACGTTGGTAAAACTTTGTAGGGAGATGTCCATTGTTAACTCCATTAGTGTTTGTTTAGGGACCATTTTGACCCATGTACAGACCCCCTCAATGCTTGTGCAAGATCTCTTAATATTGAATGTGTATTGGCACACAGGTGTGGGTGACCTGGATGGCTTTGTAGACCAATTTATAAATAAATAAATGAATGGTATGATAGTTTCCTGGGGGAAAAAAATAATTCTCTTGGGGACTTTTTATGCATTCTACCCACTTCCTGATTCAGAATAGGTAGCACTCCCTAAGAAGGTTGGAAAACAATTTTATGGCTATACATTGTGGAAAAATTTGAATAGGTCCATACAGGGAATTAATTGGTTCTATGTGATATTAATGAATTAAAAAATAATGAAATCATTTTTAACAAAACATTTTTCATGAAAATGTTTTATTTTTTATTTGGTGGGCCTATCCCGAACCCCCACCTCCCTTTATTTATAACCCCACCCCAAGCCAATCCCCTCCCCACCCATTTTAACACCTTACCCTACCTCATATATACATTTTAAAATACAGTATTCTTTCATTAAAAACATTTTGTTAAAAATGTTTTTTGTTATTTTGAATTCGGTAGCATCAAAGGGACACAAGTTAATTATGATTCCACAAATGTATTGGTGAGGCCGAAACATGTGTCTGGGGTTGCAAATGGTACTCTTGTTCAGAGGAGAATTTCCTAGCATTTTGTTGCTGAACTACCCTTGTGAGTGGGATGCAGACGGATATGAAAATGTATATTTCTCCTCTGTGAAGGGGGCAGTGAGCTAAAACATGGTTGTAGACCCTGCTGAGTCGAAGAGATTCTATAGAACAAGGAATTTGATCCATGTTCATTCTCAGTAGAGGGGCTCCCACAGTCCTTTTCAATTTTGTAAAACTTGGGGTTTCACCCTAAGTAACCAAAGGTAATCCAGACGTGAACTACTTGCTCACTGTGCTTTAGAGAGGCTCAGATTCACCTCACTGGAAAGACCCAACAAGGCCAAAACACGTGTCTGGGGTTGCTGGTGGTACTCTTGTTCAGAGGAGAATTGCCTAGCATTTTGTTGCTGAACTACCCTTGTGAGTGGGACGAAGACTGATATGAAAATGGTTATTTCTACTCTGTGAAGGATGCAGTGAGCTAAAATGTGGTTGTAGACCCTCCTGAGTTGAATAAATCCCATAGAACAGAGTATTTGACCCATGTTCATTCTCAGTAAAGGGGCTACAACACTCCGTTTCTACTTTAACAATCTTATTTAATCATTTGATTGATTCTGGTTGTTTCCCCAAAACCTGGTCGACAGCATTCATGGTACCCATCTTTAATGATAATGATTTGTTATTTATATAGCGCATTAAGCCAAAGCGCTTTTCAGAGAACATATTTTACATACATTTATCCTCCCAACCGAAGTTGGTACTCATTTATTGACCTCGGAAGGATGAAAGGCTGAGTTGGCCATGCTGGGATTTGAAACCTGCGACCTGCAGATCACACATAGATCGCAGCAGTGAGCTCTCAACCCGCTGAGCTATCTTACCGGCAAGAAAGCCCTTCGATCAGATCCTTTAAACTATCAACCCACAGACATGCTCGACCCAGACAGTGAGGTCTTTTCAGCCTTGCTGTCGCAACACCTCGAGAGTTGGCAGTGTGGCTTGGGTTCAATTCAAAAGTGGCAGACGGGCTTTAGAAAGTTCCTCAGTACCATTCTGAATGGGTTCACGTTAACATCTGTTCTGAGCCAGGTGTGGTATGGCAAATATGACTCAGTGTTTGTGGGCTACCATTGATTTTTCTGCTGCATTGGATGCCGTGGATCAATGATTGTTGTGAAGAAAACTGGGAAAATGGGGCATACCCCCAAGGCCTGCTGCGTTGATTTATAGGCTTGCACGAGGTGTCGAATGTCCAGATTAGAATGAACCATAGAGGGTCAATGACTAGTAAGGTGTCTACATTCCGAGGTGTCATGCAGGGTTGCGTATTGGATCCCTGCCTGTTTAACCTATATTTATCAGATATCGGCGAGTGCCTAGAAGCCACTGCATTTTCCACGCCAAAAATTCACAAACTTAAACCAATATGGCTGGCATATGCATATGACTTCCTATTGTTTGATTGCACACAAATTCGCCTACAACGTCTGTTTACGGCCTTCACTGATTATTATTATTATTTATGGATTTGTTTTAGTTCACTTGGAACTTTTACAAATTTCAAACAAACACCAATAAACTTAAAACCCTGATCATCATAATCCTCATCACAATTCGTCCACCTATTGTCACATTTCATTTCATTTCTAAAAACCACACAGTAACCATTAATAACAAATACAAAACCTAAAAGCAATTTAGAAGCATATTCCAAAATTCATCAGTAAAATAGTATTATAAGTTTACAATTACATCACATTTGAGTTTAATAACATATGTGCATTCCACAACCAGAACCAGCACAGGCCCCTCATTCTTTTAGGTACTTATTTATTTGACACCATAGTCGAAACAGGGCTATGTGAACTGATTCAGTGTCTGTGTTCAAGCAGTAATTCCATAATTGCACTGACTTGAAAGACTCATGTAAATAGGGTCTTATTTGATGAGCTTGGTAAAAACATGCTGTGCAGTTGCCTGCTTCTTTGCTAATCTGCATAAGCGGTATAATCTGTGCACAGTAGGGATCTTAGTGTAGGCATCTTGTATCATCAGAAGTGGCAACTGATTTGTGCGTAGACGAAGAATTAGGTTTCGTACTGCCAGGCGAGGGCCTCACAATACATAGTTTTGTGCTTTTAAATATGTGTGTATAACACAGGACACATACTTATAATTCTGCAAAGTGCTCAGGTGTTCATAGTTCTTGACCCAATCACATTGTTACTGATTATGCTCAAGCTCACTCTCTTGCAGTTAATGTCACCAAGACCAAGGTTATGTTTTGCACTAAATAGAACAAACTCCTGCATTTACCTGGTAAATTGGTATCGACCATCTGGGGAGAGTAGAAAACATTGTATACTTGGGCTTCCCAATTTTAGCTAAGTGAGATAAGTCACTGACAAAAGAATGGCTTAAATTATGTGTGATAACACTTTCAAATCAATTGAGCAGGGTGGACTTTAGGTTTGGAAAGTTCTCTCTGATCCCCATTCTTACATTTTATGAGGGGAATCTAGCCTCGAAGACTTTATATGGAATAGAGGTTCAAGCGGCCTGGATTTTAGATTGTTTGCCGTACATGGAGGGATTGATCTGTAAGAGAGACTTAAGGATCTCCAGCTCTCACCCTTTAGCAACAGTAAGATACGAGATGGGACTATACGCACTGAAATGTAGGCCACAATGGACATTTTTATCGTTTTATTATAAAATGTTAGTCCAGGTGAAGAACGTTCTTTTCTGTGATTTTAATGAAATACTTTTTTGCGAATGGGGACCCAATTTTTTTTTAATTTTCCAACCATGGTGCCACCAAGCTTGATAAATTAGGGTTATCGTGCAATGACTTAATGGAGAATCCTTGACAAGTGAAAACGGCCATTTCTGAAACTGATTGGGCTGCCACCATGGACGAAATGCATGCTTATGAATCTTTGAAACACCTGGCCACGGATTATAAAAGGGCTGGGGTCTTGGCTCCCTACCTGGCACTTAATCCTGATAAAAGTGCACAGTGTACTTTTTAAGATTCAAGTGGAACCTGATCCTTATGAGGGAATTTCTTGTGAGATATGGCCTTCTGTTAGCTAAACAGGCAGACTGTAGATTCTGTATGGAGAATGGATGCACAGAGTCACTCAAATATCTCTTTACCTAGTGCCCAGTAGTTTATGGAAAGAGAATGGCCTACCTTAAAAAATGCATGAACTTATTAAGTCTAGGGTATGAAGATATAGTCTGGAATGATTGTTTAGCAGGAAGGACCACCTCTGTAGTAATCACAGTAATTGGCTTTTTGAAATCAATACAGCTACAGAATACTGATCTTGATAAAGCTGTATGAACTTGACATGATAAAATGTATGTAAGGAACATAGGGGCCTTTGAAGGGTTATGTAATGCAGAATTTACACAATGTAATTTTTCATGAAATTAATGTATCTAGGATTTGTATAGGACTATGAGCAGTCCCTGGCATAACATTCACAGTTCTAGCATATCTTCAAGGTCAATATCGGTCGGTACTTCATAGGGTCACTTCTGTCCACCTTCTTAAATACCAGAATTACCCCTGATCGCTTCCAGGAGGGGAGGGTAGGTCCCTGTGACCTATTAATTGTCATTGTAATGGCTAACGTATCAGATGGAATGAGAGGTAACCTTGATCCATTGCAGAGTCCCAGTTATAGCATAAGATTGCATAGCAGCATAATTACAGCACCTACTTTCAGTTTAACTCATGAGGAGGCATTTGTCCTAAAGTGTTTCGCTCTTTAGAGACTGAAAGCCAGTAATTAACTGCCTGTTGACACTGGAATCACCGTGCCCTGTGCGAAGAGAAGTGGGGGTGGAAAGAAGTAACTTCTGAATGTTTGCGATAGTGGAATGTGAAGGTGACCCGTAGAATGGTGTTCATTCTCTTTGTTGAAATGGTAGCTGTTGTTAAAGTGGGTGCATGTTGCATTTGGACGGCACTGATTAATTGCATCAGGTGAGTACGGAAACATACCTAAGCGTTTTATGTGTATAGATGATATTGTTTTATATTTGCTTTTTTTAGATTTTCAAATTGAAAATTAACCTGGTGATAATGTGTCTGTTTATTCTTTTTATAAGGTGTATAGTATGAAATTAATTTGAAACTGTTTTCTTATTTTATTGTGTGTTCATCTGTTAAAAGTTATTTTATAACAGTATAGAAATGAATACAAAAATTAAAAAAGAGAGATTCATGGCAAGCAATGAGAGTTCTATTGTGTACTGCTTCTAAATCAGTCAGTGTTCCTGCAGCCAGGTCACAGTAACACTGATAGAGGTAACTATGAATGCCTGGATTAGACATGCATGAATTATAGATACCAATGCCAGATCATTGGTCATTACTCTCATATATTAAATCATTTCTGCTATGCAGCATATATTTTTCTGACAAGATCACTCATTGCATGCTGTTGTAAATTCATATTGAAATATCTGCCAATAATATATAAACTCAGAATAATATCAATTCCTTTATGAAATATGTCTTAGTTTGGACTATAGAAAACCCAAAGTTTATATTTTAATATAATTTAAGTAATGACCCTTCACCCTCGGAGGTAGGTTTAGTTAGTGCTTAATCTGCTACTAAATTATATATTAACATAAAAGTGATACTTTTCCTTTCAACTGAAAAATTAATTCTGATAGTTTAAACCATTGCATGTAACTTACATTTAAGCATTTTTGTGATTAAAATAGCTCCTGTAATATAACGAAAAAGCATCTGTTTCCAGTACCTCCCAAATAGATCATTATTGGCATCTTCTATTGATATAATTAATACACCAAGATGTTTCTGCATGTTTCGATGTGTTCATGTGGTTCAATCTTTAACATGATTTCTTATAGTTGTTTGCTCCTCTTCTTTAACATACATTTGACTTCCAAATTCAACCCTTAATGTATATTTTTAATGTGTACCTATGCCTTTTGTTACAATCATTTTTTGAAATCAATATTTCTTGATCCTGTTTATTCCAGCTGTCTCCAAATGTGTCATGCTCTTACACTTTGACAAATCAGCTTTGTGTGTTAGGAAAGGGGTCAGAGATGTCGACACTACTGAGAGTTCAAGTAATCGCATATTGCCGAAAGGACATCTATCTTGTCCTTTATTCCCCCATTCTGGAAGCATATTATATCCAGTTTCTTAGATGATAGCAGTTTTCATATAATCAGTTCTTCTTCAGTCTTTCACCCTTCTTATATTTCCTACTTGACACATCCCTCCAGGCTGTTTGACTCTGTTCTTGTCAATTTCACCATACTGATCAGTGAATGGCTAAAGTAAAGGTATGGCTTCCTTTCCTGTAATCTAAACTCATCCTGCAGGCTTTCCCTTCCGCAAATGATATTTAACTTGGTAAGATACTGTAGGAATGCCATGATGCCAATGTGCTAGGTGTCGACACATTTATTTCAACTCACATCTTTGTTGGTTGGTCAATGAGTGCTAAAATATCCGGTTTGATGAAGAACCTGACACCCAATGAATATCTCCATCTTTTTACACCCACGAAGTGAAGAACCTGGAAATAAGTTATCATTTGTCTAAACTAAAGCATACCAGGATTTGTCTCAATTTAGTGGACTTTGAATGGAGCCAGGATGAAATACTAACAGGCCGATTCATGGAATAATTAGCGCGGCGCAAGTGGGCAAAAACGTGCGAATCACAGTGGAATAGCGAAAATCGCAGTGCAAGTGCGAAAATCGCACGAAAAGCAGCGCACATCGATTCATGGAAGTCCGTGCGCGAGAAAACCAGCGGATGTGCGATAAAAAAGTGCGCGGCGCATGTTGGCGCACAGGCCATCTAACAGCGTGCGCCAGGTCACAGCGAAAATCGCACAGGCCACAGCGAAATTCGCACATAGCGCGGTGCACGCAACAAAAGTAGGCGGAACACGGGCGTAACACTCGGAATGGGGAACAACTTGCCAAAACGTGGGCGTCATGGGGGAAGTACAGGGCACAAGTGCGCGGAACGCCCACACGCTCGCCTACCACATATTCATGGAATAGAATAGGGGAAAAAAGCGCACGCTCAAACCAGCGCACAGGCACAAACACGACCGCCACAAGAAAGCAGGCGGTAGCGTCTCTGCGGCTGTAAGAAATGTGCGCCAAAAGGTGCGCCAACAAATAGCACCTATATACTGCCATGATGAATGTCCTATACTATGGCCCTCCAGGACAAATGACGTGCAAAGGGGTACCCACAAACACAGACACCCGCTGACAGAAAATACGTCTGCGTGTATACCGGGGTGCGCGGGAAGTCTCACACGCGATTTCAGCAGGGTAGGGCCTGGGGGAGCGTGCTACGTGTATTACAGGGGTTCGCGTGAAGTTTTTCACGCGATCGGGCCTGGGGGAGTGGGCTACGTGTATTACAGGGGTTCGCGTGAACTTTCTCACGCGATCGGGCCTGGGGGAGCGGGCTACGTGTATTACAGGGGTTTGCGTGAAGTTTCTCACGAGATCGGGCCTGGGGGAGCGGGCTACGTGTATTACAGGGGTTCGCGTGAACTTTCTCACGCGATCGGGCCTGGGGGAGCGGGCTACGTGTATTACAGGGGTTCGCGTGAACTTTCTCACGCGATCGGACCTGGGGGAGCGGGCTACGTGTATTTCAGGGGTTCGCGTGAAGTTTCTCACGCGATCGGGCCTGGGGGAGCGGGCTACGTGTATTACAGGGGTTCGCGTGACGTTTCTCACGCGATCGGGCCTGGGGGAGCGGGCTACGTGTATTTCAGGGGTTCGCGTGAAGTTTCTCACGCGATCGGGCCTGGGGGAGCGGGCTACGTCTATTACAGGGGTTCGCGTGAAGTTTTTCACGCGATCGGGCCTGGGGGAGCGGGCTACGTGTATTACAGGGGTTCGCGTGAACTTTCTCACGCGATCGGGCCTGGGGGAGCGGGCTACGTGTATTACAGGGGTTCGCGTGAAGTTTTTCACGCGATCGGGCCTGGGGGAGCGGGCTACGTGTATTACAGGGGTTCGCGTGAACTTTCTCACGCGATCGGGCCTGGGGGAGCGGGGTACCACTCACCGTCTGCCTTGCGTGTAGAAGAACGCGTAGCCAACACCCGCTGTGAAGTAATAGCGTGTGAACCCCAACGGATGGAAAACACACGCACCGCACGAAAAGCACGTACAGAACATAAAGGCACGCGGGATCACCAAGCCCTGCCAGGGCAACGCCCGTGCGCAAAACGTCACGGACGCGCTTACGCTGTAAGGGCCTTTGGTCCAATGAAATCGCGTACGCGTGCTGACGCGCTTACGCGCTAAGGGCCTTTCCTCGATTTTCACGCTGACGTGCAGGATTTTCACGTGCCAAATCACTCCGTATCAAGCTGGCCACGCGAAAACACACGGAAGACCACGCTCCTGCCCAGAAGGCCGAATTACTGCCCCCCAGTGCCCCGAGCAGCCTCCCACGTGCCATCTGGTGCTGCCTGCCTGCCTGCTGCCACCGTGCCCTGCCATTTGGTGCCTGCACATCAGCCATCTGCAGGTGTCCAGTTGCTGTGTCCACCCCTGCTGGAACAGAAGACTCCCGACTCAGATAACATCGCTCCACAGCCCAGCCCCAGGACCCAGTTGCCCACCCACTCCTGCCCCTGGGGTTGCCATGTCGGGCACATCAACATCTGGCACCATTGGCAACCCCCGGCCAGAGGGGCAGAGGGGCACCAGCTTCACTGCCACCGAAGTTGGTGTCCTGGTGGAGCAAGTCCTGGGGCAGTATGATGCCCTCTTCGGATCGTCCCGCGCCAACAAGGAAGGACAGGAGAGGATCTGGGCCGACTGTGTGGTTGCCATCAACGCGGAGGGGGTGGCAACCCATACCATCCAGAAGGTCAAGAAGCGCTGGGAAGACTTGAGGTCCAGGACCCTCATGAAGGCCCGGCGCCTCGTGGAGGGGGGCCGGGGCCACATGAGTTCCATCCAGTTGAGGGTCCTGGAACGCGCACACCCAGCGCTCCACGCCCAGGTCCTTGAGAGGGAGACCCGTCTGGAGTTGAGCGGTAAGTGGCCAAGCATTGCTGTGTGAGACAGGGCATGTTGCAGTGTGCTGGTTGTCTGATACTTGCCTGCATGTGTGACATAGGCCATGTACGCATGTATGTGTGCAGGGACATCATGGGAATGCATGTGCGACCTGTAATGTGTGAACTACACGGTTGTTGCATGTGTTTGAATGCGACATGGGGAGCCCTGTGCAGATTGCACACATGAGAGCATGGCAGTCTCTGTTCCTGGACATGGGTGGGGGCGAGGGATGGGTGCTGATGCCAGATACATATGTGGTATCCATGTCTGTGTGCCTGACCTGCGTGTCTGTGACTTGTGAGTGCCATGGATGCATGACACATGTCTGTGACAATGTACAGATTCACTGATGCAGCCTAGTCATCCTTGTATGCACTGTGATTGGGGTGTACGGGGCCAGATGGATGTGACTGAGGTGAAGTGTGTGCATGTGATAGGCATGACCCATGATGCATGTGAGTCCCATTACATTGTATGATTCGAGAGTCCATTGGACATGCATTGAAATGTCCATGGCACGCACCATGACTGTCACTGTGTGTGTTTTGCCTGGACTGACACATGTGTTGTGGTGTGACATGATGGAAGTGTACTTTGACAGTGGCACTCATCTGCTATTGCTTCCTGTCTAGGGGACCATTGTACAGTACCCTGATGCTTGTGTTCTATGTCTCCCTCTACGCAGCGGCTAGTGAAGGAGAGGGCGGAGACGGCGCTGTGGAGCAAGGCGGCGGGGATGCCCCCACGGCTGCAGCGGAAGGGGTGGGTGAGCCCCCACAGGGGCCTGCTACGGCGGTAGACGGCGAGGAGCCATCCAGGTTGGTGGTTTCCAGAGAGGAGGAGGAGGCCGCCACTGAGGCGCACATGGGGCCTGGTGGGGGCATCCCTGCTGGTGCAAGTGGTGCAGTCCAGGGGCAGGGGCAGGAGGCAGCACAGGTCACCGTGGAGGGGCCTGTGCATGTCGCTGTCCCTGAACCTGTGGGTGCACCACCTTGCACCAGCAGGGATGCCCCATCCCAGGCCCGTCCGCAGGTAGAGGGGATGTCCATGTCATCTGACTCCCCTCCACCTGCGGACGAGGGGACCCCTGGCCGTGTGGAGAAGGTCCTGATTGGGGTCGCGATGCGCACGGCTGTGATTCGTGATGCCGTGCGTGCTTCCCAGGAGGAGCACGCACGTCATCACGAAGAGCACCGTGCCGACGTGGCCCAATTGGGATCGGCCATGTTCGGGGGTTTCCTGCATGTGTCGGCCAATCTGGCGGCCCTCTCCTCCTCTGTGGATACTATACGCCAGTTGTTCTCCTTGCCGTCTTCCGGCCCAGATGCCACCAGGGCCCCCTGTGGACCTGCCCTGACCAATGCAGCCAGCTCGGTGGGGATCCCATCCCTGCCCACAGTCGGGAGTCAGAGGTCCAGCAGGGGTGGACAACACAGCAACTGGACCCCAGCAGATGGAGGATGTGACGGCATCATCGGGCAGGGCACGTGCACGACGGCGTTGGTGGTTTCCATCATCCTGGATGCCGTCGTGCTGGCAGAGGCAGTGGCGTCAGAGGCAGCAGCAGGCTCGACGTGGGAGGCATCATGGCTCGGGGCCATCAGGATCAGAGGGGCAGGCATCGGCCGGAGGGCAGGAGAACCCTGGGATGGTAGTGTCTTCCGTGTGGGAGCAGTTGGTCCAGCGGATAGGTGCGGAGCGGCAGCGGGCGGAAGAGGAGCGGCTCACCATGGTCAGGGCGGAGTTCTCCATGCGTCGGGCGTTGAGGCGGGCTGAGTGCCTCAAGGAAGCTCGCAGGGAGTTTGAGGTGAACATGGGGTTATCCCTGCGAGACCTCGGGGCCAGGACAGAGTCCCGCCTCCAGGACATCGACATGGAGTTCGATGATGCCCTGGCCGGCAACATCACAGAGTGAGCCGCAGGACTTGCCCGCTGCCATTGTATATAGTTCTTTAGTTAGTTAGTGTTAGGTTTCCTTTATTCTTTGAGATTTTTTTGGACCGCTCGGACAATGGCCACTTTTCTGTATATAGTTTTTTTATTAGGTAGTAGTAGGTTTCATTTATAGTGTTGGGCTCATGAACCCTGGAATATTCTTGTGTATAGTTGGATATACATTTTTTTGATTTATATTTGTGTTCACCATGAGGCAATGGTTTTTCCTTATTTTTTTTCACCATGATTTTGCTTTGGACAACATTAGTTTTTGGATTCCTTTGTTTTTTGGATTTTTACATTACTTATCGGACATGGACAATTTATTTTGTTATCCCGATTGTTGTATGTTTGATTAGTTTACTTCATTTTCTTCGAGAATACATGTTTTTATAACTTTCTTTTGTGGTATTTTCTCATTGGTTTCATGCATGTCATGATATGGGTTTTGACATTCACTTGCACCCATTGTGTATGTGTGTGTGACGGACATGTGTTCATTTACATACTTGCCATTGGGGTTGTATCATGTAATTGCATTTGCTATGTGGGTGGATGCAATCCTTGGCTGGGTGTTTGTGCTGGGTATGCTGCCCATTACTGCCATGATTGTGTATCGTCAGGACCTGGGGGCAGGGGGACATGGTTGGGGGCCTGCTGGCAGGTGCCCCACAGTGCTGGCGGGTGGGGGTGGTGGGGAACATGAGTTGGACATGGGTGGGGGCCTGCTGGCAGGTGCCCCACAGTGCTGGGGGGTGGGGGTGGTGGGGAACATGAGTTGGACATGGGTGGGGGCCTGCTGGCAGGTGCCCCACAGTGCTGGGGGGTGGGGGTGGTGGGGAACATGAGTTGGACATGGGCGGGGGCCTGCTGGCAGGTGCCCCACAGTGCTGGGGGGTGGGGGTGGTGGGGAACATGAGTTGGACATGGGCGGGGGCCTGCTGGCAGGTGCCCCACAGTGCTGGGGGGTGGGGGTGGTGGGGAACATGAGTTGGACATGGGTGGGGGCCTGCTGGCAGGTGCCCCACAGTGCTGGGGGGTGGGGGTGGTGGGAGACATGAGTTGGACATGGGTGGGGGCCTGGTGGAGGCTGCCCCTGGTGACTGGGGGGGTGGGGGTGGTGGGAGACATGAGTGGGGGCCTGGTGGAGGGTGCTCCTGCACTGCTGGGGGGTGGGGGTGGTGGGAGACAAGAGGGGGGGCCTGGTGGGGGCTGCCCCTGGTGGCTGGGGGGTGGGGGTGGTGGGAGACATGAGTGGGGGCCTGGTGGAGGGAGCCCCTGCACTGCTGGGGGGTGGGAGACATGCATTGTTGATCAGTAGTGCAAGGTGACATGTGGGTTGGCTGGGGGGCATGCCCATGGTGGATGGGCTGCCTGCGGGACATGAGCAGGGGTGCAGGGTAGTCCCCCGTGGTGTGGGCTGCCTGCAGGGGCCGTGGAGGTTGTGGAGCGTACACCTGGGAGGACCCACACGGCCAATTCACGTGTAGTACTCCCCAGAACCCCTGAAATACACATACCCTGCTGAAATCGCGTGTGGAACTTCCCGCGGAATACACGTACCCTGCTTGCACGGGGCCAATCGCGTGAGAAACGTCACGCGAACCCCTGTAATACACGTAGCCCGCTCCCCCAGGCCCGATCGCGTGAAAAACTTCACGCGAACCCCTGTAATACACGTAGCCCGCTCCCCCAGGCCCGATCGCGTGAAAAACTTCACGCGAACCCCTGTAATACACGTAGCACGCTCCCCCAGGCCCGATCGCGTGAGAAACTTCACGCGAACCCCTGAAATACACGTAGCCCGCTCCCCCAGGCCCGATCGCGTGAGAAAGTTCACGCGAACCCCTGTAATACACGTAGCCCGCTCCCCCAGGCCCGATCGCGTGAAAAACTTCACGCGAACCCCTGTAATACATGTACCACGCTCCCCCAGGCCCGATCGCGTGAGAAACTTCACGCGAACCCCTGAAATACACGTAGCCCGCTCCCCCAGGCCCGATCGCGTGAGAAAGTTCACGCGAACCCCTGTAATACACGGAGAACGCTCCCCCAGGCCCGATCGCGTGAGAAAGTGAAAAACTTCACGCGAACCCCTGTAATACACGTACCACGCTCCCCCAGGCCCGATCGCGTGAGAAACTTCACGCGAACCCCTGAAATACACGTAGCCCGCTCCCCCAGGCCCGATCGCGTGAGAAAGTTCACGCAAACCCCTGTAATACACGTAGCACGCTCCCCCAGGCCCGATCGCGTGAGAAAGTTCACGCGAACCCCTGTAATACACGGAGCACGCTCCCCCAGGCCCGATCGCGTGAAAAACTTCACGCGAACCCCTGTAATACACGTAGCCCGCTCCCCCAGGCCCGATCGCGTGAGAAACTTCACGCGAACCCCTGAAATACACGTAGCCCGCTCCCCCAGGCCCGATCGCGTGAGAAAGTTCACGCAAACCCCTGTAATACACGTAGCCCGCTCCCCCAGGCCCGATCGCGTGAAAAACTTCACGCGAACCCCTGTAATACACATAGCACGCTCCCCCAGGCCCGATCGCGTGAGAAACTTCACGCGAACCCCTGAAATACACGTAGCCCGCTCCCCCAGGCCCGATCGCGTGAGAAAGTTCACGCGAACCCCTGTAATACACGTAGCCCGCTCCCCCAGGCCCGATCGCGTGAAAAACTTCACGCGAACCCCTGTAATCCACGTAGCACGCTCCCCCAGGCCCGATCGCGTGAGAAACTTCACGCGAACCCCTGAAATACACGTAGCCCGCTCCCCCAGGCCCGATCGGGTGGAAAGTTCACGCGAACCCCTGTAATACACGTAGCCCGCTCCCCCAGGCCCGATCGCGTGAAAAACTTCACACGAACCCCTGTAATACACGTAGCACGCTCCCCCAGGCCCGATCGCGTGAGAAACTTCACGCGAACCCCTGAAATACACGTAGCCCGCTCCCCCAGGCCCGATCGCGTGAGAAAGTTCACGCGAACCCCTGTAATAAACGTAGCCCGCTCCCCCAGGCCCGATCGCGGGAAAAACTTCACGCGAACCCCTGTAATACACGTAGCACGCTCCCCCAGGCCCGATCGCGTGATAAACTTCACGCGAACCCCTGAAATACACGTAGCCCGCTCCCCCAGGCCCGATCGCGTGAGAAAGTTCACGCGAACCCCTGTAATACACGTAGCCCGCTCCCCCAGGCCCGATCGCGTGAAAAACTTCACGCAAACCCCTGTAATACACGTAGCCCGCTCCCCCAGGCCCGATCGCGTGAGAAACTTCACGCGAACCCCTGAAATACACGTAGCCCGCTCCCCCAGGCCCGATCGCGTGGAAAGTTCACGCGAACTCCTGTAATACACATAGCCCGCTCCCCCAGGCCCGATCGCGTGAAAAACTTCACGCGAGCCCCTGTAATACACGTAGCACGCTCCCCCAGGCCCGATCGCGTGAGAAACTTCACGCAAACCCCTGAAATACACGTACCCTGCTGAAATCGCATGTGGAACTTCCCGCGCACCCCTGATATACACATACCTTGCTCGCACTGGGCCAATCGCGTGTGGAACTTCCCGCGCACCCCAGCGTTTGCTGTTTGCCAGCCCGGTGAACTGGTCCAGGGTTAGCGCAGCCCTTTGCGATGATTTAGCGATTTTGATGGCTTTTCCTTGCGCGAGGGCGTTCTTCGGGGCGTTACTGGCGCTGCTGCAGGGTTGCTACGATTCTCTGCGCCACAGCTGGTTTGGGAGCCTAAAATCCATGAATACGCTGTGCGCGGAAATCGGTTTTAGCGCACGTGCCTGGCGCAGACAATCGCACGCGGACACTCTGCGCCAGCCGCTTGCGACACTTTTCTGCGAAATTCTATGAATTACCCTGTAAGTGTTTCATCCTGGCTCCATTCAAAGTCCCCTGAACTACGTGCCGCTTTTCTAACAGTTGATAAATAAGCCTTGCTCTTGACTATGTCAGAATTGTCAACAAGAAGTGTAATAACAAATGTTTCATATTCAACTTGCATTTTCTTTGTCCAGGTTTACAAGGATGGTTATTATATTCATCAGCACAAACATGATGGTGTCCAACCCTTACATGCTAACACAAGAAGTGGATGCAACACCTCTCCCTCCCGTGAACTTGCTGCTAATTCTATTTACCAAAATTTAAATAAACCATATACATGAAGACCCAGTGCTCTGCAAGTTGATTCAGCCTCTAGTGCCCGCTTTCACCTTGTTACTTTGGAGGGGATGTCTATGGCCACAATATGAGTCCTAGCATTGTCTATAAATTCTACTAAGGCAATATCCCATGATTCGATAATGAATAACCTTCGAATATCATGTATTATAGACAGAATACTCCCTCGATTCAATGTGATCTTGTCTTCAAAACTGCTTCCAACATTCAACATGGGCTATCAATGCTGGGTTTGTCTCCTTCCAGCTCCCCATCAAAGGACTCACCATAAAAGGATACTCTTGCCATTTCCTTCTCAGATATCCCATCTTCACATTAAAATTTTGTTTTAAATCCGTCATCAGCTGGCTACCATATAGGGACCAATGATGCAGCCTCCTCATTAAATTGATCAAAAGACTTAGGGCAGCCTGCCTTTATCTGAGACTGATTGAATTCCTCTAATCTTTGAACCATCTGAGTAGCCCTTGAGGCATGTACGGTCCCGATATTCAGTGCTTCTTCCATTTCCTCCACAGGGCCATGTACCCATGTTGACCTCATTACTCACACTCTTCTTACATTTTGTGACACTATTTTTTTATCTTTAGATAGATCACTAAATATGGGTGCCAAGTGATCCTTTTCACTTTCTAAAGGGTGTATGGTTGGGCTTTGAGTATCCATATCAACATCTTCTTGCACATTCAATGCCCATATAAATTTGTGTGAAGAGTTTTTCTATTTTTTCTTTCTCTTTTTGATTTTTTGGATTCTTCAATTGCTTTCCTGCAGCCTTTTCCCCTCTCCTTTTCCATTTTCCATCACACTCCTTGAAGTATGAAGTTCCATGCTTTGCACAACAATGACCTCTTTGTTCTAGCATGGGAGAGTGCCGAGACTTGCAAACTCATCCAGAAATGCTTTAGATGGAGGGGTATTTTTTTTAATTGTATTTGGCTTTATCAAAATTAAAGCCTTTACAAAATCAGCAATATAAATGAATATACAACATTATTACTGGAATAAACGTAACTTAATTCGATTAACGCCTGAAAACAAACATTAGGTTAAAAACAGTGGGACTCATTACGACCCTGGCGCTAAGTGTTTAACGGCGCCATAAAGGGCTGCGGCGCCGTTAAACACTTAGCGCCTTACTACGAGGTCCCTTTGCGGGACCCGACCTTAACGGTTGGTCTACACCAGCCGTTAAAGTAGGGACCCGCAAAGGGAACTTGGTGCTAAGTACGGTACCGCAATTTGCGGTACCGTATTTAGCGCCTTCCCCATTCCCATAGAGCTCTATGGGGCGAAAATGGGAATGGGGAAGGGCCATGGTTCAATGGGGAATTACCGCCCCTCCAACCTTGGAATGGGGTGGTAATTCCCCATTGAACCATGGCGGACACGTTACAACACCGGCACCAACCATGGTGCTAATAGCGCCTTGGTTTAGCGCTGGTGTTGTAATGAGGGCCAGTGTGTAGTAAAAGAAAAAAGAAATAGATATGCAATAAAAACTGAGATATTGAGAATTGAGATATTGAGAGAAGAAAAAAGATAAATAACTTTGATACAAAACCAAATTCATCTGACAATATCAATAGATCTTAAATAAAGCCTAAAACAAAACCAAATTCATCTGACGATATCTAAATATCTTATATAAAGCCTGATAATTGACAGTGACTAGATCACAAGTGCTCCACATGAGTCACACATGAAAAAACTAGATACAAAGATTCTTTTCTGACAAACAGCAACGAAAACAAAGATAAAAGTAATCAAGTAGTCTGAGTTAACAATAATGAATTGCACAATTTAGGTTCAATGATTGCAAGTAAATGAATCGGATCTCTGTGGTCACTGCGACGGCTGAAAATGCCGACTTTTTTTTAACCCTTTACGCCACATAAATTTGCGGGGGGAGACCCCCGTTCCCCCCCAATATTAATATTATACACTTAACACCCCCACATATATATATGGTGTAAGGGAAGGGTTAAAAAGAAAAGAAAAGTCGGCATTTTCGGCCATCGCAGTTCCTAGGTCGACATTTTTGTACGATTCCAATTAATCAATTTTGATGTAAGTTGTAGGCTGTAACCCCCCCATGCATCACAATGATTACATAGCAATATGTGATTGAGTAAAGGAGCTCAATTCAAAAATTCGAGCACGAGAGGCTTCAAAAAACATACAGTGAATCACCAGATATTTTAGGGTTTCACTTTCCTCAGTAGACTCGCAAAAGCGACATGTACCTGAGCCCATAGTTCCCTGAGATCTATACCAATATTTAGTTCTTATGTATGTTGGTAATTGATTTAGCCTAAAACGAAGATATGTTTTTCTTGCAACCGAAGAAGGAAATTGGATTAGATAATTTGGACGATCCCCCATTTCCTACGAAAGAGATTATCATCATAGTAAGATGAGTAGGTTGCAATCAAATCAGACATGACGCACCAGTGGAATATTTCTTATTTTTTCTTTTGACTAGGTAGACACATACACATTGACTCAGGTGTTTCATTGATCAATTCGAGAAGTAGCTCTAGTTTTACAGTTAGTTATTTGAGTGAACGAATGCCTGGATCACCAAGGATTGTGTTGAGCTCTGTAAGCGGATTCAATTCAACACTACAGCTAAGTCAATGCCTAGTCTGGGATGCTGATGGAAACCCTTATTGATATATTTTTCATGTCCAGGTCATGTACTCTGGATGACAACCCTTATATCACACCCCTCTCTTAGAATCCCCCTGACCCCACTGAGCCAAGAAGTAGGTTTGTTTCGCAAATTAAAAGGTTTTATTTGAAAAATTAAACAATATATATATATATATATCACACTTCTATAGTAAATTAATATTTGATAGCACACTTGTGAGGATGATAGTGATCAACAATGATGATGAGAGGATTTCTATGAACAGTGAACAGAAAAATGTTTCAAGATGGCAGCCCTATATGCGGACCATCTTGAATGGTTTTGGTCCTCCAGCCCTGCAAAGAAACTGGAGTATTCTGGGGAGAATGGCCATTTGACGTACTGGATGCAGCTACTGCTGTTCTTCAAATGGAAAGTCTCCATCATTTGCTCATAGAGCTCCAAGTGTTCCCAAACAGAATACTTGGCGTTCTTATGATAAGGCGTGATGACACTCCTTATTGCCTTGTGAATTATATATGGCCCCTAAAGCCAAAGATGAACACAACAAGATTGTTTGGATAGCGGCATATTTGTATCTTTATATGGGAGCCAAGCAGGATAAATGTGCTGAAGGCCAAGATGTTACAGTGGTACACTGTTTCTGATGGCTTAGAAGTGATATAGAGAGGATGAAGTAGCTGAGAATGCTTTTATGGCTTCAAGGACAATGCAATGATGAATAAAATGCAGTACAGAAATAACTTGATATGATTTAGCAAAAGATAATATAATCACTTTTTCTCTGGCAATTCACCCCACACCCCTTTGCAATGTAAGAAATGGAAGGAGAGCACACAGTCTTCAAGAATCCCAACAAAATGCAATACGAAATGCAGTTCCCCCTTAGCAAGCTTAGAGAAAAACAGGTATGATTTTAAAACACAGGCCCAAAATGCTTTGAATGTGGTGGCAATGAAGTGAAATGATGCTAAAATTGATTTTAATTCCCTGTAGGAGGTTCAGGGTGAATGATATCTAGTTTATATTAGTTCAGGCTCACTTTAGCAATACCCTATGAATGATTAGCAGATTGCAAACAAATTTTAGCAAAGAGAAGCAAAAAAGCTGCTGATTTTTACAGATGAAGAAATCGGGCCAAATCGCAAATCGCGGAAAATTTCGTGAGTGCGTGTCTCGCAATTATGGAGGCACTATAAAGAGCAAGTCGGTTCGAGGTTTGTTGGAACGCCTAGAAACCCAGCTTTAAAATGAAAGTTAAATTTCGTTCCTAGCCCAAATGGTTCAAGAGATACGGACGATTTAATAAAGGTAGATTTTCGGATTTAAAGTAAAACTCAAAATGACAGGTGACAGCTTGCAGCTTTAGAATGACAGATGACAGCTCGCAGCTTTAAAATGACAGATGACACAATTTCTAGGAGGCAGTTCTACTTAGTTTGAAATAGTTTGAATTAGATTATTTTAACTATGAGATTGGGTTCTGCACAGTTCTGGTGGATACTCACTCCTAATTTTTAGAAGGACTGGGCCTCGTCACGGATCGGGTCAACTGGACTGGACTTCGGGCAGTTCTGCTCACAGCGTCTGGGTCAGCTCTGCTTTGCTGGTCTGTCAGGCACCGGTTCCCTCTGCTCGGAGGGTGGTTCTGCTAGCGGTCTCTGGTTCTGGATACTGCTCTTCTGTTAAAAGTTCTTGGCAAGAATTCAAACAGCTCGCCCGGCTGTGGAATAGTTTGCAAATGATTTTAAGGATGCTAAGGCCTGCTGAGAAGAGTTCTCAGTTTGTGGATTTAGGCCCGTGCTTTAGGTTCTGAAATAAAGTTCTGGTCTCTGGAGATTGATGGATGTGAAGTCTGGAGTCTCCCGGCAGAGCGTCCCGCAGAAAATGGAATTGAATGTCCTGCCTGTCTTTCAGTGGTCCTTTTTATGTCTTTAGAAAGTGGGTGTGTGCGTTGGTCATAACTAAACCTGCCCCTCTCACTTATCATTGGCCAATTCCTCCTCTCTCCCTTGATTGGGGGAAGGAATTGGATTGTCATCATGATGAGGTCTGTTTATGGGTCAGAGGATCCTCCCCTGGTCAATTTGCCCACAAATCTATATTTGATTCAAATACATATTTCCCAGATACACAAGTGGTTGACATTGCATGTACATATTACAGATGAATTGAGACATGTCTCTGTTCAAGCCCCATGTTCCTGCGAGCTGGGATTCAGAAATGACAACATTTTGTGCTTTTTGGTCGGTTTACCAATATCGGACATTTACCAAAAATTACACAAGTGTGCACAAGGAGTATGGACATTAATTGATGAAGTGTCAGATTTTTAACATGCAGACATTTGGAGTAAGACCCTATTTTCTGCTAGCAACCCCCCAGAATACGCCACAGGGTCCTAACACCTCTTAAAATGTGCACGGAAAAATCCCAAGAATAATGATATTATTTATATAATTTTGACCAGTCCGCACTATGAGTTATATTTCTTTTTAAAATTATGCCCTGGTCAAAAAGGGGTGTGGCTTCCCACATCACATGGTGGAATAACTGGTTTATCCACTTCCCCCAAGCTCAGCTTGCTAGCAGAGGCACTGCCCCTCCCATTTCCTTCCAAGAGGAAGCCATTTTACGACCCCCCCTAATTTAACAATTGCCTGAGCCAAAGAAGGCCCATTGTTCAGTTCCCTGAAGTCCCCAGGTGCCACTCCCCTTTCAATCAACAGGGCCATGTGATTTCCTTTTGGTGGCGCCAGCAGGATGCAGCTAGGCCTGGGAAGAGTGGCTGAGCAGGTTTCTCCTGTCGGGGGTAGTTGTCAGGCAGAATTCAGCTAAATGTCACTTTAGTTCCCAGTTTTCTACATTCAAATCCAATTTACATGCAGCTATTTTTATATATACATTAAATAATGACTTCCTTCAAGTCATTTCAGAATATAGTTTTACATTGTATCCACCTCTTAGCAAGTCTTTCCTTGGCCTGGTTTCTGTTCATTTGTTCAGTTTTACACAAAAGTCTGGTAGTTTTAAAACGCCGGCTTTCTGATAGTGGTGAGCACCAGTACTGCATCCCTTTTGACATTAAGAAAATGAATTCTCCATAGTTCTGGGTTGCTTTTGGCAATCAGCATTGCCATTCCCAATGGTTTCAGGCTACTGTGTGTGTAGCCCAATGGTGGTTTTAGGCAGTGCCCTCCTCTGCTCACAACATAGGCAAATATGGGTGGCAACCTACTCTTCATGTTTTCCCTGTGCACTCTCTGGGGAGTTCTGGCCATCATGATGTTTTCAATGCCAGTATTGCACAGTTTTATGGTAGGGCTTGGCTGCATGGGTAAAAACATCCCACAGCTCCACAGAGAGAGTATTTTTTGGAGGGGTATCCAGTTTCAAGGGGGGCTCTCCCCAAAGGGGTAAAAGAATTGGCAACGCCCCTTCTCGGTGGAAAGTGCTGATTCTAGTTTGTGACACACATTCCTCCAACTTGAATTGAATCACTGCCAATTTCACTGTATGAGCCTTCACCTCTTCTTTAATTAACTCAAAAATGTTCACTAATGAATTTAAAAAAAATGTAAATCCACCAAAGTAGGGGCATTATAGTCTTTCACAGGATGGTGAGAATAATCAGTCGAGCTAGAGGGCACTGATGATGCCAATGTTTCATTTTGCACAATGGGATTGTGGGAATTTAATAGGGCAGGTGTGTCTGACAATGAGTCCATAGAGCCCAGGACCCCATTGTCTTCTCCCAGATGGCTCTGATTTCCATTCGCCGTCTTACTAAGGGCTGTGTGTCCTAGCTCTTAGTTATTTGGCAATGGTTTAAAGATGTTTAATTGAGTAAAGGGCTTGCAGAGGACTCCAATGGTAGACCATCCACACTTGCACTCCTATTTCACTGGAAGAAGTCAATAATTATTTCCTTAATAGTATGTTCGAGAGTATTCAAAGTGGGTGACTCCAGTTCCTTCCCGAATCACCACACCCTCCTTCACGCTAAGTTATCGATGGAAAAACGTGAGTGGCAAGCTTTTCATGCGTAAAAAGATGTCCATGCATAACCGACGAGGAGATAGTCTCCTCAGCACTCTACCTGTCAGACACGCCTTTACTCCCCAGATTATATACCATCAAAATGTTTCAGAGCACTGAGTTTAACTGGTTTAATAACTCACCAGCGTGCGATTAACACTTTCCTCGTTCTTCATGCCCCTCCTGCCTCCAACTGCCCGTAATGGTGCTTTTCTGCGCTTCGCTCATGCAAAAAGGCAGGTGCCTTTTCAGGCAAAGGCAACACAACCACGCCTCTCCACACAAGGCGCTTGAGCAAATGCTACACAGAGTCTCACCCGCAACTGTACTTTTCCACACTTCCTGAGATAAGGTTCATTGTCCAAGGGGGACACCAAGTGTTTTTTCGGAAGATGTTCTAGCTATGAGCATACTTCACCCACGAAAGGTAGATGGATTGGCATACTCTTTTTTACCGAGGTAGAAGCAGTGCTAATTTAGAACCTTGGAGTATTTCTTCTGTTCCTTCTGTGATATGAGTAATAACAAATAGTGGATTGTACAGTCTCTGTTATTACCAAGTGGTGAATTGCCAACAGATTCTGTGAGATTTTGTCATTATACTGCTCCTGCAGAACACAGTGGAGTACATTCTTCTGTACAGTTGGTCCAAATGTCATACTAGCAGCGAAACGCATTGGTAGGTTTTCACAAGTATGCTACCTCCTGCCAATCCGTGCTGAAAGTCTTCACTCAAATGATAAGTGGGGCTTTTAAGAGCTGTACAGATAGTATGCAAACTATGGCATGTTCTCAATGGCGATTTCTTTGTGGAATTGCACAACTGGGATTTCGTTTTCAAGGGTTATAATTCATAGTTTGTTCATGGTGCATAGTTAAATTCCATTAGGAAAATTGCCTTTGGCCGTGGAGTTGTTTTATGTGTTTAGGCTGAGGTTTTTTATCTCCATCTCGGGAGGATAGCTCAGGGGCAACGTCCATGCCTTGGAAGCAAGACGACACTGAGCACCACAGGGTCCGCGCTTAAAACCTCTGGATATTAAGCGTGTTATAAATAACCTATCATATCATATCCATGGTCTGCAGAGTTAGATAATTTCTGATAGATGCTAGATACAAGTATATTCGTAATTTTGGGGGTCTATATAGTGTTTGGGTATAGAAAATGTTCACCCTCAAACTGATGGCCAGACAGAGGAGGGAAATCAGACACTGGTGAAACATTTGTGTTCCTTTGTTAATTCATCCAATTTGAAATGCATTTGCTAGGAATTAGGCAAGGTAGTATAGGTGAATTGGCACACATCTGTGATCCTGCTGGCTCTGGGTGACTGAGAGCCTTGAAGTTAAGCAGGACCAACTTTCAGGAAGGGCGAGGGATTTAAATCCTAAAGGATTGGCATTGCCTTACAAAAACATTGTGGTTCTTTGATTTTGAAGCACAACATGTAAAATGCTACATTCTCACAAGCTGCTAGCAAATGCAAAACATTGCATGTTAAATCACAAAAACAGTGACAACTCCAAAATGCTGGCTTTTACAAATCCTGCTGGATGCCCAAAGCACAGGTTTTAAACCTACAACTTGCCATTTCCTGGACTGACACAGTGAAAGTTCTTGTCCTTGGCCTGTGATGTGTTTGTTCTTTAATAAAGGGAGCCAGAGGTGACATGGGTGAGTGTTCACAGTAGAAATGTCACTACGAATATATAAGTACATCAAAACGAACAACCTATAAATAAAGCACATATCAGGACAGATAATAAAAAACAAGATACTGCCCAGGCCTTTAATAATGCTTTTTATTACAGGCTGTGATGAACCTGAGGGCGTCCTCACTTCTTTTCCCACCAGCATCCTCTGCTCAGGTGGCCAGGGAAAGGTAATCGGTTTTGGATACAGACCCTGTGGTTGGATATGCAGGGGAGGATCAGCTGGGTGGAAGGAACTTGGGGAGTCGAGAGCGGATGTCTTTGGGTGAGACAGGGTATCCATCCCCCTTTCCCTTGTCAAAATGAACCCTATATTACCCCTGCGTTTGCAGGCTAATATCAGTCTTTGCCCCTTTCTTACGCCCAAAATGTCCCATGGCCATTTCACCTTAAGACGGGGACGAGGAGGAAACACCCGGGGTTTATGCACACTTTCATTCATTCACATCACTTTGGAACTGAGAAGAGCAAGAGAGCTTTGAAGGAGTTCAACTGCAATAGCCAGGCATGTCCAGTTAATAGGTTTCACCATGGTTAGGCAATTAACGTAAAGGACTCTCACTTGTAGTCATTTAACAATTCCCAGCTGTATAAGCATGGTGGCAGCCCAGCAGATAGAGAGAGGCAGCCTGGAGAGAAGGATACGGCTCGTAGAAGCTGTGCGGGCTGGAGTGTAGCCAGTTTGAGGGAAGCCATGCTGAGCAGGACTGTGAGTCAGACGCCAGGGCCAACCAAGGCTGGCCATGAGAGAATCAAAAATCATGCTGTCCTCCCTGCCCGGTGTTCGCAGCAAGAGCTGCGGGACACTGAAGCCGCAGGATCGCTGCAGGTATCTCAGAGAGCGAAAGGGGATGTCAATAGCTCCTGCTGATGAAGAGCAGAGCTGTTGAGTGCTGATCTATCTATCTTCTACAAGGAAAAGGCAGAGCAAAGTGAAGACGGGAAGCAGAAGCGAGAAGCCCGAAGATATGTCTGCGTACTGTTGAGTGCAAAGAAGGGAACAGTTGTGCCAGTGAGCTCAGAGGGCTGGAAACAAGAATGTCTGAATGAACTGAAAACTATTGCAAGTGCTATGGGAAACCAAACCAAGTGGTTTTGAATACTGAACATGCTGCAAGATGTTACAAGTACTGTTTTTTTTAAAATACCAAACAAGTTGCAATGCATTACAAGTATTTTTGAAAGCTGCAACAAGCATTTTTGATACCGAAGTAACTAAAAGATCTGATGAGCATATTTGAATACAGCACAAGACAAAATGAACACTTATGAATGAAGAGAAAGCAGGGTGATGCAAAGGGGTGAACACGGAGTGAGTAGTGTGAGACACAAGCTGTGGCAAAGCCAAAATAAGCATTGGCCAAAGATACAGGAGCCCAAGGAACTACAGAGAAAACCTGTGTTGACAAAAACCTGAAGAACACAGAAGTATAATAAAGTGCAGGGTTATCGGTTGTGTGACCTGTAATGGGTGGACCATGTGGTCCGACAACTGCGCTTAGTCCGAGTGACCCCTATTTGAAAAGAGCCAAGGAAAGCAAATGTAAGAAGCTTGTATGTTGCAACAGTTGCTGAAGTGAATGGTTAATGCAGAAACAGAACAATCTATGTGAAATATCGAAAAGCCTGGATGACCAAGGATTAGAACTGGAACTGTTTCGAAAGAATGAAGATTTGAACTGATTTTGGTTTTGGAAGCTGCAAGAGCTGTAATCTTGGGGTAGGGAACCCCCAGACATTGTGAACTGTGTTGAACTCTTGGGGAAGGGAACCCAGAGATCTTTTGGAAGTATTCTGAACTTGGGAAAAGGGGAGCTTTGAATAAGCCAAAAACTGAAACTTTAATTTTGGTACTTTCCAGATCTATGGACATGAGCAATTTTGACAATTCTTCAATTGGTAATATTATTAAATCTAATGAACAACCGGAAGAATTGGTATACCAATTAGAAAGGCTAATCAGACATGAAATAAGACAAAGACTGCATGCAACAACTTTATCTCACTATTACAAGGCCCAACGCATCCCTAGGGGATTACGAATTGACCTCAAGCCTACTTTATGCAAACACAATCCGGAATTTGTGGAAGAGATGGAGACTCATCTTGAACAAATGTTCCTTAGATTTAATAATATTAACAATTGAAGAATTGTCAAAATCGCTCACGTCCATAGAAGTTGATCTGGAAAGTACCAAAAAGTCTCTAACAAATTATATGACCAAAGAAGAACTAACAACATTGTTCACAGAAATAGACACACAATTGGAAAATTATCAGAGAGAAATTGAGTCCAAGAAAATAAGGAAATTCAGGAGAGACACTATAGACTATAAATTAGACATAGTGTATGTTTGGAAGGAATATTATCAACAGAAAGACCAACAGAGGGGAGGAAGATCATTTCCCAATAAAAACAAACCATCATCAGATACTAAACCATCATCATCGGAGGCCTCAAGTAGCGAAATTGAAACTCCAGAAGTTGCTACTGAATCAGAACAAGCCTATAGTGAAACGAGAGGGACTGACCAGATACCAAGCACAGCTAAGTGTCTACCAGAGAAATCCAAAGCAGTATACTCTTTTTTAGACCAAATCCGACACGACGAGGCAAAAAGAAAAAATCCCCCAAGGAAGGTGAATTACCCACCAAAGAAAATGTAGTGGTAAATATCTCAAAATATAAACTGTCCAAACTTGAGATACAGACATTACAGAATGGGATATCGTTTGTATCACAATATGGCAGTACACTACTGAAAGAAAAAATAGCCTTTTTCAAATTGAAAAGAAAAGTGAAACTGAAACTTTTCTTCGATACCGTGGAAATTCCGGATAAGAGACATCAACCTGATTTTCTTGAGCTAAAACCCAAGAGCACCTTTACACCTCCTATTCAGAAAGCAGCACTGGACACCTTCCAAAAGTTGGTGCTAAAAGACATGAAAAAGATTACATTTGGAAACAGGTCAAGAGGTAATCTGACTCAAAGGGAAAAACAGGCACTAGATCGCTTATGGGAGAACCCAGAAATTATTCCTAAACCAGCTGGGTGCCTTAGTGATAATGGACACTACAAAATACAAAGCTGAGCTAGTTAACCAACTGAGTGATCAAGACACATATTTGTAAATTTTCCAAGATCCAACTGAACAAGTACAGGAAATCATACCGAAGACATTAGAAGAAGCTGAAGTGGAAGAGATCATTACACATAAAACCAAAACTTTTCTTACCAATACACATCCGTTGACACCAGTCATCTATGTTTTTCCCAAAATTCATAAGAATCTGATGGAACCCCGAGGTCGACCAATAATCGCAGCAAACAACAGTTTACTTGAACCAATTGCCCTATACATAGACAAGATTATCCAACCTCTTGCACAAAAATGTACAACATATATAAAAGACACAAATCAATTTCTGAAGAAACTTGGAGAAGTAACTTTTGATACAAATACCGATATTCTATTTTCTATGGAGGAACAAGGCTATATACCAACATAACGCACCTAGCTGGATTGGAAGCTGTGGAATGGATGCTACTGAACACAAAAGAGTCGGTTAAAAGTGACTGTCTCTTCATTTTATAACTCTTGACAATTGTACTTAACAACAATTTCTTCTCCTTTGCAGATAGATATTTTGTCCAAATATCAGGTACATCAATAGGGGTACATCAATAGATACAGGTACATTAATAGATGGCCCCGAGTTACGCGAATATCTACATGTCATATTTGGAAGAGACACAAATAATCAATAACCCAAGATGGAAAGACAAACTGAAATTTCTTACAAGATTTATTGACAGTCTTTTTGGCATTTGGAGAGGGGGAGAAGAAGAGCTTCTAGAATTCTTTGATTTTATGAACAATCAAGCCCCACAAATTAAATTCACGTACAAATACAGCAGGACCACCATGGAGTTCTTAGATGTCCAGATATATTTGAAAAAAAAACAAATTGGAAACAAGATTTTATGAATGAAATGGATAGGAATAGTCTTCTTTTGCCTACGAGTTTCCATCCAAGAAAGACAACAACAAGTATCCCATTAAAGGCATGGTCTAGTAAAATTTTTTATTGTCCCTACGGGTCGGCCATGTTTTTTTAAGCCTAAGTGGCTCGATTTTAGAAAACTTTCCTATGGACCTTACCCGAGTTTTCGTCCATTAAACGCACGCAAAAACAAGCACCAGGGAGCCGCCATTTTCTGATAATCCTATCTTTTCCCCGATCGCCCTGGCTGACCTGCTTTTGCAGCACTAAATCAATTCCCCCGTACCTGAGCCTGACATTATCAAAACATTCATATTCCCCTCCTCTCCCCGTGACGTTACTGTGCTGCGTAGGCAAACGCGCCCAGTCGTCTTCTGCGCTACTCCACACAGAACCCGGAAACCAACACAGATCAACTCACAACACAGCGCGCCACAATTCGGAATATGAAACTGTACTTTAAAATGAAACAGCAACACGGTACATTTGGTAAAGTACATTTATTTGACATTAAATGTTTAGAGAATATTCAGCAATTGACATATGAACTCCGGAAGCCATTTATTTTCTTTTATCTGTATCCGCAATAACTGTTCCGTTTCACCTTGAGTCACGCGCTGTTCCTTTATGGTACACAGGGTGTTCATTTTCGTAAAAAGAATCACTTTGGAAGCACGGTGAACCGCAAGGCTGTTCCATCAACTAGGCACTAGACTAGCCTAAAGGTTGATATGTTGCTTCTAGCCACTAGTACAGCATAAGGGCATGTGGGCCCTTGGCGATCGTCCCATAATATGGTGATCGTGCTCCAGTTGTTGACACGAAGCTGCAGGTGGCTGCTGAAGAATCCATCCGCCGGTGTCTCAAACAGAGGGCAGTGGCAGTAAGGGATCAAATACCTGTTATGAAAACAAAAAAAATGATAATTAGTCTCGCTAGCCGAACTTCATTAATATTACTCATTTTATTCATTACGGCCGATCAGAAACTATTTGCTTGCAAGGGTAGTTCAATGGAGTATGTTCGTCTCTAAAATCAATGCGAAAAGTAACGAGATAAATCGGGGCCAACACACAATGATAAACGACAGTCTACATGCGTGAGGAATGATATGATATATGATATGGCATTTGTAACGCGCCTATACTCAAGTGTTTCTAGGTGTGACGAGGCAGGTGGGGAACTTGGGCAGACAGACAATGATCCTACTAGGCCAGGTGTCTTTCTGATCGCGCATGGGGATGGGCTGTACAAGTTTAGTTGAATACAAATTAAATAATAGGGCCAGCTGGTGGCAAGTGCAAGGTAAATGCCGGGAGAAGGGGCTGAAGGATACAGAGACAGTCCCGTAGTGCAGGGAAAAGTGGCTGGGCCAAGGAGCGAGATCGGTGAGACCAGTGGACCTGCATGCCCATGTGCCCACTACGAACAGTTTTACTTGCTTTTCCTAGCTCTTCATTCATTCATTTATTCATGCATCCATTCATTAAATCTTCATTCCGGTATAAAAGCGTGTAAAGATTTACTTACATTATATTTGAAATTTCCATTGTGTCTCTTCGTAATGCAGTCTTTAAAACGGACCGTGCTCTTGACAATGAATTTTCGTATACTGACCTAAAACTGAAACTCGGTCTAGTTTCTGAATTTTCTGCCTTATCGTCTCTTACGTTATTACGCACTCCCTTCAAATGTAGTTCTTTCGGCATGGTCCCTGTCTCAAGGTCAAAAAACAATAGACCCTTATACTTCCAGTGCGACTTGTGGGCCTCATCTGGGCGCTGTCCTTCGCATTCTTTATTTGCAACATCACGTAGTATAGGCATCTATGAGAACTTGAAGTTTAGAATCCGTCTATGTAGTGCGCCTCAATGTGCAAATGCGAACTGGCTTCTCTCCCAAATGCCACGGCCCGCTTGGCTGGCGCGTTCTAAGTGCCCCAATTTTGTCCCCATTGTCTGCGAGCTTTGCAGCCCAAATTGAGACATTTAATTTTTGGCGGAAGGTCAGGGAAAGTATAAAGTACCACAGGAGTTGAGATAAAAGTGAGATTTATTGTTTGTTTGTTTGTTTTATTATTTGCAATACGCAAGCCTCCCCTCTGTTAACAGTGCGCAGCATTTACATTTACATGAGATGAGACATGAAAAAAATATATACATACACATATGTGAGGTGAATAGAGAGAATTCAAAGATGACACCCAGCTTGTTCGCCACCCATGATGGTGAAGGTAGGGGTTAGGTTTACAGGTACACTGTACAATAACATTTATTTACAAAAAGACAAACGTATTGCAATTATTTAAACCGGGATTTGTACTTCACAATCAGCTGTGCATCGGGTGGGCATGGCACAGTCGCAATGTTTGGTGGCAATGGATCACTGCTCTGCACAGAAAAGTCCAAAATTCCATATCTGTGCTTCTCTAACACAGCAACAATAAGGCCTTTCACAAAGTCGAACGGCATTTCATCATAGACTGGTTTGATCACCCATTGCTTACTTCGTTTTGAAAACACCTTAGTGTAGCGAGGCATCCTTACTTTACCCCTAGTCCTAGATTATTCACGCCCGACATTGCTGTTATGGGCCAAGACTGCTAGTAGAGTGCGATGTTTCATGCCCCGAAAGCTAAAATGCAAGCGCTTTGGCCTGTACTTTAGGCACATATTGTGGAACACCTCCAAATCTCCTGTGTGACAGAATTCTGTCAGTCCTCTCAAATCTCTTGATAGAGTTTTGTCGAAAACAATCTTCTCAATGGCTTTGTGTGTCGGTGAAGATGGAATCAACCACTTCTTCTTCCGTGCCTCCTCTGGGGAAAAAGGGCCATGTTCACATTGGTGGAAATGTTCATTTGCTGTCCAGCGGTGAACGTTGGTACAGTGGTGCATCAGTGACCGCCATTTTTCAAGTAGTATTTCCACTGACCCCTCACAAGTTTTTGAGCTCCACCAAAGATGGTTGGTGATAGAATGTGACCACTGCAAAATACTTTCAAAACCTTTTTTTTTCCCTGCAGCCGAGATTTTCTTATTGATTGATTTAGCAAGATGCCATACGTCAAATTGATGTTTAATATGTGGGAACTGCTCTCTCATTGTCTTGGCAATTGAAACGTGTCTATCCGTGGCTATGAGGTCGATGTGCATTCCCCTCGATTGTAGATATTCCACTGATTTTATAAAACCTAGTTTCTCCATGGTCACTGAGGATGTACATTGTGTTACCTGCACGACCACCGAACTCACAATTTTCTCACTATCCATGTCCTGAAAGTGGTAGGTGCAGTACTTGGCAGAAAATCCAGGGCTGTCGCACTGTCCATCGCCGGCTAGCCTGAATCGTTTGCCTTCGAATGTACTTGCTAGAGACAATTGTTAAATTTTCCAAGCATCACTAATGGCCGGAAACAGATAATCATGTTGGTATGTGTAGTACAGCGCTTTAGAAATGAAATGGAGTCCCACAAACTGAAAGAAAGCCTCTAACTTTCTAAAACTGGAGCCACTAAAAAGTGATGCAGCTGCACACAGTAGATTGCCTGCTGGCAGTTTCCCCAGCATTGGTTGTGCAGACCATGAGAACCTATGATTTAATCTACAGGCGGCATTTATTTTGACGTTACTGCCTTTTATTTGACGAGTCACATTAATCAATGGCTTCCCTCATACTTTCCCTCTAATGGAATGCACACATTTCAGCATACTTATAATTTCCATCAAACAACTGTCGAATACAATGTATTTGCTCTCTTTCATTAGACTGTCATCCTGCGTCAACGTTGTTTCGGCCTTTGACGTTGTGGAGATTTCAACACATTGGAAAGTAATATCGCTGATATCAAGTTCTGATGCGTCTATGGATGCTGCGGCTGGTTCATTCACTGTCATTTCAACATCTATTACTTCAACATTGATGGGAGAACACAACAATGTCGACAGGTTTTTTGGTGGCAAATTTTTGTTGGGTGTAGATTGTGTAAATTGATCTGCAACTACTTCAGAGCTATCTTCAATACATTCAATAACATCTTCTTGAGGTGGTGCGGTCGCACTGTAGCTATGGTCCAATGCAACTTTGCTGTAGTCTCCAAACACAATTAATTCATGTTCTGGCCATTGGACATGAGCATCTCGAGCCTGAACACGCCTCACCTCAATTAATAGTTCCTCCATAGTGTACACGGTCTGGCAAGCCACATATCTCATTCGCTTCACTGTCTGTGTGTGTATAGTTCTGACACCCACGGGTAACTGGAAGAGAGATTGGAAAAGGGATGTTCAGTTTAAACACAAGATGGAGTGTAGTAGAATTGACTGGAAAAAAACATAAAATAGTCCCCAGCACAAACATTTTTTTAAAGTTATGAACTGTTTGTAACTAACCTTTTTTTGTTTTTTTTTCTTTGCAACTTTTTTGACTCGACCTTCAACATCTGCGCGCTGTAGCTCCGATTCCTTTCCGCATGTCCTCCCTTCCTCTTGCGCTGCAACGACTATATTTTCTGTATCCGCATAGACAGCACGGAATGAGGCTCCATCGTCTCCCTGAAACATAGTACTTAGCATAAAACACATGTGAGGACGAACACACAGGTACATCTCAATAGCCAAATACGATTTAAACATTGTGTGCAACAATGAAACGACAAGTATTCGACCAGTGATGATCTATATCGATGGAACTGTCAGAATCCATACCTCTGGCTCTGCATGGACTGCCATGAATGGTTGTATTGGAGAGGAGGCATCCGCATTTCCCTGAAACACAGTACTTGCATTAGTATGCTTTTCAATATTGGAAACACAACACACACTTGGGGTCGACGGCACAGGTACATATAAAGAGATAACCGCAAATGATGCATTGTCCAAAAGAATCAAGGAATATCCAAATATGATCACATTTCATCGACTTATTTCAATGATTCCTTTACATCTGAATCATCTAAATGAGATGTTGTGATTGTGGTGGAAGCTCCGTCGTCTCCCTGAAACACAGTACTTGGATTAGTATGGTTTTCCATATTGGAAACATAACACACACTTGGGGTCGAACGCACAGGTACATATAAAGAGATAACCGCGAAAGATGCATTGTCCAAAAGAATCAAGGAAAATCCAAATATGATCACATTTCATCGACTTATTTCAACGATTCCTTTACATCTGCATCATCTAAATGAGATGTTGTGATTGTGGTGGAAGCTCCGTCGTCTCCCTGAAACGCAGTACTTGCGTTAATAGGGAAGAAAGTATAGCAAACGGAATCACGTTATATGATCACGCATGATGGAGCTGTCATTATCCATACCCCGTGCTGCTGAAGAATATCTATGGATGTTGCAAATGTAGTGCGCACTTCCGAAAGCTGTTGCGCCGATTCGTATACTTGAATGTCAGGCTCTGCATCAAGTGCAGGGATTGACGCTCCATCAACTGCCTGAAACATAGTACTTGCATTAGTGAGGTTTACAATTGTGAAAACATAACACACACCTGGGGTCGACAGCACAGGTACATATCAACGGCTAACCACGAATGAAACATTGTGTAGAACAATCAAACGACAAGAATTCCAGCTCTGATGATGATGCTCGATGGAGCTGTCAGTATCCATACCTCCTGATGTTGAAAAACATCTAGAAATGTTGTAGATGTGGCGGACGCTTCAGCATCTCCCTGAAAGACAGTACTTGCATTAGTATGGATAACACTAATTATAACTGAAAACAAACACCAGTGGACGATAACTAAGGTGTATATCAATTGGAAAGCAGTAACCAAACATTCGGTAAAATAATTACACGATAGAATAAAACTATTACTTGACATGCATAGTATATAGCGGATTAGCCTAGTAAGATTACCTGATACGCGCTAGAAGTGGTTGATTACTGCGACCACGTCAAGGATGTAGAATGTTCTTGCTTCAGATTCAAGGGATAGTCAAGAAGTTGTAAAGGTCAATTAATGATTGATAATGAAATGCCAATATTAAAAATAGCCATGTAAACCGACAGAATACTTGAAAAATGCTCAATACAGCACAGTTCCCTGTTCCCATATATAAACATTGCGTTTGTGGGTTATGAAATCGAAAAAGAATATATTGAGAAATGTCATTATTCAAAAAACTATACACTCATATCAATATCGAAATTATTACAAGGGATAGAACGCCTACAATATCAATTAATCCATTCGGCTACACACTACCGCAAGGCCGAAAGCATAAATCCGGACACTTGACTCACCGGTGGCGGAATGTGGATGAATAGAGTGGGAATAGCGTTTTCACGCAATTTCCGTGTCGTTCGCCGTTTATTCTTCTTTGTTACCCAAGAAGTTGTGTACATGTCAAAGGAAAAGTGCCGGCTGCAGATGCGGTATCGATCACCCCTCTTGTCCTCTAAGACTTGTTGGACTCTACTTTTCAGCTCATCCAGTGGATATCCGCAATGTCTGACCCATTCTCTTATTCGATCAACAGTTTTCGGGAATACATGCATTGTAGTTCCTTCAGATTTCGCATGGGTCTTCGAAGGGCAACCGCTAATCGAACAGGCAGGCATTGTTGATAAATCTGAAAAGTAAATATCGACATTATTATACAATCTTCAAGAATAAAGATTTGATACAAAAGTAAATGAATCATACAATGATCAATGCAAGGTTTGTTTTGGTCGCAGGAACTGTACCAGTTTTGTGCTGCTTAGTATTTGCATAAGTTGCAGAAATGTATAATTGATGTGACGGAAATCTGAACATGTGACTCGTCCCTTGGATGTTCTGTCTTGCACGAGAAGGAAATATGCTTACATTATAGACTGGACCCCCGAAGGATGCAATTCAATGACAATAGACACAGATGAAAATAAATAGATCTATTGATAGCATAGCAATGGAAACTCAAGTCAATACCAATGAGACCAATGAACATAGCACTATTGTGTACTCTACTCAAAAATAGATAGAAATTTAAAAATCTGCGAAATATGACCAGGATACATGGCCTTACCTTGACCAACAAACAGTTGGATTCAGCAAGCAGAGCAGTATGTTGCGGGAGAATAGGTGGATGGCCACAGGTAGCGCACTGATGGGTATGCTCGAAGCGGTCACAGAAGTTCACGGATAGCACGACGACAAGCAGATTAGCATAGATCTCAGTGGTTCCCAGGTAGCACGTTCAGGAGTTGACTTGCAAAGCACAAAGATGTTCTCATGAGACATATCGAGTGGTTTTTAAAGTATTAGAAACTGGGTTGTGTTTGTGAATGAATGACGTATGTATGTCGTGGTATTATGGGGGCGGCCTGCTTGAAGGGGAGGACTGCCTGGAGACACGGGGTCTGAGGAGGCCATGTGACCGATGGCCCCTTGGCATGGGACACCTTTTGAAGTGTACATGTAGTTTGGCACCTTGGCCGTTTGCGCCCGTCACAGCCCCCCATGCCAGCGCGCATCCACCGGCGCGAACTGCCTTTGATACAGGGGGGTGGGATGGATGGCCCTGGGGCGTGCAGATAAGGCACAGAAAGACTGCTGAATGGAGACACACTTATGTGGATTGCAGGGGGGCGGCCTGCCTCAGGGGAGGCCTGCCTGGAGACACGGGGTCTGAGGAGGACATGTGAACAATGGCCCCTTGGCGTGGGACACCTTTTGAAGTGTACATGTAGTTTGGCACCTTGGCCGTTTGCACCCGTCACAGCCCCCCATGCCAGCGCGCATCCACCGGCGCGAACCGCCTTTGATACAGGGGGGTGGGATTGATGGCCCTGGGGCGTGCAGATAAGGCACAGGAAGACTGCTGAATGGAGACACACTTATGTGGATTGCAGGGGGGCGGCCTGCCTCAGGGGAGGCCTGCCTGGAGACACGGGGTCTGAGGAGGCCATGTGAACAATGGCCCCTTGGCATGGGACACCTTTTGAAGTGTACATGTAGTTTGGCACCTTGGCCGTTTGCGCCCGTCACAGCCCCCCATGCCAGCGCGCATCCACCGGCGCGAACCGCCTTTATATCAATATACAGTATGTCGCCTTTATATCAATGATAGTATATCGTTGCTTATCAATAACAAATGCCACATACCGGAGAATCTTGTGAGCACAGACCCACACTTCAACCGGTGTATTATAGTGGTCAAGACTGTATAATCGAATGGTAAATGTTTGTATAGATATATGTGTGACTTTTATAGAGACATAACCTACTGAAAGACTTTGAACAAGTGTGTTTTAGTGCATGCATTATCGATAATATGTTATGTTAGCTTAGATAGATAGTGACCACCCTGCTTCACAGCAACCAGACCTTCACCCATTCGGAGCACAGATGTCTGACGTCCATCCTTGAATGGAGACACACTTGATTCATTTAAAAAATCGAGACAAACGTTGTTAAAATATATGTGGTGTTTTATTTTGTATCTTATTTTCATGACACAAAAATACAAGACTTTAAAGATTATACAGGTCAGGTTGCAGCACAGCAAGAGAAAATCCCCTGTACTGACCGCTGTCACTCGGGAACGTTTCTCTAATGGCACAAACGGCACAGGCGGGTATCACTCTTCGAACGCGGTGTCCAAGCCTCCCGTGAAGCCACCATGTAAAGGAACGATAGGCCACCAGCTTGTACCACCTGTGAAAAGGAATGAAACAAACTGTTTTTAAATGACCAAGATAAGTTTAATAAACGTTTGTTGTCAATGACAATTCTTGTAACTAATGGCATTTTACACGGACAAATGCTATCTAGACAATGCACACTATTCAACGACTTACATGCGTTACACTGATATGTAGATGTAATTTTGGATATAGTAGAAGACTATGAAACAGGAGTGGCATGACAAGCAGAGTATACTTACTCGTTACTCGGATTACGAGGACAAACAGTTGCTCGAAGTTCGTGCATAAGCACCATCATTATTCTCAACACGGCCCGTGTGAGGCAGGCTGCCTTGAAGTCTGGCAGCTCGGTGATGCATTGCGGTCGTGGCTCGCCTTCCGAAATGTAAGCCAGGCATCCCGAGTTTTCTCGGCAGCAGCAGTTCTCGTCCTCAGTTGGCATTAGCTCGCACCGATTGCATGTGCACCAGGTGGAGACGCCGTCCATTCGACTAGGCCCAGGCTCTTCATCTGTTGATTGGTCCTGCCAACTGCCGTCCGAATCCCCATCGTTTTCGCGTGCTTCCCTTTCCAGTAGTTCCTCCTCGGTATACTCGGGCTCGTACATGCAGGGCATTATTGTACCCATTGTGTGTTAAACAAACTAAAATAATTTATAGGGGTGGTACTGGTATCTGTTCACACGGGCTACAAGTGGCGAAGGTAGCTGACCAGAGCACTGAAACGAGTCACAGAATACTCAAAGTAACACAGAGAGAGGAATGGAATCGAAAATCGGCTGCTGTGTGTTGTGAAACGGTCTGTTTATACTTATTGAGGAGAGAGGCGTCCTGCCATTTCCATGGCGACACGTCATTAGCTGAAGCGCAGCAAATGTTGACACGAGACGTGCTTTGGCGTTGGGAAATGGGCAGTACGAGTCTGCTGATGACAGGCTCAGGGGCGGGGGAATTGATTTAGTGCCGCAAAAGCAGGTCAGCCAGGGCGATCGGGGAAAAGATAGGATTATCAGAAAATGGCGGCTCCCTGGTGCTTGTTTTCGCGTGCGTTTAATGGACGAAAACTCGGGTAAGGTCCATAGGAAAGTTTTCTAAAATCGAGCCACTTAGGCTTAAAAAAACATGGCCGACCCGTAGGGACAATAACATTTTTTACTAGACCATGCCTTTAAGTCAGTTCTTGAGGTACAGATGTATCATCTCAGAAGAAGGTGAATATGAATTGAAAGCAAGTGAACTCAGAGAAAAGATTATCAAGAGAGGATACGACAATGAAATATTGAGTAAACACGCAACGACAGTCAAGACCATCACAAGACAAGAATCACTTACGACAAAAGAAAAAACATCAAGACTGATTTGGTATATGTCACCACCTACTCACAACAAAGTAGTACAATAAAGAAAATAGTTAAAAAGAATTGGGAAATATTGTCCCAGGATGCGACATTGGCCAAGTTATTTCCATCACCTCCATTATTTGCATACAACAAAAGCAGATCATTGAAGGATCATTTGATCAAATTTGACTTCAGTCAAAGATACTGTTCAACAAAAGAAATATACAGGGGGACCATACCGTGCACCAACTGTAGTTCCTGCAACAATGTGATGAAAGGTAATTCTATTAATCATCCCCATACTGGACAAAACATTTCTCTAAAACACACTTCTGCTTGTGACATTAAGAATGTCATATATCTATTAAATGTCCGAGTGGGCTATAGTATATTGGATTAACAACCAAGAAAGCAAAAATCCGTTGGGGTGAACATAAGTCAAATATTCGAAATCATACAACTAAATCTCCAGTAGCCCAACACTTTGATGCTGCAAAACAATCTATAGCCCAAATCTAGTTTGTAATCTTGGAGCATGTTAAATTACCAAAAAGAGGAGGCAACATCTCCAAATTATTACAACAAAGAGAAATATTCTGGATCGAGACGCTCGACACAATGAATCCCAGAGGGATGAATTTAGATTGGGACCTTAATTGTTATCTATAGACATCCTCATTAGATAGAGATGGACTTGATTGTGTGACCTATTGAAATGTGATGAATTTTTCATATAAAGATTTTTGTGAGTGACGCACTGTGATCTTTTGAGTATTTAAGAAACATTCTTGAGATTGTTGTAAATCATACTGATCCACTTGTCTATTGATTGTAGGGTTATGCGATGTATAAGAACAGTAGAACTGTGTACTTGCCTGATGAAACATCTAATGAAATAAGATTAATAATGGTTAAAGATTGAACTAGGATTACCAGCCCGTAAAATCTAGGGTTTATAAGCCTTAAATGACCTGATTGTGCAGTACTATTCAACTATTCTATGGCGAATTGATAGTAACCACGATATTTTGCTGAATTGTGCCATAACATACACAACAAAAATGTTGTGTCACTCCTAGTGGATATACCCACTGTTAGACAGGAGCTTACATTGAGTTAAAGTAACACCTGGGTTCCCCCAAAATGGCGCCCAAACCGGCACACAACAGCACAGCTTCAACAAAACAAATGACTAGCTCTCGCAGTTGCTTAGCGACACGCGCTGCAGCTCGGCATCTGTGAACATCACAGCGAGCAGGAGCTCGTGTAATACAGATGCACGAATAACAGCTTCGTAAAGGTAAGAATTGCTTTTCGCGTACCATCGCAAATTTAGCAGAACGATTTGAGTCATAGCTAAACCCAGCACCGTAGAACTAATCTAATCGCTGTTATCGTAGTCTGTCGGGGAAAGCTAAAGTAAAAATGAAAACCATTACGGGTCGATCGGCAAACCTCCAACACCTCAAGAACATGGCAGCACGGCAGCAGTGATTTATACTGTGCACACCTATAAGGTAGGGAATGGAATGTCCACCCTCTATGTTTGGTGATAACACAGACCTTTTATTAAAGGATACAAAGTCAAGTAGATATACCCAAATAAATCAGACTACTTTGTACTGGAAATCAAAACAGGTAACATAATTTAAGATATATATATACAGTTCTATGTGGTGCCACTGTTACCTTTAAATTGAATTGTAATGCACCAACTGCTGACAGGTATTAAAAAGCATTTAAAATATTAGGCAAGGGTTAACTTTATAAAACATTACTGTAGATAGGCAGGTAATAATAAGAACATATGCAGGATGCTTTCTTTAGGATACAAATGCAATACTGTGTGAGAGTCCCCCCACCAGGGCAACCTGTAAGGCAAAGGTAAGGTGTACTTTACGTTGTACATTACAGCCCAGTCCAAATATGTTCATTAATAGTCTGCTTCTCTTTCTACAGATCCCAATGCACCAAAGTACCTGGAAAGCCACAGGAGAACAGGATCCAAGACAAATGTGGGACCCCTGGATGAATCGTGAGGATGGAGGATGCTCTTCCTCGTCACATTACCTTGGGGGCCTTGAAAGGCAAAGTGATGCAGTTTCTTGATTTTACTCGATGATGGACTCCCCTTGGAAGAAGGGGCCTGTAGGATGTGGGGGTCGAGCAGGAGAAGGGAACCAAGCAGTGTCTGAAAGGCAGCAATGCAGGTCTGTCATGGTGGTCTCCAATGTCGGGTTGCTATGTCGACTGTGGATGTCCCATGAGAATAAAACTTGCTGTGGACCTCGACAAGGCTTGGTTTTAGACGATAAGCCCTTTGGTAGTTGTTGAGGGCTTTCGGTGGTGACAAGTGCAGTGGCAGAAGAAGGTGTTGTATTTACGGATCTTGTGGTTTACTGCCTTTTGGCTCTTTGGTGCTGCAGCGTGGACCTCAGGATGGCTTCTAGAGACCTGAACACATCCACTGGTCTGGACTGCAGACCCTCACTAATAATGGACCCTCAAAACATTTTCTTTGAATCGTGGTGGCGGAATCTATACCGGCAGACACTCATCTGCAGGCAGCAACCCTGGACCTCCTTCAGCTTGAGAAGGTGGCCAGATGTCAGGGCAGCGGTTCCACTTGAAGGATTATTTGGTTAGTTGGAACCCTGGCAGCTCTGGGTTTTGGGCAGCAGTTTGCCAGGTTACCCCCTCCTCCGGGTGATACTCAGCAGCTTGACTCCAAGTGGTTACGAACATTCCTCCAGACCATGGGCAACACAAATGGACTTCTTGGATTCAAGATGTCCAGGCACTGTTGTTATGGACCCACAAAGATCCCTTCTCCGGGTGGCAGACTCAAGACTGACTTCCAGGACACTTGAGTGAAGAGCAGCAGTTGCACAATGTTCACTCATTGCTACGGGAAGAAGTCACCTATCCAGGTCCTTTCTGGTCAGTCCTTGAGTCAGTACAACAGCCTTTGGATTTCATGGAGAACTGCAGCTGCAGACTTCTTCCTCCAGCTGGACCCAGGATACATGCTTAAGATGACTTCAGCGTCTGCTTCAGGTTTCTTTTTTCAGCTTCTGGCAAAGGAGGTGAGTGTGAGATCCCCTGTTATACAAAATAATCCCGATTCACTCAGGCTGAACCAGGCTTAGCCAGCCAATCACACACAAGTGCATTCATGCAGGAAGCTCCTACTCAGGCTCCCAGACATCCAGGCCATTCACCCAAAGCCAGACACCCACAATGCTGGATGTGGGTTTGGGGCACCTCCACAGCCTTTCAGAGCACTGCACTGCATTAATTCCAGTGTCAGTCAAGGTTGTATCAGGCATTGTGTCACACAACCAAACCAGACACCCACAACACAGAATGCATATTCACTCCATACTCCATTCATACATGCTCCGCCCCAAGGGTGTACCCACAACAAGCGGTCCCCAGGAAGGCTCCAAACAGTCTGGCAAGAGGCAGCCCCTGAGCCATATATGGTCCTTCCACCCAACATCCATTCCGGGTGAAGGGAACAGAACCAGGGCTTCTCAGAACTCTAAGAAACAAGGGAGAAAGGAAAAGGAAACCAACAATCAACAAAATGAAGAGCTACAATGCCTGGGGTCCAGACTTGACTCCTTTGCAGAAAAACACACAGAGAACACCAACAAAGATGTGGTAGGACAAGGACGGCGAGGCCTGTCCTCCGAAACCATTTACATCACAGTCTGAATTCAATCAGCACACCTACATACATTTGACCTTCCCTCAAAGTGTGCATTTGATCAAACAGGCTTCCCCAAAGGTGCATAGCCTTCCCTCAAACTGTGTCAATACATTTGACAAGAATTTCAAATGCTCATGTGTGTCAGCTACTGTGATCAACCAAGTCATGCATGAGCATGCATTCAATCTGCACACCTAAAACATATGTCCTTCTCTTAAAGTGTGGTAATCAATTCAAGAAGAAATTCAAGTTATTGTGTATCAAGTGCACTTAGCCAAGTTATGTATGGGTGTACATTCTATCAACCAGGGCATCTCAAAGATATTTGCCCTTCACTTAAAATGTGACATTAAATTTTACAAGAAATAAAAGTGCTTGAGTGTGTCAGCTACTAATGGACCTGAAAGTGTGCTAATACATTTGACAAGAAATGTAAATGCCCATGTTTGTCAGCAAATCTGCTCAACATTCAATCCACCAGCACTCCATAAAGACTGTTTCCTTTCACTCCAAGTATGCTAACATATTTGACAGGAAATTGAAATAACAGTGTCGGCCAATGCGCTAAACCAAGTACTTTGTACATGTGTGTGTACAATCAACCAGCACACTCCAAAGGCACTTGCCTTTCCCTCAAACCATGTTAATATATTTGACAAGAAATGTAAATGCTTGCCTCAGTTTCTATGCGCATGAGTGCACGTACAAACAATTAGCATTATCCAACGTAATTTTCCCTTCCCTCAAAGTTTATCAAGTAAGTTCTGTCAGCTAATGTGCTCAGTCAAGACATGCAGGAGCACGTGGCCAGTCAAGCCACTCCAGTGCAAATTCGTCCTCTGTCCAGTCACGCAGTGTATTGCACCACCCACCCAATATGCCTGGAACTAATGGCAGTGCCCAATTCATCAACAAGACTCTGAAAAAAAAAGTTTCACCAGCTCAACCCAAAGAATTAACCTAATACTTTTTAAAGTCATTTTAAGTGTGTGTGGAAGTTACTGCGTTCAACCAGATGGAGCACGAGCTTACATTTACTCAAGCCACCCCAGCAGTAAATGCAAGCAAATTGCTCGGAGCACGTGTTGCCCAGCCTGCCTATTGCTGTGAAATACATACAATCAAAACAAAAATCACCCACCTCCCACTCTGAAAGATTTCCATTGACTGCTGAAAAGCTCTAGAAGTAAGTACGTTGTATAAGGCTGTATCACAATCTTGGCGGTATCCCGGTGGTAAATCTGCCAGGATACTGCCATTTAAATGGAATTACTGCAACTCGGTCTGGCGCTATAAGAACCGGATCCTGAGTTGCGGTGCGCAGGGGGCTGGCTGTCAGTCCCCATTCCCATTGCTGCCATTGGACCCAATGGGTCATTCTGGGCGCTATTACTGCGGCGCTATCAGCGCCGCAGTGATAGCGCTGCAAATGGGTAAAAAGTGACAAGATTTACCTAAAGCAAAAATCTGGAAGTAAATCTCCCACTTTCGGCTCAAACTCGGGATTAGGCGAAAAGGTAATGAAGAGGTAATAGCGTTACCGATGCATTTTTGCCACGCTGCCCGAGCCGTGAGGACTCCCATAGACAGGTAAATCTGCCTATGCAAACACAATTACCCAAGTCGTCCTGTTACGCCAGTTACACATGATGAAGATTCGAGACTGGAGAATAAGATGTTGCACTTCTCTGATGAATCCCTGTTCGAGTGAGTGAGACTTAATTCATACTGTTTTAAAGCCTTGCATTATGTTCAATTTACTTGTGAAACGCTAATGAATAGAATGTGCGCCTCCTCCAACAATGGGAGCCAAAAGTGCATAACACAATGAGCCTCATTACACGGATGGCGGTGGACCAAGGTGCTATTAGCACCTTGGTCCATGCCGGTAAAATACCGGCACCGCCTTGTTGGAAAGGGGATTTACCGCCCTATTCCAAGGTTGGTGGGGTGGTAATTCCCCCTTCCGCCATTGCCCTTCCCCATTCCCATTTTTGCCCCATAGGGCTCAATGGGAATGGGGAAGGCGCTAATTAAGGTACTGCAAATTGCGGTACCGTAATTAGCTCCCTGGTCCCTTTGCCGGTTGGTTTTTAATGCCTGCAAAAAGCTACGAGGTCCCTTTGCGGGTTGGGGAATTTAACGCCTGCAAAAAGCAGGCGTTAAATTCCCCAACCCGCAAAGGGACCTCGTAGTAAGGCGGTAAGGGTTTACCGGTACCGGTAAAATACCGGTACCGGTAAACCCTTACCGCCTACCGTGTAATGAGGCCCAATGACTGCTGTCCTGTCACGTAACCATAATTCTATGAGTAATTTATTTAAAAAATGTACTTGAGACTGAATGTTGTTTTTTCCACTCTGCTTCCATATTCTTTGTAGCCTTATCAAAAGAATGTTTTCTGATGGGTGACCTAAGAGGGGGAACGTTCAATTGCATAATACTTAACATACATCATTTTAACGTAACCACAGTGCTTTAATGTCCTTGCAAATGAGTATTTATCTGTGTTTGTAATCTCCCTTAATGGGCCAGAAGGTTGTATGCAGAGAGGTATTTGCTGGCATGAGGGCAACGTCTCTAGAATATATTGTTGCCACACCATTGCTAACGTCAGCCAATGGCTAAGGCTAAATTAAACCGCCGACTGTGCTGTTCTTTGATACCGAACGCAGTTCCGAGAAGCCACTCTAGTCCGTTAGCCTTTTTGCTGAATAGTTAGTTACTTAAGAGGGACATCTAAACAGGCGGGTGTATTTAAAGTCGTACCTTTTGACTTCTTGTCTACTCAATTTAACAAGAGGCCACACAAAAGGTCACGACTTCAGTTACTGATCAGATTCCAACAATGACGGATTCACAATCAGCAGTGAATTGGGAGAAGCTCTAGGGTCTTGTTCCGATGGTGGGACGCACAGGCTCGAATAATATGTCAGGTGATACTTGGCAAATGCAAAATGCAAAAAACGTTTATTTTCAGTAGTGCAGGGGCGTTTGAGCTACGAATACGTGCTTTGCAAAGAGTCACAAAGTAAACACATGACACAACGGAAATGTACACACGTACTTGAGCATTAATTTACCCTTAAGTTTCTCACAACGGAAGACCACCTAACTTTCAGAAAACGACTGAAAACCTGGCTATTCAACTCACTGAGACAAGCATAAACACGTGCACCCCCACACACCTTACTCTGGGAACAGAGCAAACATGGGACGATACGGATTGAAAAACCAACAATGAAACCACCACACACCCAGAGCCAAACAGAAACCTACTAACCACCACCTCCTTTTTCCATGCCCGCATACCTCTCATGTACTACACACGCCCAAGAGGGTCAGCAAAATTATACACAGAAAAGAAAACACGCACACCCACACCCACCACTAACCAGGCCACAAAACCAAACAGTTGCAAACAACAAACAACCGAGACACTGAATGCTACCCGTCAGGACAAAACAAGCCCAGTGCGCACAACAGAGCACACCCAGAAAGCTCACACGCACAGACACCAGTTCCTCCTGGTTCTAGAAGAATCAACAGAAGAGCACAACCACTATCCGATCCCTCTTTTCTCACTAACCAAACCCACCCACTTTTCTTACAGAGCCACGTGAGCTCCTGGAGACCATGCAAATGGCAGCAGTGCACGGTATAAATCCTCAGAACATAATATAACATTGCATGATTTATGCTGCGCGATTTCAAAATGCGATAGCAGACAAACATTTCCGGCCACTATATTGCAAGCTGTTTGAAGTTGCCCCATTATCAGAGGGACGTTTCAAACAGCACTAGGAACACAACGATTAGGTGACAGTGATCATTTTCTTTCACAATTCAAATTCAGCATATATTTGCCGTGATGAAGGACCTTGCCCTGTCCAGGGCTAGGGGCATCTGCAAATGTTTTGGAACATATTAAAAACAATCACATCTTATTACGTTCTCTGAATATCTTTAGCAACATTTACAGAGAGTATCACAGAGCAATAAATTATACTATGATTTACTTGGAAATGTAACAAAATGTCACCCCCAGAATTCCGACTCCCGAAAATTTTGATTTTTTTTCCAACCCCCTTACACCACATTTATATGTGTGGGGTGTTGGGGGGGATCTCCGCCTGCATATGTATGTGGTGTAAGGGGTGATAAAAAAATAAAACTAAAAAAGTCACAATTTTCACCCATCGGACTTCTACGGGTCGCAGTGATCACATAGATCCTTACTTAAACCATATATGATTTTTAGGGTGTGCAGCCCTCACTGACTACTAGCTAGCCTTGTTCCCTTGTTCAGTGAGAGTGCCTAGTGCGTGGACACTTTCAGAGGGTTTGCACCCTACTCACAACCTTTTATTCGTAAGTAATATTAATTACCAGCACTACACACTGTCAGGCCGATTCATGGAATAATTAGCGCGGCGCAAGTGGGCAAAAACGTGCGAATCGCAGTGGAATAGCGAAAATCGCAGTGCAAGTGCGAAAATCGCACGAAAAGCAGCGCACGTCGATTCATGGAAGTCCGTGCGCGAGAAAACCAGCGGATGTGCGATAAAAAAGTGCGCGGCGCAAGTTGGCGCACAGGCCATCTAACAGCGTGCGCCAGGTCACAGCGAAAATCGCACAGGCCACAGTGAAATTCGCACATAGCGCGGCGCACGCAACAAAAGTAGGCGGAACACGGGCGGAACACTCGGAATGGGGAACAACTTGCCAAAACGTGGGCGTCACGGGGGAAGTACAGGGCACAAGTGCGCGGAACGCCCACACGCTCGCCTACAACACGTATTCATGGAATAGAATAGGGGAAAAAAGCGCACGCTCAAACCAGCGCACAGGCACAAACACGACCGCCACAAGAAAGCAGGCGGTAGCGTCTCTGCGGCTGTAAGAAATGTGCGCCAAAAGGTGCGCCAACAAATAGCACCTATATACTGCCATGATGAATGTCCTATACTGTGGCCCTCCAGGAAAAATGACGTGCAAAGGGGTACCCACAAACACGGACACCCGCTGATGAAAAATACGTGTGCGTGTATACCGGGGTGCGCGGGAAGTCTCACACGCGATTTCAGCAGGGTACGTGTATCACAGGGGTTCGCGTGAAGTTATTCACGCGATCGGGCCTGGGGGAGCGGGCTATGTGTATTTCAGGGGTTCGCGTGAAGTTTTTCACGCGATCGGGCCTGGGGGAGCGGGCTACGTTTATTTCAGAGGTTCGCGTGAAGTTTTTCACGCGATCGGGCCTGGGGGAGCGGGCTACGTGTATTTCAGGAGTTCGCGTGAAGTTTCTCACGCGATCGGGCCTGGGGGAGCGGGCTACGTGTATTTCAGGGGTTCGCGTGAAGTTTCTCACGCGATCGGGCCTGGGGGAGCGGGCTACGTGTATTTCAGGGGTTCGCGTGAAGTTTCTCACGCGATCGGGCCTGGGGGAGCGGGCTACGTGTATTTCAGGGGTTCGCGTGAAGTTTCTCACGCGATCGGGCCTGGGGGAGCGGGCTACGTGTATTTCAGGGGTTCGCGTGAAGTTCCTCACCCGATAGGGCCTGGGGGAGCGGGCTACGTGTATTACAGGGGTTCGCGTGAAGTTTCTCACGCGATCGGGCCTGGGGGAGCGGGCTACGTGTATTCCAGGGGTGCATGAGAAGTTCCACACGCGAATAGCCTGGGCGCGTGTATTTCAGGGGTGCGCGGGAAGTTCCACACGCGAATAGCCTGGGCGCGTGTATTTCAGGGGTGCGCGGGAAGTTCCACACGCGAATAGCCTGGGCGCGTGTATTTCAGGGGTGCGCGGGAAGTTCCACACGCGAATAGCCTGGGCGCGTGTATTTCAGGGGTGCGCATGAAGGTCCACACGCGAATAGCCTGGGCGCGTGTATTTCAGGGGTGCGCGGGAAGTTTTACATGCGAATAGCCTGGGCGCGTGTATTTCAGGGGTGCGCGGGAAGTTCCACACGCGAATAGCCTGGGCGCGTGTATTTCAGGGGTGCGCGGAAAGTTTTACACGCGAATAGCCTGGGCGCGTGTATTTCAGGGGTGCGCGGGAAGTTCCACACGCGAATAGCCTGGGCGCGTGTATTTCAGGGGTGCGCAGGAAGTTTTACACGCGATTTCAGCACGGTACGTGTATTTCAGGGGTGCCAGGGAGTCCCACATGTGATTTGACAGTGTGGGTCCTCCCAGGTGTACCCTGTACACCCTCCACGGCCCCTGCAGGCAGCCCACACCACAGGGGACTACCCTGCATCCCTGGTCATGTCCCGCAGGCAGCCCACCCAACATGGGCATGCCCCCCAGCAAAGGCACATGTCTCCTTGAACTAATGAACACCAACTCATGTCCCCCACCACCCCCACCCCCCAGCACTGTGGGGCACCTGCCAGCAGGCCCCCACCCATGTCCAACTCATGTCCCCCACCACCCCCACCCCCCAGCACTGTGGGGCACCTGCCAGCAGGCCCCCACCCATGTCCAACTCATGTCTCCCACCACCCCCACCCCCCAGCCACCAGGGTCACCCTCCACCAGGCCCCCACTCATGTCACCCACCACCCCCACCCCCCTGCCACCATGGGCAGACTCCAGCAGGCCCCCACTCATGTCACCCACCACCCCCACCCCCAAGCCACCAGGGTCACCCTCCAGCAGGCCCCCACTCATGTCTCCCACCACCCCCACCCCCCAGCCACCAGGGTCACCCTCCACCAGGCCCCCACTCATGTCTCCCACCACCCCCACACCCCAGCAGTGCAGGGGCAGCCTCCACCAGGCCCCCACTCATGTCTACCACCACCCCCACCCCCAGCCACCAGGGTCACCCTCCACCAGGCCCCCACTCATGTCTCCCACCACCCCCAACCCCCAGCCACCAGGGTCACCCTCCACCAGGCCCCCACTCATGTCTCCCACCACCCCCACACCCCAGCAGTGCAGGGTCACCCTCCACCAGGCCCCCACTCATTTTGATGGCTTTTCCTTGCGCGAGGGCGTTCTTGAGGGCGTTACTGCCGCTGCTGCAGGGTCGCTGCGATACTCTGCGCCACGGCTGGTTTGGGAGCCTAAAATCCATGAATACACTGTGCGCGGAAATCGGTTTTAGCGCACTTGCCTGGCGCAGACAATCGCACGCGGACACTCTGCGCCAGCCGCTTGCGACACTTTTCTGCGAAATTCTATGAATTACCCTGTGTGCTGTGCCCACTCACAGACTACTCAGCTCATACCAGACAACTGTCCCATACAAACATCTATTATTCAGCACGAACAACACACAGCAGTGCATGTATTAAATAAAGTATTAACAGTAATATAAACATTTTTAACCCACACATCCCCTGTTGAGTATGCACCCTTCCTAGTGTCTTCACATGCTCCAATTGCTAATGTTATAAAGCACCCATCTGCCACTATTAGTGGCCTCGCTCTGCGTGCATCACTAACAACCTACACAGCACACAGTGTCAGTTATCACATATACACTGAGCATAGTTCAACATTAGATAACTGTCTGGAGAGAGACTCGGAACCATCCTTGGATAAGTTGATGAGGTAGGTACAGAATGCAGACCAAACATTTTCAGAGTTGAAGTATTCCTCCTCGCAAGTCTGAGTCCAGTTGATTGCCGTCCGCCACATTTCAAAGGTGGGAGGGGAGGGGTGCTTCCAGCATTGTAACACACATTTCTTAGCCACCATACAGCTGACATTGAGAAACATGGCCATTTTCTTGGTACTGTCGCTTCTCCAAACTCCAAACAATACACCAAACAGATCGGGGTCAGCCGTGGCACCCACAATATCAGAGAGAGCCTGTAGGATTTCATCCCAGAACCGGCTAAGTTTGGTGCAGCTCCAGAACATGTGGATCTGGTCGGCACGTTCATGGTGGCACCTACAACAGGCCTGTACATGGTTCCTAGTGAACTTTGCAATTTTATTGGGCATGTAATATAATCTGTTTAATAGCTTATATTGCATACAGCGAAACCTGAAATTGAGGGCGACATGGCGAGTGTGGGAGCAACATTCCCTCCATGTGTCATTTGATATCTCAGTGCCCAGTCATCAACCCATTCCTCGCATGCAATAGGTGGTTGGTCAGGAGATTTGGCTAACAACATTTTATACAGGGCCGAGACCACGCCCGGGCATCACCGGAGTTAGCTATTTAGGCTATTTCAGGCGTGTCCAGGGGTTTGTTCGGGTAGGATTGCCACATGGCCCGAACCGTGGTGCGAAGCCTGTAGTACTGCAGCATTTCCTGCACCGGCCCTGAGTGCCCAGGACGCCACGTTTGTGGAGTGATAAACTTCCCCACTGGGAACAGATCCGTCAAGGCCTGATAGCCCAGTGCTAACCAGCGCTGGGCCAGGAGTTCCTCGGGGGTGTGCTCGTACCCGGGAAAACCCCAGATGGGGAACCATTTATAGTAGGGGCAGAGGTTAGGTTCAGTAGCTGATTCCATACCATTAAGGTGGTTGCAACGGAGTTGGAGGGGGTGTCTACCTCGTATTTACGATATAGGATCAGTGACATGACATTTACATCGGTCGCTGGCAGTTTCTCTAACTTGACATGAGGCAGAAAGGATGACCTTGGGTACCAGTACGTAGCATATTGAGCTTGTGTCCCTATCCATTATAATACCAGGTTGGGTGCGGTGAAGCCACCCCTCTCATAAGGCAAGGTCATATATATATACACTTTTTACGGACCGCACCGGCATGCCATAGGAATTGCGCACACATTCTATGTATTCTGTCTAAGTATTGTTTCCCGGGCCATACCGGTATGTTTCCTAGATCAATTTAGGGACCAGGACCATCTTGACCAGTGAGAGTTATCCAGACAGCGAGAGGGGTAAGAAGCGCCACCTCAGTAATTTGGACTCAGCATATTGTGAAGACGCACCATAGTTTTCAGCTAGCAGGGTCGAGTTAGCCAAGGAGACTTGGACTCCCAAATATTTAATGCCTCCCGGGGACCAGCATAGGGGCTATTCGCATATGGGTTGTTTGGGTATGCTCGTAAGCGGGAACATCTCGGATTTAGAATAGTTTATCATGAAGCCAGCGAGGGTGCCTATTGGCGTTACATCGCGCAGGATGGGGTCCAGGTGAGTAGCAGGGTATCTAACATACAGCAATACATCGTCTGCATAGAGAGATATTATCTCCGGGGTGTCCTTTAGTCATATTCCCTTGCGGGCATGCCGCGCTCAAATATAATCTGCCAGGGGTTCAATGACCAGTGCAAAAAGAATGGGGGAGAATGGGCAACCTTGTCGGGTGCCACTGAGTAATGTGAAGGGTGCCAATGTTAAGGAGTTGACCAGGACCATAGCTGTGGGAGACGTGTACAGTAATTTGATAAATCCAATCATATTTGGGCCCCCACCCATCCTCCCGAGGACCTCCCACATATAGCGCCATGAGACCATATCGAAGGCTTTCTGGGCGTCCAGTGTGATTGCCACGGCATCAATATTTTGATCGATCCTGGACATGATGTTGAAAAGGCGACTGATATTGAGTGCAGTTGACCGCCCGGGCACAAAGCCAGCCTGGTCCTCCTGCACAAGATGTGGCATGATCGACAGGAATCTATTCACTATGATTTTGGCAAATATCTTTGTGCCCAAGTTCATTAATGACAGGGGCCTGCAGGAGCTGCAGTCATCACTGGGTTTTCCAGGCTTAAGAAGAATGGTTATGAGTTCTTTCTGCAGTGAAGGGGGGAAGGATGGACTCCCAGAGTGATTCAGACCAGACCTCAAGCAGTCTAGGTGCCAACAGCGCCACATTCTCCTGATAGAATTCAGAGGTAAGGCCATCAGGTCCGGGGGCTTTGGCCTTCGGAAAATCCATAATGGCCTTGACTATTTCATCTAACGTGATTGGGTCATCTAACTTCTCTTTGGTTGCTTGAGATTATGCATGTCATGGGTGCCTGGTCAAGGAACTCACGTATATCTTCTATACTATGTTCCTGATGCGGGTTGTACAGTTCAGTCCAGAACTGTGTGAAAACCTCCAGTATCTGATGGTCCGCTCATTTTTGGGTGCCCTGCGCATCCTTGATGCACTCGATCTGAGAGTGACCCCCCCTCAGTGTGCACCAATCTAGCTAGTGTCCTCCCAGGCTGCTCGCCCTCCCCATATTTCCTAGCAGCGCGAGGGCGGGAAAAGTAACATATTACTCGCAAAGCGTGAGACTCAAACACCTCCAATTCTTCCCTGATCTGTGCTAATTTAGCAGGGGAAGCCACCATCTCGAAATCCGGCTCCAAATCTTTGAACTTGGCCTCAGAGCGGAGCAGGTCGTTCTTTATTACTTTTAGTATTCCCGCCTCTCTGGAGATGGACATGCCCCTGATATACACTTTGAAGGCCTCCCAGCGCACACCCATTGTCGTGTTCTGCTGCGTGTTGCATGTAAAGAAAGTCTCTGGGATTTGTGCGCCATTCCGCCTGCAAATCCCTGTTTAACAAATGGGGATTTGCGGGCAGAATGGCGCACAAATCCCTGTTTTTCGGTGCACAAATTCCATGAATCAGCCCCTCTATGTCTGACAGTATCTCAGCCCTGAAGACCAGATCAAGCAGGCCTCTGATTTGAACCTCCAAGCTGCGCAAGGGGATGTAGGTGCAAACCTAGTATAACGGACAGCATTATTGGGGCGTGATCCGACAGTGTACGGGCGAGTATTTGGGTGCCTTCCACATTACCAATTAGGTCGCCTGATACGAGGAACAGATCAATCATAGAGGAGCTATCGTGCACCGACGAGTAGTATGTGTATTCTCACGTAAGAGAGTTAAGAACCCACCAGACATTCCTTATGTCAAGTGATGCCATGTGTACCTGTAATCTCCGGGCCGCACACGATAGTGTTCTAGGCACAGCTCCCGTCCTATCTAAACAGATGTCTAGTATCAGGTTCACATTTCCTCCCCAGATATCTGCACCCCAATGTAACCCATGAGGATGTCAGCAATGGCATCAAAAAATTCGGGGGAATCTACATCAGGGGCATACATGTTCACAAGTAGGTATTCACCCTTAGCTAGTGTGCAATGTTGAATGTCATATCTGCCTTCGGGGTCTATGTAGATCTTTTTAATGTGAATTTGACCGACTTGTGGATCAATGTTAAGACTCGGCTAGCTTGCGTGGAATAGGTTGTAAAGAATATGTTCGTCCCCCAGGATGGATCAAGGGATTTTGCAAGTCGACCACAAGCATGGGTTTTCTGCAGCATGAGTAGCTTTACCCCATGTCTCTGGGCGTACGTGGTGATCTTACGGGCCTTCGTGAAATTGCCTATCCGCGGACATTCCAAGACATCAGTCGTACTGCCATATCAGTTCATCAGGGGACATCCCAGCCGTCATACCTGTGTACATCAAGTGGCGCACCAGTCATACCTCCAGCTTGCCTATCGGACAAATGTAGTTCGCAATTCCTCTGCCATTTTTAACACAACTTCCCCCAACATATCCCCCCACCTCCCTCACTACCCATCACAAGCGAGCAGCGTGAATCCCCTCCCCTATAGTCCAGGAATCGGCAGGCCTTCCCCAACTTGGCCCACCTACAGCATGCGCCCAACGGAGGCTTACGTGCAACAAGACCACAGTTATAACACTTCCCCCAACATATCCCCCCACCCCCCTCACCACCCATCCCAAGCGAGCAGCGTGAATCCCCTCCCCTATAGTCCAGGAATCGGCAGGCCTTCCCCAACTTGGCCCACCTACAGCATGCACCCAACAGAGGCTTACGTGAAACAAGACCACAGTTATAACCTTTGCAGCTGCAGTGAGGTACGCTGCTGCCGGGAGACCAGCCCTAAAGGATACGTGGCAAACACCACGCAGTGTTGCATTTGGTGGATAAGGACATTTCAAATTTCAAATTATTCTATTAACTCATACAAAAAAGAATGGTGATGCCTAAAAGTGGAGCCCTCAGACAGGACTTACACCAATTTAGTCAATACAACATTACAATAAGCAGTAAGTGAAAAAAGTGTCAATATGAGGCGCTGACTGCCTCTGGGCGAAAGTACAGTGAAACCATTCTATTCATAACCATTGTGACACGAGCCATGGCCCGGCAAGGGGCTCCAGTGTGACTCGCGGTGAAGCACCAGGAGTGGTGCATAGGGCAGCAGTGTATAACAATATTTCACATTATCATCCCACCAGCATATGCAGTAAAAGAGGGAAACCCTGTAACATAAGTAGACATGGTCCATTGGTATCGGATGAAAGATACAAGTGGTATAGCCACGGGTGAGAGCATCGACTAGTCACATGTAACCAAATGGACTAGAATTCGGAAGGTGGCGAAGCATAATCAAGATGTTCAATGTACCACAACTCAGCAAATTTTACACACATGCCGTGGAGAGCTAGTATAATGAAAACTACTATCAACCCATTAGCCAATGGATATGAATGAATCAAACGTAACTAGTGTGAGGGTGAACAGGCTATGGTTCACTCATTGTCCATTAGGTCTTCAGCTGGACCATGGTGTGGGATCTGCGCCTCTATGAACTTAACTGCCCCGTCAGGTACAGTGAAGAAGTATAGTTTTTCCTTAAAAGTGAATTTGAGGCGTGGTGGAAACAGTATTGCATAGGAGATGTTCTGCTCCCTCAAGAGTTTTTTCACACCAAGAAATTGGCGCCTCTCCTGCTGCACTCCCACAGAGAAGTCAGAGAAGATCCTGATCATTTGCGAACTGAGGCGTAGTTCGCCCTTTTCACGTGACAGGCAGAGGATGAGGTCTCTGTCCCTGTAATTGAGGATTCTAGCAATGACTGGCCTGGGAAAGTAACCTGGTTTATGTCGTGGAAAAAGGGCATGATGGACACGCTCAACAGTGAAAAAGGGAGATAAATCAGGGTTGTCCAGCAGCTCTTTAAGGAGGTTTTCGACCGCCAATTCTATGAAGCCCTTGAGTGCATTCTCCGGGACCCCGATGATGCGTATGTTGTTCCTGCATTTCACCTTTACAGTCTTCATATCGCAGGTGAGGGATGCAACTGTGTCCTGGAGGGCATGTAGACCGTCTTCGTTGATCCCTATTCTAGATTCCACCTCGGTAGTTCTAGTGCCGGCCTGGTCAAGCTGGGACCTGAGCGATGCGACATTGGCGTTTATGTCGTCCAGCTTTTGGTGGAAAGAGGCGAAGTTCTTAGCCATGGATGCCATCATTGCAATGAGGTCAGGATCTGGAGCACTTGGGGGTGAATCGGGTTCATCCTGGTTAGAGGACGACTGGCCTGGCTCCGGCCTAGATGCTACCTTGGTGAACTTATCCATGGCCCCCACTTTATTGGCACCACAAGATCTGTTTGACATCTCGATGAAGTTGAGGGCATGGTCGTGATACGTAGATGGTGCCTGGTAGAGATATAAGGCAGATCATCCAGACAGGGGCAAACAGTGCAAGGCAGCAGCGACAGGGGGTGGTGGGAGACCAGGATGGAGGCCCCGTAGTGCCAGGGTGTCACTGCTGCTGAAACAGGTCAGTCAGGGCACAAGCAGGAGACTGAACCTAGCAGGTAGGTCGAGTTAGCCAGCAGACACAAGATGAGCAGAGGGAGAGATGAGGCAGGTCATGATGGCACCAGTGACACAGAAGATGATGGCAAGAGTAGTAAGGGGAGATGGGTGACACAAAACTGTGGTAAGGCCACCAGTGTCCACAGCACAGCAGATGCAGGGAGCATCCATGAATATGCTATAACGTATTGAAGGTCTGTTGCTGGTTGTGATGTAATGGTGGGGTGTGCAGGCAGATGGCAATATGTGTATAAGAAAAACGTTCAGGGAAATCAAAGGAGGCACCTATACCACCAAACAGTCAGGTACCTCCAAATAGCATTGTGCCACAGCTCAGGGGGTCCAAGGGCAGGAGGAGGAGCAGGTGGTACTGGGTAGCAGCAGTGCCGAGGAATCAACCGCAGCAGCAGGGGATCGTATGGGTGCTCAGGGCCACTGTAGGCAGTGATGACTCAAACAACCAGCAATAATGGGCCCAAAAGATGCACGTCAGTCCCAATTTCACCCATCTGATCGGGGCTGCAGGGCAGGCTGCCGAGGGGGTCAGGTGGGCCGCCAGCTGTATCACCGGCCAGGACAAGGGGCAGCTGCCAGCCCGGCGACCACCAGCAGCACAGGAGCAATTTTGCTGCGGGCCCAGGGCACCCCTTCAAAGGGGGAACTGTGCAGAGTGGGCCACCCCTGCTCAAGCGCCAGTTCAACTCCGTAAGTACGCCACAGATGAGGCGCTGGCCCCTCACACCGGGTGCGTGGTAGCCTCCACCACACAGTGCCATACGGCAAGGAGGTGCCGTGGGCGGCAGAGTCCGCAACGGGATCACAGGGGGTGATGGCTCCAGCTGGGCTGTGACTCGGGGGGCTGGTGCCACAAGCAACCACGCAGCATGGGTCGCCGCCGCAGGAAACCCAGCCCCACACACCTCCAAAGTTCAGCAGGCTGTAGCGGGGACAACGAACTCCGATTTTCCCCGAAATTGGAACAGAACGTGCCACAATCAAGCCGCTATCTATGGTAGTGATTACAAATGAAGGATGGCAGGTAATCCGCCGATGTAGTCAGATGAAGGCTGGTGGCGCACAGAGCTATTAAGCTAGGCAGCTATTTTCCAGGCTGCTCAACAGCATCCCCATATCAATTATTCTTTTGAGCAAAGATTACCCGTTTAAGGTGGACCATCTGGTACATCCAAATTTCACTTTTTGCAATGCTCTTATCAGAGAGGCACAGCTCCACCTCACTGATGAGGACCAACAAGGCTGAAACATGTGTATGGGGTTGATTTTGGTACTCTTGTTTGGAAGGGAATTGCCATAGCATTTCGGTGCTGGACTGCCCATGTTGGCAGGACAAAGACTGATATGCAAATGGATATTTCCCATCTGTGAAAGGTACAGTGAGCAAAAAGCAGATGGCTGCAAACTCTCAAAGTGGTTAACAACCACTTAACAGGTTATCATGGCGTGTTCTTTCAAGAGAGGGGCGCCTGCTACCTTTTTTGTACTTATTACAAAAAGGTACGGGGCAATCAGCACCAGTGAGGCTTTCAGCTTTAGCATCAGAGTGCATTTTGGGACCTAAGAATGGCCACAGTTCATTATATTTGGCAGATATGTCTGCAATAAAGTGGCTGTATGCTTAAATCTCTAACTGTGTTATGCACACTGATCATATATACTATTTCAGACAGCAACAGGGTTTGGATGTTATGGTAAAATGGCTGTCACATCAGTCCTTCTGAGCTGTCTCGAAGTAGTGTTTCCTGTCCATGACCAGGAATGTAGCTGAGTCCCAGGGTAAGGGTTCTGTGCACATGCCCAATTCCAAATGCAAAACCATTCTAAGACACACACATGGATATATAGAGCCTCATTATAAGTGTGCTGGTCTTTAAAAAATGCCAGAGAAATGCTGGTAATTCCAGCTCTGGCATTTTTTCTGGACCAGCACACGTCAAGTTTGCTTGTGTGGGCCACGGATCGCCTGACAAGCCTGACCTGCCGGGAGTTCAGGCCTCTACCGGCAAATAAATGCCTGAATCACTGGCACCGTGATTCCAGCAATCCCATCCCATGGAGTCCTATTGGACTCTATGGGAATGTGAACTTACCGGTTCAACGCTGCCTCTTATATGATATGATATGGCATTTATAATGCGCCTATATACAAGTGTTTCAAGGCACAACGAGGCAAGGGAGGGGGACCGAGGGAGGACAGAGACAACGATCTTACGAGGCAAAGTGACATTGAGATTGCGTAAGTGCAGGGGGCAGGGGATGGAAAAAAGTACCAGGGGCGGAGGAGGAAGGGCAAGTGCTGAACACGGGATCAAAACAAGTAGTGCGGCCAACAGGTGGCAAGTGCAAGGGTTAAGTGCAGACAGCGGGTGTCCAATATGTGCAGGTAAGGGGACTGTAGGGTTGCTTGTTTGTTTATTTATTTGATAAAGCACACCAAACCCTCAGGTAGCTAGGCGCAGAATTACAGGTATACTTAACGCTTGGTTGCAAAGCGAATACGTACATACAAAAAATACAAAGAAATACAAAGAAGGACTGTAACATAGATAGCAAGGGACTAGTGGTCACTTGTAGAAATTACATAATTACAGTTGAATGGTGCAATAGTAGTAGATACATTGAGAGCGGAGAAGCCTGACAGGCATTATGTAGCAAATGTGGTCATGGTATAGGCTGAGGAGTCGATTGCAGCAGGTAAGGAGTCATTGGATCGTATCCAGGTAAGGACTTGCAGATATAGACACAAGTGCATGGGTTACCAGGAGGCAGTGCGGGTGAGCAACTGGTCGGGCAGGGTCCTGGACCCGAATACAAAGGGTAGCCAGGTGACCAGCGCAATAGAAGACAGGATATCAGCAGGGGAGAGGAAGAGAGAGGGCAGAAGCAAAGAGGAAGGTCTTGAGGTGTTTCCAGAACTGGAGATGGTTCTCCTCAGGTTTCAGAGAGGCAGGGAAGCTGTTCCAGAGAGAGGCCCCAGCCGAAGAAAGAGATCTACCACCAACTCATTGCTTTGAGAAGCAACTGATCCTGAGGGAGTTGGAGGTGGAGGAGCAAAGGTATTTCCGAAGAGAGAGCTGGAGGTATTGAGGAACCAGGCCTTGTGGACAATGCAGAGGCCCTTGAACTTGATCTTGCAGCCACTGGGAGCCAGTGTAGAGATTTCAGGGCTGGAGAGATACGATCCCTGGGATTGAGGCCAAGGACAATTCTCCCAGTCCTGTTCAGGATGAGTTGCAGAGGGCGGAGTGTTTAAGCAGGACAATTTAGAAAGATGCTGTTGAAGTATTCCAGCCTAGAGAGAACCAGAGCTCTAGAGACATTGAGCTTCTGAGGGAAGGTGAGGAAAGAAGAATACCTCTGTGTGGAGTCCCGGGCATCGGGCAGCAGAGACCGTAAGGCAAGTTTGCCGGTATCCCGCCGGAATAACCAGCAGGATACCAGCAAACCTATAATGCGGGCCATAGTATTGTTTTCTAGCAATGAAATGTTAACTTACAAAGCATTAAGAAAATAATTTTGGCTGCCCTCGTTTATTAATAGGTTTCTACATGAAAATAGGTTTCTACATGAATATGTTTGACCACGGCAAATAAAAACGTCATATTAGGATAATTTTGATTTGATGAAAAAGTTTATTGCTCTTTTGAGCTACAAACATAATACATTATTAATACAGTTCCCACTGGGGATTGCATATTCTCTAGGCACCCCATAAATGGCTTGAAATATCCGTGAGGTTAAAATAGCATGGTATTTACCGTCCATCTGAAGCAAGGGGCATAACTAACGCAGGGGAACCTGAATTACATGGCTGTGGTCATATAAGGGCGAATTGAATTATGTCCTTTATGCTGGCCTTTCGCACAATAGGATGCATGGCTACACCAGCATATCAGTGGTGTTCCATTCTATACAAAACATCTCTCACATTGATATTTCTCCAATTATTGAAAGTGATGCTATGTGCTCAGTCGTTGCTGTTTTGCTATGATATGCTGCTATGCTATAGTTAGCGGTGTTATCTTGTACAGTGGTAGTACGCTATGTTGCTAGCTCTTGTTATCCTGCACTATATTGTATGGCATGCCATGGTAATCTATGCTATGTTCGATTTGCTATGCTAACAAATGCTATGTTGTTTTGCTCCACCATGTCGTATTATGCCATTTTATGAGCGTTTCTGCCCTGCTATGTCACGCTTTTGATACACCACACAATGCTATGTGCCTATACTATGGCAGATACTGTTTTTTATGTTTGTTATGTCCTGAGCCGTACAGCAATTTACAATGTTTGTATGCACTATCATTTCTTAACTAATGTTAGATTATAGTCCGCACAGAAAGCAGGCCGAGACAACACTGCAACTACACTTAACAGCAGAGGTCTGCAATGTTGCTATGTGTGATATGCTATTTTATTTTCCTATGCAATGTTGTTATTTCATGTTGGGTTATGGTGTTATGCTTTTCTATGCTATTCTCTGCTCTGTCACGTTCTGCCATTTTTGGAATGGGTATGTTGTGCAACATTCAGAAATGTATGTGTGTTATGCTTGAGTGTGTCTGTGTGTGCGCGTGGTGCAAGTAAAGAATGGTGCTGTGCTCTATATCTTTATTTGGTCATGACATTCACAATCACTCCCCCCCTCTTTAAATATCTTAGATCTTGCAGTATACCATCTAAATAAACAGATCCTGCAGTCCACTGTATACAGGAACAGTTACTTCTCCAACCAACAGTATGTCCCCCACACACCCAAAACTACACTAATGCAACCTCCACAAGGGCGACTCTGTTAAGCTGACGTTGTATCGCTGCAGGACAGGCCGCTCCCCTGATGATGTCTTTTAACAAGTAAAGTGACGTGCAAAATAGGTAGTGAAGGGCAGATAAGCTGGATCATGCAGATAACTTCCAGAAGAGCCAAACCTCTACAAAAGAATGCACTAAAATTCCTACAACTACCTCCAAAATGCTCCTATCATACTTTCAGGGCCATAGCATTATTGGTAGAGAAGCCACTGCTCAGAATCCACCCTTGTTTGAGAGTGTGGTAGTTCCCCCCAGCTTTCTTGTTCAAAGTCCGGCCATTTGTGGCCTAGGAGTGAGCATGATTGTATTTACTCCACTGTTTTCTGGGCTTTACCAGAACCAAGCACACTCCCTTCTCATCACAATGTGCTTATTGGACACACATGAAAACCTATGCTAATTACTTCTTTCTTTTTGGACTCGCATCCATCCTATGTGCAGGAGCTTATATACTTTATATACAGAGCTAAGAAAGCAAATGTTCACTCCATTTCTGAATGGGCAGCAATCACCAGGCCAACAGCAAAGGTACCAAATTCTATAACCCATAGTTGGTTCAGACAATCATAGCGGTGAATCAGCACGAGACCAGATTTCCACTATGGTGCCACCCAAATCGCAGACAAGTGCTTTGAAGAAGCCACAGGTGAACAACATTAGCACTTTAAAAATGTGCACAACACACACACAGCCAGTGTGAAGTAACCTCACTATGAGATACACATCGTGTTGCAGCTACTCTCCTACAACACATTTGGTTCGTGTATGGTGTCACTGCTATACAACACACACAGCCCTCTGCATGCAACAATTCTATAACACATCAACCCCTGCGCAGTTACACTCTTGAAACACCTACACACATGTGTATTAGTGTTTTTGTAACACAGAGCACTCTAATGTTACTGTGTACATCACAGCCATGTGTACCATTGCATTGATTTACCACGTCCTTATGCAGATATATACGTTTTTGTGGGGGCACACTGGCATGAATACATAGAACTACTATGCATTGGTATGTGTGGAGAACATCTCTGTTATCATCCATCCTACTTGGTACCTGCATGATTTAAGGTAACTAAAACGTTCACACCTGCTTTCAGTCTACATTATGCTTAATGGATATCGCCCCATACACGACGGTTGAGAGAAATCCGATGCAGTGTTGTAAAGGTCCAGATTCAATGCTGCCAAGGGGGGCACACAAACCAGTTGTGCAACTAACTTTGGACGTAGTGGGTGACATCTGGGGTGTCGATGTCATTGAACGCTGTGCTGCTTCTATGAAATAACACAAAAGCATGCACAGCGTGAGAAGTCCCATGGTTGAGCGCAATGAGGGGTGGGTGCTTCAGATGTAGTATGGGGTAGTTGGATAGATCGGGCATCAGGTGGGGGTGCAAGATCTCGAAGGTGGGTATATGGTAGGGGGGCAATTTTGTTGGTTGGCCCAGGGTAGGAAATTATTTTTCGCAGACAGCTCATAATACTAATAGAGCTGCAGGCCTTGTGTAACAAGAAGTATGTATTTTTTTAACATTCATCTGAAACAGTGTGCTGAAATGTTGAGTGGCTGAAGTCTCCCAGGAGAACGCAGCCACAGCAAAGTCACTCTAAAAGAGACTTTCGAGGCCAATGAGCTATGCAACTGGGTGCACAATAAGAATAGGCAGAGAAATGGAAATGAAATCCAGTTAATTAAACTCGAGCCACAGTGTTTTAAAGATTTTTCAGACTAGGCATAGAAGCAAGGCGTGAGAAGGGAGCTGGGGGCTCGGAGCATTGCGGTAAGCGCTGTGGGATGCGGGGTGAGGAGCCAATCAGCAGAGAGAGGTTCCGGTGTCCCTACGATACAGCAATGTACAGTGACCTTGCTGATGTCCGCGGAGCACAGCATTGGTCCAACTCGGTGTGAATGTCTTGCCCCTTGCCATCTAAAGCCATTTTGTGCATTGGACATTGCCAAATAATGGAAAACAAGTGTTATTGGGCAATCAGAATAATCACATAACGGAGGGGGTGGTGTGGGAAAGTTTGTGATGTCACAAGGGGGGTTAATGTAATTGTGGCTAAAGGAGGTATCATCCAATGAGGATCATTCAGCACATATATGGATATAGGGGAACGACGTAGTACCATGAATCAGCTCCTGTGACCTGCCGTAAAAATGTAACAAAAAAGTGGTATGGTAATTTGGCAAATTTTGTATAAAATGTTCACCGGCAGTGGGTGGTGTTGATGGCTCGCTTCATTCAGTTCTGTTCCACGGGGCTGTCTGAACGGTGCTTCCCAACTGTTTGGGTCCAACAAATGTGCGCTACTTTTTGTTTGGTGTATATTCCATTCCTTTTGTATTCCTTGGAGTTACTTCTGGTAGATGTCCCGTGGTACATAGTGGAGGCACCAGCGAGATCCTCAGTTCCCTTAGTAAGCTGTTGGTATTCTTGACACACTTCTGGGAGCGTGGGGCAGGTTAGCTGAGACCAGTTCCAAGTGCACTAGTGAGGAGGTCTTGCAGATGCCTGATGCTGAGTGTCACCCATGCTCATATGGAGGTGCAGGACATTGGGAAGACTCCACACGAGAGGACTCAAGGATTTCCACAGTACGTGAGGGTACCCTTGCATGAACGTGCAGCGCCGTGGATGTGTGCATACAGCTCTGATTTTTACAGTATATAGGATGCATCCTAGAGGGGGAAGATGATCAGCCATAGTAGTTGTAGATATAATATATATATTTTTTTTTTATTTGATTTGATTGAATATTCAACATAACATGTTCACCATCATATAGGCACCATTAAACAGATAGTTGTCAAACACAGAAATGGAAGCCATTATACCTTCCTTCTCTCGAATCATAGAACCATATCTCAGAACAATTGTCCCCCTCACCCACCCGCCTACCTCCCCGCAACATTGTTTTGCTCAAAACAAGTCGCACTTTAGATCTCTATCCACAAAGTACCATATATAATCAGATGTGTGTTCCATACTTTACTAAAGGTTAATGAACAGCAAGCAAAATAAGTCTAGAGGTCCTCTCTAGAGCACTATCTCCATATACCAGTTGTGCTCCATTTCTCCCACCACACTGCCCTCAAACCCCTGCTCATACATGTTATAATATTCCACTGTTGACATTCCACTTCACAATTAGGTTTAGGGACTGGTAACATACTTATCAATGAAGTCTTTCCACAAAGCCTTGACAGCTTTCCATTCTATAACTATACATGCTCGAGCAGCTAGAAGTAGGGGCCATTCCACTTCACACTTAGGTTTAGGGACTGGTAACACACTTATCAATGAAGTCTTTCCACAAAGCCTTGACAGCTTTCCATTTTATAACTATACATGCTCAAGCAGCTAGAAGTAGGGGGCCAATTAACCCTGTCGCCCTCACATACACGTCTTCATTTATCTCCAACTCAAACAGCACCAGAATAGCCGTCTGCTTGCGTTGAATCCCTTCAACATCCTTGATCCAACCGAGAACTTCATCCCAAAACACTCTCACCCTAGGACATCCCCACCACATGTGCCAGTAATTTGCGCTTTGACCACATTGACGCCAGCATAGGGTACTCACTGTTTGAAACTTCTTGGACAGCCTATGGGGGTCATATTACCATCTATGAAGGAGTTTGCTAGCGTGCAACTTAAACTGGGGAGCAATTGATACCTTAGAGGTACCTTTGCACATCTTAGACCATAGAACAGGATCAATTTCCATGTTCATATCCCTTTCCCATCTATACCTGAGTTTGGTTGTGGATCCCTTTCCAGAGTCTATCAGAGTTCTGTAAATACTTGAGGTCAACCCTTTGGTGCCAGTGAGGGTATCAAGAAGGACATCAAAGGGTGTGAGATCCCTTTGTATTTTCTCTTTCCAAGGTTCTCTCATCAGTATACCCTTAATTTGAAGAAAGTGAAAAACCTATAGCTTTCCTATACCTAGTGCACTTTCAAGGTCAGTTATTGCGATGAAATTACCACCATCCCAGAGTTGTCTAACCCTCTCAAGGCCCGCTTCAAACCAACTCTGAAATCTCCCATGGTCCCGGATTTCTTCCCGAATATCCGGTGCCCAGATGTGGTTTAAGGGGACTGGGCACGTTTTAATGCCTCACATGTCCAGGCTCTCCCTGCAAATTTCCCAGATAGTGCCCAAAATTGGATGCTGCTGTATTCTACGTGTCAATTTGTCCCTTGGGACCCAAAGCCATTCCAATAAGGTGGCCGAAGCAAAACTGTGATTCTCAAGGTTTACCCACTGTAAATGTGTTTGGTTCCTTAAATGTGGAATTAATACCCTTAGATGTGCGGCTATATAGTATTTTTCTAGGTCTGGTAAGCCCACTCCCCCTTTTTCTTTGGGCAGTGTCAATACTTCATATGCAATTCTTGGTTTTTCCCCTGCCATAGGAATTTCAAAACGGCCTTCTTCACTTCCCCAAAGAATTATTTTGGAATCTTGATTGGGAGCATCTGGAAAGGGTATAGGAATCATGGGAGATGCACCATCTTAACTGCATTCACCCTCCCCATCCATGAGACTGTGAGTTTCTGCCATTTGGTTAGATCAGACTGGAATTTCTCAAGCAGGCGGGGGAAGTTGGCTTCATATAGGGCTTGTAGGTGTTTTACCAGATTTATCCCCAGATATCACAAAGTGGCATCCCCAATACTTAGGCCCAGGGTGGCATACCTCTCCCTATCACTCTGTGTGGGCTCATTTAGGGGAAACAGGATGGACTTGCTCTTGTTAATTTTAAAGCCGGAGAGAAGTCCGTAGTGTTCTATCAATTGTATCGCTCTGAGAATAGATGTCAGCGGATTTGTGACATATAAGAGTAGATCATCAGCATATAATGCAATCTTAAATTCATACCCTTGCACAGACATCCCTTCGACCAGCCAATTTGCTCTGATTTCTGGTGTGACAAGGCAAACAGTAAAGCAGACAGGGGACAGCCTTGCCTCGTTCTCCTACCCAGGGTGAACAATCTCGATTAGTCAGAGTTTACTGACACTGAGGCCTTAGGAGATGTGTCTATTGCTTTCACCCCTTTCCTAAATCTCTTTCCGAGCCGTACCTTGGTCAAAACTGCTTCCCAGAATCCCCACTTGACCCTGTTGAATGCCTTATCTGCATCAATAGACAGCAGAGCTGGTTCTCTCGCCATTGCTTTGGATTCATGTATCCGGTGCAGGGTCCTTTGCATGGTATCTGATCCTTGCTTCCCTAAGATAAATCCCACCTGATATGGGTGAATGAGCCGAGGCATATATGTCTCTAATCGAGCTGCCAATATTCTTGTGTAGATCTTTGCATCGATATTAAGTAAGGTTATTGGGCGGTATGAAATGACACACAATGTTTGGGATTCCTTCCTTCCTTAAGTCTAACAAAGATCAATGCCTCTGAGAAGGAGTCTGGTGCTTCACCCGTCTCCAAGATATTGTTAAACAGCTTAACCAAGAAGGGGAAGAGGGGGGACAGGAAAGTTTTATAGAAGCCTGCAGTGTAGCCATCATTCCCTACCTGATTATTGCAGCAGACAGGGGTGAACAGGAACACAGGTGATGGAGGTGCCCAGACAGGTGCCCTTTTCCTTGGTTTCAGCCAGTTGCCCGGCTGCATAAAAGTAATGTCTCCCACACCCAACCCAAGAAGATGCATTAACATCGCCCTGTTTGTTAAGGAGGCATTGCTACTGAATACCACATTGCATTTACAATGCAATACCTTCATCAGAATTTAAGTTTGATTTCTCTAAATTCTTGCCTCTAAAATCTTGTCTGTGAACCAGGAAGCGATTGCAGCTTGCCCCTCCTGTCTACTTTCTAAAGCACCACCCATGGGGTTGGAGCCTTCGTTTCAGGTGTGTTCATGGATCTGCGATTTAACTTTCAGATCACAGGTCTGACGCCTGGAATGCCACTCAGCTTTCGATTGCTTTGTAGTTCCGAAAACGAGTACTGCTGACTTCTGGAGCAATCTTTTCCTTTCAAAGGCAATCCAGCATATACATGGTTTCTGTCCCACACCATTCTTCAATTCCCTTGCTTTTGACCAGTGCAGCAACTTTTCTCCCGCTACCATTCTGCACAGGGAGGTTTCTGCTGCCCTTGATCAGTCTCCCCACTGTTCCGCTCCTTCCCCACAGTTAGTGCAGCAGGGCATTTTTTAGACGATGTAGCACCCAGGGCGATACCCCTCATTGCACCCCATCTTGCAAAATCCTGCCAAAATATTATAAAATTATTGCAATATAAACAAAAGCTGGTTTTAATAATTCCTGATTACTAATCCCCTTTCAAAGGCAATACCCTTGTCTTTCTGTGAATCCCTTTCCTTTTCGAGGATCTGAATTTGGTACACCCTGAATTTGTGCTATTAGATGTAATATGGTCTCTGACATGATTTGTAGGGTTTTGTTGGAAGCAGAAATCTGCATTCATGTTTGTCACTACTCTTTTTCAGGAATGTACTAAGAAACCGACACATGTGGGAAGGGAGAGCTCTACCCCAGAAGACGCATAATGTTAAGGGACTTCAATTCCGCACTCCAACTAAGTCAATGCCAAGTCTGGGATGCCCAAGGGAAGCCCTTATTTATATATTTTTATGACAAGTTCATGGATCTGGATGATAAACTCTTGTATAACGCCCCTCTCTTTGAATCCCCCTGACCTCACTGAGCCAAGAAGTAGGTTTGTTTTGCAAATTAAAAGATTTATTTGAAATTAAACAATATATATATATATCACACTTTTATCATAAATTAATATTTGACCGCACAGTTATGAATATGACAGTGATCAACAATGGATAATATTACACTAGCACACTTTTGTAATCACTTAGGAGTTGGTATGGAGAGGATAATGTAGCTGAGAATGCTTTTATGGGTTCAAGGAAATGCAGTGATAGAAAAGAATGCAGAGCAGGAATAAACTAATATGGTTTCAACAGGAGATAATATGATCACTTTTTCTTTTGACAATTCACTCCCCTCCTATGCAACATAAGGAGATGTAAGGGGAGCACACAGTTTTCAGGAATACAATCAAATGCAATACCAATTCAGCTCCCACCTAGAAAGCTTAGAGCACAGGGATGATTTTAAAACACAGGCAAAAATACTTTAAATGTGATTTGCAAAGAAATGAAAATACGCTAAAAATGATAGATTCAGGGTAGGTGACAGCTACTTTGTATTAGTTCAGGTCTACACTAGCACTGATTCATGAGTGATTATTCGGTTGAAAACGGATTTCAGCAATGCAAAGCAAAAGACAGTGATTTTTTTTACAAGTGATGAAATTCAGCTAGTTGCAATTCGCGGCACTTTTTCTGAATGCGTCGAGCGCGATTACGGAAAAACTATAAGGAGTCGAAAGTCTCTTTAGGGCTTGTTGGAATCTTAGCTTTCAAATGAAAGTTAAATTCTGTTCCTAGCATATGCGGTTCCAAAGATACGGATAATTTAGTGGAGGTAGATTTTCAGAAATGAAATTTCAAAGTTCAGAATGACAGATGCGCTGTGGAAGGTTTTGGATCAACAGGATGGACACACAATTCTATGATGCAGTTCTAAATAGGTTAAAAATAGTTTGAATTAGATTATTTTCAACTAAGAGATGACTATTCACAGTTCTGGCTGGGTACTCACACGTTAATTTTGGAAGGAATGGGCACACATCACAGATCTGGTCAACAGGTTTAGCTCCGGTTCTCTCTGCTCTGCTGGTCTGGATCTCTGGTTCCGGCAAAAGTTCTTGGTACAGCACAGCGGTCTGGTCTCTGGTTCTCTCTGGATACAGCACTGCTTTCTGGGTTCTGGCACAGGGTTCTAGCCAGAATCAAACAGCACAGCCCGGCTGTTGAACAGTGAAGTTAGTTTGCAAAAGATTTTGAGGCCTGCTGAAAAAGGATTCAGCGGGTGGTTCAGGCCCCTCTGCTACAAGTTCTGGAGTCTGGGTTCTAAGTTCTGGTTCTGGAGTCTTCTGGATATTGTCTGGTCCGGCAAAATGCTTTGCAAGAAATCAGTTTGATGTGGAAAGTGAATGTCCCTTCCTGGGTCCCAGTGGCTCCTTTTATGTCTTTTGAAAATGGGTGTGTGCGTGGGCATAACTAAGCCTGCCCCTCACAACTCATCATTGGCCAAGGTGTCCTCTCTCCCTTGATTGGGGGAAGGAAATGAAGTGTCATCGTGATGAGGTACGTTTATGGGTCAGAGGATCCTCCCCTTGTCAATTTGCACACAAATCTATTTTTGATCCAAATACATATTTATCTATGTACAATTTTTCTAATATTATATGTCCAGTTAACATATTCTCTGTAGCACCAAATCATCCGATCCCTGTCTTTGTAAGATGTCATGTCCACTTCTGACAGAAGTCTGCCCTTTTCATCAAGAAGACAACCTCTAAACCTTTCCAGAATTTACACACATATGTGCAAGGAGTATGGGCATCAGATGATAAAGTGTCCGATTTTTAACATACGGACATTTGGAGTAATACCTTATTTTCCGCTACTACCCCCCAGAACATACCACAGAGTCCTTACACCTCTTAAAATGTGAACAGAAAAATCACAAGAATAAATGATATTATTATTTAATTTTGACAATTTCGTACTATGAATTATCCATCTTTTTAAATTTATGCTCTGGCCCAGATGGGTGTGGTTTAGGTTCCAAAGCACATGGGGGGATTTCTGTCTGCCCCGCCTCCAGCTCAGGTGGCTCCCAGAAGCACTGCTCCTCCCAGTTTCTTCCAAGAGGAAGCCATTTACGACCCCCCCTAATTTAACATTTGCCTGAGCCAAGGAAATCTCATTGTTCTGTTTCCTGCAGCCCCAGGTACCCTACCTCTAATTCAATCAGAGAATTGTGATCTCCTTTTGGTGGTGCAGCAGAAGGGAGGCCAGGCCTGGGAATGCAGTTGCTGGGCAAGTTTCCACTCCTGTCGGGGGTAGTTGTCAGGCAGAATTCAATCTCTTTAAGCCAGGCTTCAGCTAAATGTCACTTTTGTTCCCAGTTTTTCTTCATTCAAATCAAACTTACAATTTTTACACATGCAGCTAGAACACTGATTCTAAGTTCAAAACTATGACATTTAAAAAGTTGCAACCTATGTGACACCCAAAAGTAGGTCACTCATTTATTTTAAACATTTCGACTTTAGTGGTTTTAAATCCAATTTCACTTAAACTGCTGACATCCACAGCTCAGCCAGTTTTGTTATAAACATTGCTTTAGGCTCTTCATCTTTCCAGATTTTGTATGCACACAAGACTACATTCTGCCAAACGTCTGCTGGTGTTCAGTGAGATTTTTGAACATCTTGCAATGTTTAAAATAGGCATTTTTAGCTTGCATTTCAGAGAAACAAATGTGATTCCAAAGCGCTTTTTGAGCTAACAGGCACTCCTGTTTTTCCTTTGGCACCACGTTTCACTCATGGCACTTCTGGCCAATCACGCTCGCACTGGTGGGTGGCAGGTTAGGCGACCATTTTGGTGTGGGCACAACTGCGCGGTTTTCCTGGATTCTGGCGCAAATGTGGGCTTTTCGCCATCTTGGATTTTCTAAGCCCACAGCACCAAATGTTGTAGCATAATAGTTCAAACGTGGGTCAAGACACCCGACAATAACCTGACTAATGTCCCAAACCTAGCAGTTTTCCAAAGTCAATCTCCAAGCTTTTAAGCTCCTCCATTTGGCAATTTTGGAAAGTACAACTTAATGGCTGATGAAGTATAAATGATTTGCAGACAGGTGTGCTTGGTGACTCTAACCCACTCTTTAAAGCAGTAACCTGCTAATGCAGCAGCCATGGATGTGTTACTTACTCTGCTTTTTAAGTTTTCTCTTACCACCTTGTATATTATTTTTATTTCTTGTACTGCATCTTTATGTTGCCTTTAATTTCTGGGTGACCATTTGTTATTGCTAAATTGACTGCTGTGTTATTTCTGATGGATTTATTCAGCCTTTCTTCTGCACTTTGTGACTGTGGCAATAAGACCCGAGGCAGCGGGCCAATACCGCCCCAGGTAATTCCCGGGCCGTAGTTATAGCGAGGGCGAGCGTAGCGAGGGCCTTAACGAAGCCCCCGGGCATTACCTGCGGCGGTATTGGCCTGCCGCCGAGGGTCTTATTGCCATTAGCACCCCGGCCTGTTGGCTCGGGGTGCTAATGGCATTTTTTTTTCTGTTTCTGGGCGTTTCAAAACAGAATTTTTTTTTTGTTTTTTAAATGCACGCCGGGAAAGGGAAAATGGAGCCCGTTTTCCCTTTCCATGGCGGCTCCTGAAAAAAAAAATGAAAATAAAAGAAGCAGAAGGTAAGTGGGGTTGGGAGGGTGGAAGGGAGGGAGGGGAAGAAAAAATAAATAAACGTACCTGCGTCCCCGCTGGGGGACGATGGAAGCCTCCAGCCGTGTGTGGGCGCGGAGCGGGGATGGCCCGCTCCGAGTCTCCACACTGCTCGAGCCTGCTATCGTTGCCCAGCGGCAACGCAGGAGCGAAAAGGTAAGTTGGGTAGGGAGGAGGGAGGGAGGGAAGGAAAAAGAAAAAGCTTACTGAGTCTGCGGCGGGGGGCGAAGGCAGCTCCTCAGTCGTGGGGAGGCTCGGAGCGGGGATGGCCCCGCTTCGAGCCTCCTCATTGGCTGAGGGGCTGCCACGCCCCCGCCAAGGACAAGGCGGCTGGAATCCCGGCCGAGAATCAAAGGATTCTCAGCCGGGTAATGACCCGGCGAGAGCCAATCAGAATGCTTGTTGCATTCTGATTTTCTCTCTCCGGGTACTAATTATGTTTAGTGCCCCTTTCAGTAAGTTCTTTTTTCCATTTCTTACATTTCTTTTGACTCTTTCCTGTTACCTGTCCTCTATTGATTTTTCACTCACTGCCGTTTCCAAGACCTCTTTTAATTTCTTGAGTTTCTTGGGCATTTATTTGTAAATGATATTTTAAAGTTCTATGGATTTATGGTGCATTTGTTCATACTTTTTTGGTTGTGTTAAATTAGTGTGGTGCTTGTGGCACAGAATTGCCAAAACCATTATTACAGAAAATAGAGAGGGAATGGAAGTTCTGAACTGAGAATATCTGGTTGGCATAGCAACAGGCAATTTCACGCCATGAAACTCCCAAATCACTTCAATCTGTTTCCAAACTCTTCATCATATTGCCCATTGAGAAGTTCCCAAACAATATTTGCTTCAATTGGCAGCATTCTAAGAAGCAAGTCGGGTGCCGGGCTTTCCATTTCCCAGATGTGCAGTAATTTCATATTGGACTATTTTGGGCTATTTTGTGGACAGCAGATCTGTTTTTGTATGTCCTCCCTAGGCTGTCTCTATACCACACGCCCACTCTCTCTACCCCCTTCAACCCACCCGACGGCCACTCTCTCTACCCCTGCACGCCCACCCGACGCCCCCTCTCTCCAACCTCACACACCCACCCACCCGATGTCCACTCTCTCTACCTCTGCCCACCCACCAGACGCCCACTCTCTCTAGTCCCGCCCGCCGCCCACTCGTTCTTTTGCACACCTGCACCGCTTATCACATCCTCTTTTTAGGTTTTGCTCTCTCCTCCTCGCACCCTGGTGCCTATGAATGCAAATAACAGCAGTAAATACCAAAACTATTGGCTTAGCCAATGCTTGTTTCACCAGGAGTCGATTTACAGCTATAAACAGATCGCCTTTCAGGAGTCTGCTAGAAAGTAACAATGGCACTCCCTTAATACCAGGAGCTTCAAAGAAGACCTTTGTGGGGGCATGTCCTGGGCAGGGAAAGCTTGTATGTGGGCTAAAAAATAAAGCTTTTAACATGAGTATGCACTTGGTGGGTGATTGTCAAAACACACCTACAGGCTGTCTGATCCTCCTCCTATGCACCACCACCAATCTTCTCTTCCCCTGCTGATAGTTATGTCTTCCAAGTGGCCTAAATAGCCAACAATAGAAATGCGGGTGCATTTGAGATTTCCCACTGTAAGCCCCTATTCATAAACGAACATACAAATATGTTTTAGAACTAGACTGTCAAATGCAATCTTTAAAAAATAGCATGATAATATGTATACATATTGACGTGTTTCATTCAATATGTTCTTAACATGTTATTATTTCCCATGTATTATTTAAAATGTAGGGACGTTGTTTGACTATAGCACATCACGGATTTCATGTTAACTAATACAGCAGTCACCAATGTTTCTTAAGGTTAGAAGTGCAACATTAAATCCATTTTTTTGCAGAGAGGCCTACTATCTTAATGTATGAGTATATCATGCAATTATTCGTCTATGTGATGCAGATATCTGTGGCGTTGGCCCTTTAAGGGCACGCACGCGACGGGGTGACGTTCACTCCGTCGCGTGCGCAGATAAATAAACGGGGCGTGCCCGGTGACATCACAATCACCGGGGAGCCCACACTAGCAAGATCGCTGTCTCCGTGTCTCTGTGTCACGGGGTGTGGGGGGCTCACGGACGGCGGAATCCGGACACCGCCAACAGTGGCGACGAGTGCGGGATCACTTCCTGGAACAGGCAGAGACATTCGCTCGTAGCGTAGATGATCCTACGTGAGCGCTTCAGCGAATTCTGACCGCGGAGAGGGGAGAGACGCACGGGGCCGGCGGCCATTTTGATGAATAGGCCTCGGATACTTACGGCTTCGCAACAAAGCGCTGGTGAGCCATCCGGACATAATTTTTGGACATTCCAGCGGCGGACAGCCACTGGATACAGCACGTGTCGATTTCGAAATGAATCATTGACATTTTCACTGTTTTTCACCGAGTAGATGGGTGAGACTCCATTGGAAGCCTGCTGAATGCCCTCGGGGTCTTTCCTCCCCCTGCTCAATTTTTGGACGCTTCATTGTCCTGCCTGCTGGCTGGAGTGATACATCCACGAGGGGCGCATCTGGAGAGAGGCAGAATTTAGACCGGATCAGGAGGCTGCTTGCTGGTGGTGAGTTGCGGCCCCATTTATCATATCATCTGGGGTGCCTGTGCGCTATCCACCATGAGTCAAGCTGCTGCTGCTGCTGCTCCTGTTGCTTAGCCTCCGCCCGCCCTCCCGCTGAAACCACCTGGGTCCCTACAGCCAATGCCTGAGTTTGATACCTCGGGCGCTCCATCTAGCCTGGGTCAGAGGTGGAAGATGTGGATGGATAGACTCGAGATGTACTTCAGGGCCACGATGGAGACGAGCGACGACAGCAAGCTGGCCACTCTCCTGTACTCTGCTGGCCCGGCAGTGCACGAGATTTTTCTGTCCCTGCAGCCAGCGGATGGGTCGTTTGCGGCGGCCAAGGATGCACTCCATAATCATTTTCTGCCAATGGCCAATGCAGATTATGAACGCTTTCTCATGGGGACGGCTCGACAGAAGGATGACAAGACTCTAGATGTATTCTACGGGCGGCTGCCGAGGCTGGCAGCACCGTGTGCGTGGAATGACCCTGAAGTCATGATTCGCAATCAACTCATTCAGGGGTGCGCCTCTGGGAAACTGCGGCGCCAGATATTGCGCGAGCCGGGTATCACCCTTCCCCGCATCTTAGTACTGGGAAGATGCCACGAAGTGTCTGAACTGTGGGCGACCAGAATGGAAGCTAGTGCCCGCCCAGGCAAGGTGGAGGAGGTCTGCGCGGTCAGAAGAGGCCGTGGAGCGAGGCGCCCCATGAACACCCAGGGCCCGCACCCGCCTGGGACTACCTCCTCGTGCCCAAAGTGTGGGTACGATCTCCCGCACCAGGCTGAATGCCCTGCGACTGGGGTGAAGTGCGGAAGGTGCGGTGGCGCGGACCATTTTGCCAGGATGTGCCGATCTGCAGCTCCCAAGGTAGTGCCTAGGGGGCCTGTTCGAGCCGGTTTCTTCCGACCCCAAAGGGCGTCCAACGTTGCTCAAGTGGACCAGGGAGACAAAGGGGCCCCTCAGGAGGGGGAGGAGGAGGAAGAGGATGATGAAAACATTTTCTTTGTGTCCAGTGTGAGCATGCTGAAGTCCCGCTCTAAGAGACAGCCCAGGTGCAATGTCGTGGTCAATGGAGACTCTATACCAATGCTAGTGGACACCGGTGCGTCCGTGAATGTGATGGCCAGACAGCACTATGATACCATGCAGGACCCGCCCACGCTGACCGCGCCGAGAGCACGCATTTTCGCTTTCGGCGGCGATCAGCCCCTTCCCTTGGACGGCGTGTTCGTGGCTGACGTCCAATATGGCGACTCGCATGTCCGGGCCAGGTTCTATGTCACGCCGGTGAGCGACAACACACTGCTGTGCTGTGCTGCGGCCGAAGCTCTGGGAATTGTAACATTTGCATATTCAGTGTACCTGGACGACATTCAGGTGCTCCTGGACAAACACAGCTCCCTGTTCGAAGGCATTGGACAGTTGGTGGGTGAGCCGGTCCGGCTCCACATCGATGAGTCGATCCAACCAGTGGCGCTGAAGCATTGGCGAGTTCCTTTTCATCTCAGGGATCTGGTGGATGGAGAGCTGGACAGTCTTGTAGGGCTGGACATTATTGAAAAGGTTGAGGGCCCCACCCCATGGGTGTCTCCCATTGTCATCGCGCGCAAGCCCAAACAGCCCGACGCGGTGAGGATCTGCGTGGACATGCGACTACCCAATAAAGCCATAAAGAGGGAACGGCACTTGACCCCTACAATCGATGATATTATAGCGGAACTGCAAGGGGCGAGGTTCTTTTCCAAACTGGATCTGAGAGCAGGCTATCACCAGGTGGTCCTGCACCCCGAGTCCCGCTACATCACAACGTTTGCCACTCATCGAGGTCTTTACCGATATAAGAGGTTGAGTTTTGGGGTGTCTTCCGCGGCGGAGGTGTTCCAAAACATCATAAGAGGAGCACTGGCTGATCTGGATGGTGTCCTTAACATCAGTGACGACATCCTGGTGTATGCCAGGTCGGAGACGGAGCATCTGGCATGCCTGGCCAAGCCCTTTGAGCGCCTTCGCTCGCTGGGACTCACCCTGCACAAGGACAAGTGCGAATTCCTGAAAACAACGATCGAGTTTTTTGGATTCGTATTTAGGGCGGATGGGGTGTCGCCGGACCCCCACAAAGTGAGGGACATAAAGGAGGCGCGTCCGCCAGAAAATGTTGCGGAGGTGAGGAGCTTTTTGGGCATGATCACTTACTGCGGCCGGTTCATCAGGAATCTGGCGTCCCGTTCAGAGCCGCTGAGATCTCTCACAAAGAAGGATACCGTCTGGCAGTGGGGCCCCCTTGAGCAGGTGGCGTTCGATGATATCAGAAGTGCTTTGGCAGCGGATGACACCATGGCGTTCTTCGATCTGAGCCTGCAGACAGAGATCGTAGTGGATGCCAGCCCCTATGGCCTGGGGGCAGTGCTTACACAAGTGGGGAGTGACCAGGAGATTCGACCGATAGCATACGCCAGCAAGGCGCTCTCCGACACCGAGCAAAGATACTCCCAGATTGAGAGGGAAGCCCTGGCGGTGCTGTGGGGTTGCAGACATTTTCGCCTCTACATTCTGGGGCGCCCCGTGACTGTGGTCACGGACCACAAACCACTGTTGCCAATCATGGCGGGCTCATCATCCCGTCCACCAGTGAGAATAGAGCGCTGGATGCTCGCCCTGCTCGAGTATGGAGTGTCGCTAACATATCGTCCAGGGGCTAACAATGCGGCGGACTATCTCTCTCGACACCCAAGGGGGGACTTGCAGGAGTCTACGTCGGCGGAAGAGGCCGACGAACATGTCCGCCTGGTCGTGAAAACGGCCACCCCAAACTCCATGCAGGTGGAGGAGCTGGAGCTCGCGTCAAAGAGCGATGAGTGTTTCGCCATCCTGAGGGAAGCAATGCAGCGGGGCGCCTGGAAGACGGTGTTGGAGGCAGTGCAACGCAGGACATGTGAAGCCAGAGTGGCTCTCGAGCAGTTATGGAGAGTGAGAGAAGAATTGACATTCTCGGAGTCGGGGCTGCTACTAAGGGGTGAGAGGATCGTGGTGCCCCAGGCCAAAGTTGCACAGGTCATCGCCTTGGCGCACCAGGGCCACCAAGGGGCGCCCAAAACAAAAGCTCGCCTCCGCCAGAAGGTGTGGTTCCCGGAGCTCGAGTGGAAGGTGGAAGCGTTTGTGGCGTCTTGCGTATGGTGTCAGGCTGCGGCACCGGCCCAGCGGGAACCGTCCATTGAAACAATGCCAAGAGGGACCAGGCCATGGGAAGTAGTGCACGCAGACTCCGGGTCCACGTCGAGAGGCACTCACTTCCTAGTGGTGGTGGACGAATGGTCTCGATATCCGGAGGTCGAGTTCATAGAGTCCGTCGCATTTGAGAACGTGGTGGTGGCGCTGGAGAAGATCTTCGCCACCCATGGCCTGCCCTCCGTGCTGTGCTCCGATAATGGGGCACCATTCCAAGGCGAAAGTTTTGCTGAGCTCATGAGGGAGTATGGCATTCAACACCGGCGGGTAACCCCACTGTGGCCCCGGGCTAACGGTGAAGCTGAGCGCATGATGCGCACCCTTAACAAAGTCTTCAGGATTGCCCACGGAAAAGGCGAGTGCTTGCAGAGGGCCCTGTATGTCTTCCTGTGGGGATATCGAACCACACCTCACTCCTCAACGGGTGTAGCACCGGCGGAGGCTCTCTTCCAAAGATGCCCGAGAGACGTCATACCGGAGGTGGGGGACAGGGACCCCGCCGTCATTGACAATGAACAGGTCGAGGAGGACAGATGAACAAGGACGCAGATGGAAAACATCCGGAGAGGCCTGAGACCCCCACACATCGCGCTGGGAGATGAGGTGCTGGTGAGGAATCGCCACCCACAAGGCAAGTTATCCCTCACGTATGAACCCGCCCCCCTGGATGTCGTGGTGGTGAAGGGCTCTATGGTGACAGCCTCTGATGGGACGTCGTCCGTGACTAGGAATGCTTCCTTCTTCAGGAGAATCCGCGACCCGAGAGTGGACAACCCGGACAACCGAGAGGGTGAGGATGCCCTGGATGAAGGTGGGGGCGAAAGCCCCGCCGTGGACTCTCCTGCTCGGGGCAGACCAGGTCAAGAGACACCGGCCAGAGACGTTGGCAGGAGGTACCCCTTGAGAACAGGGCGTGGGAAACCTGCCCGTCTCACAGACTATGTAACGGACTGAGCTGGGGAGGCTGACCTGGGGACAATGGTCAGGCCGTGACAGGCACCCTCGGGGGATCCAGGGTGGCTGTTAATAAATGGGGCTTTTTGGTATGTACATAGTTGCGTGCTTTATAAATGTGTGATAGTTAGTCCCTGTTTCCAATTTGTTGTTATGGAAAAGGAGGAGTGTGGCGTTGGCCCTTTAAGGGCATGCACGCGACGGGGTGACGTTCACTCCGTCGCGTGCGCAGATAAATAAACGGGGCGTGCCAGGTGACATCACAATCACCGGGGAGCCCACACTAGCAAGATCGCTGTCTCCGTGTCTCTGTGTCACAGGGGGTGGGGGGCTCACGGACGGCGGAATCCGGACACCGCCAACAATATCCAACATTAAGGCCCTACACATTTGTCTTTCGAAACTACACGAACTGTGCCTGTGAGATTTATTTTAAGGGTTACATGAAGTGTTAATCGACTGTGCAGCCCAGTAATGGTGCAAAAGCTGAAGCTCGCGTCCATGCAATGAGGATTACTTTGATTAGCTTGTATTCTGCAATACATGATCCACTTACTTTCATGACATTTCCAAATACACCTAAAGAAAATAAAGCTGGATGGAAACCAGCCGCAGGTCAACTTCGGGCTTCAATGAACAACACAAAATAAACACGTGAAGAACAACAGGACAGTGAACTGCTGTCCGCTGATGCATATGACCTGCAGTCGTGTTTTTTTCTTGTGCGACACAACCTCAGTTTAACTCCGAAAGTGTTGCTGATGGATACGTCAAAGGCCGGCAGTTTTTGCATACATAATTGGATAGGAGGCTGCGAAGTACTGAATCTGGAACTTGTTCAAAATGGCCGCCAATTCAAGTGTTATTTCAGAGGTGGCACCATAGGCAGGCGACGCATGCTAACCATGAAAGTGGCCTTTGAAATAATGCTCTTGATAGTCAACCCCAGGGGATGGTTTCACCCTTCTGAGATAAAAGCAGTACGTCTTTTAAAAATAAACATGAAGCGCTTTCTTAGTTTAGAGTTTCTGCTTGTGAGGGTTGACTGCCTGCCAAGCTACATAAAAGCAGTAGATTTTGGCACTTCCAGCCAGGAAGCAGGTTTAGTGCGTGATTGGCAGGTCACGATTTACAAAATGCCTCTTTGAAGACGTATGAAAAGTTGCACTTGTAGATGTTCCGAGTGTTCATCCGGTGGATCTCTATGATTCTTTGTGTGGGTTGCCAAGACGTGCGCAGCTAAATTGCTGCACTATTGGACCAGCTGGCTCATTATGGAAGAAGCAAATGACAAGCAGCCAACGCGAGATATCACAGGTGCCTATCATTCCATGAAACGTATGCCTTCAGCTACAGGTGGCTGGTGTGCAGGGAACGTTAGCATAAAGATAGGGCCTTTCGGGCTTCATTCATCAGAGCTTTACTTGCATCCATCTAGACTCTACAGTCCTTCAGCAGCCACACATTACAGAGAGTCCACACAATACAGAGAGTCCACACATTACAGTGAGTCCATACATTACAGAGAGTCCTATTGTTACTACTCTCTAAATCTGAGTGTCCTATATGAAGTGCAGAAAGTGCAGATCCGGGGTGTGTAAGGAGGCAGAGGAAATTAACAAGGGGGGTCCTGGGAGTCCCTCTGCCAGACATTAGTCCTGGTTTACGAGATACTTACCCAGAGTCTTTAGCTCACTATCTTTCACAGAGAAGAAATATCCCAAACATATCAGTCTTTGTCCTGTCCAGTCCAGCACCGAAATGCTAGGCAATTCTCCTCTGAACAAGAGTACCAACAGAAACCCCAGACACGTGTTTCGGTCTGGTTGGACCTCATCAGTAGGGTGGATCTGTGCCTCTCTAAAAATAGGAGGTAGAGGAAGACTCAACACCTCTGATGGAGATATTCCAAGTGGCTCGCACAATGAAGTCGATACAACAGTCACTTCAACCCCCAGTCCTCAGCCCAACTTTCTCCACTCTCACCTAATGGAGTAGTTCTGGTTAAAGTTCCTCAGTTACTGTATGCAGCATAATCCAGAGTTAGGGGGCCAGGGTGTAGTCTTTTCATACGGTCTGAAGGCCACTCACCCTGCTCTCGTGAAACTCCCTGAGAGAGCCAACTCCTGTGCGCTTAATCTCCATGGGCTTTGGCCCTGAGGTTACTTCCGATGATTATAAGGAGTGAGGGGAAGTGGCCTTCCTCGGCAGCATACGGTGGCCCTCCAGGGCAAGAATCACTAGCAAATGCGGGACGCCACTCCCGCACTCTTAACCCAAACACAAAAAGTGTGATCAAGAATAACGTTGAAACCCCATTGCCTGAAAATTAACGCATGTTTCAATATCCCTTGCATCACATCATAAACACGTTGAAATGTAATTTGCTCAGTTGTACCATATTGTTGCAGTTTGCCTGTATTTTCATGTTTGGTGCCAGTTAATTACTATAGGATTTCATAATGACCTACCATTATGAAATCCTATAGTAATTAACTAACCTGAAAACCTAAGACTTAGGGTTGGCTTCCAGCTTAGAGATGGCATCAAAAAAAGATATTGTGGCAATTGCAGTCGTTATCACAAAATGCCTTTTTTTCTCTGCTGTCTTTTTGCTCCATTATCATGGAACATTAACAGCAATGTGTTCAAAGATATCAAGCTAATTTCGAGGTTTTTAACTGCCATAATGGGAAGTCATGATTCAATTATAGACTCGGAGGTGAGTATTATGCGTCTCTGTCTTTATTAAACTCAGAGCTCCAAAGTGGAAAAACAGAAATCACCCTTTGAAAATCCAAAGTCCAACAACTAAGAGTCAAGAACAAGAAACACAGCCCCTGCACTCCAACATCCCATCCTGTTCCTAAGCATTTTTATTTCTTTTCTGTGAAACCCACCAACATCAAAGATAACGAAATGTATTGATCAACTTGCTGAACCAATTCTTTCTAGGTGAACATCTCCTTGAGGATGACTTTGCTGCTGACCCTGCAAGAAATAGCAAAAAGAAAACTGCCAGTCAAGGGAGGGCTAAAGCATCAAGTTGAATCTGGCCCTAGTCAGTCAACTAGACAGCATGGACACATTGTTCAGAGGAGACCATACACATGCCAAGAAGCACAACAATGATCTAATATGGACCACGCTTGAAGAAATGAGAGTCCATGCGCTAGCTGTTATATACACTGCTTCACATAGGGTGGGATAATACCTGCCTCCAGGTCTTTAATAGATTCTTGACTTTCCATCACATCATTTCATAAAATCCGAATCCTAGATAAAGATCTGAGGCTCCTATTATTTAGATCTGTACAGACATTATTTATTTATTGGGTATTCATAATGCACCTATACACAAGTGTTTTGAGGCGCAACAAGACAACAGAGTGGGGGAACAGGGAGGACAAAACAAAAACGATCCTACTAGGTCTTGTGACATTCGGATCATGCAAGTGCAGTAAGAGAAGTGCAGGGGAGAGGGCCGAGGGGGAAGTGTGTCGGTCAGGTTAGAAGGGCCTGTGAGAAAAGCGAGTGCCAGGGGAGGCCCAGAGGACAAAGCCAGGGTAAAGCAGAGATTGCAGGGGAAGGAAGGCGCACAAACTAAGAGTGAAGTAAGGGGCTGAAAGGACTAGAAGGGTGTACGCCCAGCCAGTCTAGTGCAGAGGGCGGGGCCCTGAAGGGAAAGTGTAGTTTGAGGGGGGTGGGGCAGTGGAGACCAAGTGCAGGGATATACTGGATAACGGGGCGGGTGGTGCCCTGTAAGGTGTTGTTAGATAGTCAGGCTTGTTTTAGAAGCGACCTCTTGTAAGCGATATTCAATCAACACTACAGCTAAGTCAATGCCTAGTCTGGGATGCTGAGGAAAACCCTTATTGATGTATTTTTATGTCCAATTCAGTACTCTGGATGACAAACCTTGTATAACACCCCCCTCTTAGAATCCCCCTGACCCCACTGAGCCAAGAAGTAGGTTTGTTTTGCAAATTAAAAGGTTTATTTGAAAATGTAAACAATATATATATATATATCTGAAGTGGGAGAATGGGACAAAAGGCTCCCCCCAATTCCCTCGCGCCCCTGGCCTAGAGGATCGCGACCCCGACACCCGCCACGAGATGAATTTGCCTATCTACCAGACGACCAAATACCCTGGTACAGGAACATACGGATGTGCCCACCAGCCTGCCCCGCTCAAGCCGACACCTGCGGCATGGATGAACTCGACTGAACCATTCAACAGTAAATAAACACATTGTTAGAGATGCCATGACAACCTAGCCAACGGTCAGAACACCCGTGCAACCATGCACACTGGACACTCCCACACCAATCCACACGAAGAACATATTCAGTGCTATGACGTAGGTGACGGACACACCCACTGACGCGCATCTTTATTATTTTTCACATAGGTTTTTCATAATGCAGAAACGCAAGACGCACAAAGCACTCATCTAAAATGCTTGCTGACGCTTCTCCTAACCCATGCATTGTGATAAAAAATGCAACGAAGACATGATACTGGATATGAAGCAATATGATACTGTAACTTAAAGTGCTGTGCATTAAACATCCCCACCTATACACCAGGCCCAAGTAGGCCGCAAGCGAGAGCCTCCACGAACATTGAACGAACAAGAGTACAATTGCTGACCCTGCAGAATGAGCCCAGCGAGAACCGACAGCCAAGGGGGCAATGTTGCAACTCGCATGCCACAAGCCGAAGCCAAGGTCACACATGCAAACTAAGCCAGACACACAGTGGAAAATACAACATTAAATGTGCAGAATTCTGCCTCAACCACGGTCTCTCCTCACGTGACCAAGCTGAACCTGACAGGGTGCCAGACCCAGGAGGGAGAAGTCGCCTGGGTCCCACGTTTGAGACACAGGCTGCAACAATAAAATGACCCAATGGACACCTACAGTGGTGGGAATAGTCTGCTCTCAAGCATATGAGCAAATCCACGCATTGTCTGCATAAACACATAGTTACATATTGTTGCAAATGACAGGTACACCACGAGCTGGGAACAACGATGGTCCCAGGCTGGGGGGCTCGCGAGTGGACCAATCAGAACATGGGGCACTCATCACTGACGCCATTAACATTAGCCAATCATTAGGGGTCTTCGTGTAACAATTTTCATGTATCTAATAGAAGGGACAACCCAAGTATACCACCTGACTGACCCTTAACCACTAACAACGTTCTCTATACGTATGCTATACTAACCCTACCACTCGAGGAACCAATCCAGAGTGGCGATAGGTTTTTGCTAACTTTCCCAGGTGACGCAAGTAGCGCGTCATACTGAGGCAAAAAGGGGCCTGTGAGCCCCACGAATTTCGAGAGTCAGGACGGACGCGTACGATCCTAGACCCATCCCTTCCGTTGTTCAATAAACAGCAGAACCACCTTGCTTCTTGTGTGTGTCTCATACTCATTTTTGGGATACGCGGGAGGAGTTGGGGCCTCCCTGCCCGGAGGTCCGCGGACGGCCCAGCCGACCCCGGGAGAATTTCACCCCGACATATCACACTTCTATAAATAAATTGATAATGGATATTACACTTGTGAATTTGACCGTGATCAACAATGGATAATGTTACAGGTGTACACTGATTTGGTTACTTAGGCGTAGTGTAGAGGATGAGGTAGCTGAAAATGCTTGATGGTTTCAAGGAAATGCAAGGTGGAATAAAATGCAGTACAGAAATAACTTTTTATGATTTTAGCAAAAGGTAATATGATCACTTTTTCTTTTGACAATTCACTCCCCCCCTATGCAATACAAGAAATGGAAGGAGAGCACACAGTCTTCAAGAATCCCAACAAATCACACTTTATAATGCAATACACGGTTCCAGTTCTCCCAGCAAGCTTAGGGAAAACAGGGATGAGTTTTAAACACAGACAAATTACTTTTATGTGGTTTGCAAGGAAGTGAAAAGGTGCTAAAATTGCTTTTAATTCCCTCTAGAGGTTCAGGGTAGGTGATGGCTACTTTATATTAGTTCAGGCTCACTTTAATAATACTCTATGAATGATTAGCAGATTGCAAACGAATTTTAGCAAAGAGAAGCAAAAAGCTGCTGATTTCTACAGTCGATGAAATCGGGCCAAATCGCAAATCGCGGTACATTTCGCGAGTGCGTGTCTCGCGATTACGGGAAAAGTATAGGGAGGAGGAAGTCGGTTCTAGGTTTGTTGGAAAGCCTAGATTCCAGAGATACGGACGATTAAATAAAGGTAGTTTTTCGGATTTAAAGTAAACTCAAAAAGACAGATGACAGCTTGCAGCTGCAGAATTGACAGGTGACAGTTGTGCAGCTTTAAAAATGACAGATGACACGATTTCTAGGAGGCAGTTCTACTTAGGTTAAAATAGTTTGGATTAGATTATTTTAACTAAGAGATTGGTTCTGCACAGTTCTGCTAGGTACTCACAATATAAATTTGAACTAGGCCTCGTCACGGATCTGGTCAACGCGCCCGGCTGCGGTTCTGGCTGCTCGGCGGGTCAATCAGGCATCGGTTCTGCTCACAGCGATCTGGGTCAGCTCTGCTGGTCTAGCCTCTCTGGATTCTGGATGTAACACTGCTTTCTGGGTACTGCTACAGGTTCTTGCAAAAATTCTCGGCAAAACTTCAAACAGCTCGCCCGGCTGTTGAATAGTTTGGTTAGTTTTGAGGCCTGCTGAAGAGGATTCAGCTGGTGGATTCAGGCCTCTCTGCTACAAATTCTGGAGTTAATTTCTGCTACAGGTTCTGGAGATTGATGGATTTGAAGTCTGGATCTCTGGATGTGAAGTCGTCGGTCAGCATGCTCCGCAGCAAATGGAATTGAATGTGTCTACCTGTCCCAGCAGTCTCTTTTTATGTGTTTTGAACATGGGTGTGTGCCTGGGCCTAGCTAAGCCTGCCCCTCTCTACTTGTCATTGGCCCAATTCTCCCCTCTCCCATGATTGGGGGAAGGAAATGTGAGTCAGAGTGATGCTGTAGGTTTTATGGTCAGAGGAACCTCCCCTTGTCAGATTGCACACAAATCTATTTCTGACCCAAATACATATTTATCTATGTACCATTTTTCTAATATTATAGGTCCAGTTAACATATTTTCTGTAGCACCAAACCATCCGATCCCTGTCTTTGTACGATATCGTGTCCACTGATGACAGAATTCTCCCCTTTTCATCCAGATAACGACCTCTAAATCTTTCCAGATTTTACACAAATGTGCACCAGGGATATGGGCTACAGATGATAAAGTGTCAGATTTTTAACATGCATACATTTGGAGTGACAACCTTTTTTCCGCTACTATCCCCAGGAACATACCCCAGGGTCCTAACAACTCTTAAAATGTGCACAGAAAAATCACAAGAATAATGGTATTATTTATATAATTTTGACAAGTCCGTACTATGAATTATCCATCTTTTTTTTAAATTATGCCCTGGTCAAAAAGGGGTGTGGCTTCCCACATCACAGGGTGGAATAACTGGTTTATCCACTTCCCCCAAGCTCAGCTGGCTTGCAGAGGCACTGCCCCTCCCAGTTTCCCCTAAGAGGAAGCCACTTTACGCCCCCCCCCAATATAACATTTGCCCGAGTCCAGGACAGGCCTTTGTTCAACTTCCTGTAGTCCCCAGCTGCTACTCCCCTTTCAATCAACAGGGCCATGTGACCTCAGGATGCAGCCAGGCCTGGCAGCCAGGGCAGGGAACACAGCTGTTGATCCAGTTTCAACTCCTGTCGGGGTAGTTGTCAGGCAGAATTCAGTTTCATTAAGCTAGGTTTCAGCTAAATGTCACTTTTTGTTCCCAGTTTTCTACATTCAAATCAAACTGACAAGTTTTACCTATACATTAAAAAATTACTTCCTTCAAGTCATTTCAGAATATAGTTTTACATTGTATCCACCTCTTAGCAAGTCTTTCCTTGGTCTGGTTTTGTTTCATTTGTTCAGTTTTACACAAAAGTCTGGTGGTTTTAAAACGCCGGCTTTCTGATAGTGGTGAGTACCGGTAATGCAATCATTTTTGGGATTAAGAAAATTAATTCCCCACAGTTCTGAGTTGCTTTTTGGCAATCAGCATTGCCATTCCCAATGGTTTCAGGCTACTGTGTGTGTAGCCCAATGGTGGTTTTAGGCAGTGCCCTCCTGTGCTCACAACATAGGCAAAAATGGGTGGCAGCCTATTCTTCATGTTTTCCCTGTGCACTCTCTGGGGAGTTCTGGCCGTAATGATGTTTTCCATGCCAGTACTGCACAGTGTTATGGTAGGGATTGGATGCATGGGTAAAAACATCCCACACTCTCTATAATGGATCAATGTCTATTGTTGGAATCCAGCACAGAAAAATATATGAAAGATAGAACTGGCCAAGCATATGCTCCCTTTCTAGCCCTGACTAAGGTGCTTGATTCGATTGTTTGCACTCTGTTATGGAAAACCCTTGACTGTATTGGTGTTCCTCAAAGCCTTCTTCATTTAATCTAATAGCTGCATGAGGATACTTCAGCTGCTATCCTCTTCTCAAAGAGAAATGATTAATCAAAAGAGTTGTTTAAACATGGGGGCCAAACAAGGTTGTCCACTACCACACTACTATTTATTCTGTTTCTGTCAGATTCCAACCCACATAATTCTTCAGCTAGGCTCATCCCACCTTTACTAAAGAGGACTACATTTAGCATTCTGATGTACGCAGATGATACAATTCCATTACACCTTTCTCTTGGTGGGCTACAGCAGAATTTACTGTATTCAAATCCATATTATGGTCCTTGAAGGGGTGGGGGGGGCAAAGAGCAATGTTTCATCAATAATAAAAAGATAGAGACTGTTATTTCTTATAGATATTTAGGGTTTGAGTTTAGGAATAATGGCATATGGGGCGTACACATAAAGATGGTTGCCAGGCAGGTTGTGCTAAGCTACTTCTTTTTATCACTGATATGAGGGAGAAGATTGGACAAATGCCTACTAGTGTCAGAATAGTACTGATGCAAAATCTGGGATTTCTCTTCGTGGGCAGGACTGGAGGTTTTGCAGAACACATTCATTTAGGAAAGAGGCAAGATTATCACACAGCATTCCTGGGGATGCTCTGATTCCTGAGTTTGGTGTTCTTAGCATAACTAACCTTCCAAGCACAAACCGAAATGTAGGCAATGCCCTCATAGACATGGTGTTTTTTCGCACATACAGCAAACGTTTAACTTGTATTCAAGTGAGACTGACTTGATGAAGAGGTGGGACTTTTGGGATGTTGCTGTATTCAGTAACATGTCTAACCTGCAATGTAAGGCCCTACTTAGAGACAGAGGTGTAGAAATGGAGCATTGTAGAATGCTGTCCAAAATCAAAAGGTTGCAGTCATTAGAGTTGTATAGCAAAGCATCTGTGGGTTTAGGGCTAATTAATGTTGAATCTAACTATGCAAGTGGAATTAAGTCCCCATAGTGCAGAAGAACAGCTCTGATGATTAGATTAAATCTACTCCCATTAAATGCTCGAATGAGTTGGTTGGGTATTGACAAATGGTGTACCTGAGGTATGGGCAACGAAGAGGATATTGGGCATTTCTTATTAATTTGTACTTTTTTAATAGATTTTAGAAGGAGATGTCTTAGGCCTCATTTTATTAAAAAATAATGTTAGGTAATATATGGAGGCCATGTCGCTGTTTACGAACCAAAACGTAGATTTGATGAAGGATATTTTGAATGTTTGTAAGAGCAGTTTTTAGAAGGACATCTGGAGCATTCTGAAGTTTTTTAATGGATTGTGATTATTTATGTTGTGAATGTTTTAGATAATAAAGAGAGTTGCTTATGATTTATGTTAATGCATATTTTCTGAATGAAATGTATACCTACCTGCCTATTTACCCAGAGACTCATGCAGAACAGAAGAACGCTCAGGAGCAAGTGATCTGTCTAAGCAAATGACAGCCTGCAGGAAAAAAGGAGTCTGGAAAGGGGCTTTGTAAAGACTTCCAAAGCAAGTGCTGCCCTCTAAGGGAGTAGTTTGATTAGAGATGTGGCAAGGGGGCAGCTGACTTAGAGTGCCATAGCAGACACAAGGGATAACTGAGCAATAACGGCGGGTCTATAAAAAGCCAGCAGGTGAAGAAAGTGATGACAGGTTTATGGTGAGGTTGGAGGAAGAGGTGGACCGAGATACTAGGGAGGAGGGTCTTGCAGGTGATGAAGGCATTGGAGGTGATTGTTGGAGTATTGTGAGAGATTGAAGGTGAAATGTTGGGTCTAAGAGGGTGGTAGCAAGTGGGCTGCACCAGATTGAGTGAACAAGTGAGAGATGTATTTGAAGGCTGACCATAGGAAGGGGCAAAGTTGAAAGTAAAGAAAGGGAGAATGTTTTTGAGAGAGGTTGTGGCTGTGTGTATGTGTGCATGGGGATGACAGAGAGAGAGGAAAGAGAGAGGCAGAAGGGTAGAGGAGAGTAGAAGCTGGAGCAGTGGTGGGAGTGAGGAGCTTTCTGCGAGAGATGGACAGAAGTGGGGAGAGAAATAGGGAGAGAGAGGTAAGACCACAAGACAGAGTATAGGGAGAGTTATTCAATTATTTGGAGCGTGGAAAAAGGAAAAGCAGGAGAGAACAGTAAAACCATGAGAGGGAGAGTGGAGGGAGAAAGATAAGGGTAGAGCATGTAAGAGAGGTGACAGAACAACCAGACATTTACCCAATTAGCACAGTTTCTGGGTTTTAGCATCCAGCTTGCTTCTTGCTCAAAAGAACAAACTTAAAAGGATGATACCAAGCACATTTCTTGACTTTGCAGTCCCGGTGATGCAGCGCCCAGCACGCTTCTAATATCCTACCACCAGCAAGTATGTCTTTCCTCACTTTGTGGCTGCCTCAGTGTTTCTCAATGAGAAATAAGGCGATCCACTGATACAGACAATCAATGTGATGATCTTAGCATGCTCAGTTACTCTGGAGTAAGTATAGCAGGATCACCAAGGTACATCACTCGGAATTTAATGCAGGCGGTTTGTCAGCAAACTACTCTGGTGTTCCATCCCTCTTTAGTGAAAGACGTTCTCAGGTTCCTTCCAGGGAGATTACGCTGCTGCCATGAGACAAAAGGCCCTATCAATTGCTCCACTGCACTAATGGAGCTAGCACACTCTGGTAGGACAGGTGTGCATGTTACACATTGTATTTCCTTTTTCAGCCATCTTGCGCTGGAAATATAAACTAGTTTAGCTTATTTATAGGGTTCTGTGAGGGGAGGGTCCAGGTAGAAAGACGGGGCAGCTCCCAGCTGGGCAGTTTGGTATGTGAAACATTGTTTCTACTTCCAGCACTAGGACCCTGGAAATAAGAAACCGTTTGAACAGGTCTTGGGTTGGTGTGGGTGATGAGGCCTAGGGAAACTGGAGGTGATCTATCAAGCTTACTCTCGCATGAAAACTGACGCCGCAAATATTTGTGGATCCATCATCACCGAACATCTGCATCCGTTTACCTGTCACAATTCAATCACTTTCGAAGAGGGCTGTGGGAAGCTGCTCAGAATGAGCGTGGACTGGACCTAGGAAACTGTTATAGTTATGAGCCAAGCAGCGGCGGGCCCTTTAAGAGAAACTGGAAGCAAAGACTCAGAGAGGGGGTACGTGAGGAGGGGGGAAAGGGAAAGGAGGGAGTCAGTTGATGAATGGAATTAAAGATGTTCAGACGTACTCTGTGTCTGTAGAGTTGTTGTGTGGTTGGGCCGGCACCAGAACATAACAACTGGCAACGAGAAGGGCCCACGCTGCTGTCCCAGGAGGCGGGGACGAGCACAGCCCGGAACGAAGGAGGCGAACCGTGGCTGAGGATCCAGTGCATCGGCTGAGGAGAGCTGTCTGAGGGAGGAACCCAAGACGCCCAGCAGTGCTGCTGTTGAGGTGACAGCGAGTAAGCAGAGGAGACCAGGACGTCCGGTGAGCAGTCAACTAAACGAAGACTGGCCCGTGGAGGAGACCGCCAGGAGCAAACGCCCAGCGGTACTGCTGGTGAGGAGGCAGCGAAGGAGCAGAGGAGCCAGAACGAAGATGGGGCCAGAGAAAGGACCGCCAACAGTCTAGCCGGTGGAGAGACCAGTACATAACAGTTATTGGTGCCGTTTTAATGCAAACCTAAAAAAGACCAATTATATCGAGCATATCAATATTTAAGGACGCAATGATGGCATGCATTTTTACCAGTGTATTAGAAAACAGAACGGAATTCTGGGACGGACACACACATTAGGTTGACTGGAATTGCTGTGTAGTATTCTGCAGGTCATCTGCTTGCAGACCTGTGAGGAACGTGCCACATATCCTGAGAATGCGCCTCTGGCGTCACCTAACTTAATGTAGGATGTTTAACACCATTCACGTTTTTAAAGTGTTAACTCGCATTAAAAGGTGACCGAGCATTGCTGACATAATTATAAGCTGGTTTTAAGGATTTCAAATAAAAAAGAAATATTGCATAATTTCCTCAGTACGAATTCTAATTCTCTGACGATTTATTGGTCGGTGCGCTGATGATTCATTCGTGCTTGGTTTGCACACCAGTAAGAAGTTCATTAATGTTCTCAGCGGATTCCTCGGATGCTGCCAATCTGGAAAATAGAAGGACAGGCCAGGCACATGCGCCATAAATATTCCTGTGCATTCGGCTGTAAAGGAAATGAGAAAAGTAACAGACGTCAAGAGGGTATGGAACGCCAGTATGTTAGAATTAAGGCTCAGACTTCGAACTCGTTCCAGGGCGCACTATGCCTGCATCTTTGGCTGTCAGGCTACGTCTGGGGAGGTTTATAAGGCGTAAAACAACACACAGAACGGAGCAGTAGACGCCTCCAGGGTGCAGGGATGCCTCCGTGAACCTGGCATCACGCAGGCCTTTAATGTAAATTGTTAGATGTTAAAAGATAGCAAATACCTCCATTAAAGGGAAGGAGGTGCAACGTGGGTAGCCAACCCGGGCAAAGCAGAGTGTGCCGATAATAGCATAATGTATTAAGACAGTCTCAAAGTACTTTGTGCTAAATGTAGCACAATAAATAACCACAAGCAGAAGGATGTTTGCACTTGCATAGATAACGCCTTCATACCTGCCCTTCATACACAGGCAACAAAGGCGTTGCTGGGGGGGGGGGGGGACCGAGGGGGCTATAGCCCTGGGTTTTTGGTTGTAGCCCCGGGTAGAAGCTCAGGAGCTATAACCAAAAGGCTAGCTAGCCCCGAGTCCCAACACATTAGCGTAGCCCCGGATCTTTTCCAGACCTAGCAACACCACGGCAGGCAAGCAAGAATATGCATGCAGCACTACTAAAAATGGACAGGAAGGCTCCGTTTCAGTGTAGGTATTGTGTGATTATAAAGCACCTACCTTAGCACGTTAGGAAAGCTTGTTACCCAGTAGAAGGTAAGGTTGTTATGTTTAGAGCACTCCGGGGTACAGGTGCATTTCTGGGTGCCTGCCAAGGGCATGATTTTGCAATGTATTCAGGGGGAACTCGATAGAAAAGGGGTTTCAACAGCATTAAGGATAAGAAGGTGCGGAGAGCCGAGTGTTAGGGGGATGTAGGCGTGTTGACTTTTGAAAATAAACCTCAGGGATTTCTGGTCTTTTCTGAATGTATGTAAGGAGGAATCAAGGTTCAGGTGCAGTGGTGGAGAGGTTCAGAGTGAACAAGCAAAGATAAGACAGGTTTCCTCAGCATTTCTAGAAGCAATGCATTTAAACTGTGCTTGGTGTGAGTTTAAATAGTGCAGCATAGCTATTCCTTGAGGAAGTCAGGCTTTCTTGTGTGGCTTTTTTTGTGCAGCTAACCTACGGTGATCAAGCAGTGTGGGTGTGGTACTGTTACATTTGCTTTGGTTTGAGACTTGTAGTACTGGTGTGTATGTAAGGCAGTCTTTAGAGTGGTGATGATAGGGCAGTTGAGGAATGTGGGGAGTGTCCTGCTACCATCAATGTGGCGAAGGACTAGAGCTAGGATCAAGAAAAGGTGTTGGTGGGAGAAGGAGTTTGTATTGAGAATGTATTCTCAGCTGGTGACATCCCATAGTCTTCTCATATGATTTTTGAAAGATGGGTCTTGCTCTATGGAAAATCCCAGATGTGATGCAGGTGTGAATAGGAGAATTTAGTGGCAGAGTCATCAAGATGCACCTATGTGAGCCAGTCTTTCATTGCAGGTGATCTCTATGGAATCCATAAGGAGCCAGCTTCTCCATCCACATCAAAGTTTGGGGCAGGTGGAGGCCCTATCAGATTCTCTCCACAAAGCAGGAACATTCAAAGAGAGGCCTTGCTGCTCTATGCCATGCATTATCGAAGTCATTCTAGCACAAATGGGCGACCGCAAAACCCCAAGGAGAGTTAGTCTATATGTGTTCTACCACCCCCGCGCTATTTAAAAGACTCATAAACATCTGCCAGCAAGTAGCGAAGAAAAGGAACCACTCTTATTTCTGGTCCTAAAATACAACTAATTGCAGGCTGTGATTGAAGCGTATGTGTACAGCATGAGGTACATAGACAGAAAGTACTGCATAGTGTAAATAACCCTCATTGAGTCCATTCATCAACATGTATTGTGTGTGATTTCCCAAACAAAAATGTGATTTGTAATGCTATATAGAGGGAGTTGGTAGTTGGGTCAAGGCCATATACTGCTTAAAACCAAGCACAGTTCAGGATTAGAATAAAACAGCTACAAAAATGGGAGGTATATAACATACCACTTGTTTTATTGGTTAACACAATACCGCTAATGAAGGCCGGAGTCGGAGTGGGATGAAACAATATATTCTACAAGACCTGCAGAGTAGAAGTTTTGCATCAGAATTACTTGTGTTTTGACCCCAAAGCAAGCTTTGTTTGTACTTGGTTTCATTCGACGTTTTTGAAAGACAAACTTTAAGGACGTGTTTTGCTCAAATGTAACAAATTCTAATCGCAGAGGTACATTGGTATGCGGACTCTGTGGTCATCGCTATCCGTGGACTCAAATCGGAACCTGAAATGTCCCTACATGCATTAAAAAGGCTTGCTGCAAAATGTACGGACAGTATGACAAATTGTGTATACCCCTTTACTCTATGACGGTATAGATGTTAAAAGGAGAGTAGTAGGATTGGCTGGTATAGAAGTGAACACAGATGCCTTTTACTTGTTCAAAATTACGTTTAATGTTCATAATATTTTTCTTTAATGTTAAAAAATGTGCTGGTTCGTGAGTTACATCATTGCATATGGAATTATGGATGTCAACCATTCCATAACAGCATGCCAATGGACCTAATGTTTCACTGCATGAATCATTTGCACTGTGAAAGTCAACACAGGTATATTGATGTTAAACATTCATACAGCACCTTGACGAAATACAGTAAATTATATCCACTGTAACATATATGGACGGATCGCTGGCATGAGAGTCATAGCAAATGTTTCATGAGGGTAACGGCTACAGAAGAACGTATTATTGCATATTATTACACTCAAACTATTAACCAAAAAAAGGAATGTGAAAAACATTTCATGTTCACGGTATGATTATCCCCTTTAAAATTCGAAATGTTTTCAAGAGACGCAATGAAACGCTAATTAAAATAATATTAAACATGGGTTCAATGGTAAATTGCATTGAATAATCAACATCAGGTTGCCAAGAGCTCCTGTAAGCAAATGCATTTTCTTTATCAAAACATAAATTTGTACAGTCAGCATATGGATCTAGAGGTCAGAAATAAGGTCTTGAGAAGCAAATGTCTAGTTTTCAAATAGCAAGGTATGCACATGTTCTCATGTTTGCTAAACATGTTTAACCAAATAAAATATGAACATACCCGTTATAAATTCCTGCACAGAGAGGAAGCAGACCAGGGTCATATATTGCATTCAGAAAGTATCACATATTGCAGAAGAAATATTGCTACCAATGTAAACACTTCACAACTATGACATTAGTACTACCCTGAAGGGCAACCAAACAAAGACAAGAGCAACACTGTTGGGTGACTCTCATATAGTTGGGTTGCCCATGCTGTGCTAATAAAATAACCCACACTAATTTAACAGCTCGTGGGGCCACATACTCAAATTAACTTGTTGAATTCTAAGCGACTCCAGGACTCCTGCAGAGTCCCTTAAGGCTCCATCCTCTCACCAATCCCTTTTAACCTTTACATGGTACCTTTAAGCCCTCTGCTCAAAGATCCCAATATAGCCATTCACCAATATGCGGACGACACTCACTTGTACATGAGAGTAAATAGCGTGCAGGTCATCAGTCTCTGTGATTACCTAGCCATCATCCAGTACTGCCTACATCAAACTAAACCCATCCAAAACTGAATGTGTCCTCATTGGTCCGCCTGCTAAAAAAATAAATTAAAAAATAGTCCAACCATGGCTCAATGATATGCGCCGAAAAGGATTTGATCCAAAACTCTCAGACTCAGCAAAATCCTTAGGTTTCACCATTGACAGCAGTCTGTCCTTCCAGAAACACATAGCCAAGAAAGCCCAAATAGCCTGGCTCAGAATCTCTACCCTTCAAAAAATCAAACCTTCATCCTGCTGCAGGACCTTCGGACCGTAGTGCAGGCTCTTGTGGTCTCACACATGGATGGGGGAAATGCTCTCCTGACAGGGCTCCCAACTGCTCACTTGGATCCTCCAAAATCAGTCCACTATCCAGCACCATGTCTTATTACAGGAACACTGACTTTTGACTGAATTACCCCATCATACGCAAACTACATTGGCTTCCACTGCAAGCCAGGATACTAGTCAAGACTGCATGCATCATTTACAAAGCAGTCATGATTAGCACACCAGTGTACCTGGTGGCTAAGCTCCACATATCTGTTGGCACACGCTTCTTGTGCAGCAAATCGACTAACCGGATTGAATCAAAATTCGTCCACAAAGAGAGGGCCCACAAACAATCCTTATCTTGTCATGCACCCACCCTCTGGAACTCATTCCCGGTGTCAGATCGTAATGCCCCCACAATTCTCCAATTTCACACATTTCTCAAAACATGGCTCTTTTAACAACACCTGACCATGGACTAAGACCAATGGGCGCACATACCAACATACAGACCTCACAGTACTGCACTACTGTTAAAAGATGTGAAAGTGAGAGACCCCAGAATACAATTTAAATCTCCCAATGGAGTCAATAAGGACACCTATCAAGAGGGAATGAGACCAAGAGCAAGTGCTAGAGGTAAATAAAGTTTTATGTAAAATAGGGCAAGCAGAATCTACTCTGCTCACGCCGAGAGTGCTCTGCAGAAAACATGTTACACTTTGATTATATACAAGAAAAACGCCATCACTGTGGGAAGGCGTAGGGGGCACAAAAGAGATTGGGATTGAACACTAAGAGTGGGCACCTATGTTGCTATAGGGTCAAAGACGACTGATTGGTCTGAAGGCACGTGATGAGGCGACATGGTGTCCGGGGTCAATCGGGCAGCGGGGCTCATCAGGCTGGCATGATGTATCAAGGTTTGAATTCCTTGTATCGTTGGTATTCTGTAACATTTGCCCTTGTGGCCACACATTTTCATCCATTCACTGCCATGATTTGTTCGTCCGGTGACCTCAGAGGCCTGTATCTTAATACTTGCAAAACATAGTTCAAAGATACATTATTTATTACTGGTCATAGATTTGGTTTCGGTTGTTAGACACTGTGCATGTTTTGTTTAGACAATTCAAGATATACTGACTAAAGGGTTGAGTCCTTGGGGTCATCGCTGGGTTTAGAGTGTCCACCTGATAGCAATAAAAAAGGCACTGAATATATGACTAAAAGGGCTGGGTCACAAAAGGTACATAATATCACCGATTTACATGTTCATTGGAAGTTCAGTGATCAAGTGTCCAAATACCATTAATTTGTTTGCTGACCTCCTAACACCCTAATGGCATGGGAGAGTCGAAGTTTTCTTGCGAGCTGGTTTTCCATTGCATTATGTAACGAGGCTATTCAGAACCCGATTGCACATTCAGGCTTTTCACACATGGCTTACTGAGTTACATTTAAATCATACTAGATGAAAGCATATTGTGTCAACCGTTTAGCTTAATGTACTTATCATTACGAAAAGAGGATTGAAGTTTAAAAATACATACTTAGTTCAACGTTTATCTTCTGCATATGCAAGAGAACAGACCGGTTTGCTACTTACGGCCTACAGGCGCACCTCTTGCACAGATTATGGCTTACTAGAAAAACATGTCACTACATTATTCTTATATCTTATATTCTTATGCCACATATATATATACATATATATTCAGTGAAAAAACTTTGTTAAAGGGACTTTATGGTTAAGTTGCGCTACTAAAAACCTATGAAATTCAGTGAAAAAACGTTGTCAAAGGGACGTTATGGTTCCAAGTAAAACCGAAAAACCCTTGAAATTCGCCAGTTATGGTAAGCTAAGCAACCATAACTCGTGCCACCACCGTGCACTGCTAAGACTAACACCCAGTACATCAAAGATGACATCACAAATGTCATTGATGACATCACTGATGACATCACATGTCTGGCTCACTATTTTTTCTTTTGCTGACATATCTAGGCCACATGGTTTTCTTCAGTAACAGTCAGAAACTAAGAATTTTATTTTATTTGTAGACATATCCTTCTAGTAGGTTCTTACAGTAATTCCCTTAGAGTACAGTCACATCATATGAAACATATACATATGGGAAAACACAAGCTTGAAAGACAGCAATCCTTTTTGTGCATAAAGATAATCACTAGACTTATGAGCACTTTCTGATAGTTCTGTTTTTTTTTTTATGGCTGTACTTTCCCTGTATATGGTCATATTTGTATACATTCTACTCACACTACTTTCCTTAGGGTCCAATCACATCAAGTGATACATATACATAGGGTAAATAGCAGCTTTGAAACAGAGCAATCATTTATTTGCATGAAACTAATCAGTTAAGTTATGAATTGTTTCTGCTACTACTTGTGCTTTTTTGCTAACTTCACTTTCCCTGTATATACCCATATTGGTATGTGTTCTTGTGTCTTTGTGTTTTGTCTATAGTAATGCAATTATGTAATACATGGGTTTTATTAGCTACTTATTACATATTTCACAGTACACAAAAATCTATTAAGAAAACAATTATCATTTCATTATTCAACATATTAACATTACGAATATCATACCTTCATCTTGTACGCTGCACACAATGTTATGTTTCTGTATGAGTAGCTTAGTATACTAGATAGAACCCCATAATAGGATGCTATTTATATCAATGCATCATTCAATGCACTTATTAGGGTATATTTCTTGCAATGATTCTTGACACTTTTTTCGCAACATAATAAGAATCCCTTCTACACATATTTCATGAGAAGTACATACACATGTGATGTCATCAGTGATGTCATCAATGACATTTGTGATGTCATCGTTGATGTCCTGGGTGTTAGTCTTAGCAGTGCACGGTGGTGGCGCGAGTTATGGTTGCTTAGCTTACCATAACTGGCGAATTTCAAGGGTTTTTCGGTTTTACTTGGAACCATAACGTCCCTTTAACAAAGTTTTTTCACTGAATTTCATAGGTTTTTAGTAGCGCAACTTAACCATAAAGTCCCTTTAACAAAGTTTTTTCACTGAATATATATATATATATATATATATATATATATATATATATATATATATATATATATATATATATATATATATATTACACTTAAACACATAGGTTACTGGATAAGAGGTAGCTCTGTGCTGGCATGCATAAAATCATATTGGTGTGCAGTGCATTGTCATACATTATTTCAATGAGTACCCTTTTATCCTGTATTAGTGTTTGTTATGCATTCGTTATTAAGGTTTATCATGACCATTTCTGGTTATATACGCATATTGTGTCAGTTACTCATATACACGTTGGCCCAAGTTAAATTTACATACTTATGTTCGCAGAAGATGTACTGGCTCTGTTTATGTTACAATCGTAATGGATCAAAGCCGACCACGAAAGACCTTTCTTGACTGTTGACTCTATTCAGGGGGATCATGTTTTTATGGCCAGGGTCTACAGGGGTGTCAGTCAGGTTTATGGAGACGAATAACTTCCTCCCTGGCCCCTGCTCAGGGCTGTTTCTGGGTTAGTGAAGTAAGACGGAAGGAAGAAGATACAGTGTGTATTTTGTTGCATTCTAGCAGATAGTCTTCTCGTGGGAACTGAACGATTGCAGGGATGGTGAGCAGGGGGACGAGGTGGCCGAAGGCGCTCGCTCGCGTTGTGTGCGCCTGGCTGGGAGTGCTACAGGCTTGCATTGGACACACACGATTGTTTTGGAATTACAAAATGGAGTTGGTGCTTACAAAATAGAGTCTTGTCCACCTCTAGTTCTACATTACTATGAGGGACATCACAAGGGGGGAGGCGGTTCCAAGGGCATTCCTGTGCGAGTGCCTTGGGGCCGGGGCACTGCACCCAAAGCAGCCGCAACTGGGCCTACCGAGGAAGTGCAGGAATAGGGGGGGGGGGGGGTTCAAATATCCCCTCCTTCCACTCATTCCTACCTTTCGTTACTTAAGTAACGAATAATGTAATCGTCCAAATCTCTTACGTTCTTCCTCTTCCGCCACTGCTTCGTCCCATGCAGGTGTCCCCTTTATTGGCATGCATGCCCTACATACCGCTCTGAGACTGTGTCCCCTTCTGGCATATTCATCCAGGGTGCAGCTCATATAGATACACCCTTCATCAGCTTCCAGATCTACCCATATTTCCTTGTACCATTCAAATTCTCTGGGTTCCCTTATGGTTGTGTGATATAAACTGTAAACTATATGCCCTGTATTATACATAGCGGCCATCCTATATTTGGGTTCTGAACTCTCTCCTATTTGTACTTCTGCCTCATGCTTTATTTGCGCCACACCGGTTGCATGACCCATTGTTACCATCATCATCGCACCATTTGGCACTGCATTTGTGCAACATCGGAGTCCAAGTTGACACACACAAAAAATGAGAAGCAAAAAAATGATGAGTGGTACAAGAAGTTTTACCGTCATTCCTAGCCCGGACGGTACCCATGAAAAAAGATGTTCGAACCAACTGCTGGGCTGTGCCCCTCCTTCGTCCCTCATCCGTTCTCCAAGACCGTGTACTGCTGCTATTACGTGGGAGAGAGAACCATTCTCGGCATCCGCAGAAGGTACAAATGTGCAACATGCACTCCCGATTCTTCGTCAAACACCTCCATCGATTGCTGGTAGCAGATCCAGCACATATCTGTTTTTCATTGTCATTAACCGCAGGGCTCTGAGTTCAACCTTGATGTTGTTGAACCCTTCTTCAGTTTCGTTGGCCAACTGGATGAGCTCCCACCTTGTTATTTGTAACCATTTGGCATTTGCTCTCACCTGGATGCTGGGAACAAGGGATGCGAAGAATGTTTCTACAGAGCTGAATAATCAGAACCTGTCTGGTATTTGAGCCAGGAGCTCTGAGGATTTGGCCGAGATGTAGTTTGAGGATCGCCTTTTCCTCTGGAGGGGGTTTTGCACACCTTCCTCATCTATGTACATGGGACTTGCTTTGAGCGATTTTGGCGATGGTTCTCCTGAGGTCGCTTCATGTGTGCTCTCGCTGCAAATATGGCTTGCTGGGATCACCATCAGTGCGGAGTGCATTGTTGCCAGAGAGCACATTCCTTTCCATGATTGCGGGAGATGAAGGTGCGCCCTATTTCCGCAAACCTAGTATGTGTCCATTTTTGCAGCCGTTCCCTTCTTCTTGTCAGGAATGATGAGTGTTTTGCTGCAGTTTGTGTTCTACCCCATATCCCTTTTCCCCTCTCCATGAAAGCACAGTTCATAACTGATGTTTCTTTGAAACTTGAAGGGTTTCTCGATGTCAGTGAACCACTTGAGTTTAGTTACATGTTCAGTTAATATGGGAGGGCCTGTTTTCTGTACCCATGCAAGTTTTTCTTCAGACAATCCTCGTAATGCTTCTGTTTTGCATAGTATTTACTCTTTCTGCCATTTATTGTCCGTGTGCTATGTTCCTTTGATCACCAGGAAGGGTTCTTTCACACAAATTACTCCTTGCGGCTGGGAGTAACATGTTTGTTCGTTCTGCAAAAGTTCAAATGAAATGATGTGTGCTTGAAAAGTGCTTTTTATGTGGCATAGTGCGAGATGCAGAAGACAATGGGCCTCTGCAAGTGGAATTTCTTACGGCAGCAAGACCTTAGGTGTGCCTGAGGCATGGGGTATTAAGGAGCAAACATAACAACTTTCATTAGTTGTTTGTTTAGCTGTGTTGCTCATGTCTGCGTACCACTTGTTTGACTGGTGGGGGTGTGGAGGGTCTTCAACTGTATCTAGGCCAATTTATAATGTTCCTCCCAGTTTCCTTGTTGTGGTTCCCTCTTCTTCCTCCTAGGCCCCCCTTTTCCATGTCTCTGTGCCTGTGCACCATCCTCCTTCCCCTCCTGCGGCGTATACAAATTATAGATGACAGGTGTCACTTGGTTATCATCATCCCACCTCCCTACAGCGGCTTTTTCGGACGCTAGCATGGCTGTTGAGTAAGGGTGATCTTGTACCCAAGTAATTTCGGAGGGGGTTTGGTCATTCATTGTGTATACATCAAACTCAGATGTATTCATATGCGGGGCTGCAGGGTTGTCAGTGTTGCTTCACTGGACGTGATACCTGGTGTGTCATTGTACTCCTTTTCTTGGTAGTTGTATGCCCATACCAAGTTTGTGCCATCCCAAATCAAATGGGTTCCCTTTTTGATATTCTCTATACCCACACCCCACTGGGCAGTATTAACTGTGATATATGCAATGATCCAATGCAAGAACAGGCCATACTGTGTAGTAAAAAATAATACTGCAAACACAAACAACATGCACTCAAATGAATAACTAGGATATGTATATCTTCTTCTTCTATTTCTATCTACACTATTAGTCGTGGTAGTTGAGGCCTCATCCATGTCCATTGTAGCTCCTAATAGGTGAGATAAAGCATTTGTTAATCACGAAGATCACCTTTTGCACTTTATAAATTGTATATACATATCATTCCTTTACTCTCTTATGCTCTTTGTTCATTTTTATTTTTCTTTTTTTTTCCTTACTCACGCAGGTGAGCTTTTGGGGGATGACTATGGTCATACTTCACGTCCTTCAGTTTTACTCCCCCACACCTCAAATCTGGCGGAGGAAAACCAAGGGAGTCAAGTTCTTCTGTTTTCAATTTGTTACTACGGAAAGACATTTTATTAATCTGAGCATTTTCAACCATTTGGACAGGAAAGAGAGAGGTGGAAGAAGAAGAGGAAAAGGGAGAGAAGGAGAGAAAAATCACTTTGTTTTATATTTCATCTTATCCCAGTGCTTTAAGGTCCTGTACATTTATATCGACCTTTTTCCCCTCTCCCTTGATGCATCCTTACACTCCTGTCCCACCCATTTCATTTTCCTGTACATTCCCACAGCTACCTATTTTATGTTTGGGTGCAATGCTCATCCTTATTATCTTCATGGTTCGTGCAGTCTGTGCTCCCATGGGCTTTTTGAACATCTGTCAAATGTATCCGGTACCTTAAACCCTGAACCTTAACTGCGGTTGGAGTCCAGTATATAACTTTATATGGGCCGTGGGACCTTGGCCCATTCCATCTCCGCACAAAACTCCTCACATACACCATGTCACCTGTCATCAGCTGGCAGTTCAGGCTATCTGTGGCTGGTGTCACTGTGTCAGTAGTACTTTCCCGCGTGAATGGGGGTGCTAGTTGTCTTGCTATAGCTCGGGCCACTCTCGTCAAATTTCTCAGGTACTCATGGAACTCTTCTCCTAGAATTGTCGCACTTTGGTGTGCGTCTGATTGCCTGCGCAGGGAAGAGTGGGCCATATGCATCCTTCTTCCTGTCACAATCTCATGGGGTGACAGGCCGTGGTCCTTACTAGGTTGGTTTCTCATCTCAAAGAGTGCCAGGGGCAAACCATAAACCCAATTTCTCTTGACGGTGTGGCACAGTTTTGACAACCTGCTCTTGAATAATCTGTTCATTTTTTCCACAGCAACATTCAATTGCGGATGATAAATCGTGCAGAGCTTGTGTGTTATCCTTAACATCGCAGTGATGTGTTTGAACATGTCATTCACAAAATATGTTCCGTTGTCGGAACATATGACATCACAGATACAGCAGCGGGGAAACACCTCTCTCACTAAGAACTTGGTGGCGCACCGTGCATCTGGGTGAGCGCAGGGGCCGGCCTCCACCCAATGGGAGAAGAGGCCTACGACAACAATCAAATATGGAGCCTCGTTACAGCATTCTCCCATATCTGCATAGTCTATATGCAGTTCTCTGAAGGTTGCTTCGGGTTTTGGCAATGTTCCCCTAAGAGTTTTTAATGTCATGCCTGAGTTGTATGTTTGGCAGGTGACGCATTCTATTATCAACTTACTTACCTGTTCCTGTACTCCGGGGGCAAACCAATTTTCTTGTATGTCTGCTATGATATGCTGCTTTGCATTATGGGCAGGGAAGTGCAACAGTTTAAATGCAACTTCTAACAGTTTTGCTGGCATCACAACATTACCTGTATTATTCTGTCTCCATAGCAAATCTGTGGAAGACTGACTACACCCTCTCTTTACCCACATTTCCTTTTCTTCATTTGACGCCTCTTGTTGAAACTCGATGATCTGAGAAACCGGCAATGAGTTGAACCCATCTGGTTGTGTGTCTTCCACTACCTTTTGTAACACGTACTCACCTTGGGGGTTTTGGCCAATAGGAGGCATCTTTCGCAGCTGCATGCGCCGCCGCATTTCCCAGTGAGATGATGTCATCACCTCGCGTATGGGCCTGACACTTCACGACTGCTTTCAGTGCGGGTTCTTTTAATGCATCAATTAATTCCCCTAGTAGTGTGGCGTGTTGGCCTGGGGGCCCATCTGCCCTTCTGAACCCTCTTCTTCCCCATCTTGCTAAACCTCCATGTACTGTTGTGGCCATATAGGCGGAATCTGTATAAATTGTTACAATGCACCCTCTCGCAGTGTGCAGAGCTTCTATGAGTGCTACCAATTCTGCTGCTTGGGCAGAAAAGTGGGGTGGTAGTCTTTTTTGCATAATTACCTCAAACTCTCCGTCTTCTACTCTCACTACTGCTGCTCCTACGTGTTTTTCTCCCATTTCGCAGTCTATAGAGGCGGATCTATCCACAAAATATATTTCCCCTTCTTATAGTGCATTTTCGTGTGCTTTGGGTGTGTCATCATCATCTCCTGTATATGTGGCACAACAGTGTTGTTGCATGTCTTCCTCAGTGCAAGCTTCTGTGATGAATGTTGCCGGGTTTACGCTCTCACACCGCACTATATGAATGTTTCTACTGGAAATAATCAATTCCTATGCTGTGGCCCTTTGCGTCATTAATGTACTTTTGGATCTTTCGAGGATGGCAAACAGAGAGTGTTCCACATACAATGTGACATAACATCCCATCACAATGGCAGAACTTTTTTCTATTGTGAACGCAGTGGCTGCGAGAGCCTGTTTGCATGCAAAGTGCCCCTGCATCACTGCATCTAGAGTTCCGCTGTAGAACGCCAGGGGTTTGTGACCCAAAGCTGATTTTTGTGTCAGTACAGCCGTCATGAGTGTGCCATCACAATGTGAGAATAAATAAAACTCCTGCTCATAATTAGGGGTTGCAAGAAATGGGGCTGTGGATATCAATTATTTAAGACTGTTGAAAGCAATATGCATTTTCTGTGTCCAGTGCAAGGTTGTTTTTTCTCACTGCTCATCCTTAAGCGCCTGTAAAAGGGGCTTTGTGTATACTGCCTAATCCAGCATCCACGCGCGGCAGTAGTTACACATACCGAGAAACTTTTGCATCTCTTTTACTGTGTTGGGCTCTTTTACTGCTTTTATGGCCACTGCTCTGTCAGGTATGATTCTTTTACCGTCCTTGGATATTAATTGACCCAGATATATTACCTTGGTCAAGCATTTTTGCAGTTTTTGCTTGTCCACTCTATACCCTTTTTGTGCAAGATGTGTTAGCAGGGTGATGGAATCCTCTCTGCACTCATTCTCATTTCGTGCGCAGACTAACAAGTCATCTACGTACTGAATTATGGGACCAATCGTGTGTATGTTTCCGAGATCTTCATGCAATATTCTGTTAAAAATACTAGGGCTTTCACAGTACCCTTGTGGCAATCTGCAGTGCTCATATGTTTTCCCTCCCTAGTGTGAATGCCGTCAGGTACCATGACCCTTGATCAAGTGGGATTGAAAAGAAGGTGTTTTTTAGGTCCACTACTGTGAAGTAAGTGGCTCCTGTCAGGATACTGCATAAAATTGAGGCAGGATTTGGGACAAAAGGGAACTCTTTTTGTACAACATCATTGAGGGGGCGTAGCTCTTGGATCATCCTCCATGCCCGTCCCTTAGCTTTTTTTATTGGGTAAATGCAAGTATTACAAGGCGAGTTAGATGGCACTATTATTCCTTGTGCCATTAGTGCAAAAATTGAGTCTTTTATCCCTTCCTCTGCTTCCCTAGACAGCAGATATTGCTTTACTTGGGGTAGAATGGCTACTTGTTTGAGCTTAATCTTCTCCGGGGTTACTTCGTGTAGTAGTCCTACATCATGTGGGCCTATGGTCCACAGCTGCTGCGGCACTTGGGAAATATCCTCTTCAAAGTATGCGGGTGGGGCTCTAATTACTGCCACAAGGGGTAGTGGTACTTCCCTTCTTTGAACCATCACATCACAAGGGATAGCAATTTCCATCACCACTTCCCCGTCATCTTCTGTATCGTGGAAAAGTTCTTCATCTGTCAGCTCCCGCAGGGCCGTATTGGCATTGATGCACAGCACTGTTCTCCACTGGCATCCCTGCGTGTCCATTGCTATCACTGTTATCTTTTGGGATGACACCTGTACTGTATGTATGTCTAATGATATTATGGATCCTGGCACTATTTCCGGGTCTATGATTGGGCGGAAGACAAATTCTGAGGGCACGCTCCATTTTTTGTTCTTCAACTCTGGCACTACTCTTGCAAGGATTCTCAGCCCCTGAATAAACATGTCCGGGTTCACAGGTATGCCGCATGTTTGAGGGAAATCCGCTTATGTATGTATCGCCAGCATTGCGCGAACCGCACATATGCCTGGCGTGGAACACACGATTCCTCTTTCAGTAAAAGAAATGGTCATGTTGAGTTTGCTCCCTCCCTGCTGTGCTGGTTACTGCTACTGCACTGACCTTCAACCGTTTGCTTTGCACTAACTTAGCTTCATCTGCCAGCCGCCGCTGGGCTATCTCCTTTTCCTTTTCTTTGATCCTCTTACAATGGTGGACTATAATGCTTTGAATTTCAGGCCACCCCTTAGATTCTATCCCAGCTATTTTATCAAGGGCCGTCTGCACTTCCTTTGAGAGCCCCATTTTTATAAGGAAGTAAAACAGGGACATTGATTGGTCCCAGGCCGTACCCGTTTCCGCCCTCCACATATCCTGCACCCTGAGAATGAAGGACATCGCATCTTCCTCATCATCCATTGTACATTGCATCACTGACTGTAAATCTGGTGTGTCTGGGAATGTTTCTCTCAATGCATCCCACACACGCGCTTGCACGTTGTTGAATGAGGCTCCATCGTGGCAGTCGCAATATAACATTATTTCGGGAAACCCCACCTTCGCCCAAACCCTGTTAATTGGTCTCACATACCAGCAGGCTTTTGACATCCCCCACTGCCAAGGGCACTCCTGCTGTGTGTTTCTCAAATGCATGTAACCACTTGCTGGCCCCTCCTGACAGGGGGGTAGCTACTTGAGTAAGTTGGCCTTGTCCATTTGATCCCATGGTATGTAATTTGGCCTTCCTGCCCCCCTATGTATCAATGGCAGCTGTAACCCTGTTCCTCTCTTCCCCTTCTTCCCGATCACAGCCATGCATCCAGTTCTGTTTCTTAGCCTTCCCCTCGACTCCTCTATGGCAGACAACCCCTCCCTTGGCCCAGTCCCACCGTTGGCACTCACCAACCTCCTTCCTTCTTCTTCTTGCTCTTCTAAGTAACTCCAGTATTCTTCTTCCCGATCTGATGCCACTCCTCCCTCTTGTACCTCGCGCTCACTATCAATAGTGTTTATTTCTATTATTCGTGTAGGGGTGTCATTTATTCGAAATAGTATCTCACCTTTCTTCCATCCGTCTTCCCCTGCCCCAATGCTTGGCTGTGGTGTCTCATCGCGTTCCGCTAGGGGGGTGGGTGACCCCGGTTGATCATCCATAGCTCTCAGATGGGATAACTCAGCTTGAGCCATCGTTAACCATGAATCTAAATCCTGTGTGAGTTTGTCAATATCGATTGTAGGGGTGCTTACCTGTCTGATTGTCCCCTGGCTCTCATAAACGGATGGCGCTTTGCTGGATGGTTTAATTGTGGGGGGTGCTGTGGGCTGTGCTACATATTCAGGATCACTATATCCTTTCTGTGGGTACAGGTTTTGACAATAAGGGGTAAACACGTATTACCTCTACCATTCCTTCACTCTGCATGGTCGGCCCTTCACTGCCAGCTGTTATCAGGGGAGATGTGTTATTCTCATTACATTTCTCCAGAGACACCGCCTCAAACAGGCGCCACAGATCCAATATTTCTCTTATATTCTGTAACTGTTTTCCCTTGTATTTAATCAACAACCACGTGGCAACCATGTCTAATACCGTTTTGTCAAAGGACCCTCCTTGTGGCCAAACCTGGGGCAATCCTTCACCTTTGAGCTCCACGACCCACTGGTCGTGGTATTTATTTATTATATCAGCATAACCCGGTAGGGTCTCACAAATGTGAGCGAGGGGCGTCTCTGCACCCATTTTAAATTACTTCCCAATTCTTATATATATATATTCGTACACCTTTTTGTATAATTTGCTCAACACGCTTATGCAATCTTGCCCACGAATCAAAATAGTTCACTTGCTTCTTGACACCTCTGGACAACATCTCTGTCAATGAGCCGCGCGTCATGCAATGTCAAAGCCTCTTCAATAGTAATTATCCATACAAACAACACTAATTTTCATACAAGACCAACAAATAACGGACCGTGCAAACAACAATAAAAAATAACACATGGTACACTTTGTCGTCCCGAATATCCCTGTTATCTCTGCTTAGCTGTCCCTTCTTCGATTCCCTACCTCTCCTCTATGTGTTCCCACCCACCCAAAAGGGAGAGATAAAGTGGATAGATGAGATACAGTTGGAAGAAAGCGTTTCTAAGACTACTCCGGGTCCTCCTTCGTGACCCCTACGTTATACTTTTACCTTATTTTGCCCATACTCATATATCCTGTACTAGTCGAGATAGTACTATGCGGCGCCGCTTCTACCCCCCAACGGAGATAGGATCCCTTAACCTCTTTACACCTTATTTTCCATCATCGTCCTAATGGCCATATGCGATAGACAAGAAATAGTTTGGAATATGGAGAAAAAATTAATAACTCCCGATCCCTAGACCCTTCTCTCCTATACTATACGCTTCACCACCCTTTCCCCCAACATTACATAATCAATCCATATACCCTCTAATCTGACTCCCCACCCACCTTTCAGTTCCACTCGCACTTGATACTCACGTGTCCGTCTTGATCCAAGACCCTCTGGACCTGATCGGTCAGTGTGCCGCTCTTCGCTCAAAGACCACGCCCGGCTCCGGCGAGTGGTATGCTTGGGTTTTATTGAGAGGGATCCAGTACCGGCGCGCCCTACTGCATGCGCACGTCTAGATGTACTGGTTGCCGTCGGCGGGTAGCTCTTGAGGGAGTGCGCTCTGGGTCAAAGAAGGGGGACGTCTCGTGTCAGAAGGACGGAAAAGAACGCTATCGCATCAGGGTCACCAGTGAAAGTGAGAGACACCCAAAATACAATTTAAATCTCCCAATCGAGTCAATAAGGACACCTCCCAAGAGTGAATGAGACCAAGACCAAGTGCTAGTGGTAAAGAAAGTTGTATCTAAAATCTGGCAAGCAGAATCTACTCTGCTCACGTCGAGAGTGCTCTGCAGAAAACATGTTACACTTCGATTATATACAAGAAAAACGTCATCATTGTGGGAAGGCCTAGGGGGCACAAAAGAGATTGGGATTGGACACTAAGAGTGGGCACCTATGTTGCTATAGGGTCAAAGACGACTGATTGGTCCGACGGCACGTGATGAGCCGACATGGTGTCGGGGTCAATCGGTCAGCTGCGCTCATCAGGCTGGCATGATATATCGAGGTTTGAATTCCTTGTATAGTTGGTATTCTGTATTATTTGCCCTTGTGGCCACACATTTTCATCCATTCACTGCCATGATTTGTTCGTCCGGTGACCTCAGAGGCCTGTTTCTTAATACTTGCAAAACATAGTTCAAAGATACATCATTTATTACTAGTCATAGATTTGGTTTCGGTTGTTAGACACTGTGCATGTTTTGTTTAGACAATTCAAGATATACTGACAGGGTAGAGTCCCTGGGGTCATCACTGAGTTTAGAGTGTCCACCTGATAGCAATAAAAAAGGCACTGAATATATGACTATATGACTAAAAGGGCTGGGTCATAAAAGGCACATATTATCACGGATCAACATGTTCATCGCAAGTTCAGTGATCAAGTGTCCAAATACCATTAATTTGTTTGCTGACCTCTTGACACCCTTATGGCATGGGAGAGTCAAAGCTTTCTTGCAAGCTGGTTTTCTGTTGCATTATGTAACGGGGCTATTCAGAACCCGATTGTACATTCAGGCTTTTCACACGTGGCTTGCTGAGTTACATTTAAATCATACTAGATTAAAGCATATTGTGTCACCCGTTTTGCTTAACGTACTTATCATTACGAAAAGAACATCGAAGTGTAAAAATATATACTTAGTTCAACGTTTATCTTCTGCATATGCAAGAGAATAGACTGGTTTGCTACTTATAGCCTACAGGCGCACCTCTTACACAGATTATGCTTTACTAGAAAAACTTGTCACTACATTATTCTTACACACTATGCCACATATATATATATATTTACACTTAAACTCATAGGTTACTGGACATGAGGTATCTCTGTGCTGGCATGCATAAAATCATGTTGGTGCGCAGTGCATTGTCATACATTATTTCCATGAGTACCCTTATATCCTGTATTAGTGTTTGTTATACATTCGTTATTAAGGTTTATCATGACCATTTCTAGTTATACACGCATATTGTGTTGGTTACTCATATACGCATTGGCCCAAGTTGAATTTACATACTTATGTTCGCGGAAGATGTACTGGCTCTGTTTATGTTACAATCGTAATGGATCAAAGCCGACCTCGAAAGGCCTTTCTTGACTGTTGACTCTATTCAGGGGGATCATGTTTTTATGGCCAGGGTCTACAAGGGTGTCAGTCAGGTTTATGGAGATGAATAACTTCTTCCCTGGCCCCTGCTCAGGGCTGTATCTGGGTTAGTGAAGTAAGACGGAAGGCAGAATATACAGTTTGTATTTTGTTGCATTCTAGCAGACAGTCTTCTCGTGGGAACTGAACGATTGCAGGGATGGTGAACAGGGGGAGGAGGTGAGGGATGGCGCTCACTCGCGGTGTGCGCCTGGCTGGGAGAGCTACAGGCTTGCATTGGACGCACATGATTGATCTGGAATTACAAAATGGAGTTGGTGCTTACAAAATGGAATCATGTCCACCTCTAGTTCTACATTACTATGAGGGATGTCACAAGGGGGGAGTTCCAAGGGCATTCCTGTGCGAGTGCCTTGGGGCCTGGGCCCTGGACCCAAAGCAGCCGCAACTGGGCCTACTTAGGAAGTGCAGGAATAGGGGAGGGGGGGTCTCAAATATCCCCTCCTTCCACTAAGATGGCAGCTCATATGCTGGCTTCCCCTATTCTGTACAGTACTCTTCTGCTCTTGAGTTAGGTCCGCGCTTTAAACAATATAAAAATGTAAATAACTTCCCTAAGGGAGTTTTCTTGAAAAGGGGTTTTATTAATATGAGGAGACTCCTTTCTCACTTCTTCTGTTTATGGATAGCTCTTAATTGTTGCATTGAAGGTGTGCTTGCAATGTTGTAAGACCGCCCTTTGTAAAAACTGAGGTGGTCCATTCGCAAATTGTTCCAGTGCCAAGACTTCTAGGTCTTTTTCCAGAGCCAATGGGATAAGGTGTTCTGGACTCGGGCTCCCGTTTTTAATGGAGTTTCAGAAGAACTTAGACAAATGTCTCTGACCTTTTGTCTGTAAAGTTCTTCAGTTTGGCTAACCCTTTTCTAAAGCCCAGCCTTTATCTCATTGAATGGAGTCATTCCAGGAGGGTTAAGGGTCTCATAAGAGGTCTTTGATTCCCCTTTTAAAAGAGAGGTCAAATGTCAGGTTTTTAAGGCCTCACTCCATGCAAACCACTGGGCTAGACTCTTGAAATTAAAAAAGATATATGCCCAGGTCTTCACTATCGTTATAGGAATGTAGGACTCCAAGGGGAAGTACTTGGCATTGTTGGCTAGCTGCTATCTTGTCTAGATCTTCTTGAAACCTCTGGACCTCCTGCACTTGATGTTCTACCAAGTGCTCCAGTAGGCTCTCTAAGGGATTTATAATAGATGTTAGTTGTAGGTCATGATAAGAAATTGCGGATTCATCTTCTTCTGTATCTCCAGCTTTGTCAGATAGAGATTCCTCCTCCCAGTTTTTTGACCATTATCTCTCTGATGTTTTAGGTCTTAAGGAGGTGGACTTATTGGATATTGGGAGATCTTCAACGTCTTCCAGTTTTCAGATTCATCACTTCCAGGTAATTCTCCCCCACTTTAAGTCTCACCACCCAAATCTTTCAATATTTTTCATGAGACATGGCTGGCTGGAGCAGGAGGTAGACTTGGTGTTTTTTCTTAAACTGGGCTTAATACCAAGTAAACCTATTGGTGGTAAATCCTCTTTGGGTGTGGCCATAACCTAATTTCGGTGTCCAGTCATAATGTCGAATACAATAATATCGAAAGTCAAAATGTCGAAAAAAAAATGTCGAAAATAAAAATGTCGAATTACAAAAATGTCGAATTGTTTTCGATTTTTTTCGAATTAATGTTTAAATAAATAATTAATTAATTATATTTTATAAAACATATATTTTTTAAATGGTTAAAGGTATATCCATGGTGAGTGGGGGGGATGGGGAGGAGGGGGGGGTTGGGGTAGGGGTTTGGGATGGGGTTTTTTAATAATTAATTATTTAATTAATGTTTTATTAAATACTTTTTAAAAAAAAATTAAAGGTATATCCATGGGGGGTGTTGGGGGGGATGGGGAGGAGTGGAGGGTTGGGGTAGGGGTTTGGGATGGGGGGTTTGGGGGGGGACCCCCCCAATAAAAAACGTTAGTATGTGTGACATTTTACATAGTTATTTTAACATTGGTTTTTCGGTTTTTTTTCGACATTTTATTTTCGAATTAATGACTTTTTCTATTATATGTATGTGTTTTCGACATTTTTGAATTCGACATTTTTTTTTCGACATTTTTGTAATTCGACATTATTTTTTCGATATTATGACTATAAACCCCTAATTTCCTAATTTCAAATGAGAACATTAATATTCCCCTTTTGTTGGATTCCTCTTTTTCGGGGACTAAGCATCCCACAATGACACCATGTATGGTAGGTCAAAAGAAGGAGATGGAGTCACTAGTGGCATTTTAGTAATCACTTGTATTTAAATAATAAAGAAAAAGTCCTGTCTATCCCTAATAGTATAGTGTTTGCTCTACCTAACACAAATCTAACTAGGGTGATGGTCATAAGCGAAAGTGTCCAAAGTAATAAACTGTCCTCCATCCCAAAGTACCATATTCTGTCCCTACCACTGTTCAAAAAGACTCAAAGAAAAGAGAGGTCCAGGAGAATGGCTCGAGAAGTGAAGAGATCCCATTAATTGTCACAATTAACATTACCAATATAAAACAATAACATGGGCTAGTTAGAGTATAATATAGGGGATGAAAAAAAGTATTCTAGTTGAATTTAGGAACCAACCCCTCATTTTTTTTATTATTTCAGAATAGAAAGAGGGATCACCTTCTAAATGTGCCTAACATGTGTGAGAGGTGGGCTTGTAGATATTGTAATGTTTGGGGTGAAGGGGAAATGCATTTCTTTTACTTTTTTCTGGGTTGTTTTTCCTGTTTTGGATGTTCAATTTATATAACATATATATAAAAAATGTGTGAAAAAAAATGTTTGTTATCTTTCAATCCCTATTTGTTCCATACCATTACATTATTCCCTCCAAACCCTTATCCCAACAATGGTTATTTTAAGAACCCCTATATGTGTGAAAACATAGAAAGATTGATAAAATGCATGGGGGTGGACGGGTTCATGCTAATGAAGCCAGGCAATAAAATTAAAGTGTAAAATGTAGCCATTGACATTTGACAGATTACATAATGTGCACTCCATATATAATTTGATTGGTTGTATGGCATAGGTGGGATTGTAATTTATGATTCTGGCTCCTCTTTCCTCTCTGCTTTGCACATACTCCAGTATTTACGCCAACATGTCATTTTGATGTTGGTCTAAATGCTGTGTTTACCAATTAAATTTGCCTGCTTTTCACACCTGCAAAAATCAGAAAAGCAGGAGGATGCCATAGAAAAATATTTTAAAGGATACTGCCAAACATAAATGGCAGGTGGCTTTTGCTCAAGGTGCATGTCACAGTTCAAAAGAGGGGTGTAACACATTTTCATATCCACTACAAACCTCCCTTTTGACATATGAGGTGGGACACAGTGTCTGTAGGTGTTGTTTGGTTATATGCCAATCCCTATTTATATTCTGTATTCTGTAGGGGAGGCATGGTATCACAAGTATGACACTGACACAATAGGTACAATTTGAAAAACCTTTATTAAAGTTTCTGGGTTTGGAAAAACTCCTACTTTGCCCTACAAATTGTATGTGAGTAGTCTCAACCATCAAATAAAAAATAAAACAGTCCTAATTGAGTCTGTCAAATAAAAATGGCCTATACTAACAAAACTTAATGCCTGCCCTATCTCTTGTACACAAGTGTGTAAAGGATAATGTGCATGTAAATGAAAACAGTTTTCAAATGTAAGGAATAAATGTGGCTGAGTCGGCTCTCCTCCCCACGTTAAATAGCGCAAAGTAAGACAATCCCCATTGGCAGGATGACACACTCTGTCTAAGGGTCTTAACATAGAGGTAGTTGACAATGTGGATCAAGGCCCGGCTGGCCTTCCACGTTAAAGACTCTCTTTCCAGCTTTCAATTCACAAATCAACCAAAAGGTTCACACCTGTCCCCCTCTGTTGGGTTCAGACCTCTCAAAGCAAAGGTACACCAAAACGTTTACCTCGGTCCCGCTCTTCGGCCTCAGACCTTTCAAAGCAAAAGTTCATGATGGTCCCCCTCAGTTGGGCTCAGACCTTTCAAAAGAAAAGTTCAACACTTGCAGGGTCTCCCTTCCCCATGCTTAATTCACATTCTTATTACACTTCTGGTCTCCCTCAGTCGGCTCGGATTGTTTCATGATGTCGAGGACTTTGAAATGTGTGTGACTTTCTCTGCAGACCTCCGCAGGACCACTTTGACTCAAAGTTCAATGTTCACCTTTTTACTCTAACCTTCTCTCAGGTTAACTTTGATTACTTTGTTTTTTTCAGTTCATTCACTGGTTCCACAGCTATCCTTACTTCAAAGTTCATTCACAGGTCTGCCTTTCTTCACGTCTCATCCACAAACGTGCAGCCTTTACTTGTGCAATATGATGTTGCAACTTCAATATTTCCTCTACACACACTGGTCTTTCATATTGCTTGCCAACTCACCAGCTGTGTGCGTTTCTTTCTTGTTTTTACAATATTTACATTTTTGAGTCAAGGTAAGTACCACAGGCTTTGCCTCGTCTCCCCTGTATTTGGCCTTCTCCACGTGTCTTGTGCTTCCTTTTGGAGGTAACAACCTCCTGCAGGGAACAACTGGGATCCTCCATCCATTGCTCTGGTCCCTTGGTCTGTCATTCTGCTTCAGTAGGGTCACCTTCGCCCAGAAGTTCTGCTCTTACTCGTGTTCCTCCTTGCTCAGAGTGTATCTCTATGATCCGCCTTTTAGCTTTGTGAGGAGAGCTAATTGGTATCAGATGTATGCACTCAAATTCAAGTGCCTGATTTTTCCTGACCCGTTTAGCGGGGCATGTCCAATGAGATATGTAAGAGCTAGTCGTGTTACTTTCAGTCACCCTCTTCCTTGGGCCAGTGTTTGTATAGAATGGGGGGTTTGGGACATCAGAGAATCCTAAAAACTAAGATGGGTTAGGTGTACGGGAAAAGCGCGAAGAGCGTGTCACACCATTGGTCACTCACCCACACCCCCGAGAAGACCCCTCAGCCAGGTGATCCTCCCACACTGGTCCACCCCCACGGTCTGGATCCAAAGGTGATGGCTGTGCCCTGGCCACCTCAGAGAGAGATCCCTGGGGACTAGTAGGTGAGACACCCTTTGCTTTCTCACAATTCCCACCCATTCCTGCCTCTGCCCGCACAAAAACCTCATCATTGGAACTTTTTGAGCTTGTTTTAATCAAGCCCTTCCATCAGACTTTACATTCAAAGTGCCTGCCAGTGTTTGTTCAAACCAGTCTTCTGAGAGTGAATGACTTAATTGGAGTTGAAAACACATTGTCTTTCCAGGACTGTCTTCAGCATTGGCAAAGCCACTGAAGTCCTGTTTAAAACAAGCATTGGCAAAGCCAACATTTTTGACTTGTGCATGCGTTTTAAGCTTTCGCCAGGCACTGCTATGTTCCATGCGGGCAACATGTTTGGCTTGTGCATAGTTTTTTTTCAACAAATCTTTTTATTTAAAGGCATGGTCTAGTAAAAATGTTTATTTTCCCTACGGGTCGGCCATGTTTTTTTAAGCCTAAGTGGCTCGATTTTAGAAAACTTTCCTATGGACCTTACCCGAGTTTTCGTCCATTAAACGCACACGAAAACAAGCACCAGGGCGCCGCCATTTTGTGATAATCCTATCACTTGCCGCATCGCCCTGGCTGACCTGCTTCTGCGCCACTAAATCAATTCCCCCGCCCCTGAGCCTGACATTATCCAAACATTCATATTCCCCGCCTCTCTCCGTGACGTTACTGTGCTGCGTAGGCAAACACGCCCAGTCGTCTTCTACGCGACTCCACACAGAACCCGGAAACCAACACAGACCATCTCACAACACAGCGCGCCACAATTCGGAATATGAAACTGTACTTTAAAATCAAACAGCAACACGGTACATTTGGTAAAGTACATTTATTTGACATTAAATGTTTAGAGAATATTCAGCAATTGCCATATGAACTCCGAAAGCCATTTATTTTCTTTTATCTGTATCCGCCATGGTACACAGGGTGTTGCTTTTCGTTAAAAGAAGCACTTTGGAAGCACGGTGAACCGCAAGGCTGTTCCACCAACTAAGCACTAGTCCATCGTAAAGGTTGATATGTTGCTTCTAGCCACTAGTACAGCGTAAGGGCATGTGGGCCCTTGCCGATCGTCCCATAAAATTGTCAGTGTGCTCCAGTTGTTCACACGAAGCTGCAGGTGTCTACTGTAAAAGCCATCTGCTGGTGTCTCAAACCGATGGCAGTAGCAGAAGGGGAGCAAATACCTGTTATGAAAACCAAAAAATTATAATTAGTCTCGCCAGCCGATCTTCATTAATATTACTCATTTTATTTATTACAGCCGATCAGAAACTATTTGCTTGCAAGGATAGTTCAATGGAGTATGTTCGGCTCTAAAATCAATGCAAAAAGTAACGAAATAAATCGAGGCCAACACACAATGATAAACGACAGTTAGTCTACATGCCTGAGGAATGATATGATATATGATATGGCATTTGTAGCGCCTATACTCAAGTGTTTCTAGGCGAGACGAGGCAGGTGGGGAACAAGGGCAGACAGACAACGATCCTACTGGGCCAGGTGTCTTTCTGATCGCGCATGGGGAAGGGGGGGGGTAAAAGTGCTGTACATGGTTAGTTGAATACAAATTAAATAATAGGGCCAGCTGGTGGCAAGTGCAAGGTAAATGCCGGGAGAAGGGGCTGAAGGATACAGAGAAAGTCCCGTAGTGCAGGTAGGCAGTGCAGGGAAAAGTGGCTGGGCCAAGGACCAAGATCAGTGAGACCAGTGGATCTGCATGCCCATGTGCCCACTACGAACACGTTTTCCTTGCTTTTCCTAGCTCTTCATTCATTCATGTATTCATGCATCCATTCATTAAATCTTCATTCCGGTATAAAAGCGTGTAAAGATTTACTTATATACATTATATTTGAAATTTCCATTGTGTCTCTTCGTAATGCAGTCTGTAAAACGGACCGTGCTCTTGACAACGATTTTTCGTATACTGAACTAAAATGAAACTTGGTCTAGTTTCTGAATTTTCTGCCTTATGGTCTCTTACGTTATTGCGCACCCCCTTCAAATGTAGTTCTTTCGGCATGGTCCCTGTCTCAAGGTCAAAAAACAATAGACCCTTATACTTCCAGCGCGACTTGTGGGCCTCATCTGGGCGCGAGCTGAAAATCAAAGCCGCTGTCCTTCGCATTCTTTATTTGCAACATCACGTAGTATAGGCATCTGTGAGAACTTGAAGTTTAGAATCCGTCTATGTAGTGCGCCTCAATGTGCAAATGCGAACTGGCTTCTCTCCCAAATGCCACGGCCCGCTTGGCGCGTTCTAAGTGCCCCAATTTTGTCCCCGTTGTCTGCGAGCTTTGCAGCCCAAATTGAGACATTTAATTTTTGGCGGAAGGTCAGGGAAAGTATAAAGTACCACAGAAGTTGAGTTAAAAGTGAGATTTATTGTTTGTTTGTTTGTTTTATTATTTACAATACGCAAGCCTCCCCTCCGTTAACAGTGCGCAGCATTTACATTTACATGAGATGAGACATAAGAAAAATATATACATACACATATATGAGGTCAATAGAGAGAATTCAAAGATGACACCCAGCTTGTTCGCCACCCATGATGGTGAAGGTAGGGGTTAGAGTTACAGGTACACTGTACAATAACATTTATTTACAAAAAGACAATCGTATTACAATTATTTAAACCGGGATTTGTACTTCACAACCAGCTGTGCTTCGGGTGGGCATGGCACAGTCGCAATGTTCAGTGGCAATGGATCACTGCTCTGCACAGAAACGTCCAAAATTCCATATCTGTGCTTCTCTAACACAGCAACAATAAGGCCTTTCACAAAGTCGAACTGCATTTCATCATAGACTGGTTTGATCACCCATTGCTTAGTTCGTTTTGAAAACACCTTAGTGTAGCGAGGCATCCTTACTTTACCCCTAGTCCTAGATTGTTCATGTCCGACATTGCTGTTATGGGCCAAGACCGCTAGTAAAGTGCGATGTTTCATGCCCCAAAAGCTAAAATGCTTTGGCCTGTACTTTAGGCACATATTGTAGAACACCTCCAAATCTCATGTGTGACAGAATTCTGTCAGTCCTCTCAAATCTCTTGATAGAGTTCTGTCGAAAACAATCTTCTCAGTGGGTTTGTGTGTCGGTGAAGATGGAATCAACCACTTCTTCTTCCGTGCCTCCTCTGGGGACAAAGGGCCATGTTCACATTGGTGGAAATGTTGATTTGCTGTCCGGCGGTGAACGTTGGTACAGTGGTGCATCAGTGACCGCCATTTTTCAAGTAGTATTTCCACTGACCCTTCACAAGTTTTTGAGCTCCACCAAAGATGGTTGGTGATAGAATGGGACTACTGCAAAATACTTTCAAAACTTTTTTTTTCCCTGCAGCCAAGATTTTCTTATTGATTGATTTAGCAAGATGCCATACGTCAAATTGACGTTTAATATGTGGGAACTGCTCTCTCATTGTCTTGGCAATTGAAACGTGTCTGTCCGTGGCTATGAGGTCGATGTGCATTCCCCTTGATTGTAGATATTCCACTGATTTTATAAATCCTAGTTTCTCCATGGCCACTGACGATGTACATTGTGTTACCTGCACGACTACCGAACTCACAATTTTCTTACTATCCATGTCCTGAAAGTGGTAGGTGCAGTACTTGGCAGAAAATCCAGGGCTGTCGCACTGTCCATTGCCTTCGAATGTACTTGCTAGAGACAATTGTTCAATTTTCCAAGCATCACTAATGGCCGGAAACAGATAATCACGTTGGTATAGGTAGTACAGCGCTTTAGAAATGAAATGGAGTCCCACAAACTGAAAGAAAGCCTCTAACTTTCTAAAACTGGAGCCACTAAAAAGTGATGCAGCTGCACACAGTAGATTGCCTGCTGGCAGTTTCCCCAGCATCGGTTGTGCAGACCATGAGAACCTATGATTTAATCTACAGGCGGCATTTATTTTGACGTTACTGCCTTTTATTTGACGAGTCACATTATTCAATGGCTTCCCACATACTTTCCCTCTAATGGAATGCACACATTTCAGCATACTTATAATTTCCATCAAACAACTGTCGAATACAATGTATTTGCTCTCTTTCATTAGACTGTCATCCTGCTTCAACGTTGTTTCGGCCTGTGACGTTGTGGAGATTTCAACACAATGGAAAGTAATATCGCTGATATGAAGTTCTGATGCGTCTATGGATGCTGCGGCTGGTTCATTCTCTGTCATTTCGACATCTATTACTTCAACATTGATGGGAGAACACAACAATGTCGACAGGTTTTTTGGTGGCAAATTTTTGGCGGGTGTAGATTGTGTGAATTGATCTGCAACTACTTCAGAGCTATCTTCAATACATTCAATAACATCTTCTTGTGGTGGTGCGGTCGCACTGTAGCTATGGTCCAATGCAACTTTGCTGTAGGCTCCAAACACAGTTAATTCATGTTCTGGCCATTGGACATGAGCATCTCGAGCCTGAACACGCCTCGCCTCAATTAATAGTTCCTCCATAGTGTACATGGTCTGGCAAGCAACATCTCTCATTCGCTTCACTGTCTGTGTATGTAAAGTTCGTAGACCCACGGGTAACTAGAGGACAGATCGGAAAAGGGATGTTCAGTTTAAACACAAGATAAAGTATAGTTCAATTGACTGGAAAAAAACATAAAATAGTACCCAGCACAAAAAAAATTCTAAAATTATGAACTATTTGTAACTAACCTTTTTTTGGTTTTTTTTCTTTGCAACTTTTTTGACTCGACCTTCAACATCTGCACGCTGTAGCTCCGATTCGTTTCCGCATGTCCTCCCTTCCTCTTGCGCTGCAACGACTATATTTTCTGTATCCGCATAGACAGCACGGAATGAGGCGCCATCGTCTCCCTGAAACATAGTACTTTCATTACTATGTATCAAAATATTGTTAGCATAAAACACACGTCGGGACGAACACACTGGTACATCTCAATAGCCAAACACGATTTAAAAATTGTGTGCAACAATCAAACGACAAGTATTCGACCATTGATGATCTATTTCGATGGAGCTGTCAGTATCCATACCTCATGCTGCTGAAGAATATCTATGGATGTTGCAAATGTAGTGCGCACTTCTGAAAGCTGTTGCGCCGATTCGTATACGCAAGGTCCTGCTTCCACTTCCCCTAGAATTACTTGAATGTCAGGCTCTGCATCAAGTGCAGGGGTTGACGCTCCATCAACTGCCTGAAACATAGTAGTTGCATTAGTGAGGATTACAATAGTGAAAACATAACACACACCTGGGGTCGACAGCACAGGTACATATCAATGGCTAACCACAAATGAAACATTGTGTAGAACAATCAAAAGACAAGAATTCCAGCTCTGATGATGACGCTCGATGGAGCTGTCAGTATCCATACCTTCTGCTGGTGAAGAACATCTAGAAATGTTGTAGATGTGGTGGACGCTTCAGCATCTCCCTGAAAGACAGTACTTGCATTAGTATGGATAACACTCATTATAACTGAAAACAAACACCAGTGGACGATAACTAAGGTGTATATCAATTGGAAAGCACTAACCAAACATTCGGTAAAATAATTATACGATAAAATAAAACTATTACTTGACATGCATAAAACAAGTCTGTAGCGGATTAGCCTAGTAAGATTACCTGATACACACTAGAAGTGGTTGATAACTGCGACCACGTCAAGGATGTAGAATGTTCTTGCTTCAGATTCAAGGGATAGTCAAGAAGTTGTAAAGGTAAATTAATGATTGATAATGAAATGCCAATATTAAAAATAGCCATGTAAGGCGACAGAATACTTGAAAAATGCTCAATACAGCACAGTTCCCTGTTCCCATATATAAACATTGCGTTTGTGGGTTATGAAATCGAAAAAGAATATATTGATAAATGTCATTATTCAAAAAACTATATACTCATATCAATATCGAAATTATTACAAGGGATAGAACACCTACAATATCAATTAATCTGTTCGGCTACCTACACACTACCGCAAGGCCTAAAGCTAAATCCGGCCACTTGACTCACCGGAGGCGGAATGTGGACGAATAGAGTGGGAATAGCGTTTTCGAGCAATTTCCGTGTCGTTCGCCGTTTATTCTTCTTTGTTGCCCAAGATGTTGTGTACATGTCCAAGGAAAAGTGCCGGCTGCAGATGCGGTATCGATCACCCCTCTTGTCCTGTAAGACTTGTTGGACTCTACTTTCCAGCTCATCCAGTGGATATCCGCAATGTCTGACCCATTCTCTTATTCGATCAACAGTTTTCGGGAACACATGCATTGTAGTGCCTTCAGATTTCGCATGGGTCTTCGAAGGGCAACCGCTAAACGAACAGGCAGGCATTGTTGATAAATCTGAAAAGTAAATATCGACATTATTATACAATCTTCAAGAATAAAGATTTGATACAAAAGTAAATGAATCATACAATGATCAATGCAAGGTTTGTTTTGGTCGCAGGAACTATACCAGTTCATCATGTGCCGCTTAGTATTTGCATACGTTGCAGAAATGTATAAATGATGTGACTAAAATCTGAACATGTGACTCGTCCCTTGGATGTTCTGTCTTGCACGAGAAGGAAACATGCTTACATTATAGACTGGACCCCCGAAGGATGCAATTCGATGACAATAGACACAGATGAAAATAAATAGATCTATTGATAGCATAGCAATGGAAACTCAAGTCAATAGCAATGAGACCAATGAACATAGCACTATTGTGTACTCTACTCGCAAATAGATAGAAATTTAAAAATCTGCGAAATATGACTAGAAATACATGGCCTTACCTTGACCAACAAACATTTGGATTCAGCAAGCAGAGCAGTATGTTGCAGGAGAATAGGCGGGTGGCCACAGGTAGCACACTGATGGGTTTGCTCTAAGCGGTCACAGAAGTTCACGGATAGCACGACGACGAGCAGATTAGCGTAGATCTCAGTGGTTGCCAGGTAACACGTTCAGGAGTTGACTTGCAAAGCACAAAGATGTTCTCATGAGACATATCAAGTGGTTTATTAGAAACAGGGGTGTGTTTGTGAATAAATGACGTATGTATGTCGTGGTTTTAGGGGGGCGGCCTGCTTGAAGGGGAGGCCTGGCTGGTGACATGGGGTCTGAGGAGGCCATGTGAGCGATGGCCCCTGGGCGTGGGATACCTTTTGAAGTGTACATGCTGTTTGGCAGCTTGGCCATTTGCGCCCGTCACAGCCCCCCATGCCAGCGCTCATCCCCGGGTGCGAACTGCCTTTGATAGAGGGGGGTGGGATGGATGGGCCTGGGGCGTGCAGATAAAGCACAGGAAGACTGCTGAATGGAGACACACTTATGTGGATTGCAGGGGGCGGCCTGCTTCAAGGGGAGGCCTGGCTGGAGACACGGGGTCTGAGGAGGCCATGTGAGCAATGGCCCCTTGGCGTGGGATACCTTTTGAAATGTACATGCAGTTTGGCACCTTGGCCTTTCGCGCCCCTGACAGCCCCCCATGCCAGCGCTCATCGCCGGGTGTGAACCGCCTTTGATAGAGGGGGGTGGGATGGATGGGCCTGGGGCGTGCAGATAAGGCACAGGAAGACTGCCTAATAGAGACACACTTATGTGGATTGCAAGGGGGCGGCCTGCTTCAAGGGGAGGCCTGGCTGGAGACACGGGGTCTGAGGAGGCCATGTGAGCAATGGCCCCTTGGCGTGGGATACCTTTTGAAGTGTACATGCAGTTTGGCACCTTGGCCTTTCGCGCCCCTGGCAGCCCCCCATGCCAGCGCTCATCCACTGGCGCGAACCGCCTTTGATAGTATATCGTTGCTTATCAATAACAAATGCCACATACCGGAGATTCTTGTGAGCACAGACCCACACTTCAACCGGTGTATTATAGTGGTCAAGACCCTAAGGCCTGTATAATCCAATGGTAATTGTTAGTATAGATATATGTGTGACTTTTTTAGAGACATAACCTACTGAAAGACTTTGAACAAGTGTTATTTAGTGCATGCATTATCGAGAATATGTTATGTTAGCTTAGATAGATAGTGACCACCCTGCTTCACAGCGACTAGACCTTCACCCATTCGGAGCACAGATGTCTGACGTCCATCCTTGAATGGAGACACACTTGACTCATTTAAAAAATCGAAACAACCGTTGTTAAAATATATGTGGTGTTTTATTTTGTATCTTATTTTCATGACACAAAAATACAAGACTTTAAAGATTATACAGGTCAGGTTGCAGCACAGCGAGAGAAAATCCCCTGTACTGACCGCTGTCACTCGGGAACGTTTCTCTAATGGCACGAACGGCACAGGCGGGTATCACTCTTCGAACGCGGTGTCCAAGCCTCCCGTGGAGCCACCATGTAAAGGAACGATAGGCCACAAGCCTGTACCACCTGTGAAAAGGAATGAAACAAACCGTTTTTAAATGACCAAGATAAGTTTAATAAACGTTTGTTGTCAATGACAATTCTTGTAACTAATGGCATTCTGCACGGACAAATGCTATCTAGACAATGCACACTACTGAACGACTTACATGCGTTACAATGATATGTAGATGTAATTTTGGATATAATAGAAGAACATGAAATAGGAGTGGCATGACAAGCAGAGTATACTTACTCGTTACTCGGATTACGAGGACGAACAGTTGCGCGAAGTTCGTGCATAAGCACCATCATTATTCTCAACATGTCCCGTGTGAGGCAGGCTGCCCTGAAGTCTGGCAGCTCGGTGATGCATTGCGGTCGTGGCTCGCCTTCCGAAATGTAGGCCAGGCATCCCGAGTTTTCTCGGCAGCAGCAGTTCTCCTCCTCGGTTGGCATAGCTTGCACCGATTGCATGTGCACCAGGTGGAGACGCCGTCCATGCGACTAGGCCCAGGCTCTTCATCTGTTGATTCGTCCTGCCAACTGCCGTCCGAATCCCCATCGTTTTCGCGTACAGAAACGAGTCACAGAATACTCTAAGTAACACAGAGAGAGGAATGGAATTGAAAATCTGCTGCTGTGTGTTGTGAAACGGTCTGTTTATACTTATTGAGGAAAGAGGCGTCCTGCCATTTCCATGGCGACACGTCATTAGCTGAAGCGCTGCGAATGTTGACACAAGACATGCTTTGGTGTTGGGAAATGGGCGGTACGAGTCTGCTGATGACAGGCTCAGGGGCGGGGGATATGATTTAGTGCCGCAAAAGCAGGTCAGCCAGGGCGATGGGGGAAATGATAGGATTATCACAAAATGGCAGCTCCCTGGTGCTTGTTTTCACGTGCGTTTAATGGACGAAAACTCAGGTAAGGTCCATAGGAAAGTTTTCTAAAATCGAGCCACTTAGGCTTAAAAAAACATGGCTGACCTGTAGGGACAATAACATTTTTTACTAGACCATGCCTTTCATTTTGACAGTAAAACAAGCATCTCATGAGCATAAATTTGATTATCGCAAGATAAATACAGAGATGAAACACAACAAATCAAGAACATAATAGGTTTTAAGCTTTTGCCAGGCTCTGGTATATAAAATGCAGGAAACTGGCAGAAGATCATAAATGTATTGTAATAAGGCATAACTGTTTATGATTAAGTAAGGCTATGTAGCACACCTTGCAAATCTGCTACTTGGCAGTGGCATTTTGAGGAGACACTACAGGTTGTTTATGTAGTTTAAGGGGCTTGTACTAGTAGCTTTGGGTGCTGTGCAGCAACATGCAGATGAATATTAAACTGTCACTTCAAACAGTGGGGTGTTAAGTTACTGGTGCTTGCTATAGCGCAGCGTTTGACATTTACATGGCATCTTTGGTGGGAAATTCAGGGCACTCTTTTCCCTAGGACCAAAGAATGGAGTGAGAGCCTGTGGAGCTGAACACCCTAACGCAGACTCGTGTTGGGTTGCACTTGCTTGTTATTACCCGGTTTCTGTTTGTTTTGCACTGCACTTGTCAGCTGCACATATGCATAAAAAAGGCAAACCCCACACTGCCCATAACCGGCTTCAACATATTTACCTGAATTCAAGAAAACAAAAACTAAATAAAATAAGTGAATGGTTCAAAGAGGTATATTTCATTTGTATGGTGAATTTTTGCTTGAAATGCAGATTTTGTTATTTTTATTTATTTATTTATTTATTTATTTGCATTTTTAGTTTACATTAAACTTTTTGCAAATATACCCAAGATGGATCTGGCAACATCCTCTCCTTCCTTTTATCCTAAATCAGTCTCAATTAATTTTAAATCTTCGGTTGTTGTAGTTCTCAATGTATCCTCCAAACAGTTTTTACAGTAATTAACCATTGCAATTATCACCAATGTTTGCTCTCTTGTCAGCATAAGTCTCCATCAATCTTCAGCTGACATAGTTTTAAATCTTATCAAGAAATGCCCAACATATTGCGTTTTCTTCACAGTGAAGGCTTGTACATGGCAAATAGATGGAAAAGGGTCTCTGACAAATTATTTGCCTTGCAGACTCGATAAGATGTATCGCCATCTCTGTCTTTGTCTCTTACCGATAAAATGTCCTTTCTCCTATACAAATTGAATCAGATCCTCATGAATGTTGATCTTATCTTTTGGCACAGACATTTCTTTAGAGATTCTTGAATCTCACCATATTTTCTTGTTTCCGTTGCTAGGTTTTGAAGGATTTTTAGTTTATTTACATTGTCTATGGTGGCTATCCAGTCCATTTCACGCATTTTGTCTTCACTTTTCCTGAGCTCTCAAGTTGCATAAGGAGTTTTCGGCACTCAGCTCCCCATTTACTCAGGGCTTCGTTCTCTCAGTTTATTAGCTCTGCTTTGATCCCGTCAATCATGAGGGGGGATTAGCGCTCATCGCCTTCCCAAAGAGGCTCAAGGATTTCCACTGCGTAGCCATCTTCATCGAGCCCAAACCCAGTTCTTTCCTAACAATCTGTTTTGGGATTGAGGGAGGGAGACCAAGGGTTTTCTTCCAAAAGATGCCTTCCAATAGTGGCCAGATCTTAATTGGCAGGTCAAAAAGAACGTCAGCACCGTAGGTGAACGTGGGAACCACCATAGCTTTATAGAACTGAATTATCGGTACCAAGGAGTAGCTACAGTATTTCCGTATTAGAATTAGCGCTTGGCTGGAAAGGCTGGTAGCTTTCTCTCTTAAGGATTTGGAAGTGTGGCTCTCCGTAGTGCTCTTTGAAATCAATAATCCCAGGTATTTAAATTATGGTACTTTTGTAATTTCTGAGCGGCTGAGATACCATTTGAATTTTCTTTTCCTCGACTCTGGGTCCTTTTTTAGCATAACGATCTTTGTTTTTCCTGTAGTCACTTCTAAATTGTTCTCAACTGCATATTCCCCTAATCTGTCCAGTTGTCTTTGTAGGCCTACTTCTGTACAGTCAAGCAAAACAAGATCATCTGCATAGAATAGATGAGTAATCTTCATTTTGCCAAATTCCGGGGGAAAGCTTCTAATCTGTTCCATGAATTCTCCCAGATCCGCAATATACAGATTGTAGAGGGCAGGAGCCAAGGAGCAGCCTTGCTTGACACCACTTCCTGTTTCAAATGCAGATTTAATCTCATCAGGTATAACAGCAAAATCCATCCTTGGGATTAAGAATTATTAAAAACAGCGACTACCATGCAGGCTTCTTTGGAATGTCTTTAAATCTTTTAGGTAGTAGCTAGTTTGCAAAGATCTCAAGTTCTTTGTTTTCAGGCGTAAATTGTTCAGCCAGCTTTCTTTATGAAGTTTACACTTTGCTTTATAGTACTTATACTCCTATAATAGGAAACTAGCACTGCAAGTAGATTATTACTCCGTAGCAGAATAGAAACATGTTCTACTGCCAATCAAGTGAATTAATCGCTTCAGCTGAGTACACACCTATGTCCTAAAAGAGACTAGTTATATGTTGCTGTGTGTTTGTGTCCTCCCATGTCACTTCTGAAGGTATTGTACAGTCCTTAAGCACTATATTAAATCAAACAAATAATTCACAAAGATGCTGGGTCACTCACACATGGAAAACATGTGGATGCAGCACCCCATGTACAGATCTATTATAAAATTGTGTGCACAAAAGATACCGAAGAGGCACAGCAGAGAAATATACATGTGTGCTACATCCCGGACACAGTGCCTGATAAAGTTTTCCACTCGGTACTTTAAAACATGTCCATCAAAAACCACATGCAAGCTGACATTACACAATTTTTAGCTTGATCTATTAGGTGTTACTTGTGACACCTATAAGCCGAAACTATTGCATTGGAGTACAGATAGGGAGAAATGGCATATGAGGAGGAACGCAAAGCTTGTACGTATTGTTGGTTATTTGCTCACCCATTGACTGCCCATGGCCCTGCTAATTCCCATGGCCAATCCCGCCAAGTTCCTGACAATCCCCACCCAAAACACCTTCTCATGGGACCTCTTTGAGCTCACTTTAATAAAGCCTTACCATACAACTTTGCACAGAAAGTGTCTGCCAGTGTTTGTTCAATGCACTCTTCTGAGAATTAATGAATTAATTGGAGCTGTAAACATGCTAGTGGTGTAATGAAAATGTCTTACTAGGCCTGACTTCTGCCACTCAATATATAGGCACTGAAGTCCTGCTTAAAGCAAGCATTAGCAAAGCAAACATTTTTGGCTTGTGCATACCTTTTAAGCTTTTGCCATGCACTGCAATCAGATGTCCAGGTACTCACACCATTTTGCACCTGCTACCAAACAATGGGCCTTATTACAAGTTTGGCGGTAGCCTTGCCGGTAAAACTGGCAGTCTGCCGCCAAACTTGTGATTTTTTTCCGCCACCCGCGAATGGGCAATTACCTGGGCATTCTGGCCCCGCCGGACCCGGTATTTGCCCATTCGCGGGCAGTGGAAAAAAATGCTCCCATGCCCATTGAGCCCCATAAGGTTCAATAGGAATGGAGAGGTTGGATGAACCAGCACCATTCAGAATGGTGTGCTCGCGGGTGCTGCTCTGCCCGTCAGATCAGACCTGGCACGCAGAAAGGCACCCACGAGCACAACTCATAGTTCCCGGACCGGTAAACTTGTAATGAGGCCCAATGAGTAGTTAATACCACTACGGTTGCACCTGGCAAGTGCCTTTCCCATGCCTACACACAAGCCAAAACTGTTGGTATTGCCAATGCTTGTGCTATGGGGATGGCATTTTTGAAACTCTCTTCTTTTTTTTAGACTGTTCATCATTCTTTGTAGAAATGGCTGATGTTTCTACTCTAGTGCTGTTACATTTTTCCTTTTTGACTGTTCATTACATTTACGTTAATCATGATATTTTGAAACATTTCTTTGATTTCTTCTAAACATCTCTTGATTCAGTTTGTTTCGTGTTGTCCTCTTTTGGCTGGAGAATTCGTTTTCCATTTGGAATAATTTCTTTATCTGTTAAAAATAAAGTAGAAAAAACAGGTTTCAGAAAACTCACTGATTTTGATCAGAACAACTTATGTTTTTATTAGCTGGGAGTGTAGATGTTGCAAGCAGAAGAGGGAAAGGTGGAAGACATTGGGGAACGAGAGTGGGGAAGGATGTGAGAGTGTTACTAATTTAAAATAATTGTAGAGGATAAGCAGGGAGGCTAGAAATAGAAGAAAAGTAGGAGTTTGACAATGTTGACATTATGCCACATAGAATGTCCCAGTGGGTTAAATGGGTTGTGTCTGTATACAAAAGTAGGGGGATCCTAAGTTTGGAAATAAAGACAATGAATCAGCATCTTTAGGAGGAAAGTGTTGCTTGCTGACAACGAGCAGGTGCTTTTAGCACCTGGTCTGTATCCCTTGTTTCACTCAATTGATTAATGATTGGTCATAATGCAGCACAGTGGCAGAAATATCGCATCCTTTGAATATCAGGAATTTAGAGAAACATGCTGACAAGTGCCACTCAGTAACGGCTCATGTTTTGTATGGTTATGAGGCCAATTTCTATTGTCTTGTCTAGGAAGGAATTGTTAGGGATAAAGACTGCAGAACTACGTTCATGGGTGGTTTCTGGCACCTCTTTACATAGAAAAATCATTGCTTTGGTTTAAGAGGTGCTAGTTTCTCCACTTGTATATGTTTAATAAGGACATATGTGCAGTGGAACTGTAGTAGCTTCACCATGTTTTCCACGTGACATTTGGGGTAAAGCATGAAAGAACTTAGGCTGTAGAAGCCCAAAGGAACAGTTACACACAAAACACTGATTAAACTAGAGCAGATGGTTTTCTGGATGTGCACGCAGGAAATGTGAGCAGGGAGATCACCATGTTGTGTTGGAGGGGTGTGGAATCCAACCTGTAGAAGAAAAGCTTGTGCATGAGCAGCAGATCATAAGTTTGAGCTGTTCGTAGAGATATACAGTGTTTCAAGTTTGAGAGTAGGGTAACATCCTTGTATGCCACTATTGTAGATCATCAAACATGCAGTTAATCATGAGTTGAGGATACAGAGAGGAAGGTCCGCATGTTCTTGGTAGTATTTTGGCAACAGACAGTTATCATATTATTGTTAAGCACAGAAGAAGTGCAGGCAATGTAAGATGAGTAAAATGGATTGGAGAAACAGACAGCAACTACTTGTTTACAAAATAAATATAAGATGTAAGATGCACCTGCAGGATGGAAGGGAGAAGGAAAAAGAAGTCATGCTCTCGGGCTAGTAAGGAGGGATGAAGGTTTGTCGCTCAGACTTTGGTGCTAACGATGTAATTGCCATATTGTCTGCTTTTCATGACCTCCTATTTAACTGTTAACAATCCTAAGGCTTGTCTCATTAAATCCTGATAGAAGAAATGCATGTTGTCTGACACCACTTCTGGTAAGTCAAGCAAAGGAGGCAGACAAGAGGACATGCTCTCAAATTTTCCAGCTTTATTAAACTAAAGAAATGCCTCATCTTTCCCTATTTTGGCGATGCTTGATCCCTATTCTGAAAAATAACAAACAAGTGTTCATAGGACGTCTTACAAAAATATAATGCTGCATCTGTCCAAACCTATCCTAGCCTATTCATTGGCCCTACAACTAATAACATATAAAAAAAGCCTAGAGAAGTTTCATTACACCCCTTTTTGGGCTTGGGCTGGCTGGTACGTGGCCCCTACCCAATTGGCTCTCAGGTCTCTCTCTTTGTATTTCAGACCTAAGCCTGTTGGTGCAGTACAAACAAATTCCATATGGTTCCTGATTTTCCAGACAATTGTATTGCTGACCCCTGCACCAGTGTTCTGCTCAATTCAAAAAGTTCAGTCCTTAATTGCAATACATTTATTTGTAGATCAATCAATTTTGTGCTACAATGCGGTTTAATTCTATTTGTGAATTATATTTCTTGATCATCCCTGAAGGGTGTTCCAGTCTCTCTCAAGTCCCAAATTCTCTCAGTCCAGTGCAGATCATCTGGCTCTTCAGGCAGTTTCTGGTTATCAAAATTCTGAGCCCTTTGTGGGTTATTTGGTTTATCAGCTCTGGCTGATCTTTTAAATCCTTCAGACCTTCTGACTCTCTTATAACTTTACACCCTTCATGGGGTCTCTGATTCAGGTTTAGCACTCTTGTGTGTTTTCAACTCTCTTGTATATCTGTTATTCTGGCGTGGGCCCTTTTTCTCTTCAGCCTGTCTCTGATTCTCGATATTCTCATCTTTACATGGGATAATGTGTCTTTCAGCCCAGCATGGGCTTTCCCGTGTACTATCATCACCCCTTGGAGAGAAATGGCTCTCTTAGCCCGGCATGAGCTATCCGGAATCACCAGCAATGCGCGTGGCGTATGGTCTTCATCCCCTCATGGGTTGCTTTGGTGATTTACCACCCTTTTCCCTCTTCTCCAGGTCGGCTGCACACGTGGATCTCTGTGGCGTTGCTTGCGAGAGTATGTGGCTGCTCCGGTTGCTGTGGAAATGTACTTCTGTGGTCATCAGCTCTATCACAGGGGGTTCTCTGCTGGACATCATTGCTCCTGGACTACAGAACATAGAAGACATTACAAGTGCCACTGAGTGGGTTTGATGAAGGACCTTTCTCATGACCAACTGTATTTGTACATGTAGTAACTTGCAACATTGATTTCTCACACAGGCAGACAACCATATACATTGTTGAATAACAGTGCGATAGCAAAGGCATTTTCATCGGTTAGCGTGGGTGTTTTTTTCACCTGCAATAATCATAATACATTTTTGGCACTAAATGAATGCTTGGAATTTGAGCAGATATTGTGTTACTGTGATGCTTACCTTGTCTCTGCGAGAGCGCCTGGACCCTCTGGGTATCAGGGTGCTGCTTGGACTGCTGGGCGTGGGCTGCAAGGGTTTCTGCCTAAGGGGAGAGTGTGTATATAAGCTATGGAGCCTCCCCCTACCCCTGCACTTGCGCGGTCTGAATGACACCTGGCCTAGTAGGATCGTTGTCTGTCCTCCCCCTGTTCCCCCCTCCCTGCCTCGTCGCGCCTTGAAACACTTGTGTATAGGCGCGTTACAAATGCCATATCATATCATATCATATCTACTGTGTGAACCTTCCCAGATTCCGCCCTTCATGTTCTTCCTGTGGGTGTTAGGCTCACATGTGGATTTGTAACGTTGAGCTCTCCTTCCTGCTGTCAGTGGTATGGGCGCTTATGCATCTGTCTTCTGTGTTCACAACCAGTTTCTTCACTGGTCTTCAAGCCCAGACTGGCTGTGGCCTGCTTATGCTATTCTTAGCGGTAGTCTGTCACAGTAGCCTTATATAAGCTCCATCTGTGGCCTGGTAGGCTTTATATGTCCAATGGCCTTTCAGAGTGGCCAATACGTCCAGGGGCCTTTCTTCAGTGTCCAATGAGTCCTGTGGCCTTTCCAATGTTCACGTGGGTTTTACGATGTCCCTCAGAGGGCCGGAACACACGCATTGCTAACCGTGTGCTGGTAGGGTAAACACGTCTGCTGAATCCGACGTACTGCAGGACTTCAGAAGCGCGCTGCGTATTTGCTTAATTCAACTGTTTCTGTTTCCTTGCAGGTGCAGGAGCGTGTTGGAGCACCGGAACGGGCGAGGCAGCAGAGGACTAAGGGACGCGGTCTGCAGCTGCTGAGGGAAGAAGAAGTAACCGGAGCTGCAGAGAGATCAGAAGAACCACCTGCAGATGATGATGGACGATGATTCTGTAGCTGGTAAGTGTCAGGAATGCTGGCGGCACTACTGCCACACTCCACTTTACTAACTTGTTTCTTTTCCTTGCAGGTTTGGAGCTCAGGAGCGTCGGTAAGCGTTATGCTGCTGATGCAGTGCAACGTGAAGCAAAGCTACACGCATGGGTGGGGCTTATATAGGCAGCCACTCATGCAAGCTTTTAGATACTCGCGGGTGATCCGCGAGTCAGGCAACCCACGCGTATGCACTCACACATACATGCATACTAAGAACACACGCCGGAGACGTGCGATGGCTCCGGTCTCCGGCTGCAACTGCCGGGCACCGCCTTTATTCTTTTACCGCGCATGCGCGAGCTCCTTGAGCCTCGCGCATGCGCACTACGTGTACGTAGTACACAACACTCCTCCCTTTTCCCCAGAAACAGAACAGTTCAACATGAACACAACATTAACACAAAACTTGCTTGTCATCATGAACAGGATATGTCCTCGCCTTGTATGCTAGGGAGCCGGGTCCATGATGAAGTCCCTGAACCTCTGAGGTATTCTTCGCCCTGCCCTGCTCGGGTATCGTGGCGACGTCTCCTCAGGAACTTCTGGCGCCGGCATGTCAGCTACTGGAGGGCCCTCTGCCGGTTCTGGCACACTTTCTTGTGCCGGAGCACGATCCGCCATCGCATCATCCTCTGCTGTCTGGATGCGCTTGAAGAAAGACACATTCCGTGTAATCGTGCCTCTGGCATTGGCTGCAGTGATCATGGTGCCCTTTACATGAGTTACACCTAGCGGTTGGGTCTCGTATGTTGTCGATAATTTACCCTCCGACCTTCGGTTTCGTACTAAGACAGTGTCCCCTACTGCTATTTGCTTCTCGGGTAACCGTCTCCGTATCGTTTCTCTCTCGTTCCTGGCCACTCTTTCCAACTGCACCTGCTCGTTGTTTATCACGCCAGGTTCTCGCCCTTCGGTCTCGGGTATGAGCCCTCGCGGTATTCTTCTGAAGAGTGCCTCGGCCGGGGCAACTCCCGTGGATCGGTGCGGGGTTGTCCGATACTCCCGGAGAAATTCAAACAGGTTCCTCCGGAGGTCTTCCCCTCCATTTTCGGAAATCCGAAAGACCTTGTTTAGGGTGCGCATGAAGCGCTCTACCTCGCCGTTAGCCCTTGGCCATAACGGGGTGACTTTCCGGTGCTTTATCCCCTTTTCTTCGCAGTATCGTGCAAAAACTTGCCCCTGGAAGGGTGACCCATTGTCCGAACACAACTCCACCGGAAAACCATGGGTGGCAAAGATCTTGTCCAGTGCTGCGATGGTGTGATCGCTGGCCGTGGATTCTACAAGTTCCACCTCCGGGTACCGTGACCACTGGTCGGTCACAACCAGGAAGTACAGTCCTCGACCGGTGGAGCCGAAGTCGGCATGGACCGTCCCCCAGGGTAGTTCACTTCTCGCCATGGATTGCACTGGCGGCCCTCTGTCAGCTGGGCTGGTGGCTTGGCATGGGATGCACGCCCTCACAAACTCTTCGACTCTTTTCTCTAAGTCCGGGAACCAGACCTTCAGTCGGAGACGTGCCTTCATCCTGGTCATTCCTTGGTGTCCATTGTGAGCCAAGTGAAGGACCTTCCCGATGAGAGATCTGGGGATCACAATCCTGTGTCCTCTCAACAGTAGTCCGTCGGTCGTCACGGACAGATCATGACGTGCACTCCACAAGGCCTGCAGGTCCTTTTGCACTTCCACGTTTCTCCTGGCGTTGTTCAAGAGGAGGTCCTTCCAGGCGCCTGATGTTACTGCTTCTTTCGCCCTCAGAAACGCCTCGTCAGAGTTGGACTCATTGGCGATCACTTCCCTTGATAGTGCCACAGGTAGTGCCGATTCAACAACCAGATAAATGGAGTCCGCGCAACTCGCAACTTCTGTGGTCACCCCTGACTGCCCTGAACAGGGATGGCGGGACAGGTAGTCAGCGGGGTTGTGGGTCCCTGGGCGGTAGATTAGTTTAACCCCATATTCCATGAGGGATAACATCCATCTTTCGATCCTCGGTGGTGGTTTGGACGATGCCCCAGCCAGGATGGGCAGTAGTGGCTTGTGGTCTGTCACAACGACGACTGGCTTCCCCAGGATGTACAAACGGAAATGCTTGCAGCCCCATAATATTGCGAGGGCCTCCCGTTCAATTTGGGAATACCTCCTCTCGGTGCTGGTTAGTGCCTTGCTGGCATACGCGATGGGTCTCATCGCTCCCTGTTGATCTGCCTGTAAGAGAACTGCCCCCAGCCCCACGGGACTGGCATCCACCACTATCTCCGATTCCCGGGTTGGGTTAAAGTATGCCATGGTATCAAGTTCGGACAGGGCTTCTTTGATGGCCGTGAACGCCCTTTGTTCTTTTCCAGTCCATGCCCAAGCCACGTCCTTCCTGGTGAGGGCACGCAACGGTTCGGAGATGGAGGCCAAGTCCCGGATGAACCGTCCGCAATACGTCACCATGCCTAAAAAACTGCGAACTTCCGCCGGGGACGTGGGTGACGAAGCCTCTCTGATGTCCTTCACCTTCCTCGGATCAGGGGAAATGCCTCCTGCGTGAAAAATGAATCCAAAGAACTCCAGGCTGTCCCTCATAAACTCGCACTTCTCCTGGTGCAGCGTTAGGCCAAGGTCGTGCAATCTGCGAAAAGTGTCTTCCAGGCGCTTGATGTGTTCCGCTTCTGACCTGGCGAATACAAGGATGTCATCCGACATGTTTATGACCCCTTTTAGCCCCGACAGGGCCCCTCTGATGGAGTTTTGAAATACCTCAGCCGCGGAGGATATCCCAAAACTGAGCCTCTTGTATTGGTATAGTCCTTCATGGGTTGTGAAGGTCGTTATATACCTGGACTCCGGGTGGAGTTCCAGCTGGTGGTACCCGGCTCTTAAGTCCAGCTTGGAGAAGACTCTAGCTCCTTGGAGCTCGCCCACAATGTCGTCCAGAGTTGGTGTGATGTGACGCTCCCTTTTTATCGCCAAATTGGGCAGTCGCATGTCAACACAAATTCGCACCGCCTCCGGTTGCTTTGGCTTTGGGGCGACAACGATCGGGGAAACCCAGGGCGTCGGCCCTTCAACCTTCTCGATAATGTCCCGTTCTATTAGGAGTTGAAGTTCCTTTTCCACCTGGGCCCTCAGGTGAAAAGGGATGCGGCGATGCTTTAGCGCCGTTGGCCTGACCGACTTGTCGATGTGGAGCCGCACAGGATCAGCCTTAAGTTTCCCTATCCCTCTGAAGAGTTCGTGAAAACGTGCCAGTAGGCCATTCAGGTCCGACAGATATACAGCAAATGTGAAGTGCACCAAGTTAAGCGCTTCCGATGCTGCACAGCTCAGCAATGAATGCGGGCTCACACTTGTGATGAAGAATCTCGCCTTGATGCTGTTCCCGCCGTGGGACACCGGGGCTATGAACACTCCTTGGATAGGTAGGGGTTCATCCTCGCCAAACGCATATATTTGGGCTCTTGATTGAGAGAGTTTCGGTGGGCCCGCAAGGGCCTTATAGTGTCTGTCCGCGAGCACACACACCGATGCCCCCGTGTCGATGAGGACTGGGGTGGGGACTTCTCCAATATTCACGGTGCATGTGGGTTTTCGTCTAGTTCCGGGGCCACTTGCAATGCTGGAGATACAGAAAATTTCACCTTCTTCTTCCTCTTCCTCTTCTTCGGCGATGTTCATGTCCTGTATCTCTTGTTCCAGAGAAGATACGCCCTTCACATTACGGGCACCATACCTCATGAACCTCTCTGGTCCCCTGTTGGCTGCCACGGGCACAGTGGCCCTACACATCCTGGCATAGTGTCCGGGGACCCCACATCTGCCACACGTCCTCGACTTAGCTGGGCACTCACCCCTGTGAGGGAGATCGTACCCACAGTCCGAGCAAGATTGAGACGAGTGCGATCTCGTGGTCCTTTCCTCCGTCTTTGGTGTCCATCTGGCCTTTCCCGGCATGAAACGCCTGACAGCGAGCGCTTCTTCCTCCCCTTTTGGGGTGCTGGCTGCGTCCATCTTTGATCCTCTGGCCTCCGCCAGTTCGTGCGCCCTTCCCATGTCTAGGATCTGCCGGAGGGTTAGTCCAGGTTCTCTGAGGACTTGCCTCCTGAGTTTGCCAGAGCAGCATCCTTGCAGTAGTTGGTTTCTGACCATTTCCTCCTCATCGGCCCACCTGCAGGAGCTCGCCAGACGTCTCAGACGGGCACAGAACTGGTCTAACGATTCTTCGCTGCGTTGTCTTTCCGCCCCCATAACGAATCTGTCAAAATCGACATTCGCAAGTGGTAGGAAGTGATCCCTTAACGCTTGCTTAACTGCGTCATAAGTTGCCACCGGAATGTCGAGGGAGTCGTATATCTTCTGGACCTCCGTGCCTGCCGAGTACATCATGATGGCAATTTTCGCCTCATCCTCTGTTTCCCCTGAGGCCCTGAACATCATTTCCAGTCTTTTAACCCATGTGAGCCATTTGGGGCCGAGTTTAGATGGTGGGCCTGTCGTGTCGAACTCGGGCATGGGCGCTAGGGTGGTGCGTACCCTGCGTGTTTCTGGGGCGGCGGCACCCTCTTCATCACCCATCTCCCTGGGTACTCACGGTAAGGTCTTGACAGAAGATTGGTGATCCGACTCCTGGCTGTAACAAGGATCACCTGTGTTGTCCTTTGTCACTTCTTTTATCACAGCCCTGCTCCTGCTGGGCTGTGAAGTGTCCAAAAATTGTTCTATGTGGTTGCTGGTGACTCACAGATGGCGCACGAGCACCCAGAACGGGCCGCTACCACTGTGAGTGACGACTTCACTCAAGCGCTCAAAATGGCCGCCGGCTGTTTTCGAGCGGTCCGCGACTGCTTCGCGCTCCGTTCGTTCCTGCGGTGGCGTTGGAACGAGGTCGTGGTTCGTATTTCCGCCTCGTCGCCAGTTTTAGATACTCGCGGGTGATCCGCGAGTCAGGCAACCCACGCGTATGCACTCACACATACATGCATACTAAGAACACACACCGGAGACGTGCGATGGCTCCGGTCTCCGGCTGCAACTGCCGGGCACCGCCTTTATTCTTTTACCGCGCATGCGCGAGCTCCTTGAGCCTCGCGCATGCGCACTACGTGTACGTAGTACACAACACAAGCTAGGCTTGCATTCTCAAAGGATTCCTATGCCCAGTCTGTCGGCCATCTTGGTAGAATCATGAAGTCCACCAAAACCCTCAATACTTATCAGATTCCAGGCTGCAATAAGTGCCAGGTGCGCCACAATAAAGTCCAACTTCCCGCTATTACATTCTTCTAGGCCCTAGGAGGGTTGTATGTGTGCGAGTGAGGGGTAAACCTGGCACTTAATGGTGGAAGTCTGCACAGGCAAAGGGTGTTTTTTTAGTGAGCATGAGAGTTACATGGCAAGCATGAGAGAGAGAGAGAGAGAGAGAGAGGGAGAGAGAGAGAGAGAGAGAGAGAGAGAGGGGGAGAGAGACAGAGAGAGAGAGAGAGAGAAATCACTGCTGAAACATGTCACCACATGCAGGAGAACATGTATAAAGAATTAGAGATGCATTGTTTTACCAGCCTTAAGGCAAAAATCCCCATGGAGCAATTGTGTACTGCCAACAAATCCAATAATGCCTCTGTGGTCATAGCGACTCTGCCAGCACCTGCTTCACTTTATCTTGTATATCTGCATATGTGTGGCTCCTGCAATCACTGCCCCTCATTCACAAAGTGACTAGCTCATGGACAGCATGTTGCTGCTCTGATGACCCCTTTTCCTTGCCAGGCACTGCAGGGGAATGGGACCCAACATACCATTTCAGCCATGGATATAGTTTGTACTTTGCAACTCATCCACACATCTGTTATGCAGCAGCCGATCCTACCCTCTGACATAGCCCAATGTCTTCTGCCCACCAGACGTAGTGCATCATACAACCCAGGTATGGGATTATATACGAAATATGTAGAGCTAAGAATTTGCTAGGTGCCATCGGAGCCCTTAAACCTTTGATTTCAACAAAGAAATATCGCAGAAGGTCCACCACCACAAATATTCCCAGTTTGGCATTCAACAGCCCTACTTGTTGATGAATATGTTACTTCTGGCTACGCCTAAATGACTCCAGAGGACTGCGGTGGCTCATATGTATTGTTCCGCTGCCACTGATATAGCATACCTTATTGCTGGGAGTACTCTGGTGTGGGCTTACCACACATTCTGCACCTGGGGTTACAATGCGTACCAGTGTCAGAATGTTGCTGTTTAGTCACTTATTCCTGTGGGGCTAGTGTATACGTAATTTCTGTGCATAATGTCTCTTCACATGGCCACACATCGATGACGTATGCAGGTCAGTCTATATATTCGCATGGGACACAGTTTTTATCATAGAGTGCAGGAGGCAAAACCCAACTTTTGATCCTGGTTAAACATATATTCCACACAGATGTAATGTCCCTCGGGCCCACAATAGTGAACGTAGGTTCCATTGGCTGTTGCGCAGAGGCAGGCAGAGAGGAAGCATGGCACTGTACAAGACAAACAGGTACCACTGGTATAACTGGTTGCTGTGACTTGCTGGCTGATTTTCGCCATCCCTCAATGAGGATCTACCAACTGACTCTTCAGGTCTCTGCTAAGGTGTTTCAAAGAGAGTATTGGGATGTATTGTGGAATATTGTCACTCAGAACACATTCATGGGTTGTTCTGGCAGGCACCATTTTCAGAGTTTGCTTGCTCCTCAATATGGCCCGCTGGCACACTACTGGAGTTGGACTGAGAACCAACCAGCGTTCTCAAATACATCTCTCAGCCTTTCCCTTCTGACATTGTTCGGTGTAGTCAATATCTTGATCATCTTTACCATTTCTAGGTTCATCACTTCCATTTGCATCATTGGATTAAAAGGAGTGGGAGGGATGATGGGAGATGCGGAGGGTGTGAAACGCCGAGAAATAGTCTGCATTTCTAAAATAGACAATTGCCTGTGGACCTGCTGTCCCTGGCCTACTGCTGAAAGCTGCAACTGCAAACCCTCCTAAAGTACACCCCCTTCTAGAAAAGATTTGCTAGGAGACTCCTCTGCTGGCACTTCAACATAATCTACACAATCTGAAAATGTACTCTGGTCTTTTGCAACATTTGAGGGTGGGTTACAGTCCCAATTGCTCCAGACTCATATGTTAGGGAAGGTGGTATGTTGGTTAGGTTTGAAGGGGCAAATACAGCCAAGCCGGTAATGACATTACATTAGAAGTGATAGTAGCCATCTGAACCATTGTTTCAGTGCTTGGAGTACTTGAAGATGTGCTGTGGTTGCTACCTGGCAAAGCACAATGCTGCCCCGCATGATTTGTGCATAGCTCAGGGGTAAGAAGCAAGACAATGCAGCGCAACACAGGTTTGAATCCCGATCCCGCGCTCCAAAACCACTTGCTGGTATTAAGCGTGTTATAAAAGAACAATTATAATAATACCAACATTTTGCAGCAGCACCTTTTTCTTATGTAAACCCTGTAACATTTCCAGGTCTTCCTCTTCATCTATCACATTTGGGTGCTAGTCTTGAGGACATCGTACTCCATGTTGCTTATATCCAGAAACATCTCAAAAAAGTGTCATTTTCAAAACCTATTAGTGCTGTTCTGTGTTATCTTGCAGCTAAACTCAACTGCTGAAAGAGGAGGCAGTGTTTCAAATACTAAGTGGCTCCAGCACAAGTTCCTTCTTCATCCTGATATGTTCTATGTTGCGTCACTAAAATCACTCTGCCACTAATGCCAATGCCACTCTGCTGGTCAGCAAAGACCCTGCAAGGACATTTTCACAAAATACACCAAACACTTGCCCCTTGCACCAAAGTGAGCTAACATATGCAAAGGAAATTCGCATGCTGTTGTCAACCATTACACTAAATCTAGTTGTCTGTGAGCACATGCTCAATCAAACGTCCCCCAGCACACATTTGTCGTTGATTTTGGAACGTGATGTGTTTCATCGCACAGTCAATCACGATGTCACTAATGTCACTGGCTGAGTACTGATCAGCAAGACCTTGCAAACACGTTTTCCCAGCATTCCCAAAACATTTGCCCCTTTCCACAAAGTGTGTTCATATATTTGTTTTAAAAATTCAAATGCTCGTTTCAACTATTGCGCTAAACCAAGTGTGTGAGTGTACATTTAATCAAGCGACCCATCACAAAATATGCATGCATGTTGGTGATGTGCCTGGCTGACAAAGCGTGACCTGCCCCAAAGAAAATAAAACAACCATAGCAAGGCTTCTCTGGACTGCCTTTCTATGAACTACAGGTAAAACCTAGAAGACGTATGACATTATGCATAAAAGAAAGGACACTGGAAAACAATTAACAACAATTGGACTCTTAACACATAGTTTCGATAAGGTCAGTAATCTTTTCTAGGACTTGTCTACTTGAGGGGAAATGGGCTGGAAAAATATCTACATATTCCTATGCACCAGGCTTGGAGAGCGTATCTTCTGGAGATGGCCTGTTGTGGAAGAGGAATGGAGGAATCCTCTGTTATCTGTATACCAACTTGATCAAATGGCACCACTGTCCCTCAGCTGCCGATGGCCTCCCTTTGAAGTGAAGGGGTTGAGATTTCCATTGGGAGAGAGCAATCGATAGCGACAGAAAACGTAATCCATCTTGGTTTAGGTGTGGGTCCATTACTAATACCACCAAGAGATGGAAGTGCAGTGATGGCATAGTAAAGGTTGGATAGACACTTCTTAGGAGTCACGTTGCATTGGTCACAGTCCAAGGGCTTTACAATTGGCCTTATAAATGCCATCTTGGTGGCTACTTGTCTTTGAAAAGGTTTGTATTTTGGACCCAAATTCGTTTTTTTCTGGTGTCCGTTGGAAGTACGGATGGACTGATTGTTTCCCACTGCCTAGTTACTAGAAATGGGGAAGCCAACTACCCAAATTAATCTGTGGGAACAGTGAGATTTGCACTGGCTGGATCCCCGTCTGACATGCCTGCTTACGATTCCAAGAATCCTCACCAGGTTGCTGTAGATGTTACACAACCTTGAGGAGTCCAGACCAGTAGGTATTCCCTAGGAAACACAGGACCAGTGAGCCAGAGCCAGAGCCAGAGCTTGGTTGGCAGGAGCAGAATAGCTTCATGTGCCCTGACCTGATATTGGTCAACCATGAACATTGCCTAATCAGACTGAAAGAAGCCCCTGTGCCTGCTTGGGAAGGATTTCCTTCAGATCCACAAGTGACTTGGTGACAGTTATTTGTAATCACTAAAATTAGTGCCCACCTTGAGTTGTGCCAAGGAGTACACAAGGCAGTGCAGCCCTAGTCAGATACAGCTGGCAGATAGCGACTGGGTGAGAGCCAACATTTTCCAGCAACATTTATATCCAATAAACTTCCAATAGAAGCCACTCCACTTTTTTGAATTTAAGGCATTGTTACCAGACTAGGGGAAGGCAACTTATTGTGCTCCCCCAATTTTCAATGCCCACTTTTCTTTTCACTGTAGAGACCAACGGTGCCTACGCAACCTAAAATACCTTCATTGGCTACAGCCATTTGGATCTTTCCCACTTGTGCAATTTTTGCTCCATACCACAGACTAAGTCCAAAGGTACTTTTTTTTCTCTAGGTTGAACCTGCTCTTGGAAGGAACCAATGTTAAATGGTGATTACATTGCCTTTCATTCAAAACATTTAAAGTGTTTTTTGTTGCATTTCCTTTTATTTTTCTTCAAAATTAGATATGATAATTAGCAAGTCAAAATGTAGATTCAATATTAACTTGGCTAGGACGTTGACATTGTTTTATATTTTAATAACAGTCATCTGAATTATTTTAACTTGATGGCACCACTTATACATTCTATCAGAAAGTCTTCAGCTTGGTCTGAGACACCTAAGGGGAAGACAAGGGATACCATGGAGATCTGTTGGTTTGCCTTTTCGACAACTCCACACCGTATTCCAAATGGGTAATTTTGCACCCAGGCGGTAAGTTACCGCCTGGGCCGTGACTTTACCACCATGGCGTAAACTATGTTTACGCCATGGTGGTTGGCGGACTTACCGCCCCATTCCGACCTTGGCGGGGCGGTAAGTCCCCAATCCCCATTTACCCTTCCCCATTCCCATTTTTGCCCCATAGGGCATAATGGGAGTGGGGAAGGCGTTAATTACGCCACCGTAAATTACGGTGGCGTAATTAACTCCATGGTCCCTTAGCGCCATGGATTTTAACACCTGCTAAAAGCAGGTGTTAAATTCGCCATGGCGCTAAGGGACCTCGTACTCAGGCGGTAAGGGTCGGCGCTGTTTACGGCGCCGTAAACCCCTTACCGCCTGGGTCGTAATGAGGCCCTTAGACTTTCCTCTGCACACCAGAACACTGCTAACATCTCCACAACACCTACCTCGGGTTCCCACACTACTCCCTCCAGGGTTCGAGACTCACGACGTGATGTGGTTACCCCAAAGGACCGAAAGCTCTGTACTAGGTACAATGTACGTGCCCGGTTGCAGCCCTTCCTGCATTGGCAGTTGCCATGGAGAACATACAGTAGAAGGGGCAGCGGAACACCTCCGCATAGATCATTCATTTGCTCACGTGATTCAGAGCGGCGTTTCCCACGTGACCATGGTGGACGTCACATGACTCCGAAACGCACAGTATATAAAGCTTAATGCATGGAGCACTCACCGCTTCTCAGCTGTCTTTCGGCTCTGTTTGGCGCTATGTTTGATATACTCTGTTGGTTTACCTTGATCTTGGATATTTCACCTGGACTCCTTCGGATTACCCTTTTGTACCTTTGCTTGGAACTGTTTACTCATTGTTGAACCTCGACCCGTCCCTCACCTGTCTTCGGTTCATCCCTTGGTACTTTGTTGGACTTCTTTGCCATTGCCCTTTTGGAACTCAAACTACATCTTCAGCTCTACAGGTGAGCTATCCTGTGTCCACGCCTGACTCTGTTCCCTATTGTTCTGGGGACCGCCTCTCATCTGAGTCTCGAACCTCCTTCATTAGGTTTCCCGGGTTTTCCAATCACCGGATAGGTAAGATTACTCCTTTGATTACTGTGTTATATTGTATTTGCCTGGTACTTAACCTCGTTCTTTCCGCAGCAGCATCGGTGTTCCAGAGGTTCCGTGGATCCGGGAAGTAACATCTCCCACCTGTGGCTCCAAAGGTCGCACAGCGGGTTTCTTTTGGTTCCCTGTGCGTCACTTGGGGACGGAGGTCTCAACGGTCTACACGACACTCAAGTCAGAACAGACTGAGAAGCCGTATAGTCGTGTGGGGTAATGCAGGGGTCCACGGAAGAACCCATAGCTGCTTTAGTTCAGGCAATTACAGTATTAAGGGCAGATATGGCCGCCGCAAACACAGTGATTCACCAAAGGCTAGATTCCATACAGAGTGTCCAGCATTCCCTCCCTGCAGACTCTGAATTTGGGGATGCTCCCACTCCAGCTACACCTCCTCCATTGGCAAATACCCCAGCTCCAACGCCAGTGGTCCTTCCAGCCCCTTCTCCCTTGGCCGCTCCTGAACGTTATCAAGGCGACTCCAAGAAGTTCAGGACCTTCATCAATCAGTGCAAATTACACTTCCTGTGTAGACCTCTGGCCTTTCCTAATTCCACTGCTAAAGCGGCCTTTACCCTTTCCCATCTGGCCAGAACGGCTGACGCTTGGGCAAATCCTTTACTGGATAACAATAGCCCGGTTCTCTATGATTTCGATTTGTTAGTTACCGAGATGTCCCGAGTCTTCGACACTCGACACAAGGCACAATCTAGGGATTTGGAGTTGTTAGAACTAACCCAGGGGAGAGGGACCTTGATAGACTACATCACCCGCTTCAACCAATTGGTCGCCGAAACATCATGGCCAGAAAGCAAGCGGGCGGTCATATTCTATAGAGGGTTGAATAATACAATGAAAGATGCCTTAGCCGTGATCCCTACTGTGCCCACTCAGTATCAAGAACTAGTGGATCTTGCCCTACAGGTAGATGCACGTCGCTCAGAGCGCAGGGCTGAGTTGGGTTTCTCTCATCCTACAGCTGTCAGTACTCCCGCCTCCAGCACTGAGGAACCTATGCAAGTGGGGGGTTTACGTAGTCCTATCACGACATTTGAGAGAGAACGTAGGAGGGTGGATAATGCATGCTTTTATTGCGGCACCACAGGACATTATGTTAAGGAATGCCCTCGACGTCCCAAGAAGTCCCAGGTTTTTCGGACAGCTCGACCTTAGATCCGGAGACCAGGTCGAGTTTCCAGTCCTCATCTCCGGGTGCCACTCCTGCTTTCGCTCGTGTCCATCCCATCTTTGTACAGGCCACTCTTTGTCCTTCTGCGGATATCTCTCACGCAGTCACGATCATCATTGACTCTGGTGCCACAGGGAACTACATAGACATTGCTTGAGCTCATTCTCTCAATCTACCTTTAGTGGTGAAAACCCGACCTGAACGGATTCAGGCCGTAGATGGCACTGCCCTAGTCTCTGGTCCCGTTAGACACCAAACTGCTCCTCTATTATTGACTATACAAGACATTCACACATAGACGCTAAGTTTTGACTTGATCACCACACCCCAGTTCGTATCATATTAGGAATACCATGGTTGCGTGAACACAATCCTCTGATTAATTGGCAAACAGGCAAAGTACTCTTTGAGTCGGATATCTGCCAAAACTTTTGTCTCCCAACCCATTTAGAAACAGATACTCCGTCACGAGCTTTGGGAGCTCTTGCTCAGCTCACATTGAAGGATGGTGGACCAGCGGTTGTGAATTCCCATACCGTCGGAGGGGTAGTTACCGGGATTCCCTCTGAGTACAAAGAATTCGAGTCAGTTTTCGATCGCGGTTCTTCCGAGGTGCTTCCTCCACACAGATCATATGACTGCCCGATTGAACTAATCCCGGACTCTACCGTTCCTTCGGGCAGGATCTATTCTCTGTCACCCTCGGAAGAACAAGCTCTGAAACAGTATGTCCAGAACGCCCTACGACTAGGACACATCCGCCCCTCTACTTCAATAGCTGCAAGCCCTATATTTTTTGTACCCAAGAAAGAGGGGGACTTACGTCCTTGTGTGGATTACCGATGCCTTAACGCCATCACGAAAAAGGACAGGTATCCAATCCCTTTGATTACCCCCCTCCTGGACCGATTATCCCATGCTTCCGTTTTTACCAAGCTGGACCTTCGGGGCGCATACAATCTAGTGCGCGTCCGCGAGGGTGATGAGTGGAAAACTGCCTTTTGCACCCGTTACGGGTTGTATGAATACCTAGTCATGCCCTTCGGCCTATGCAACGCCCCAGCAACATTCCAGCGTTTTATGAATGACATATTCAGGGATATTCTGGATGTATACATGGTTGTTTATCTGGACGACATCTTGATCTTTTCACGGAATCTTGATGACCATGTACAGCATGTTCGGGAGGTCTTATCCCGTCTGAGGGAACATTCGCTGTTTGCCAAACCCGAGAAATGTCAGTTCCATAAAACGTCTGTTGAGTTTCTGGGCTTCCTCATTACCCCTGGGGCACTATCCATGAACAAATCCAAGGTTAAGGCGGTCTTAGATTGGCCGATTCCTCAGACACTCAAGGCCTTGCAGGCCTTTTTGGGCTTCGCCAACTTTTACAGGCGCTTTATTTTGTCCTTTTCTACAATTGTGGCCCCACTTACGGCTCTGACTAGCCCTCAAGTACCCTACCAGTGGCGAAAGGAACATCAGGAATCCTTTGAGGCTCTGAAGACCGCTTTCACCACCGCACCGATTCTTCAGCACCCCAATCCCGAACTCCCATTCATAGTCGAGGCGGACGCCTCTTCTTTTGCCCTCGGTGTGGTGTTGTCTCAGACATGTCCTACGACGGGCAAGTTGCACCCGGTGGCATATCACTCCCGTAAGTTTTCCAGTACTGAGACCCATTATACTGTAACGGAGAAGGAACTTCTGGCTGTCATGGACACCTTTCGTGTCTGGCGCCATCATCTCCTGGGGGCTAAGTATCCAATTATTGTCTACTCTGATCATCAGAACCTACAGGATCTGGCCTCCCTAAAGTGCATCAACAGCAGACAGGTCCGGTGGCATCTGTTCTTTTCCGCCTTTGATTTTCACATCACTCATCGTCCTGGGATCACTCATGGGAAAGCGGACGCCTTGTCACGCTCTCCGGGTGGAGTCTTGTTGCCAACCTTCCCCGATACCGTTCTAATAATAATTATAATTAGGCTTTTATATAGCGCTACAAACCCTCAGGTATCTGAGCGCTGCTTATTATTACCCACGGTGTGTGGTGCTCATTTATCGACCTCGGAAGGATGAAAGGCTGAGTTTGGCCCCGCCGGGATTCGAACCTGCGTTAACAGGCTCTGCACGGGTGTCAAAGCGGGCGCTCTACTCGCTGTGCCACTTGACCGGCTAAGTCAAGTGGCTAGGTAAGAGTCATGTGATTTGTCTCTGCACTCCCTCTCTATCATTGTTGGATTCGGTGCGAGCTTGGACGAGCAGTCATTCTGACCAACTGCAGGATTGGGATCCAGTGTATTGTGAGGGTTTACCTTTCGTGCATGATCGCTTGTTTCTCCCCACGCCTGACACCCGTAACCTGGCCCTTGAATGGTCTCATGATGCTCCCTTTAATGCCCATCCCGGCCAGGAGCGTACCATGGATCTCCTAAATCGCTGGTGTTGGTGGCCCTCTATGAAGCGTGACGTGGAATGCTATGTCAACTCTTGCTCTGTCTGCGTTCAGGCCAAACATCAAAGAGGTCATCCAATCGGCCTGCTGCTTCCGCTACCGGTACCCCCAAGAACTTGGCACACACTGACTATGGATTTCGTGACCAATCTCCCCAAGGTGCGGGGTTTTGATACCATCTGGGTGGTGGTAGATACATTCACAAAAATGGCTCGCTTTGTTCCCTGTAAGGGGATCCCTTCGGCATCGGTCCTGGCTGGGTTGTTTTTTGAATCTGTGTTCTCGTTGTTTGGGCTTCCTTCTGTCATTATCTCCGATCGTGGGTCGCAGTTCACCTCTCGTTTTTGGCATCGATACCAGGTATTCCTCGGCCTATCACCCCGAGACTGATGGGCAGACTGAAAGGACGAATCAATCTATGGAGCAGTATCTCCGGTGTCTTATCTTGCAACAACAGTCCTCCTGGCTGAGTGCTTTACGGTTTGCCGAGTTCGCATACAATAACGCGGCTCACTCTGCTACAGGTTTTTCTCCTTTCTACGCCCTCTATGGCCAACACCCCAAGGTTTTGCCTGTCCCTGACGCCTCTATCTCTTTGAATCCTGCGGCCACGGCTTGTCTTAGGGATCTGTCTGCTGTTCATGCTCGTACTCTGGTCCATCTTACTGAAGCAAAGGCCTCTATGAAGTCCCGTGCTGATAGCAAGCGCTTGGCTGCTCCTCCCCTTGCGGTGGGTTCTAAGGTGTGGTTGTCTTCCCGTCACCTTCGTCTGGTTGGTTGTCGGAAACTTCTGCCTCGCTTTGTTGGCCCGCATGTGATCTCTCAGGTTGTGAATCCAGTGGCTTTTCGTCTGGTTCTCCCGAACCCTTCGCGTATCCATCCTGTTTTTCATGTCTCTCTCCTCAAGCCCTGCCCTGATTCCTCCCGCCTTCGGGCTCCAGCAGCCCCAGTGTCCCTGGCCTCCCCTGATGTCTTTGAAGTGTCAGCCATTTTGGGTTCCCGTTGGTTTAGGGGTGGGCTCCAGTATTTGGTGGATTGGAAGGGTTATGGCCCGGAGGAGCGCTCTTGGGTTTCCGCCCTGGACGTTAACGCTCCTCGGTTGGTGGCCAGGTTCCATAGGGATCACCCGTCCTGCCCACGGGGTCGTGGGCCGTTGGGGGGGGGCTATGTTAGACTTTCCTCTGCACACCAGAACACTGCTAACGTCTCCACAACACCTACCTCGGGTTCCCACACTACTCCCTCCAGGGTTCGAGACTCACGACATGATGTGGTTACCCCAAAGGACCGAAAGCTCTGTACTAGGTACAATGTACGTGCCCGGTTGCAGCCCTTCCTGCATTGGCAGTTGCCATGGAGAACATACAGCAGAAGGGGCGGCGGAACACCTCCGCATAGATCATTAATTTGCTCACGTGATTCAGAGCGGCGTTTCCCACGTGACCATGGTGGACGTCACAAGACTCAGAAACGCACAGTATATAAAGCTTAATGCACGGAGCACTCACCGCTTCTCAGCTGTCTTTCGACTCTGTTTGGCGCTACGTTTGATATACTCTGTTGGTTTACCTTGATCTTGGATATTTCACCTGGACTCCTTCGGATTACCCTTTTGTACCTTTGCTTGGAACTGTTTACTCATTGCTGAACCTCGACCCGTCCCTCACCTGTCTTCGGATCATCCCTTGGTACTTTGTTGGACTTCTACGCCATTGCCCTTCTGGAAATCAAACTACGTCTTCAGCTCTACAGGTGGGCTATCCTGTGTCCACGCCTGACTCTGTTCCCTATTGTTCTGGGGACCAGCTCTCATCTGAGTCTCGAACCTCCTTCATTAGGTTTCCCGGGCTTTCCAACCACCGGATAGGTAAGATTACTCAGATCCTTTAATTACTGTGTTATATTGTATTTGCCTGGTAATTAACCTCGTTCTTTCCGCAGCAGCATCGGTGTTCCAGAGGTTCCGTGGATCCGGAAAGTAACATCTCCCACCTGTGGCTCCAAAGGTCGCACAGCGGGTTTCTTTTGGTTCCCCTGTGCGTCACTTGGGGACGGAGGTCTCAACGGTCTACACGACACTCAAGTCAGAACAATTAGCACTTTGTAAACACATGTGCCACTAACACTGAATCACAGACTACAATAGTGAATTTAGTAAGTATTTACTCCATGAAAGGTTATGGTTTCAAAGCAAATCTGGGTTACTGAAAACAGAACATCTTCTTCAACAAAGCTGATGTTAATGGATTACAGGAGAACTGGGCACTTATTGATATTTAAAAATCAGAGTATAAAACTTTCTTCATACCAGCAACTTCTCCAGTACAATGTTGAATCAGGGTCACCTGCTGGTGTGGGTTTCCATGGATGTTAAAATACAGGTGGGATGGGACCATCGACTTACTATATGTAAGGCTTACAGCAAAGAGGGGTTGGCTCCCGAGTATTATTCATATTTATAATTGAGAGATTAGAAGGCACAATCCATCCCTCTTTCATTGTTTTGCCTTAACACTCTGCTGTATTCCACACGTTTCACAAGTGGACTACCGATATAGATTGCTTTTGCTGTGTGTTGATTTGAATTTGTAACTTACTGTCTATCAAATAACCCAGAGGTGCTGGGAGAAGGGGAATCCGAAGTATAGACTGTTCTATGAAGATTCCTAAAAAGGGTAGAATGATGTATATTTGGGTGCACTAGACAGTGAGCTTGCTCATGAGCCCTAAATGGTACAGTAAAGGGGACACACCCAACAGTCCTTTTTTCATAGGCCATAGGTTTAGAGTTTACTAGACTACTTATTATTTTAGTTGAATTATCAAATTTTATGTGTGATTTGGGAAGGCTAAAAAGGCGATCATGCCCATTTAGTGATGAGTTATATCTACAGAGGTAGTCTCCCTCAATTTTTGTTATCGGGGGGCCAGTATCTCAGAACGGGAGACAAACTAACAGAAAAATACAAAAATTGAGAACTGGCTACCCCTCTGTCTGTACTACCAGGTCAGGCGAGGTGATCTACAGAGTCGTGGTGACCAGAGCTTTCACTTACCATTTTGTGAGCCACGTCCATGCACAAGGCAAAGAGCAGAAGAGAACAAAACCATCTCATAAAAAAACTAACAATCACAACATGACATCTTCTATATTAATTTATTCAGTATAAAGACCAATTTTGAAATTTGTTAAAAAAAGAACCGAGAGAACAACAACAATGCAGGCATAAATATGGTGCATCACCAACTTCTTCTCGCTTACTTATTAAAAAACACAATATATTTCATATGGGGTTCGTCCTCTTAGTAAAAAACCCTCTATCTATTTAAGCAGTTTGCAGATACAAGACTATGTACTTTAGCTAGTCTATTGTCATGTGTCAACATGTTTCGGGGTTTTATACATATGAAACACTATCCCTAGTGTCTCTACAAACAATATAGTTTTTGGCCTTCTTCAGGACAGACACATTTCTTTTCCAATCCCCCGTTGCAGGATACATTTGTCACATTGTAAAAATATGGTTCCATTCTCAACACACATCTATAATTCTTTGTCTTAGTTATTTCAATGCATCAGTTTTTTATATATAATCTCTTGTGATTACTTCACAATTTACCACAGTCAATTTAAATCTCTAGATCACACTGGCCTCTACTTACATCCTGGTAGAACTTGAGTTTTTTGCTAGGTTAAACCTAACTGCAGTAGGGCTGAATCACTATTTCCAGGCGTTCACGGATCACCTCCAAGCCTTTTTGAAAATTTCAGGCTGTCTGGGGGCCCTGTAGAGAGCCCAATTTTTCGTTTAGTTCATCTTTCTTTTAATTCATAGTTTCACAGATTAGCACACCATTAGCCTGATTGTAATCTGCTCATTTTTATCTCTGTTTCTTACTCAACAGACACAGTAGTGTTTTAAAAAAAAGGTGTTATATATATTACACTCTCAACTAATTACTGTCCTATATTAGTTGATTTTGTTCAATACTTATATCAGGTTTTTTTGATCTTATTTACATTTTTTCTTTTTATTTCCCAAATCTTAAGAATGTTTTTTGGGAAAATATTTTCAAAAAATTGTTTCTCACCATAACTCACCCACTGAGAACAACATTCTCCACTCACTTTATTTCTACTCGGTAGATGCATTCCTAGTGTACATTTGCTGGGGTTTATGTGAACGAGTGCAGGGACAAAAATCTCTGTGCCTCCACAGCTAGAAAACAGCCGTCAAAGGTCAAAACACACGTCCATCAACCTATGTATCTCGCTCGGAAACCTGAGGAGACATAACACACAACAAACGAAAAACATCAGTTAGGTCACGCTTTTCTCCGTGATCTCAACAAATCGCTTGTAGCATGGACCCAACAAAATTATCTCAATGCCGGCGGCGTAGAGGGAATGTGAAGTAAAATAACACAATTGCCACATTTAAAAAAAATATATATATATAACCGCGAGGACAGCATTAATCTACGTCTCGATCGCGGATGATTTCGCACACTCGAAAAACACGACAAAGTCAGCAGCTATCTCGCAGAGTCTAACAGTGCTATGCTCACCTTAAGTTAGAGCGGCCGACTCGCACAGCATTTCACGGTTGCGTCCAGACGATCGTGTTCTGATTGCGTCAGAGTTTTTCTTCCGGTTAAATAAGTGACTCCCATGGTCATGTGATGGATGCCGTGTGCGTTATTTTGCATGGTTAAAGGGACAGCATTACATAATTGTACTCACGATCAAAAGGCTGCACACGCAGTGCTATTTGTGTCTGTTTTAAACTGTTCAAATCTGTGTTTAGAATTGTCAAGGCAGATAATTTTAGAAAACAAGTACCAAAACCGGCGCCATATCACGGCGATACACAACAACAGGAGAGCTCAGATTGCCATGTCATTTTATATTTGTTTTCCTCCATCTGGGTCAAAGGATGGAGAACAATATATGGGAATGAAAGAAAAGGAAAAGGAAAGAAAAGGAACAAGAATTTCTTAATGAAGTGCCTACGGGCACAATTGGTCAGGTGTTCTCATAGTGCTCTCCAGGTCTGAACAGGGTTATCTCAAATTCATTAAAGAATTCCACTATACTGCTGAATTTAAACCTGTATTGGCCGTATTAAGGGAATAAATCGACTTTTGTTCGTTCAGGCTCAATAGCATTTCCCTATTACCTCCTCTTTCAGTTGCCAGAATGGTTTGTAACACAAACCATAGGATGTCAGTGTGTTTGTGTTTTTCTCTTTCATAGTGTGCAACTAACGGTTTATTCGGTACTTTGTTCTTCAGACATGATTTGTGTTCACAAATGCGCTGTCTGATGCATCTTTTGGTTTTGCCGATGTAGATCAAATTACATGGACATTTAATTCCATAGATGACCCACGTTGATCCACAACTGGTGAAGGTGCGAAAGGCCGAATTCTTGCCGTTCAGCTAAATTTCCTTCAAATTATTTGTGACGGCACAGGCCACACATTTGCCACATTTAAATGTCCCACCACTGGCGGCAATTGCCACAACGTGGTCTGAATAGACAATTTCTCTTTTCTAGGATATGAGTGCACTACTAAGTCTCTCACATTCTTTTGTCGCTTGAAAGCGAAGCGTGGCGTAACTGGTTCAAAATCTGACGTTTTTAATATATGTTCTTTTTTATAGTCCGTCTTAGTTGGTTACTTATTGGGCTAAATGTCGTTACATACGTCATTTTTTCCTGCTGCACGTTAGGTTCCGGATGCAAGCATCTGTCCCTATTAGAATGTTTGGCTCGCTTATATGCAGCATTTACTATTCTCTTTGGATAACCTCTGTTTTTGAGTTCTTTACCTTCCTTTGCAAAATCTGCGATGTTAGAGCAGTTTCTCCTAATTTGCAGGAACTGCCCAATAGGCAGATTTTCGCGTAAGCCCAAAGGGTGGAAACTGTGGAATTGGAGCAAAGAATTCTTATCTGTGGGCTTACGAAACAGGGTGGTCAACAGGTGGCCACTGTCAGCTTTTAAAATCAACAGATCTAGAAAAGGGATGGATGAAGAATTCCATGCCATAGTGAATTTGATGTACATGCTTTGATTATTCAGCCACACCAGAAAGTCTTCTAGCAAAGCCACATGAGCTTTCCAAATCATGAAAACATCATCTATATACCTATACCAATGTCCCATCTGTTCTTTTAAGGGATTATTGGCATGGTATACAGATGTGGTTTCATAATAGTCCATGTATAAATTAGCCAAGTCGGAGGCAAAAGTTGCCCCCATACTTGTGCCATGGATTTGGCGAAAGAAAACACTGTCACACAGAAAAAAGTTTTCTGTCAGTGCTAAGCGAATGCACTCCAGGATGAACGGAGTGGGGACCAGATCAAGGGTCGATGTTCTCTTGTTTAAAACCATTTCCATGATTTTCAAACACTCTCCTTGAGGTATACTTGTGTATAAAGCCGTTACATCTAGAGTAACCAGTAGACTGTCTTTTTGACATGGTAAATCATTGATGATATTAACCATGCTGGTCGTGTCTTTTACAAACAACCTCATAATTTTGACAAAGGGTCTTAAAAACCAGTCTGAATACATCGAAAGAGGCTCTAAAACCGAATTTATGGCAGACACAATCGGTCTGCCCGGTGGAGTAACTGCGTTTTTATGCACTTTAGGCAATAGATAGAATGCCGGGATGGTCGGATTTTCTTTGACCAAAAAAGAATATTCATCTTTTTCTATCCATCCTTCTGTTATTGCATGATCCATCAGTCCTTTGATTTCATCCTTCAGGCGTATGGTGGGGTTGCGGTCGAGTTTACGGTAAAAATGGGGATTCTCAAGATGTGTTACAATCTCTCTATCATAGAGAATGTCCCATAGGACAATGCCTCCACCCTTGTCAGCTGGTTTTATGTGAAAAGTTCTGGTTCGCTTTAGTGATGAGACTGATTTACCTCTTTGATAAGGCAGAATGTCCACGTAAAGTTCCCCCAGCATGCTATCAAGGAGGTACCAGCTGATGGCTGAAATGTGCCATCCTGGACATGGGAATATATCTTTTTGAGTATGCTGGCAGTAAAGGACCAAGACAAGGAGAGAGAGAGAGAGAGAGAGAGAGAGAAAGAGAGAGAGAGAGAGAGATAGAGAGAGAGAGAGAGAGAGAGAGAGAGATGATCCATTGCATGATCCATCAGTCCTTTGATTTCATCCTTCAGGCGTATGGTGGGGTTGCGGTCGAGTTTACGGTAAAAATGGGGATTCTCAAGGTGTGTTACAATCTCTCTATCATAGAGAATGTCCCATAGGACAATGCCTCCACCCTTGTCAGCTGGTTTTATGTGAAAAGGTCTGGTTCGCTTTAGTGATGAGACTGATTTACCTCTTTGATAAGGCAGAACGTCCACGTAAAGTTCCCCCAGCATGCTATCAAGGAGGTACCAGCTGATGGCTGAAATGTGCCATCCTGGACATGGGAATATATCTTTTTGAGTATGCTGGCAGTAAAGGACCAAGACAAAGAGAGAGAGAGAGAGAGAGAGAGAAAGAGAGAGAGAGAGAGAGAGAGAGAGAGAGAGAGAGAGAGAGAGAGAGATAGAGAGAGAGATAGAGAGAGAGAGAGGGAGAGATATGAATTATTGGATGCCCCACATAGGGACACATAGCCTTGGGCCAGAGGTTCTTTAAGGACCAGGGGAGGCAGCAATATGGGTGGTTGCTTAACAGCTAAATGACATTTAGCCCAAAGGGTAAGACAGCTTCATTGTACCATGGATGGGACCCTCCCCACCAAACATATTCATAGCAATATGTATAAGGCTGTAGCAATTTAGAAATAGTAATTGGCATGGCAATGTGCCTCAGCAAAATAGGACATGGCCCTTTTTAACATAAAATGCCCTTAGTTAACTTAGAGATTAATGACTATGTCTCCTCCCAGGCTGGCTGAATTAGTGGCTCGGGGTGCAGGCAACACTACTAGAAACCTTAATTCTTCTCAGAATAGTGAAGGGGGATAGAACAGGGGTCACCCCATGTAGAGTAGGTTGGGGATTTAATGGGCCCCATTTACCCTTCGGGAGCCGGACACTGCCATTATGCCCCAGAAGGCAGTGTAGGGTCCTGGTATTGACAGGACTCTCCCTTTCCATTTCCAGTGTGGACATATGCACCCTTGCTGGACAGACACTTTATTGTCATCATCCGAATGGGGGCAATATGAGTGGTTTGGTGAACTGCTGATAGTAATTATGACCATAGCAACTATCACTCCAATTCCCACTTATGCCCAATCCGCAAGATATTCTGCAAGGTTTTCCTGAGTGGGCTCCAAATTATGTGTATTCAGGGAGAGAGCGCGCCATGACAATGTGATAATGAAATAGTGCTTACGCTTATTGGTGCACCACATGAAAAATGAACAGCTAAAAAAGCTCATCTATTGCTATGCTTTGTAGATTTGAAACCCGCCTTTGATTTGACAGTTAGAGAATGACTATTGGACTCTCTGCGCAAATACGATGCAGAGGAGGGGCTGGCCCATCTTTCAGAGAGATTACACAGTGGCAAGCATGACAGAATACAATTTTGAGCCGCTGTAGAGTGCACTGAAAGCTCAACAATAGTGAATGGGTTAAGAGAGACATGTGTGCTAAATCCGACCCTCTGTGATCTGTTCATTACTGATGCCAACTGTTATAGAGAATTCTCCAGAATGGCTAATTTCCCTTACCTTTTGAGTCCCTCAGCAGCTTTGCTGGATTTCTAGGGTTTCATTTTTTCACCTGGTAGTAGTGTGAGCCTTTTTTCCCACTCTTACATGTGTTTTGCTGTGTGTTGTACATTTGTATGCTCATGGACTATGAAGTCTCACCCACCCCATAGGCATCATCTTATTACTGTTTGTCACACAGAACCTTTAGTGCACTGACACAGGGTTGTCTTTTTCAGACTTCCCACTTTAATCTCCATTTTCTTGGACATGTAAAGTTACCATTGACTTTACTAGTCTTTTTAAATGTACAGACCCAGTACACCCTATCTTCCAATAGAGTACTGGAGGGGTTAATATTTTTTCCCTTTTGTCCGATTCTCATGGAATATTAGTATGTTCCCCTTTCTCTAAGATTTGGCTGGTGGCAGTGGTATCTACCATTTTTGTTCTACTGCAGACTATGAAAATAGCCTTTGGTACCATTCGAGGCTATGGTGGGAGTCTCAAACTCAAACCCGGTAATCCACTTTTATTTTAACTTGGTTCCGGTCGAGCTCTTTTGCAATATCTTTTAGTAAAGGTCTTTCTAGTTGTTTACTCTGTGCGCCAAACCAGGTTTGGTTCCTTTGTTCGCCGTCCTTTGGCGGGCTTCTGCACAGAAGCCTTCCTTTGGCGCCTGAGTGTCTGGGTGGGCAGGATGTGAGGGAGGGGTTTGAGGCCCCCTGCAGAGGGTCTCCTTGGAGACCCAAGTTGCACTCTTGTCTGACTGGCAAGATGGCTGCCCTGCCGGGAAAGCCACCCTGCTGTGTGATTGACAGCCATGGGGCTGGGACTGGAAGTCAGAGTCACCACTGGAACGAGAGAACCAAAGAGAAGCTGAAGGAAGACGACTGCTGCAACTACTGGACACCCAGTGAAGCCCTGCTGCAGGTCTGAATCACCTGAAACTTCGACGACAGAGGAGATCTGCAAGGAATCTTCTCCCCTTGAGAGCTTGGTGGGAACAACCAGCTCACCAAACACCAGACACCGGTCCTCATCCTGGTCGAATTTGCTGTGCATTGCTGCAGTAGATCGGATAGCCAGTGGGAAGAGAACCAGTTTGGGTTTTAAGGAGCGCACCTTTTATTTGTCGTTTTGCTCTGCTGCTGGCTTCTTCCCTGGGCAGTGCAAGACCCTCCAGCTGTCCTCCTTTTGTCCCCACTACAGTGCTTCAGAAACCGTGACCCTGCAGGAACTGCCAGGAACAACTGCCTCAGCTACAGCATGCTTCTTCTTTAAAGGTACTGTGCAAATTCGGTCGTTCACTTCGTCCGACCGTGGTGAAAGCGCGGGAAATCTTTCGCCACTCCGAAGGCTTGTCCTTCTCTTCTCCTTTAAATAACTTTTCCTCTGACCAACTTTGTTTTGAACTCTTGGCAAAGACATAACCACAAACTACTTTGAACTGTGTGATCCTCTGCAAAGACTCTGAACCATTAACATTGGGCCAGACCTATTGACTTGAATCCTGGTTGTAGTAGCCTTTTTTAGGTTGCCCTGCCTATAACGTGTTGATGCTATTGATTTTGGATAACCTTGTCTTTTCTCCCTTTTAAATTGCTGGAGTGCCATTTTGCTCACACTTCATTTTTTAGCTTAACTTGTCCAGAATTGATTGGGTGTTGTTGTAGTATATTAAGACTGTGGTTTTCTGCTGCTTTATGATAGTGAACTGTTTCATAACTGATGGTGTAAATAAATGTATATTCTTTTACTCAGAAACCTTGAATCAGTGTTTGTTTGAACCATAGTAATTGTCCTTTGTGTAACCTCTTGTACTGCTCACTTTACTCTTGAGTAAAATCTGGCTGCTCATCCATCGCTACCACTTTACTTTGTAGTACAAGCTTGTACCAAAGGTGCAATTGTACTTACATTTGTAGTCTTAATTGTGTGTGGTGTTCCCAAACGGTACTGCATATGATTCTGCCTTACCCCAACAAATGACAATTGATCAACAAGTTTACTCCTTTCAACTGGTTTGTAAAAATATTCACCTTCTTTTATATGCAAATAGTGATGACATACTGTTAAAGACAAATAATTGGATAATCAACTTATGGATGGGCCTGAGGACTGTTGTCAAGCTAAGGGGATCATCATTAAAGCACCCAAAGCTAAAATATATTGGAGCCTTGTTGGAAACTGAAACATACCAGTCTTCGAGCCATGCAGTAATTACGTCTTTTTCGTAGTTGGATCATCTGCAGTTTCCCTCATTTAGAATCAGCATCTTGGTGCAAAAGATCTGCAAAAATACAACACTAAACAAGCCTCTAACATCATCTTCTGATTAATTAGGCATGGGTTTGCCCCAAAAGACCGAGTATGAAATGCCGAATGCAAGTGTTGCTCGCATTCGGCATAGGTAAAAAAGGTTGGACCCGAAAATACCGAACTGGGTGAGCAGGAGTTGCAGCGGTGTTCCCCGGCCCCATGGTTTGTTATTTTTGGTTTAAGGGGTTAAGGGGGTGGCCTTTGCATAAGCAGGGGACAATTGTGCTTTTTCCTAAAAGCTCAAATTACAAAATGCTATAACGTGGGCTTTGGTATTTTGTAGTTTGAGCTTTTCGTAATTCACAACAATAACTCAGTGGAAGCATAACTTCTTGGGGCATTCCAGGTTAAACCAGTAACAAACTTGGGTATATGGGAGTGAGCTATGGTTTGGTTATGATGAATAGAAAAGCCCCAGGGATCACAGAGAACATGTACTGGCCTTCCAATGTGTTTACTCAGAACTTTGGTCAAGGTGGAATCAGTGGTTTTAGTGCCAAATAATAAATAGATAATTCCAATACAATTGTCACAATTAACTGTTTTTATGTTGCACAACCAACATAAGGGATTGGTATTAACTGAGATCCTGGGGGGGGGGGGGGGCTATACATAAACCAGTCAAACCTCTTCTGCTATCTCCCAGGAAAGGTCCCTCACAGTCTTTGATTTTTTGAGTGGCCCAGACCACTTTCTTGGGTGATGTAATTTCTTTCTTGGCAGGATGTTATGGTTTGCTTCTTTGCTTCTCTTTCCAAACACGTTGGCACTAGAAACACTGGTGCCCTGGGGAGTCTACATATGGGGGAGGCATCAAACACGTTGCTCATGACTCACCATTTTGATTTTAATTTGACTTAACCCCTTCTGCAATATCTTAGGCCATCTCCTGGAAGCAGATCCTCCACCAAGCTAGGAGCTTCTTCCAGAATGTAGGCTTTGTTCAACCCTTTCTCATCCTTCTCTGATCTGACTCCTCCCTCCCCTTCTTGTTATCTTTCCCTCTTACATTGTTTGACAATGCACCACATATTAGTTCTCCCTGTTTCCTCCTTATTACTCCTTTTCGTGTCTTTGAACGTCCCTTTATCCTCCTCCCAAATTCCTCCAATGAGCACCTCCCCATTTCTCTTTCAATGTTCTCTCCTCCTACTACTAACTCCTCCCTACCCTGTCTTTCAAGTATGTCCCCTTCGCCTCCTTTTAACCCCTTTTTAACTCCTCCTCCACCTCATCTTTCAATTCACCCCTTCTCCTCCTCCTGGCGATACTTGTTCAGGTGTTCTACCTCTTGTCACAGCTCAAACCACTATTCCGTCCTACTGTCCCCTTCCGAATCTCCCCCACATCCTCTCTCAACTCTTGCCACTCCTTCTTTACTAACTGCTGCCACATAAACTAACACTTGCCTCCTACTCTCTACTCCTAGTGCCGACACGCCTCTTTGTATTCTGCCCCCTTTTATGCACCCATAGATACCCTCAGAATGTTTGATTGCTCATGCATTTCCAGATGGGTGATTTGTTTGAGTGTGCATTGTGATTGGTGCTCACACAATGGAAGAAGAAGTGTCTCGGGTGTCCACAATTGTATAACAGGACCTGCTGGAGTTGCAAGTTCCTTTTGATGTTCAAGCTACTCCTTTCTCCCTGTGGGTGCAACGATCCCTAATTCTGATGTATGGTTATGGCAAGAGAGACTAGGACCGTTGTTCCTGGCACAAGATAGGCCAAGTTAATTCCAGACACCATTAAATGACTGGGAACACAATGACGTGGCTACTAAATGGCCTACCCTTGTGGAAATCTTCTCACTTGCAACTTGGTCAACGTTGGATCGAATGCTAACCAATTAAATGAATCAGCTATGCTTTCTACAGTGGCCATCCCCCTTTTATAGGTACGTGGTTTTGAAGGAACTTGATATACAATGCTGTAAATGAACTGGGGGCTGGCATCATAGAGCGGTTTTGACTGCCACCCGACAGGGTCACCCCTGTTGCAAGACATTTCAATCCGGCACTTCACCTAAGTCAATGCCTAGCGTGTAATGCACAACTGAAACCCTTATTTATTTTGTGTCTAAAAGTTATTTTATTCTGAATGATGTACCACTTATATCACCCCCCTCTCTTGGAACCCCCCCCTCCCAGTCACACTGAACCAGGAATCAGGCTGGTTTGCAAAGTTAAAATATGTATTTATATATTCACAATATAATCACACTATTTTTAATGGCGATACAATAATCACCAATGGGGTGATGTCACACTAAGCAATCTCTTTAATTATAAGGCGTAATAATGATCATAAACAATGCAGCACAGCAATAATACTTTTGTGGCTGTGTGTGCCAATCAAATAGCAATGTGGGTACTCTTTCCCCCTTCCCCCTGCATACCTAGGAGGAGAGAGAACAGGTTTCAGGAATGCAGAATTCAAACAAATGTCAATCCCAATTTCCCCCCAGCTAACACAAGAGAGAAACAGAACTGATTGGCAAACTGTCAAAATGGTTTTTAAAGTTATCTGAGAATGGATTGGGTAAAACACTAAATATGGCTTAAGTCACTGAAATTGTTTAAATTCTAATCAGAGCTGCTTTATATGGTTGCAGACAAACACTAGCAATGATTTGACACTAAGAAGCAATGTGCAAACTGAAATCTGCGGTCGGGTGCAATTGAAAGCTGTTTTACACGTTATAGAAATTTCCTAAGACAAAATTTGTGGCAAACTTTTCTGTTCTCGGTAATCGTGATTGTGGAAGAACTGTAAGCATTTGAGATGCGGTATCTGGAAAGCTATGGATGTTAGCTACAAGCAGACGTCTATATTTTGTTCCTTGCATAAAATTTGGAGAAGTTATGGACGTTTTCGTGGAGGTGTTTTTTTTTAAATAGGCGTAAAATGAGAAAAAAGGGATGCGCTTTCAAAAGACAAACAGGATTTCTTTACACTAGGGGGGGTGACTATGAAGAAGCAAATACCACATGGGAGCACAGCCACTAGACCAGGGCACCTCTGGATGAAGTTTTTGCCTGCCGAGGAGCTTGCCTTCTTCAGATGAAATATATCAGCGCAAAGATATGTTTAACAATACTAGGACAGATGGAAGATAGTAGGGGTAAAATAAAGAGCTCAGGCAATTCAAAAATATTTCTAACAATGCAGTTCTGGATACAAGATAGGATGGATTTAGATAGGGATTGCTATGGACAGTACATAGACTAGTGACAGTCCTATACTATGGAAACTCACTATATAGGTTTGAACAGAACCATCAGGAATTCTGGTCCGTCAAGATCAGGGATTCTGCTCATAAATTCTGCTGGGCACACTGGACTGGGGCAGGCCGCTAGGCACACCGGACTGGACTGGGTCTGAAATCAGCAAGGGGCTATGGTCACATCATGACAGGACTGGACAGGATTGGCACAGCACGGCACAGCACGGCACAACTGGATGGGATCTTTTGGTTCTGGTAAGGATTCTTTTAGCAGGAAAGCAGTTACAGCACAGCCCGGCTGTTTGTTTGGTTTTGTGGGATTCTTTCTGGAAATTCAAGGCCTAGTTGAAAATGGTTCAACTAATAGAGTGGGCCTTTCTGATGGCCAAGTTTCTGGAGTCTGGAGCAAGGAAGATGTCTGGTCCTCTCGCAGGGTGCTCCGCCAGCAATCGGTTAGTGGGTGAATCTGTGTGTCTTTCTAAGTCCTCAGCTGTCTCTTTTTATGCATTTGGCAAAGGGGTGTGTATGCTGGGTTATCCTAAGTGTGCCCCCTACGCTGGCTATAGGCTAGAGTCTCCCCTCTCCCTTGATTGGAGGAGAAAACAGGGTGTCACAGTGATGATGTGGGTTTATGAGTAAGAGAATCCTCCCCTTGGCTTTTGAACATGAAATCTACTTTTAGTATAATACATATTTACAATTTTGCAAACTTTATAACAATGACATATCTAGATCACATATTTTGTGTGGCAAATGCTCTTCCAAGCCCCGTCGTTGTAGGATCTTGTGTCAGCTTTTGACAGAATTCTGCCCTTTTGGGCCGTAACACAATATCTAGTTTATCCAAAAATGTGTACAACTGTGCGCAATGCCTATGGGCATAAGCGTGTGAAGTTTCATGCTTTTGAAATAAATACATTTGGAGTAAAACCATAATTTTCACAGTTACTTCCCAGAACATAGCACAGAGTTCTGGCTCCTCTTCAAATGTGCAGCCAAAAATTAGGTTCAGAAGTCTGGGGTTTGCATATTTTTTACAATTGTACACAGTAAATTATCAGTCTTTTTAGAAATATGCTTTTTGTCCATTGTGAATCAACAAAAGGTTGTCTGTCCCCGCCTCCTTCTCCTTCTTGCAGCTCAGAAGTAATCTCTGCCCCCTTCCTTCTGGCAGAGGCCATTTACAATCCTTTCTGATTAGCATCTCTTTGCCTTGGAGGAAGTCCATTGTGCTCTTCCCACAGCAGCCAACGTTCTCCTCCCCTCTTAATCATCACCTGGGTGTGAGTTCCTGGTCTAGAGAGCAGAAGGGAGGTGCCTGGCCCTCTGGGGGAAGTTGTTCTACTGGTTTTGGCTTGGAGTCAGGCTTAATTTAAATGTCATTTTGTTACATTTTTCCTTGTTTAAAATAAACTTGTAATTTTAAAACAATCAGCTAGAACACTTATTCCAGGCTCTAAATCATGAAGTTTAAATAGTTACAACCTAGGTTACTCTTGATAACAGGTCACTTAGATTTCAGACATTAGATCTTAGTGATACACGTTTATAGTTTTAATGCAGGCTTTTGAAAACAGTCATTCAGGCGGCCGCTGGTACTGCGCCCAGATTTTGACAGATCCCACAGGCAGGCACTCTGGCAGTGTATGTTTTCATGACAAATTCAGCTTTTCAGGGTACTGCAATTTCACAAAGATTTCTTGAATTCAGTAAAATGTGACACCCAGCAAGAATATTGGTTGTTTGATGGTGTTTTGTACCGGCATTCTGTAGTTTCAGCAACCAGGAAAGATTTAAAATGCAAGATTTCGGATTTCTTTCAGCAAGCACTGCTTTTCATGCAGGCTCCATTTTTACTTGTCGGGCAGCCCAGTGACATGTTTCAGAAGTGAGGTCTCGTTTCACCACTGACAACATGATTGGTAGATTTGGAAGCCACCTTTTTGTGCTTTGTAGAGCGCAATTTCCATAGGTTTTGGCGTGCATAATGGTTTTGCGGTCATTTTGATAATTCTTGCACCATCAGCACACAGTGATGCCGCAGGGCAGAGCATAAGTGGGTTAATACATCCCACACTCTCCCATCACCTGCATGGCATTTCATAATAAGAGTCAGAGGTACCATGATTGATGCTTTCCTGAAATATCTGTTCTGCTTTGGTTACACATCTGGGTAATTTGGGTCTATCAGTCTACAATACCATTATAGACAAAAATAAATCATTAGATGGGGACTGCAAAATAATCTACCTGTGACTTTTTACACCATCAACCATTCACTATGCACTTTAATGCTGGCACATTGCACTTTAATGTTGCCATATTTTGCACGAGGTGCACAAGGCACTTTACAAAGCTTGTGATAATATGCTGAACTATGTATGTTCCTTTTTATACAATTTTGTATATATTTTATCTACATTTTAACATTCTAGTGGGGGTGTGTTAAAGAAATTGAAAAGAAATTGAAAGTGTTACGTATTAAAACTATGTTACTTCATCCATTTCAAAATGGCCGATAGGTTCACAGTTACCTGCTCAGTCCAACTTTTATGTCAATTTTATGTCAAACTTCCTGTCACATGAGGTATTTTAACAATATGGTGTTTGTGTATCACTTGTTGTGATCAAGCAGTGAGGTCACCGCGAAACACATCATTTTTGTGCCACTAAGTATGGAGCACCACGTATTTTGTGGTTTTTATTTATAGTCATGGTCTACATAATAAAGAAGATATTTTGTCTGCAGTAAACAAGCTTCCTGGTGATTCTCTCTTGAACAGGGGAGTGCTCCCATTCTGACTGTAGGAAAACAGTCTCATCCAATATTTGGGACATACACCACTCATATCACACCCCCTTTTCAAATAGCCCGGTCACAATGGACCAGGAATCAGGCTGGTAGGTAAAGGTCATATTTATTTATTTATGTAGACATTCAAGAAAATCACACACTTTTTAATATGGGGCAGCAATCAACAATGGGCTGATTAGAACAATATGAATGTAAGCAATGCACTTAGTTTAACCTTGTATTGACACATCTACAAAACACCAGGGAATACAAGCATGTTTTTGATGTAAGGTAAGATAGCACTGGAGTTAGAATTTCCCCCTGTAATGTTCCCTCAACCCACAAATAATCAATTTTAAGTGGATGAACAGAAGCAGCAGGTAATCAGGAATGATAAATTAGAAACAAAATAGAAATCCAACTTTCCCTCCCTCCCCAAACAAGAGAGAAAAACGGATTTAAACCCTGGCAATGCTAAAATGACACTCGGAAATGGATGGATAAACAATAAATGTGTCTAAAACTCTTGAAACAAAAACAATTCTTTACTGGAGCAGCACTGGAAAGATACTAGAAACCACAAGCAATGGATTGAGCAAAAGCATACTATTCGAAATTGACTGGAAGTTTGAAAACTGTTTATAACCAAAATGACACGTTGAAATATTGTAAATCTGGATGTGGTTTTTGGGTTGGGGTGTAGCTATGGATCCTAGGTACAATATGAAAGTGAAATGAGGTCTCCAGCTGTAAAATTGAGTAGGTTATGCCAGATAGAATAAGGTGAGTTTTTGGAAAATTAAAGGCGCGAAAAAGGAACAGAAATCAATTTTGACAAAGACAGTTTTACTTTACGCTAGGGCATTCAGGCTAGGCTACCAGCTTGAGACACAGTAAACTCCGGAGTTGATCCGCAGAATCAACCCTAGCACCTCCGCGTCCAGCCTGGTGGACCCAGTCCAATCACTCGAGGGAGGAATAAGGGTTTAGGATATCACAAGACAAAATTATTAAAGAAGTTAGCACTAGCACAAGGAATCAAAGGCAGGGTTTCAAGAATGATTGTGACATTACTACAGTTATTAGGATAAGGATTGGATGACTTAGAGATTGGGATGTAACAAAGCAAGGCAAGGTTTACTATGTGTCTACGGTTCCTATTGATACTCACAGTCCACTTTAAGTTTGGATTTTGGAAAGTCAGCACTCTGGATCACCACAAGGATTTGGTCTAACACAGGGCAGCCGGACAAACTCAACGGGGCAGAGTCAGCTGGGCAGGGACTGGATACCAAAGGATAGTTCTTCTGGATTGGTTGTTCTGGTTACTGGATACTATAGGGCATCAGGATAGCAGAATGGCTGCAGCGGAAGCTGAGTGGCAGCAAGCCAGGTAAAATTCAGGATTCTTCCTCAAAACACCACAGTGCTTCCCTTGGTTATGGGGATTATTTTAGAATTGAGACCTAGCTGAAGCAGGATCAGCAATTGCTTGTCCTTGTGGTTGGGATCTGGAGTTTAGATGGATAGATGCAAGATGAAGACAGGACCAGACAGGAACAGGACCCCGGCGTAGGAATCAATGTGTGTCCTGCGTGCTAGTCAGGGGCCCTTATTTATAATGCCAGATGACATAATTACAGTATATGACAGGGGCAGGATTCACTACCCACGGCCTTAATAATAGGATTGGGCAAGGGCATGGTCTCCGCCTTGCTCACAATTGGTTGGATATCAGAAAAGTGATGTCAGGTTTATGAGGTGATTTTTACTGTATCTAGAAACTCCCACATTTCCTTTACTCAAAATCCGATTTTGCCAAAAACAGATATTTATGCAGTTGCCACCTCTTAGTAAATCAGATACACAGGTTACATATTTTGTGCAGCACAGATTAGTCCAAACCTCCAGTCTGTGCAACCTTGTTTCACCTTTCTGACACATTTTGGTAATTTTACACATTAAAGATTTGGCCCACAATTCCACAATTTTATACACAGATGTGAATTGTCCCCAGGGATGTTTGTACAAAATTTGACATTTTCAAGATGGATGTTTTTCTGGTAATACAACATATATCACCATTTCTGTCCAGAGTGTGTCACGACATTCTACAAAGTTTTCAAAAACAGCCCACAATTCCACTTTTACGCTGTGAGAATTTTACATTTTTACCAATTTTGACAGCTGAGATATAAGTTTTTTTAAAGTTCTTTCTAAAATAGTCTTAAGACAAATGGGAGTCATTGTCTGTCATTTTTTTCTTCCCAGCTAACAACAACTGGCAGTTTCTTCCAAACAGGATGGGGGGCCTCTCTCCTAATTGAAGGTTTTATTGCCCTTCACACTTGACAGGTGAGTGTCCCAGGACTGCTATTGTTCCAGCCTGGAGCAAAGACGAATGTCTGATGAGCATGTGAACAGTCATTGTCCTATCCCATTCAAGGTTTTTCTAGCTGGTACTTCGCACGTAAGTGTCCTGGATTTAGGGTGTATCTCCCTTCCTAGGAGGAGTTTCATAGCTGGCAACTGGAATTGCAGGTTTCTGAGAGCTTGCAACTCCAGCCTATGTGTTTTAAACTATTTAATTTCTTACTTTGTCTTGAATTAACCCAAACTATGACAGAAGATATCCTATGTGTGTATTGTCACCACTAACATAACTCATTTGCATTGCTAAGTAAACAGGCTTTAGTTAAGAATTGAGTTTTAAACAGGTCATTTTTTTTCTCTTCAGTCAGCACAGCCCATTTTTCCACATGTGTCAAAAATTGCTATCATTTCTTTGTTTAATTCGGTTTGCAGCTCCTCAGATTGCCACTGTCTTGGCAGCTGTAGTCATTTTCCTTGCAGCAGGACTCTTATCTAAAGTATAGATACAATTCTCCTTGACCTGGCTCAGAGGGTAAAAAGTCTCTTTGAACTGCTTCGCCTGGATACATTTTGTCAAGAAATAAATGCGTGTTTCGTGTGCGAGTGAAAATTAAGTTGCTTTCGATTTCTCGGAGATTTGGTTTTAACCGGGTCTTTTTATTCACAGTGGTTTCAGAATGACAGATTTAATTGGCATCAAAGCAGCATTTTCAAAGGGTGAAAACAGTTTCATTTTGAAGGGGATTTTGGCTTTTGCAGCAATGGCAGGCTTTCCTTTTCACTTGATTCCATATATGTTTCAGAACACACTGGCATATTTTTCAGTGTGTCCCCTTGTTCCATTTTGCCCAAAGTGTGTGAAGCAAAATGGTGCAGCCATTTTTCTGTTGTTGCTGCCAACAGCGGTTTTGAGATCCTGGTGCGCACAGGAGCCAGCTCAGCCAGGTTACTGTGATGTAAGGCAATGTCGTTGAGTGGGTCAATATATCCCACAACTGTGAGCCACTATAAGAATACACCTTTCTTAATAGTAGTCGTTTAACGGTACAAATACCCTTCTCTTGGCACTGAAGGTATAGTCCAGTACCCAGGAGCAAATGCACCTCTGACTAGAATGAACAGTACATACTCGTCATGGTAATCTTTAAGCAACATTTTAAAACATGATAGAAATGCATTAAAATAAAACATGAGAGTACTGCATACAATGTGGCAAACATTCATTAAGTGTGATATGTGTTTTTCAGTGTATTAATAAAGTGAAACAGAATATTGTTCAAGAAAACTATCTTAAATTCTGTAAAAGTGAGAACCAGAAGTTCCATTTAAACTCGCACTAGTCAAATCTGTTTTATATTGTGAGCTCTTGGTGCTGGCGAAAGGTCTAGAATGAACAAGCTATTTAATGTTGCATGAGAATTCAAGGACGTTTGAACCTAAGAGTGAGGCCTGTGAGAGGTGTTGTTCGGAAGAGGAGAGGGGAGACATGTATGCAGCATTGGGTGAGTCACATCAGTTATAAATAATGTGGTTATGGTCAATATAGCAGCTTTAAATTCAGCGCCTGAAGCGTCCCTGCCAAGCTTACTTTATGACGTCAATAACCAAGTGACCCCATTGTTTCTGTCCCTAAGGTGGAATTTAGAGGACCCACCATTAATAGGCTTGGGCTGTTTAATATTCCCAAACACGTTTTTAGAAGCAGCTCCTAGATTTCATTCCAGGTTCTACCTGTTACACAATAACTGTTCCAGTGAGTTCTAAGGAAGGCCGAGGAGCAGGCGTTGTCTCTTGTTTCAGAGGCATTATTTCTCGGTTTTGGACCAAATATGCAAAGTGAATTGGAAGGCGAGCATGGAGCAGTCCCACGCACAGAGGTTTCATGCCATGTTGCTCCCTGGGTTACTGCACCTGTATGCACACTCACTGAAGGGCCCAGGCTTCAATGCCGCTGCAACTCAACCTTTTGTATCTTTCATGTGGGTATCTTTCATTCAAAAATACAACTGTGGTTATTTAGAGCATTACAAAAGAATTGTGTGTGTGTTGCATTCAGCTGCCTGCTTCAGTTGCCGCCTTTGCTTTAAGGTAATATTCCTCCATGGATTGAGAGCCTGCTGCAAAGATCCATGAGTGACTGTGGCCCGTATGTAGCATGTGTCAGTCCCAGCTGGATAGCATTATTTTAAGGTTAAGAAAACACCATTGCGCTGGGTCAAAAAATATCTATTTTGCAGACTGCAGCAGCAGCTCCGTAGACAACCTGGCACGGAAAGAAAACGTAATGCACACAGTAAACTCTCCCATCACACTGTAATAGGAGAGCTGGGCTCGTTTAGGAAACTAACTTTATGGTGGCGCTTTTTTCCAGCACAGCCCGAGCCCCTAAAACAGAGGGGACACGCCCATTGTACATCTTCCTAATCGGCGTCTCGCTCATACTTGCACATTCGTCTCTCCATTCTGTGGGGAAGTTGAATTGCAATGCATTACCAGCACGACCTTTTTTAGCTATATGTTGCTTAAAGAGCAACAGGCCAGTGGGTTGTTGTTGGTAAAACTTTACCAAGGTACAATACCTTAGCTGACTCGGCAGATTGGGATATCAGCCTGCCAGGCTCTCTCCGTCTCTTCAGGCGGATCAGTCTGCATCGGGTGGGGCAGTGGCAAGGTGACTCCAGTGACCTTCCCTCTGTGCATGACCTTCAGCAGTGGCTCCTGCCCTCAAGCTTCCTACTCACTCACAGCCTGATAGAATTCCTCCAGGTCACCAGAAAAGTTCACAAACACATTGAAGTGCAATCCTAGCCAGCTGCTCTGACTGTTATGTCGCCGGCCAGGCTGACCAAGGCTGGGGGCATCCAGGAAACAGATGGCCGTGATCACGCAGCCAGATGACAGGCAGGGATCACCCTGCTTACATCGGGATTGCCCAACGTGACATTAAGGCTGGGGGCACCCAGCAGGCATCACCGGACTGGGGGCACCCAGTCAGCCCGTAAGCACACAGGCTCCTCCATGGCTTGGGGGCATCCAGGCCTGCTACGGCAGATGACGCTGGCGTTGTCCAGATGGGGGCACCAGCTTCCACATGGTAGAGTTGCCCAGCAGGCGCTCCACTGGCATGGCAGACAGCCATGAGAGACAGTGTTGCCCGGCAGGGGCACTGTCATGGTGGAGAGCTCTGCAGGGCAGGCCCTCTGTCAGCTACGTAGCACCAGCAGGGTGCTGCACAATAAGGACACAGCACACCATGTTCAGTTGCTTTCAAGACTGATGAGTGGGAGGCCGCTCATTCCTTTTATTCAGTTCCAGTCACGTGGTCACTGCCACGAGACAGGAGCACAAGCCTGGGATACCAAGCTCCCAGGAGGGGTAACCCGTTACACCCCTCCTTTTGCTTAGGTAAAAATCAAATGACAAACGTCACTGGACATCAATGCCACTTACATTTATGCTCCGAAGGTTACAAACATTGGGGGTGACTGGGTATGTGGGACGCTTGGGGGTTTCATCACATTATCAGGACCTTTTATTAGCCTGGGTGAGTGAGGTCTAAGGCCGCTGAACACAATGAGAGCTCGTGGTACCACATCAAGCACTCCACACATACAATGTTCACAACTTTACATTGCCCACTGACTGGGCCATTTTAAGCAAGTCCAGGTTTGCAGGCTCCCAGCCTTCATGGGGATGTCTATGGTGTCCATCTTACGCACTCATGGAGTTGCGGGAGACCAGTTCATGCTTTTCACCAACAACAGTTCAGGACAGTCACACCACAGTTCAAGGGCCGGCAAAGCCGCACCTTGGGGGACCCAGGGGCCACATCAGCCAAGTCCACATACTTTGCGGGTCACCAGTGGTCTGATGCTGGGGACAGGATGACAACCACCTGGGAGTGGCTGGCAGGGAGACACAGGTTGTAGGGTGTCCGGGCCGCGGGCCTAGAAGGGTGCACAAGCACTCGTGAGACCTGCAACCCTCCCTTTTCACTCTTCCCTTTCTTCCTTTTGATGGCCCATGTCACTGGAATGGGACCCGCCTCCATATCTTTGAAAGCAGGCAGCCACACACTTTCCTTCCGGTGAATTCGCTGTTTCTCTTTTCTAACAAATCATCACCACAGGCCCGGGTATGTTGTAGGAAAACAAAAACCTTTCTCTATTATCTTCACTCCAACATGGAGCACGTTGTTTTCCCTCCAACTACGATTTCATAGTACAGCAGCATTCACCGCCTTCATGGCCCGGGTCTTATCCTTGCTCTGACGTGGAGCTCATCAGCAGTTCCTCTTTTATTTTTCCTGCTCCGAGCTGGAGCACTGCTGTCATCACTCAGGCCGGCCTGGGTTGTTTGGAGGGCCATTTACTTTCGTGCACAGGTCGGGAGTGCTGCAGCACAGCTCCCCACCCTGCAGCCATTGGATCGGGCCACGCACCCTCGGGCCACGCACCCTATTTCTTTGCTCCGGTACAGAGCAACAACCATCTGTTGGCCGGCAGCCTGGGATCTCGGGTGCAGCTGGCACAGCTGCCACCTCTCGCTGGTGTCGGCGGGAGTCGCATCGGGGGGGCGGATCACCCCTCCACACGGATGCAGCAGCCCTTTTTTTGGGGGGCAGCCAAACTCTTCTCTTTGCAGCAAACGCTGTGTTGTGCAGCGGCTCCAAAATCTGTGGCTGCCGCCGCCTTCGTACACATGGCCGATGCAGCATTTGCATCTTTGGCGAGCCAACCAGCAGCCCAACCTCAGGAGCCACAGGGGCCCAAGCCATCCCTCTAGTTGTGCTGGGGACACCGCATCATCCCTCCACCGCATAGACCCTATGCCGGGTCCATCACAAGATACCTGACGAGTACGGCGGACAGGCTCCTCCTCCTCATCGCCATTGTTATGTCCTGGCCTGCGTTCACGCAGGCCAGGCTGACAAAGGCTGCGGGTACCCAGCCAACGAGCTAGGGGCACCCAGGAGACAGATGGCCATTATCATGCAGCCGGATGACAGGCAGGGATCACCCTGCTTACGTCAGGATCACCCATCGTGACATTAAGGCTGGGGGCACCCAGCAGGCATCTCCGGACTGGGGGCACCCAGTCAGCCCGTGAGCACACGGATTCCTCCATGCCCTGGGGGCACCCAGGACTGCTACGACAGATGACACCGGCGTTGCCCAGCAGGTGTACCAGTTTCCACATGGCAGAGTTGCCCAGCAGGAGCTCCATTAGCATGGAAGACAGCCATGAGAGACAGTATTGCCCGGCAGGTGTACTGTCATGGTGGAGGGCTCTGCAGGGCAGGCCCTCTGTCAGCTATGCAGCAACAGCATGGTGCTGCACAATAAGGACACAGCACACCATGTTCAGTTGTTTTCAAGACTGATGAGGGGGAGGCCGCTCATTCCTTTCATTCAATTCCAGTCACGTGGTCACTGCCGTGAGACAGGAGCACGAGCCTGGGAGATGTGATGGGGCGCGCCCGTGCCTCGGGCCGCCCTGTACTAACACGTCCACTCATGCACTCACTGACACATGGAGGGAAACGTCTGTGTGTTCCAGGGTCCCGGCGGCAACTGCTTTCTGGTCCGCCTTTATTTTCAATGCACATGCGTGGCCATAACGAGGCTCGCGCATGCACACAACTTACAAAGACGTAACATCCCTTTTTTTCTTCAAACAAAATGGGAACCATAAATAACATATACTTTTAGCAGTGCAACAACTCACAATAACAACAACTGAACGGTCACTGGGTGGTGGCAGTCACCTGTTCAGTCTCCCGAGTCCAGGACGTAGTCCTTGAGCCGAATAGGAATGTTGCGACCGTGTCGCATTGGGTACCTCCTGGTCACTTGAGGACCTGGTGGAGGAGACGCAGCTGGGCTCTCGTCGTGGGACTCGGCGTCGTCTTCAGGTTGTTCCACTATCGGCATTCTTGCCTCTATGGGCCGGAGGTCAACTTTCTTGAAGAACGATTGGTTGCGGGTGACCGTCCCCTTCTCACTAGCCGCGGTAACCATCGATCCCTTGACATGGGTGACAACCCACGGTTGTGGTTCTTAGGGTAAGGAGAGTTTTCCCTCGGGCCTGCAATTTCTTACTAGCACCGAGTCTCCTACCACTATCTCCTTGTCCTGCAATCCTCTCCTTACACTCTCCTTGTCGCTGTGCACCTCTCGTTCTTGTCTCACCCTATTGTTGTCGATCACTCCCGGTTCACGGCCCTCTGCTTCCAGTAAGAGACCTCTCAGGCAGCGCCCAAACAGAGCTTCGGCAGGGGCTACTCCGGTGGATTGGTGAGGTGTCGTTCGGTACTCTCTGAGAAACTCAAAAAGACTCCTCTTCAGTTCTGTTCCACTGTTTGCCGCTATGCGGAACACCTTGTTAAGTGTCCTCATTAGCCGCTGTGCTTCGCCGTTGGCCTGGGGCCAGAGTGGCAACACTTTTCTGTGCTGTATTCCCTTTTCTCTGAGATATTGCGCAAATTGGTTGCCCGTGAAGGGCGGGCCGTTGTCCGAACAAAAGATCTCTGGGAAGCCGTGCGTGGCAAACATCTTTTCCAATGCGAGAATCGCGTGGTCCGTAGCGGTTGACTCCACCAGTTCCACCTCTGGATACCTGGACCACTGGTCTACTACTGCTAAAAAGTACATGCCCCGGCTTGTCGACCCAAAATCAGCATGGACCGTGCCCCATGGTCTCTCACTCCTTTCCATCGAGTTAATCAGTGGTGGTCTTTCCAGGGGGCTTGATGCTTGGCACGGCAAACACCCTCTTACATATCTCTCTACCAGGCCTTCCAAATCCGGGAACCAGACTTTGGTGTGCAGTCTCGCTTTCATCTTGGCCACACCTTGATGGCCAGTGTGGGCCAGCTCCATGACTCTCACCCTCAGCGAGCGGGGTACTACAATCTGGTCTCCTCTCAGCAGCAGCCCATCCTCCGATATGGATAGCTCCTCACGAACCTTCCACAGCGCCTGGATATCCCTCTGGGCGACTTCTTCTCTCCTGCTGCCACTTTGGAGGACGCCCCTCCACTCTCCGCTCTGGATTGCCTCTCGAATGATTCTGAACACCTCATCATTCGCGGATTGCTGTGCCACCACTTCCCTGGCCATTGCCAGTGGCATGGCCCCCTCGACCACATTGTGAAGGATTTCTTGGCACTCTACCACTTCTTCATGGCCACCTTCCCTCTCTGTGTTGGGGTGCCGGGACAAGTAGTCCGCCGGATTATTCATTCCTGGTCTGTATACCAACTTAACCCCATACTCAATTAGGGCGAGCATCCACCGCTCTATCCTTGGGGGAGGCTCCGATGACACGCCAGCTAAGATCGGCAGAAGCGGCTTGTGATCCGTTACTACCGTCACGGGCTTGCATAGAACATACAGTCTGAAATGTCTGCCGCCCCACAGGATCACCAAGGCCTCCCTCTCTATCTGAGAGTAGTGTCTTTCAGTCTCCGTGAGAGCCTTGCTCACGTATGCAATGGGCCACATTTCACTTCTGGCATCTGCTTGCACCAGAACCGCCCCCAGACCTACCGGGCTGGCATCTACGACAATCTCGGATTCAACAGTGGGGTCAAAGTACGCCATTGTATCTTGATCAGAAAGTACCCTCTTGATTGCACAAAATGCATCCTGCTCTTTTTGGTCCCAGACCCAGGCAGCTTCATTCTTAGTCAGGGCCCGGAGGGGTTCAGAGAGCGACTCCAGCCCCTTGATGAAACAGCCACAGAAATTGACCATCCCCAGGAAACTGCGGACTTCTGTCGGTGTCTGGGGAGCAGCGGCCTCACGAATATCTTTGAACTTTTCCAGGTCTGGGGACACCCCGCTTGCGTGAAACACGAATCCAAAGAACCCAATGCGGTCCTTGAAAAACTCGCATTTCTCTCGAAGCAAAGTGAGTCCCAGATCTTTCAGCCTCTGCAGGGTTGCCCTCAGTCTCTTCAAATGTTCGGCGTGTGAGGTGGCAAAAACCAAGATGTCGTCGCTCATATTTATCACTCCCTTGAGGCCTGCCAGAGCGCCCCAGATGGCATTTTGAAAAACCTCAGCGGCGGAGGATATTCCGAAACTGAGGCACTTGAATTGGTACAGACCCTCGTGCGTGGTAAAAGTGTTAGGTAATGTACCTTGAGTCTGAGTGCAATTCAAGCTGGTGATACCCTGCTCTCAAGTCCAGCTTGGAGAATATCCTGGCCCCCTGTAGTTCACTTATTATATCGTCCAGGGTGGGCGTTAGGTGACGTTAACGCTTTATGGCCGCATTGGGCAGCCGCATGTCCACGCAGATGCGTACTGCGCCAGGTTGTTTGGGCTTTGGCGCCACAACGATGGGCGAAACCCATGGAGTCAGCCCTTCCACTTTTTCAATGATGTCCATACTGACAAGTGATTTGAGTTCATCCTCAACCTGGGATCAAAGATAAAATGGAATGCGTCGATGTTTCAGTGCTGTCGGACGGATGGTTTCGTCGATGTGCAACCGCACGGGGTCTGCCTTCATCTTTCCGATGCCCTGAAATGTGCTCGCAAACTTTTCTAAAAGCATATCAACGTCACTTTGATAGACCTCCAAAGCAAAATGCAGGATGTCCAGTGCTTCCGAGGCAGCACAACTCAAAAGTGACTGCGGGCTGACGTCGGTAACAAAGAACCTGGCTTTGATCGATTTATCCCCTCGGCAGACAGAGGCCACGAACACCCCCTTGATGGGCAATGGGGTGTCACCCCCAAACGTGAAGATTTTGGCCCCAGACTGGTCCAGCGGAGGCGGGCCTGGAATAGCTTCATAGTGTTCCGTAGCCAGCAAACACACCGAGGCTCCGGTGTCTACTAGCACTTTTGTGGGAGTCCCTTGTATGTGAACAACACACGTCGGTTGTCTGCGCTTCTTTGTCCCCGTGGCCAAGTTCGAGATGAAGAAGACCTCTTCCTCCTCTTCTGCTAAGTTCAGTCTTTGAGCGTCTTGCTCCAGTGCCGCGACACTCCCTTGTCTCCTGAAACCACCACTCACCCTGGCTGGTCCTCTCTGCGTAGCAACTGGTGCAGCAGCGCGACACATCCTGGCATAATGCCCAGGCATGTTGCATCTTCCGCAGACCCTCGATTTGGCTGGACATTCTTCTGAATGCGGCAGGTCATATCCACAGTATTGGCAGATGGCAGTACCACCTTGAGGGTTGGTCGCATCCTGGTTCCTCTGACTCCAGCGTGATTTCGCCTGAGGTTGTTTCCCAATGGCAAAAGCTTCTTCCTGTTTTCCCGGGCGCGCTGCGGCATCCATCTTTGCCCCTCTAATTTCGGCGAGTTTGTGAACTCTTCCACTGTCCAGTATTTGCGTCAGGGATATCCCCGGCTCCCTCAGGATCTGCCTCTGTAATTTGCTTGAGCTACAGCCCTGGATCAGTTGATTGCGAATCATCATCTCAGCATCTGCCCATCTGCAGGTGCTGGCAAGCTGTCTCAGTCGTGCACAAAACTGATCTAACGACTCGTCGTCCCTCTGTTTCTCACCTCCCATGATGAACCTGTCATAGTCAACGTTAGATAGAGGGATGAAATGATCCTTGAGCGCGTTTTTTACAGCATCATAAGTCACTACTGGCAATGTGAGGGATTCGTATATGCGTAGTACTTCTGTGCCTGCCGAATAAAGCAGTGTCGCCACCTTCGCATCGTCATCCGTTTCTCCCGTGGCAGCAAAAAAACATATCAAGTTTCTTTATCCAAAGAAGCCATCTCGGGCCTAATCTTGACGGTGGGCCTGATGTATCAAATTCTTGCATGGGTTGCAGAGAGCCATGCTGTCTTCTCACCACTCTTGCAGCTGCAGGAGCTTCTCTGTCACTGTCCGTCATGGTCACAGGTCGCACAGGCACCTCAATCCTTGTTAGAGGCCGCAAACCTGGCCGAAACTGTCGCTGACGTACCTTACTGCTTGGGTTGAGGCACCGTGATGATGGCATCCCACCTGTTGTTCACCTGGACCCAGTGTGCCCAGTTTCGAATTGAAGTCCTCCTGACTGGAGAATTGCAGAGTGTCCAAAAATTGAAGAAATTGCCTTCTTCAATTGCAGACAGCGCACGAGCGCCCTCGCGGGCCGCTACTGTCGTACATGCCAAAAACAAAATGGCCGCCATCACTCGTGTCGAGTTCATATCACACGTGAAAGAAATCGACCGTGCACAACACATTCACATGTGTCAAGCTTCATCGCCAATGTGATGGGGCGCACCCGTGCCTCGGGCCGCCCTGTACTAACACGTCCACTCATGCACTCACTGACACATGGAGGGAAACGTCCGTGTGTTCCAGGGTCCCGGCAGCAACCGGGACTTCCGGCCCGTCTTTATTTTCAACGCGCATGCGTGGCCATAACGAGGCTCGGGCATGCTCACAACTTACAAAGACGTAACAGGAGATACCAAGCTCCCAGGTGGGGTAACCCATTACACTGACGATCAATGACGGTGTAAACCCTCTCAGCCTGTATCCTACTTGAGGGGCCAAAGTGGGAAACTTGGTTATCATCACTGATACATGTTCATCCCCCCTCCACAAGTATCAGCAATGGTAATGTCATATTTGTTCCACCTGGAAAAATCTAAATGACTCCTGCCACTCATCTTGTTTTCTCAAAAAGTGGTGGGAGGTAATGTCTTAATTTAATCATTCCAGGAATTCAGTCGTAGAATCTCCCAGTGGCTGGCAGACCAATGACCCAGTTATAAAGGGTCCAAAATGATCTGTCCAGACTCCTACAGGGATTTCAAAAGTTTGATCACATACCCTTACGTCTGGAATAATTGCACCAGCAATCTCTCTCAAACGGAGTGACATTTAAATCCCCATGCCTCACTCATAAGGCAAATCATAGCCCTAGATCTTCTTGCATATTTACTAGTTTAAATCTCTACAATGGCAGGTACAAGCACAACACACTCCCCCTGCTTTTTCTTGAGTACAGAAATGCCAAGATGGGTGGGAAAATATACTCCATACTAACTTGCAAGCAGTTGGACTCTTCACCTAGTCCACCAGAACCACGAATGCAAAATCTGATATCGAGAAGAAAGCTGAAACAACATATTTCCTGGCATAGCACATTCACACTGACCTTCTATTCATCCTCTTTAGCACCAAGATACCCTGGGTGAACACATTGCATGTTCCAGATACAGATCACTATTTAAATCAGGCTTTAATTAAGAAATTTCAACTTGATGCTTGCTTGAGAGAATCCACAGTTGTTAACTGACGGACTGATGAAGAGAGTGTGCTACTAGGTTAAGGGTTAGTGCATCGGAGCATGTCTCATTATTTACAGGTAAAGGATGCTGGTGGGAGAGAAGACACTAAAACATCATGTTCCAACCAGGCATGCAACAATTGTATTCGCAATTCATCACAGCATTTTTCCCCTAAACACTCAAGTGGCTAAACTACACGGACTACTGTCTGAGATAGCCTTTGTTTCTGTGGTGATGATATACCCTTGGCCGAAATACAGATTTTACTCTTTTGCCCAAGATATCATAGAGATAGGAGCAAGTCTCTCAAACTTCTCTGGAAATCATTTGTTTTTCAGAGGACACAGGATTATTTGCAATAGCACATAGTGCACACTTTTTATAATGGTCAATAGTTTGTCTTGGGACTATCTAGGACTAGGATTTAGCATTGTAAAGACTAGAGAGATAGTGGGGGCTCGGAATATTATACAGAGGGAGAGCAGGTAATGTCGACTGTGTGGGGAAGAGTGCTTGGAGTCTGCTAGACTGGGTGCCTTTCCTTCAGCGCCTATGGTTGAATGCTTTAAAAGCAGAAGGCCTTTTGGGGCTGACATCGGCGGATGCAATGTGGCACAGGTTTATGAAGGGAGACTGTGAAGCGTGTATGGTTTTTTCACCATATTTTATTCAGAAGTTTGACAATATACTGTACATATTGCCATGAGGATACAGTGTTATATAACCATTTGGCAATTGTACAGTGACCTGCGTTTGATTTTATACATTGTGTAAACCCTGTTCATTTTTATTGACATGTCAAATGTGTATTTTATTCTGCAATTGGGTTTTATGTTTTGATTTGGTTGCGTTGTATTAAAAGCTGGCTTTTACCAATTGCATAAAACGTCAATACAAAAATAAATGAAATAAAGGTTTTTTCATTAGAAAATTGCATTTGGCAATCCTGTAAGAGCAGGTGAAGAGGTTTTGTGAACTCTCATGCCCGGAGTAATATTTTAGTGTATGCTGTTTACGAGTAGCTGAACGTTTTTGATCATCTTCTCCAATCCTGTAACTGTAGGTTGGATTTATAATTGATCCTAATGTGATTTCACTGACAATGTTATATTTTTATTTATTTTAACTGAAACAAAAAAAGATCTATGAATGATGCTTTAATTTGAGCTTTTTTGTGCTGTGTATATTTTATCTTGTATTTGTTATTAACTGGACGCTCAGGAATCAAATGCATTTGATTGATTGGTATTTAGTTTGGAGATTTCCATGACAGATTTTCCCAATCAACATGTCTCAACTGACTCATAGTCTGATTGTCGTGGCCTGCTATCAGTCAATAAAGGAATGGATTTAGACCAAGCCATGAAACCTCAACAGCTGGGGGGATGATGTGTTGAGGGTTATTTGTGTAGAATTAGCCATAGAAGAAGATTTACCCACATGGACTAAGTTAAAAGTGTTTTGGCCACTGTTTCATAATATACTCATCAAACATGAAAAGATAAAACATTAAAATCAGGGTTACTTTAAGACTCTAAGTAGTGTAATGTCTTTATAAATGGTCTTATCATTATTAAATAAAGATTGAATTACATGATTTGGTAAAAGCTCAAGGATACGAAACCTCACTCACTTTACCATAAAGTTGATAGAAGCCTTGGTGGCCTGTTCAAAGTCCAGTGTAAATTTATTATGAGATCCAAAATAGAAATGCTCAGGAGATTTACAGCATGAACCATATGTTTTTTGTATTGTTCAGGCAGATAAAATGATTTGCCAGATTCACACATTGCTTTTGGTGAGTTGCAGAAATCAGAATTTAAACTGATGCCTCAAGTTCCCTAAGTCTCGTACACAAAATGGAATGATCAGTGACAATAGATCCAAAAACATATGCCTTTGGCAACAAACACGGAAATTTGATTATCAAAGGACATGAGCACTACGAGTGTGTTGGCCGTGGTCTGCATCGCCTTATTGTTGGTATTTACACGAGTGTAGGCATCTACGCAAGTCTTTCTTCACTGTGTGTTCTGGAGGTGAAGCTAAGGCAGAGGACACTTCTTGAAATCCCCCAACCCAGCGAAGCACTGTGGAGTGCTGCGAGTGTGTTGGTCGTGGTCTGCAGCTCCTTATGGTTGGTCTTTATGTGAGTTTACGTGTCTACGTGAGTTTTTCTTCACTGTGTGTTCTGCAGGCAGAGCTAAGGAAGATTACACTGCCTAGGATCCCCCCACCCCAGTAAAGCGCAGCATTGCAGAATAGTGTTGGTCTTTATGTGAGTTTACGCATCTGCGTGAGTCTTTCTTCACTGTGTGTTCTGGAGGGGGTGCTAATGAAGAGGCACACGCTAAACACCCCCAACTCAGTGAAGTGAAGCAAAGTGCTATGAGTGTATTGGCCGTGTGGGCCGTAGGGCTGGGGGGCCGGGGAGTGGACTGTTGTCTTGCCGCATTTTGTTCATCTAAGAGGTAAGTGCAATCTTTGAAAAAACAAACTCTATACGCCACTGTGCATAAAAAATGCCTTGGTGCGATACTCACTTCCACTCATATTGTTTCAACATTAGCAACGATTACTAGCTACTTTGAACACTGTGTATGATGTACACAGCTCTTCTTACAAAGACGATTTAAAAGCCCTAGAGCAGGAACCCTCCGATAGCTCACAACGCCCACAAAGTAACATGAACACGATACCTCTGCTCCGACCAGAGGCACAAAATCTTTTAGAAGTGGTCACAGTTGAAAACTGTAATGCACAAGCAAACTGAAGAATAGCCCCACACAGTTTCCAGTGAGATAAAATAACCTTTATTACAGGTCATGCAGTACAGATCCCCAGCTCAATCTTACACCTGACTGGCTAGTGCAAACAGTAATAGAAGCAACATTAATAGTAAACATTCTCTGGCCACATGCAGGCTATGACACCCTGCTCAGAACTATATTACACTGTGACATTCCACATAGAACTATACTACATCATACACAATGAACACCTTGTTCTCCATGAAAAGCAAGCATGGCCATAACTATTTACATACAGTGAGACAACTTCATAACATATCTCCCTCTCTTATTACCCACACAATCTTTTCACCACATCGATTCTATTTATATTCCAAACCTGTCCTCCACTCACCCTCACAGCACCCCTCAACACTGTTACCGCACAAAGGGATCCGAATACAATGGATCTCCCTTCTTGATCAACGTCTTCCTGATCCTCACATAATCTCCACATTCCACTTTGAGTTCCTTATTCCCTCTTCTCCGGTTCTCCCTCATAACAAACTGCTCTTTCTTATTTCTGAGATCTTCTCTCAACTTTTCAATCTCACAATCTGATTCCACTCCCCTTTCCATCCAAGGGGGACACACCAAAGAATATCCTTTGGGCCATCTCACCAATTCAAATGGAGAAGCTCCTGTAACAGAATGCAGTGCCTGTCTCAATGCACCCATTCTTTCTTCTACTGCCAAACTCCTACTCGCACCACACGATTTTGCCAATCGAACACCCTCCATAACACATCTGTTCATTCTTTCCACCAACCCATTCCCTTAGGGATGGTACAATTCAGCATTCTTATGTATTATGCCACAATTCCTCACATATTCTTCAAAGCATCCTCCCATAAACTGAAGGGCAGTATCTGTCAGAATATGCTTGGTAAATCCTTCTCTCCCAAATACCTCACGTAGAAACTTAACAATACTACCTCCATCTATGTCTCTAACTATCTTATACTTGCACCACAGGGAGAATGCATCAACCATTACCAATATGAACCTTCCTTTCGCATAGCCCATTTCCATGGGACCCAAAACATCAGACGCCACCTCCTCCCACACTCTTCCCTGGATATCCTTATGAAGTATGAGCTGTTTATTCGCTACCAAACCTTTAACGCTCTCAGCACATTCCATACAATCTTTCAATCTCTTGTCTACCTCTTTGTCAAATCCGGGCCACCAATAATCCACCCTCAAAACTGTTTTGCTGATCCCTATGTGACCTTTTTGGGCTATATCAATCATCCTGTTGCGGATCTCCTTGTGCACCACAGCTTTGCCCCACCGAAACACAATACTATCTTCAATACTCAATTCCTCTCTAACTTCCCAAAATGGCCTTTTCTTCATACCTAACTCGATTTTTCTGAGCCAATAACTTTGAATATACATTTTCACTTTTGACAACAATTCATCATTATCTACTGCTCTCACCCATTCCTCCTTACAAACCACATTATCAGTGTTGGCAAAAACCATTTCTATTTCCTCATCGTGTGTCTCTTTATTCTCCTTCATCGCTAAACTGGACAACAATCCACAAATATATTTTCCTTTCCTGATATGACCGCCACCTCAAAGCTATGACACTGTAACCTGGTAACCCATCCTGCAACTCTCCGGGATATCTTATCTAATTCTTTGTTTTCAAAAATTGACTTAATGGCCTGTGATCGGTTCTAATCACAAAATGTGTGTCCCATGTGAAACCTTTGAACTTCTCAATCACCCACAAAAAACCTAAGGACTCCTTTTCCAGGACTGAGTACCTCAATTCCACACCTCTCAACGCTCTAGAGGCATGCAGTATAATTTCATCACCTCCCTCAGCCTTAATTTGCGACAAAACCGCCCCTAAACCCACATCGCTCACACACTTTCTTCTCGTGTCAAATTTCTTTAAAGGTTCAGGCAGATTTATTTCCTCCTTAATCTTTTTAAATTCCATCTGGCACGCATCATTCCACATAAACTCTTCACTTTTCCTCAATAACTTTCTCATCTCAGTGACCTTTTCTGCATTATTTTGTATACATTTTTGATAAAACTCTAACATTCCAAGGAATTATCATAATTCCCCTTTGTTCTTGGAATCTGCAACCTCTTTGATAGCAGTGACCATTGAGTCTTTCGGCTTTATACCCTGGGAAGATACTACATGTCCCAGGTACTCTACCTTGTCACCACAAAATACACACTTTTCTTTCCATAGAGTTATGCCACTTTCACTCACAATTTTTAACACTTCACCTAATCTCTCATCATGTTTCTCCACATTCCCTCCAGATACTAGAATGTCATCTTGAATGCAAAATACGCCACTTATTTTGCCAAACAACCTATACATAATTTTCTGAAAAATGGAGGATGCAGATACCAGCCCAATGGCATAAGCTTGTACTGAAATACACCTTCATGAGTGATGAAAGCCGTTAACTTTCTGGACTTCTCTTCAAGTTCAACCTGATGGTACGCAGGCACCATATCAAGTTTGGAAAAGATTTTTCCCTGCCCAACCATCGATAACATTTAGCTCATATTGGGCAATGTCTATTAACCATAATCGCTTTATTTGCCTCCCTTAAATCCACACACAATCTCAAATCTCCAGATGGCTTTTTTACAATCACTTGTGGAGAAATCTATTCCACACCACCATGTCTTTTAATCACACCCATTTTTGTCAATTTCTCCAGTTCTTTCTTTACTTCCTCTCTCAAAGCAAAAGTAACAGATCTCAACTTTGCTCTAATAGCAACACATCCTTTCTTCACCACAGTTTTGTAGCAAGGGAGACCACAGTGGTAGCAAGGGAGTCTTCAGGGGTCGCTGTTGCAACCCCTGGCAACCTCAAAATGACTGTAACTAGGAGGGTGCTACACACAAAATCCACCAGAATTAAAACAGGCCTTAATTGTACCATTGCTTAGCACACTAAACAAACTAGTGGTGCATGCTAAATAGGTGGAGTTCAGGCAGCAACCATGCAAACTTCCATGATACATACTGTTAAACATGTTACAGGTACAAAATGAGCAGTAGCAGTACAGGCCCCAACAAAGAGCACAGATGAATATGTACCATCGGCAGCAGCAGAACAAGTTCCCCTCAAATTTTGAAAAACATATAGCAACAGGTACAGCATGGAGAGCCGCACTGCAACAAAAACACATGTCCTGACTTGCCCAGGCTACATGCAGCACTCACCTGAAAATTCAGGTTTTTGGGGTTGGATTTCTCCTAGGTTTGTTGGGAAATTTTAAGAGGTAACTATATACAATCACCCTTGATCAATGGGAGAAAAGGTCTAGTAGAGTAGTAGAGAGAATATCAAACTTCAGATTTCATTGGGGAGGTCATGTTAAAGTGCTTCCTCGCATGCCTCTTCCATCCATTTAGCCCTCCCTTCAGTTTAAAGAGCTTCTTAATAAATCTATATCTCATTTGGTTATTATTACTAGAAATGGAAATTGTCAAGTTTCATTGTGGAAAATGTATCACTGCTATAAAGCAGTCCTTGTCAGATCAGTTTGCAACACACAATCACACCTTTGGGCTGTCTCCACCACACTCCCTCTATAATTGTGCCTCTAGGGGGCTGTCCCATATTTTTCTTAATATTTAAATAGCTTGGGGAGCAGCCTACCATATTTCTCTAGCACCTAGAAGCTAGTTCCACATTTCAAATTATAATTAAAAGATTCATGTCATTTTTTCTGTAGCTCTCACAACTAAATGATCTACCTGTGGTTTGGAGCTGTCAGCGTATCTTTTCTTGTTAATCTGCTTCAGCAGGACTACATGCCAGAATGGATTGCTACACCACTTTCCTTATCCAACAGAACACAGCACTTCCTCTCCGCCCCATCCACCTTAGGCAGTTCTTCCTTTGCTGTTTTGCTTCCCTCACAGCACTTTGGGGCTCATTCCTAGTATGACAGTAATTAGTGATCATTCCACCGAATTACTGCCAAAATCAGATACCGTTACCACCACTTGCTCCTGCGGGTTTACTACGGAATTACAAGTCAGTGATAGACCCCATTTATGCAATCCATAGATCTGCAATGGGGAGTTTTTGCAGAATTATCGAGTGGTAATTCTGCCAATTATTGGAAGAAAAGTGGAGAATTTACCTCCAGCTTCATTCATTCAGAAAGACTGCTACTTTTTTACTGCAACGCCAAACTCGGAATAAAGCCCTTTCTCTTTTCCGCACAACACTCTTTTTCTAAGCATCCTCCTCCCACTAGCTTTACTCTCCCTTTCAACTTCCTCTCACTAACCTTTCCGCTCCCCAATTTATCTCTTTCCTGCACTTCCTTTTCCCGCTCATATAGCGTCTAAGTGTCCCTATGACACCTTCAGTCAGTGGAAGCTTTTCAGCCAATAGCAGTTTCCATTATGGGAGTTGTAATTTCATGTTTCCATTCTGAAATGTAGGCTTTCAAAAAGCATACGTCTACATGTCCCAGAATGAAAAGTTCTTAATTTTCACTAAAAATCCAGTCCGTTGTCACAAATGATATGGGACCACTAGGAAACTAGTCTCAGCCTTCTTCCTTGAACCCTTCCTTTCTGTGGCATTCTTCTGCGAGTTCTTCCTCTTCTCTGTCCCGTATCCGGTCTCCTCTCCTTTGATCATTCACAGATCTGCTCTTTCTCACTCCTTATTCTGTGCCCATCAGCAAATACTTCGCCTCTAATCCACTACTAAACATTGTTTTCACTTTCTCTTTGCTTCAGCCGTTTTTTTTTTTCGCCACACTCTTCTCTCCTTCCCCTCCTTACCCTCCTTCTACCTTCTGCTCGGCTTTCCTTACACCATTTTCCTCTTCATTCACCCATTCACTCTTCTTGCAGTGAAACCCAGATTTCCTGTGCATTCCCTGGACCCCACTCTCTTGCACCACTCTCATTGCCTTTATAACCTGGCTTGGAGGTTTAGGTTTGCGTTTCTTAGGGGTCATGTAATTGGGGGCTGACCTGGTCCACCATACAAAGCAAACCAAAACCTCTGCATGCTGCAAAAGGTAGGCTCTCTCTTAGCAGGCATATCAAATTGTAAAAATATGCACATCCAAGTGTATGGGTGGTGTGTATACTGCTTTCTCTATTATTTAGAAGGACGGCCAGTCTGAAAAATAAAATCAAATAACTGGGCGGCCTTGCTGCTGTCTGGCCTGCTGGGCTGTTGAACTCTCTGTGACCTTTAGTTGACTATATATGTGTACCTTCTGGGCTCCCGCTTGGGAATGGCCTGAAAGGTACTTGTGCTACAGTTTCAATTCTTGCAATGTGTTTGTTCATAAACACGCTGCTAGGCTCACGGGAGAGCAGCTGCGCAATGCATTCACAAGCACTCAACCTGGGCAAAGAAATGAAAAGGTCTGCTTCTTATCAATGTGTTGGGTGGTGGAGGGGAGCGACATGTCCTCTCCTTGCCCTCACATTGCCCCCCACTCAACTCCGCTCCATAGACATGTCACTGCAAATATACCTGCAAAGACAATTGTGAAAACATATTCTGCAAAGTTAATTCATTTATCAGCACAATGTGACTTTGGAGGCAAGTGCAGGATGACCCCTTATTTTCTACACTGGTGCCCCTGCTAATTCCACTCAGTTTGCCTAGTGGTTGCACTGGCCTCGGTTAGAACATGGGTTTAGATGAATGTGCCTACACGGTCACACCTCTCTGCTGGAAGTCCACTACAGTGGTAATCCTATGATGCATACATGATTGTAACCATTTCATCTTCTTGATTTTTTTTTCATTCAAATCCTGAAGTTACTTTAAAACTTTTTTTCCATTTGGTGATATTTTCGCAGTGACTATTGCATTTAGTTGGAGTATTTTAGTTGTACGTCTACTGTGTGGTTACTGCATGCCAACACTAATCCTTTTGGATAGGGGAGCTAGAAAGGACAACACGCAAATTAGGAAACATGGCAGTCATAACAACCTGCACGTTTGTCCATTCAAGAAATGATGCCAGGTAATCACAGTTGTTTCTGCCAGACGTGGATGGGAAGCCAAAACACCTCTGAAGTATTAAGTGCCATAACAAGTAACCTAGCTTTTCCAATATGTAGCACGGAAAGTGGGAATAATTTCAATTAACAGACGATGTCAGCTGCTGAAAGGCAGGCTAGGCAACTAGCGGGGTGAACCCTATTCCTTACACGTGTGATGGGATTTCCTGCAATAGTTCATTTAATGAGGATATTTTAAGGGAAATACTGTCCTTGAGGGATGGCAGATTTCCTCTCTACATAAAACATTAAATAACTTTTATTTTTCAATCTAATTTCGGAAATCTTAAACAAATCCTTAGGAATCATTACTTGGAAAGAGAAATAGGCAGAACTTACACCATCACATGGCTTGAAATAGGAATGCAATAATTTTAGCAGTAAAGTTCTCCACATAGTACAAGTCTTTACAGGCGCTGGAGCATATGACTAATACGTCAATGGTTTAAGGGAATACAATCAAAGCCATGCTGACATTTTCTTATGTCATGGTGGTTTTTTAGGGTGATTTGGGAGAGCTGGAAAATGTGAACATGAGTAGCACGTTCTCGAACTCGAGAAACATTGTGCATGATATTGGATACACTATGCAGAACGCTGCAGAAGAGTAGCTGTGCCCAGGTCAAAATGTCCATGGAAATATATAGAAGGTGCAGTGCAATGGCTCCAGGTACACACTAGTGTCCTGGTTCACAATTAATTCTTCATGTTTGCATCTCCCAACTGTGCACAATAGTAGGAACATGCAGTGACAAAGGCAATACTTTGTGTTTCCAATTATGCATTGCATTGTACATGTATTTGCTTGAGTCTAGTAATACCTGGGCCATTTCATCTAGTAACTTATTTAAACATTACGAAACAGTCTGCAAGAAATATTGTGATTTGGGTGGGCCCATTTGATGAATTAAGGTTTCACCTAGCGAATGAAGTGGCTATCAGACTGGACCACGCAGATGGTGTAACACTCGTCGAAGCAGAGCCCCCATTCCAGGGATCTGTGTCTGTTGGCTATATGATAATCCACAGCCTGCACTACATATAATTCGAACACTGGTTAACTTCAGCGTATTATACAATTTGAGTCTGCTAGCTCTTATTCGAAGTGTCAATAAGAATGTCAGATGTTTGTATTTGGTTGAAGATACTATTCATACCATACATTTGGTGGCTCTGGTGGCCAGCAAGGCTCGGATGGTGTCCCAAGTGGTGGTAAGAGTGGGCTGTTTATGCAGGCAGGCAGCTCACCAGTGATGTGGATTCCGTGGTTGCTGCATCAGGGGGTCAGGCAGCCCGAGTGTAGTCCGAGGCTTCGTGCTTCGGTATGCTCGAGGGGACAGGGGAGGGCTCCAGCCCTCACACCCTTTCAGGTGAGCAGATTCCGCCGAGTGCTGCCTGACCCCCTGATGCAGCAACCACGGAATCCACATCACTGGTGAGCTGCCTGCCTGCATAAACAGCCCACTCTTACCACCACTTGGGACACCATCCGAGCCTTGCTGGCCACCAGAGCCCCACCGGGGCACCTGCGTTCATCCATGGTGGAGATCCACCATCTTGTCCTAAGCAAGCGGCCTGACCCTAAAATGGCGGGCGCAGCGCGGCCCGAAAACGAGGTTGCATACTGCTGCTAGGCAACCTGGTCTTTCTTTGCCCAATCCCCGGCACCGATAGGCGGGAGCCGACACCTCAGGAGAAGGCCCGAGGGAAAAGACCCTGTTCCTCCCCTGTTCGCCCCGGGTCGCAGCGGTCAGGCGTCGCCATCATACTCGACTCCTGCGCCCTCACGCACCAACACGGACACAACTGGCCCTGCCTTGCCCTATCCAGCCTGCACGTCCCTGCGGCACACCTCAGGTACTATCCTTCGGTTTACACGCCATCCTGACTACCGTCACTCTGTGGACATGAACAGCATTACTGATCTCGGAGCCAGGAGACTTGCCTGGTCAATTCACCCGTAATTTCTGTCACTCACACTTGTCCATATTGATGCTGAGCCTTATGGTCGCTTTCAGACCACATCTGAATTGTGTCGCGCCAAATAGCTACTCACCGGTGATCAGGCCGGTGCCTCTTGCCGCGCCTAGCCAGTTATATGCTAGTTCATATAGTTCATTTGTTGTTTGCACTACCTCTGCACGCCGTGAAATATGACTCTACCACGATATGTTATGATCTTTTCAGCATCAAAGTAAATACGGTAACCTGTCCCATCAATATATCCGGCTCAGGCCAACGTCACGGCATTGTCAGACCCTCTTCTTAGAGCAGGAGCTTTGGCTGCTCCCTCTCCCCTTTTGCACCCTAGCTACAACCTCGCATTTGGCCTTTGCCTACCTGTGTTTGCTTCATTTGAACTGCCCTAGCTACAACTTCGCATTTAGCCTGTGCCTACCTGTGTTTGCTTCATTTGAACTGCCCTTTTGCACCTAGCAACAATTTCGATTTTAGCTTGTGCCATCTGTAGCGGTATTACTGAAACTGCCCTTTCTGCACTATAACAGCAACTTCAATCTATAACCTCGGCTGTGCTTTAATTAAAATTGCCCGTCTCCGCACCACACCAGCTAGTTCAAATCTTGCCCCTGCCTATCCTACTGCGCCAACAACCAAACTACCCACGCTCTCCTCAATTCCAATTATGATCCATTGGCTCATACTCACCATGTTCCCTTTCTGTATCTTAAACAATAACACTCCATGTAGCAATAACAGCTACATACCATACAACAATGGACTAGCCAAACTAGGCTGCCCTAGGCACCACCCCATCCCCTGCCCCACACCCTTCCTCCCCTCCCTTCCACCTTTCTCACACACCCCCCACCAACAACTCTTCGCTAAAAGTAAGGCCACACCAGCCAACATCCTACCTAACAGTACCAACTCAACAAATGCCAACCATACTGCCTCCAACCTTCTCCTTCCCAACCTATTAGATCACTGTCCCACAACTTACCCCACCTTCCAAGACCGCAATAATAGACTTGGCGTTAGACTCCCCACCACTTCTAGCAAACTGCCTACCAAACCTATGACTAAAACTTCAACCACTAAGGATAGTGCCATGACCACTAACGCAACTGCTCTAAAAGGTGCACTACTCAATGTTAGATCTCTAGTAGCCCACCCCACCGAAATTGCTGACATTATCCTCTCAGGAGACCTCGACTTCCTTGCCACTACAGAAACTTGGTTACATGAAGCAGCAGGACCCTACCTCACTCTGGCCCTCCCCGACAACTACTCCATCCTCAGAGCAGACAGACCTAATGCTCGCGGAGGAGGTGTAGCTATCATTTTCAAATCCTCACTCGACTTCAGACACATCACCTCCCCCCCGCTAAAGTCCTGCGAGCACCTCACCTACAAAGTACAAACTACCCCCAAGAGTACCATTACTGTGCAACTAATATATAGACCCCCAGGCCCCACAGGATCCTTTGAGGAAGACATTACCACTCTCATAGCAGAGAACACCAAACCCCACTCCCAAAATATCATTTTAGGAGACTTCAACTTAGGATTTAATGACCCTAACGACTCTCCAGCTGCCTCCCTGGCCAACGCCTTATCCGAGCACGACTTCACTCAAGTCGTTACACTACCCACCCACCAGAAAGGTAGAACCATAGATTGGATTGCAGCCCACAACTGTAATATCACCTGCAAAGCCCCACAACCACTTGCATGGACTGACCACTCCCTCATATCATTTGAAATCAACCTAAATAATCCCAACCCCAAACAGAGCCCCTGTGCACCAGCCTGCCTGTCTAGAAACAAGCGCAATATCTCAGCAGAGACCCTCACACCTCTGATCCTCCCTTCGCTAAACACACTGCCTGCCACTGCCGACCTGAACCTTCTAGTCAACACCTACAATGATGCCCTCACCAGCGCCATTGATACTGTTGCTCCCCTAAAGGAACGCAAAGGTAAACCCATAGCCCACTTGAACCCTTGGTTCACACCAGAACTCAAATCCATAAGAAAAAAGAAAGCCAAGATGGAAGCCTTATGGAAATCCAACCCCACTGCAGAAAACAAATCTAATCTCAAAACCATCTCTTCCTTCTATAAGAAAGAGATAATCCGCACTAAAAAGGAAACCTACAATACTAGAATAAATAATGCCCAATCGTCGGTTAAAGAACTCTTCACCATCCTGAAGGAACTAGAAAACCCTAACCCTCCTACCGATACCTGCGTGAAGGACAAGCCTTGGTGCACCAGTATCCAAAATGCCCTCGCCAATAAAATTACTGGTCTCCAAAACAAAATTGAAACCAAAAGACAACAACTCGCCAACAGCAATGCCCTCACTCCTAGCGCACCCACCCCGACCCATAACACCTCTGGCTTCACTTTCAAACCGGTTACTATTCCTGAAATCCAAAAAATCATAGCATCCCTCAAACCTTCTAATTGTAAAGGGGACAGCTGCCCCGCCCAGATCATCAAAGATGCTGCACGAGACCTAGCCCCCTTCATCTCCAAACTAATAAACCTTTCATTCTCAACCAATTCTGTACCTAACAACCTGAAACAGTCCTGGGTTCTGCCCCTCTTAAAAAAACAATCTCTCGACCCGGCCATACCCACCAATTACAGACCCATCACTACGGTCCCTTTCCTGCTAAAAATCCTCGACAGAGTCGCCTACCTGCAAATCCAAGATTACCTGGAGACCAATCAACTGTTAGGCCTGCATCAATCTGGCTTTCGTCCTCAACACGGAACAGAAACAGCCCTCGTTGACCTCAAAAGCCAGATTGATGGCATCAAGGACAACAACAAAGCAGCCATCCTACTCCTCCTAGACCTCTCAGCAGCCTTTGACCTGGTTGACCACAAAATACTCTGTAACCACCTTTCATCTGCTGCCCACTTCTCACACTCTGCTGTCACTTGGATACAATCTTTCCTAGCCAACAGAACCATGAGGGTTTTTTCATCTTTGGCTGCAGCAGACCCCATCCCCATCACATGCGGTGTCCCACAAGGGTCCTGCGTCTCCCCTACCCTCTACAATATCTTTACCAAACCCCTCTTTGACAAATTGGACCATCTGGGTGTCACCTACACTAACTACGCGGATGACACCCAGATACTCCTCACCATCACTGGCAACTACAACACTGACGCCACCAGGATCAACGAAATCTTCGCCATCATTCAGGCATGGATGGCCATACACGGCCTCTGCCTGAATGATGAGAAGACCGAGCTCCTCTTGGTCGGCTCCCCCAATAACCTACAGAAACTCAGCCCTGACTACTCCAAATTCATCATAGATGGCAACATCATTCCAGTTGTAAACCATGTGAAAACCCTAGGCTTCTACCTAGACGCCAATACCAACCTCTCCAAACAAGTTGTTTGTTTTTGTTTGTTTGTTTATTTATTTATTGTGCGCACCAGACCCTAGGGTAGCAGGGCGCAAGAGAACAAGGAGGTTTACAGCTTAGTTAACGTTTACAGGTTACAGATTAGTTAACGTTACAGGTTTACAGGCATAGTGGACATTTCGAATCTGCAGGGTAGGGCAAGTGCAAGTGCAGATAAGGCGTAGCTAAACAGTCAAATCTATGGCGATCAAACAGTAAAAGCAGGTTAGTACAAACATTATAAGAAGACGTTACGTATAAAGTGACATACGCTATGTCGCATTCTCAATAAGCCATTTTATGGTGTTCTTTCTGAAGTTATTGAAGGTTTGGTCAGATCTGAGTGCAAGGGGTAGGGAGTTCCATAACTGTGCTGCCTTAACTGGGAAACTGGAACCTCCAATGGTGGCTAGTTTGAATCTGGGCACTAGGAGGCAGTTGGGGCTGGCTGTCCTTGTGAGTCTCGTTGGATTTTTCCTGTTGAAGCGTTCTGAGAGGTATCGGGGAGCTTTGTTGTTTAGGCATTTGTGGATAAGGGACGCAGATTTAAGGTTGATTTTTTCTTGGGTGGAAAGCCATTTGTGTTTTCGTCTTATTTCTGAAATGTGTGCACTTCTGGGGATACTTAGGGCCGCTCTAAGTGCATTGTTTTGGAGCACTTGGATTCTGTGGATGATTTGTTTGGTAGTCCCTATGTAGAGGGCGTTGCAATAATCTAATTTCGATAAAATGAGGGCTCTAGCTAGAATAAGACAGCTGTCCTCTGAAAGGAATGGTTTCCCAGCTCGTATTAACTTGCATGTATAGGCAGTGGATGATGACAGTGAGTTCACCTGTTTGGTGAAAGATAGTGTCGCATCAAGGTAAAAACCTAGGGTTTTTACTTCTCTGGCGACCTTGATAGTGTTGCCATCGATGATGAAGGCGGAGTAGTTTTGGTTAAGTTTGGAGATACGGGCTGCCGTGCCCAGGATGATGAGCTCTGTTTTGTCATCGTTCAAGCATAGGCCATGGTTGGCCATCCATGCCTGAACGATGCTATAGACTCTATTCACCAGAGCCAGATCTTCGACGTAATCCCCAGTAAGTGGTAAGAGAATCTGAGTATCATCCGCATAGTTAGTGTAGGTGATACCCAGATTATCAAGATCGTCAAAGAGTGGCTTGGTGAAGATGTTATAGAGTGTCGGCGAGACGCAGGATCCCTGGGGCACTCCGCAGGTGATTGGGATAGGGTCTGCTGCCGCTGCGGGGGAGAACACCCTCATAGTCCTGTCACTAAGAAATGATTGAATCCAGACTATGGCCTCCTCTGAGAAGTGGGCAGCCGAGTCCAGGTGATTACATAGGACTTTATGATCCACCAGATCAAAGGCGGCTGAGAGGTCTAGAAGGAGGAGGAGAGCTAGTTTTCCCTCGTCTCTGAGTGAATCTATTTGGGCTTTTAGGTCGATAAGGGCAGTCTCTGTGCCGTGTTGCGGACGGAAACCGGATTGGCGGGTGCCGAGGAGATGGTTCATCTCAAGGAAGTTCTGGATTTGGGTGTATGCTACCTTGTCTAATATTTTTAGTAGGAAGGGAACCGTGGTGATGGGTCTGTAGTTAGTAGGAATGTTGGGGTCCAATGTTTGCTTTTTTAGGAGGGGGAGTACCCAAGATTCCTTTAGGTTGCGGGGGATGGTGCCCGTAGTAAAGGAGGCATTGATAAGTTTTGTGATAAAGGGGGCTAAATCCCTAGCCGCATCCTTGATCAGTTGTGCGGGGCATTGGTCGCCTTTGCAATTAGAAGGTTTGAGAGTCAAAATGGTCTTCTCTACCTCAATTACTGAGACCTTGGAGAAACGGAATTGGGTGGATTCTGGGTTGTTGGATGTGGGAATTTTGACTATCAGAGGTTGAGTTGGCAGAGAGGCTTTCTTTAGGGCAATTTTTGTTTGGAGGTTGGATACTTTGTTGGTTAGTGCCAGTTGTATGTCTGTGCACCAAGTTTTGTCTTTGATGGAGTCATCCTGTACTGTGATAGGATTTTCCAGTTCCTTTAGGATGGAGAATAGCTCCTTCATGCTGGAGTTGGATTGGGAGATCCTATTATTATAGGTTTCTTGTTTGGCCAGGATGATGTCTCTTTTGTATTGCGAGGAGATGTTAATTAAGTTAGTTTTATTTTCAGCGGTCGGAAGTCGGTTCCAAGCTGTTTCGCATTTTCTCTTCTGTAGTCTTAAGTTTTTTAGGTGGGGTGTAAACCATGAGTTCAAATGCTTTTTGGGTTTACTGATCCGAAGTTTAAATGGAGCAATACTGTCAAGAGCAGAGCACATGGCTGCGTTGAATGCATCCACTAGGATGCCTGGGTCAGAGTGGTCAGGTAGGGAATTTAGTTTGGGTAGGATGTGGGGCAGAATATTGTCGGCTGTAATGTTTTTCTTGTTTCTCGTTAAGGTGGGTGTGGCTGGCGTGGGTGTTAAGATTATGGGTCTTTTGGTGTTGAGGGTGAAAGAGATAAGGTAATGGTCAGACCATATTTGGGGGGTGATGGCTGTTATAGAGGGGTAGCAGTTGTGACTGGCAATCCAGTCTAGTGTTCTTCCCTTGATATGTGTGGAAGTATTCACGAACTGCGTGAAGCCTAGCACTGACAGAGTATTGCCTGTGGCAGTAGCATGATGGTCGTTGATATCGTTGAGCCCTAGATTGAAATCTCCTAGTACTAGTGTTTGGGAGGATTCTTTTAGCTTCTCAGAGATAACAGTGGTGATGTCTTCAGTGAAGGTGCTGACGGGGCCAGGGGGTCTATAGATAAGGTGGATATTTAGTGTTTGGGAGTTTGCAGTCGGTAATTTGATAGAGAGAAGCTCGCAGGATTTGAGGGAGGGTGTGGGTGTGATTCTCATAGAGAGATTAGATTTGGCGATAATTGCAATTCCTCCACCGCGCGAGTCTGGTCTGTCAGCTCTGAGAATGGTATAATTCTCTGGGACTGCCAGAGTGAGAGCCGGACCTGCTGCATCGTGGAGCCAAGATTCAGTAATGGCAATGAAGTCAAGGCTATTATCCCGTATGATATCTGCTATGTCAGTGGCATGGGCGACTAATGATCTGGCATTGATTAGAGCAGCTTTTAGTTCAGGTTCTAGCTGTGCTGTGAGCGGGGGTTTGGCTATAAGTTTATTGATTTTATGGTGTGGTTGGTGTCTGAGAGGGGCGGTGGTTACCAGTGGTCGGCATATTTTGGGTCGGAGGTGTTCTAGGTTAATGTTATATTTAGTAATAGGTTCGAATATTTTAGGTAGTCGAGCCCGGAGTCTAAGCTTCCTTTGTTCTAAGTTGCAGGGTTTAGAGATGAGTTGTATGTGGGCACCAAGGCCCTCTGTAGGCAGAACTGTAGGCATGGTCGTGTAGATGATGGTAAGGATAATTGTCAGTTTGGAGAATTGTGCAAGGTGAACTGGGTTGGGCATGTGGAAGTACATACTGTTACTACTAGCTGAGCTAGGTGGGCTGGAATTAGTTGCCGTAGATGGATACGGGGCAGAGTTGGCAGAGTACAGTTCTCAAATACTTGGCGAGATTAATGCAGCAGTGACGTACTAGTCTAAGAGTAGCAGTCAGATACTGGGCTAAGTGCGACGGTCAGATGTAGGTCTAAAAACCGAGGTCAGATACTGGGCTGAGAGTGATAGTACAGTGGTCTCTGGGCGACCATAAGGCACTACACAATGCTACAGTGGTCTCTGGGCGACCATAAGGCACTACACAATGCTACAGTGGTCTCTGGGCAACCATAAGGCACTACACAATAATATAGTGGTCTCTGGGCGACCATAAGGCACTACACAATACTACAGTGGTCTCTGGGCGACCATAAGGCACTACACAATAATACAGTGGTCTCTGGGCGACCATAAGGCACTATACAATACTACAGTGGTCTCTGGGCGACCATAAGGCACTACACAATAATACAGTGGTCTCTGGGCGACCATAAGGCACTATACAATACTACAGTGGTCTCTGGGTGACCATAAGGCACTACACAATACTACAGTGGTCTCTGGGCGACCATAAGGCACTACACAATAATACAGTGGTCTCTGGGCGACCATAAGGCACTACACAATAATATAGTGGTCTCTGGGCGACCATAAGGCACTATACAATACTACAGTGGTCTCTGGGCGACCATAAGGCACTACACAATAATACAGTGGTCTCTGGGCGACCATAAGGCACTACACAATAATATAGTGGTCTCTGGGCGACCATAAGGCACTATACAATACTACAGTGGTCTCTGGGCGACCATAAGGCACTACACAATAATACAGTGGTCTCTGGGCGACCATAAGGCACTACACAATAATACAGTGGTCTCTGGGCGACCATAAGGCACAATACAGTGCAGTGGTCTGTTAGCGACCAAAGGGCACGGCCAATAGCAGTCATGAGGCATAAAGCACTAGGGGCTGAAAATGACTGTACTATTAAAGAGGTGGCAGCAGTATCGCATAGAGGCGGCGGAGTTGGAAGCATAAGCGTATGTAGCAAACAGTTATCGAAGGTGAAAGAAACCGAGTTCAAATGTTTATGAATGCGGAATAGCAGAAGACATACCAGAAAGCACAATAGTGTAAACTGAGGGTATCCCCTTTACTCACAAAAGATTAAAGGTCCGAGTAGACACTGGCTCCGAGGCTCCGGAGGCAAACAAGGTGATTACACAAGGTGTTTGTGATGCCTGGAGCAGCACGGGCAGAGTTTGTGGCCCCTGGCTCCTGAGGCTCCAAACAGGCACACAACAGGCCTTAGGATGGCCTTTGGGTTGGCCGGCGATCCGCCTGCCGGCGGTTCCTGCAGTGAAAACGAGGTTTAGCCTCGCTTTCGTGCCGCGATGCGCCCGGCATGGGCAAGTCAGGCACTTGTTGGGACGGGGTCAGGCAGGCCCTGTCCCTCGGCGCGCTCGCTTCCTCTTTCTCCACGGGAACCTCTGCTGGGCTGGGGTGCTGGGGGGGCTCCTGCCCTCACCCCTCAGGATGGATGTTAGGAGTGGGGGGGTGTGAGGCACACAACAGGCCTTAGGATGGCCTTTGGGTTGGCCGGCGATCCGCCTGCCGGCGGTTCCTGCAGTGAAAACGAGGTTTAGCCTCGCTTTCGTGCCGCGATGCGCCCGGCATGGGCAAGTCAGGCACTTGTTGGGACGGGGTCAGGCAGGCCCTGTCCCTCGGCGCGCTCGCTTCCTCTTTCTCCACGGGAACCTCTGCTGGGCTGGGGTGCTGGGGGGGCTCCTGCCCTCACCCCTCAGGATGGATGTTAGGAGTGGGGGGGTGTGAGGCACACAACAGGCCTTAGGATGGCCTTTGGGTTGGCCGGCGATCCGCCTGCCGGCGGTTCCTGCAGTGAAAACGAGGTTTAGCCTCGCTTTCGTGCCGCGATGCGCCCGGCATGGGCAAGTCAGGCACTTGTTGGGACGGGGTCAGGCAGGCCCTGTCCCTCGGCGCGCTCGCTTCCTCTTTCTCCACGGGAACCTCTGCTGGGCTGGGGTGCTGGGGGGGCTCCTGCCCTCACCCCTCAGGATGGATGTTAGGAGTGGGGGGGTGTGAGGCACACAACAGGCCTTAGGATGGCCTTTGGGTTGGCCGGCGATCCGCCTGCCGGCGGTTCCTGCAGTGAAAACGAGGTTTAGCCTCGCTTTCGTGCCGCGATGCGCCCGGCATGGGCAAGTCAGGCACTTGTTGGGACGGGGTCAGGCAGGCCCTGTCCCTCAGCGCGCTCGCTTCCTCTTTCTCCACGGGAACCTCTGCTGGGCTGGGGTGCTGGGGGGGCTCCTGCCCTCACCCCTCAGGATGGATGTTAGGAGTGGGGGGGTGTGAGGCACACAACAGGCCTTAGGATGGCCTTTGGGTTGGCCGGCGATCCGCCTGCCGGCGGTTCCTGCAGTGAAAACGAGGTTTAGCCTCGCTTTCGTGCCGCGATGCGCCCGGCATGGGCAAGTCAGGCACTTGTTGGGACGGGGTCAGGCAGGCCCTGTCCCTCGGCGCGCTCGCTTCCTCTTTCTCCACGGGAACCTCTGCTGGGCTGGGGTGCTGGGGGGGCTCCTGCCCTCACCCCTCAGGATGGATGTTAGGAGTGGGGGGGTGTGAGGCACACAACAGGCCTTAGGATGGCCTTTGGGTTGGCCGGCGATCCGCCTGCCGGCGGTTCCTGCAGTGAAAACGAGGTTTAGCCTCGCTTTCGTGCCGCGATGCGCCCGGCATGGGCAAGTCAGGCACTTGTTGGGACGGGGTCAGGCAGGCCCTGTCCCTCGGCGCGCTCGCTTCCTCTTTCTCCACGGGAACCTCTGCTGGGCTGGGGTGCTGGGGGGGCTCCTGCCCTCACCCCTCAGGATGGATGTTAGGAGTGGGGGGGTGTGAGGCACACAACAGGCCTTAGGATGGCCTTTGGGTTGGCCGGCGATCCGCCTGCCGGCGGTTCCTGCAGTGAAAACGAGGTTTAGCCTCGCTTTCGTGCCGCGATGCGCCCGGCATGGGCAAGTCAGGCACTTGTTGGGACGGGGTCAGGCAGGCCCTGTCCCTCGGCGCGCTCGCTTCCTCTTTCTCCACGGGAACCTCTGCTGGGCTGGGGTGCTGGGGGGGCTCCTGCCCTCACCCCTCAGGATGGATGTTAGGAGTGGGGGGGTGTGAGGCACACAACAGGCCTTAGGATGGCCTTTGGGTTGGCCGGCGATCCGCCTGCCGGCGGTTCCTGCAGTGAAAACGAGGTTTAGCCTCGCTTTCGTGCCGCGATGCGCCCGGCATGGGCAAGTCAGGCACTTGTTGGGACGGGGTCAGGCAGGCCCTGTCCCTCGGCGCGCTCGCTTCCTCTTTCTCCACGGGAACCTCTGCTGGGCTGGGGTGCTGGGGGGGCTCCTGCCCTCACCCCTCAGGATGGATGTTAGGAGTGGGGGGGTGTGAGGCACACAACAGGCCTTAGGATGGCCTTTGGGTTGGCCGGCGATCCGCCTGCCGGCGGTTCCTGCAGTGAAAACGAGGTTTAGCCTCGCTTTCGTGCCGCGATGCGCCCGGCATGGGCAAGTCAGGCACTTGTTGGGACGGGGTCAGGCAGGCCCTGTCCCTCGGCGCGCTCGCTTCCTCTTTCTCCACGGGAACCTCTGCTGGGCTGGGGTGCTGGGGGGGCTCCTGCCCTCACCCCTCAGGATGGATGTTAGGAGTGGGGGGGTGTGAGGCACACAACAGGCCTTAGGATGGCCTTTGGGTTGGCCGGCGATCCGCCTGCCGGCGGTTCCTGCAGTGAAAACGAGGTTTAGCCTCGCTTTCGTGCCGCGATGCGCCCGGCATGGGCAAGTCAGGCACTTGTTGGGACGGGGTCAGGCAGGCCCTGTCCCTCGGCGCGCTCGCTTCCTCTTTCTCCACGGGAACCTCTGCTGGGCTGGGGTGCTGGGGGGGCTCCTGCCCTCACCCCTCAGGATGGATGTTAGGAGTGGGGGGGTGTGAGGCACACAACAGGGGAAATTAATTAGGGCTTGTAAACCCTTTCTATCTACAAACAGCTGCCTCATTCTGGCGAGGGCCCTCATACAATCTAAGCTCGATTATTGCAACAGCCTCTACCTTGGTGCCAACCAAGCTATAATCAAGAAACTTCAGATCCTCCAGAATAATGCGCTGAGAGCAGCTCTAAACATTCCCAGGAGAGAGCACATCTCACACATAAGACTAGCTTGTAAATGGTTATCTATCCAACAAAAAATCGACTTGAAAACCCTCTGCCTCACCTATAAAGCCCTAAATCACCTTGCCCCCCAGTACCTCACCAACAAATTCTCCCTCAAGCCTAACACAAGACTCACCAGATCATCCAATACTCTCTGCCTCACCGTGCCCAGATTCTCCGCCAAAAGAGCGGGGGGCTCAAGCTTTAGTGTCCTTGCCCCTCAACTCTGGAACACCTTGCCACTGAGTATTAAATTGACCAAATCCTTCCAACTGTTCAGAAGATCAGTCATTAGCTGGCTTCTAGAGAAGGAAATCCCCAGATAAATTAAGCTCAGTCCCACTTGCGTTTACTGTACATACCTTGAATAGATGATTGTCTTAGACCTGCACCAACTGTATATATTGTACATACCTTGAAATGCTCCTACTGCCTGCCTGTATACTCTATATTTGGCATCTTAACGCCACAATTGTATAACTGATTATTTACTGTAATTATGTAACCTATCCTTAAGCGCCCATTTACCCCTGGGTCTGGAGCGCTATACTAAATAAAACAAACAAACAAACAAACAAACATTTGAAGTAAAATTGTTCAGCCCTGATGAAGAGAAATGCTCGAAACATTTGTGACCATTTTGGAAACATTCATTTCAGTAAATTGTGAGGCACTTTGTAAAACATTTTGTGATAATCTTGACACCAATCTTTTTTTATGCACTTTAATTTACATGTGTGTGAGCGAAAATCATTCCATCGTCCCGATCATGGAATTTTTGCACGGTTCAAAATGACTTTGCACTGACTTTGTACTGCCATGCAAAGTCACTTTGAACAGTGCAAAAATTCCATGAATCGGAGCCTATCTAGTTACAAGAAATGTGTTTATCTATTTAATTTCTTTTAGGAGGTCCACCTTGGAAGCGAATATGTGGTTTTTTTTGCAATTATCTTTTTGTTTGACGTTTGGGAAGCATCTCCATGGTTTCATTGCAACATATGTTTAATCATCATCCTGTGTCTTCAGCTCAGGTTCTCAATTTTCATTCCCAGACCATTTGCATTGAGCTGTACTGAGAAACAATCAGCACAATCACTACTACATGGCCCTGCCTGTAGATTCCCATTTCCACTGTGCCTCTGCTCCCCCTACACCCTTACTTTTTGTAATGCTCTGCGTGTGTCCCCTATGTACTTAGCTCTGCTCCTTCACCACAAGGTTTCCGCGTTATAAATGCCATGCATCCATGCATTGGGTCCCTCAGATAAAAAACAAAAAAAAAATACCGAATCTCTTTCGTGAATGAAACGATATCAGTGTATTGTGACGGGATTATGGGGAATGAATGCATGCGGTTGTGCGGTAAATGGATGACTGGGTCTGTATCGTGGGTTAACAGGCCTGCAATGGGAGGACATGCATTCCGCAGTGCGAAATAAATGTGCATGTTTTTTTTTTAAAGAAATGCTCGTGTATTATGAATGCATGAATGTCCTTGCATGTTGGCTGAAGGTATTTCTTTTTCCAATGAAGGAATGACCCGTGATTGAGTGGGTGAATGGGTGTGGATGGTATAAAAACAATATGTATGTTGATTTAATTAACTTTTATACTGAAATTAGGAAAATGCAGAATTATCATACCCTTAAACACTGTTTAATTAAGATAACATTATGCTATGACAATGCAAGCAAACTACTAGCCTGTCAAATTGAATTAGGGCATGCAGGAATGTCATTCATTTAATGCACTTTTCATTAAGACAAATCATGCTAAGACAACGCTGGCAACATTCTGCCCTGTCCCGCCCCACCCAGGTGTATGTGGGGATGTTATGTTAAGTTGACTATACCGTGCACCGTTACCAGTTGCATGGTCTCCACGTGCTAGGGTCAACTGTGATCGCCGGTGTACCTGGGTATTGAGAATCAACCCCCTTCCTAATTAGACAATCAACTCACTTCCTAATTAGACAATGAAACAATACTGACAGGCAGAATGCACGACCAGTCCCCAAAACCTCAACATCTCATCTATCACAACCATCTTGTATTTTTCCACTAGCTCACTCACCAACCCCCTGCCAACCCCAAGAAAAAAAAAAAGCTAGGTTGCATGTGTCTCAGCAAAAGAACCCTCGTCATGGCAGCCATAAACCTGGCCCAGAGCGTTTACCTATTGTGCCTTGAGGTACGTCACATTATCCTCCCTAGGAAGTCCCCTGTCCTGATTGTGGATTTTCAAGCATTGAGCGGCTCAATTACTGATGGCCTGCAGTGAGGGATATTTCTATATTCAGAATAGTGTAACCTCACCAAGATGGTGCTGGAATGTGAAATTCCCCTGTGCCATTGCAGAATTTTACTATCCTAACTAAGCATGTTTGTGTATACAAAAGGGGGATTGTGCCATCCACTCTAACATAGCCACTACATGCACTGGGGGGATTCGTTGCCATTTCCATTGCACTATTGTAGCTACATAAGGTGCTGTTGGCCAACAAGCCTGGAAATCTGAAACAACTCGAATTTGTCAAATTTGTGCTGAAACCCTGGCTTTGCATCTGCCTTGTTGTGCCTACATGCATCTAATGATTGATTGCAAGTGACACTGTAAATAAGTACAGTAGCTCGAGATAGTTATCTATTATTATAATTGATCAATTATTAAAATACCCAGAGGTTCTCGGCAGGGTCCTGGGGATGGAACCTGTGCAGCAGCGTGTTGTTTTGCTATTTAGCCTTCTAAGATATGATATGGCATTCATAACGCGCCTATACATAGTGTTTCAAGGCACAATCTATTGCAAGACAGGCTTTCCCTTTTGAGTAGCCCAACCCCAGTTTGAACACTTCATGGTTAACACTTAAAGCACCTGAAGCGAATGAGATCTATTGTCCAGAAAATTGAAAATTGTGATCCTTATGTGTAATCTATGTGACAAAAATGAGCATGGTATAATAATTAATTGCTCACACACATTTATTATCATTCAGTTATCACTGCTAGGCTGCTGCTTTTTCAGGCATATAACATTAACATCTGTTTGGGGACTTCATTCCCGAACGTCCCGTTCAAGAAAATGTAAAAATAAATGTGTTCATTGTCTCAATTTAATGATGCACAATCTGTTGACCTCATAACAATTCACCATGTAACTTGCTAATAGCAAAAACACAAATATGCTAAATGCTGAAGAGAAATTGGGATGCCTCCAACTACCACTCCGCCCAGACCTTGAATGCTGTACATCCGCCAACATTCTGAAATTGGTATAGCTTTCATCATGTAAACAAGCGCCTTTAAATGTTTAAACCGAATCAGAAAAATCGGAACATTGTTAGAGCTCTCACCAGATAAACAATTTCCTTTAAAATCAACTGTTTCAATTGCAGTCCCCATAGGGAGCCAGGCCATAGTATTAGTGTTTGCGTAGTTTGTTACATCATTGACACAAAGGCTTTAACCGATAACATTTTCTACTGCTGACTGTAAATCTTTGAAAGTTAATGGACACAACTTCTTGTGTTGGAGGAACTGAAAGCAGCTTACACCACCGGATCAAAATGTCACCCGACTTTGTCAGAGGCCTAAGTGAGCAGTGTGACGTTCTCATTGCTCTGATGAGCACATGAGAGGCCAGTTTATGCTGAAGGCCAGAGAACAAAAGATCAGGGAGGAGATCTGGAGCAATGGTGACCTGTCATTGAAAAGCACAGCCATTGTCAAAAGACAGGAGCACATTCTCCTTTGTGTGGAGGAGTCAGATAAACGTGGGTGTGAAGGAGAAACGAAAACCGTTACTGCTGTGAGAGCCAAAGGTCCCGTAATGAGTAGGCAACTGGATAAGAAGTCACAGTGTAAGTGTGAGGAATTGCTATCTGGCAAGGGTAATCTGATAACCTGATTCCCCTTTTCGTCAACTCCATGCAAAAGCATGATTTACTCATGCCCTTCTGCATCTTGGATGCCAGTGTTTGTTTTGGCGAAACACTGAATCCCTCCATGCAGCAGTAGTGGCTCTTAGATGTCTATGTGCCCGCCTTTAAGATACTTCCTATGGCTACTGTAACTTTTGGCCGTTGTACGCCCCTACGGGATTCAGTAGCTGTGAGGCAGTGACCGGCTCGTGAATGATGCATACGAGCTACAAGAATAGGCAGGTAGCTTATAACTGCCCAAGATGTCTGAGATCCTTGGACATCCAATTTAAAGAACTGAAATATTACCCTCACAGCTTCTTAGGAGGCACGGTACACGAGGAGCAGACAGCACGTTGTTTCTGCCTTTGGGAACCGCGACCTAGAATCATCCAAATTGGCAATTGGCAAAACACACCAATGTGACCACAAATTGGGGTTTGTATGTCCTGAAGATGGCTTGCATACGGCAATCATGAACAGTACCAAACCGAAACTCAAGTCGAAATCTTTTTGTCTAAAGTTCTATCGGACTACAAAAGTTGGGCAGTCATTATGACTGCGAGGGAGAATGTTCATATCAAAATTAGACAATTGATATGTGCCTATATTGTATTGCACTGGTGCATTGATTGTGTAAATATCACTTTGCACTTTGGGGTCGATTTGTAATACCCGTTAGCTTTTCTATAAATTCTTTACTTTGCGCACCTTGCCCAGTATGAGTGGATTATGAATGTGAATGAAAGATGTGGGTTGTATGTGGTACAGTATGGGTCATAGTTGGTTGTGATGTGTGTTGTTCAATAATGTAATTACTTGTTAATAGAGATCGAGTTCATGTACTTTTTAATGAATGAAAGCAGCTTTTTTACACATTGTTTTTTCATTGGTTGTTTATGTATGATATAAAATAAAGAATATTTTGTCATAACAAAATCATATGGGGTTTCTATGCAAGGAAATCGCTACTGTAAAAATAATAACGCAATGCTCTGACAGTTGGTATATACCCACGGGTCTATACAAATGTGCACTGCTGCATCAGTAGGCTGACCGCACAGCCTGCTCTACCCTAGGCATAGAGCAGGTTCTAAGGTCACACAATACCCACTCAACCGCAACAGCCAAGTCTCTGTGGCACAGGGGCAGCAATTAAGATGTGCCACCCTGTACCAAAACTATGATGGTCATAAGTAGTCCATGATGGTGGTAGGGTAATCTCTAAAATAAAATATGCCTGAGTTTTGGCATAGTGCATGGCACTCCTTATGATCATGGCTGCCACACCCCAATTGATATTGCACATTTACCAGCTCCTGTGAGTCAGCTCTGCTGTGGAAGGTGATGTGTATTCTGGACAGCTGGGTGGAGACTGCCAAATGGCAGGGCAGGAACCTTTGATCTCTTTGTCAAGACAAGTAATACCCTCCATCAGAGACAGCCACACAGCAAGCATCTGTCCTGGGCGAAGGCATCAAAGGAGCACATCAGTTCAAAAGGAGTAACCTCACACCAGGGGAATGAATATCTAATTTAAAAAAAAAATCTTAGTGAGAAGGGAAGGGTGTAGGATTAGAGTAGACAGGACTGTGCTGGTCAATGGAAGAAGACTTTTTTTACCCTGTCTCTCTCTTTCCTGTCCCTTCCACTTCCTCTGGAGCAAAGCACTTTGGGTGTGGCATCAGAGCAAGAGCAGGGATTGGACCACTAAGGCAGGCTAGCTTTCAGCCAATCACCTGGGAACCTTTGCCTTTAAAAGAAGGGGTCTTCCACCTCTGTGTAGATCCTCTCAAGACACGAAGATTCCCTCTGAACCAACTGAGAAGAACTCATTGGACTTCCTTTAGGCAAGTTGCACTTGAAATATAAAGCACTGACACCCTAACCCCTTCAGCGTCTCAATTTGTTTATAATAAAGAGCTAACTCTAGACAAAAGCAAAAAAGACCAGCGACTGAGCATTAGGGCAATGAAATGTTGCACATGCAATTTTTAGAATAGAATAGAAAGGAATGTAGCTCACACACAAACGTGAATGATTGTTTATGTTTCTCAATGAAGCAGGAATATAAAAGGGATTTTTTAAATGTATTTTTGGTTTAAAGGCAAGGTAAGCGAAACAAATGCAACAAGTCACACAAGCCATAGTGGGGCAAACAGATAGCCAAACGAGTTTAGGAAAACAAAAGGCAAAAGAGTTTTTTAATTTCTTTTATTTTTATTTTGGGGGCTGGACCAAAGATGAAAATAAATATGGGAAAGTACTCTTATAAAGGCATTGAGATGTTTTTAAAAACAATCTGTCTAAGGTAAAGCAAGGTCAAAAAGCCAAGATGACAAAGGGGGCCTAATAAACTCACAACCAGGACATAGGAGACAAATAGTGATTAAAAGCCACTCAATTCTAATATAATGGCTAAATAAATCACCACACTCATCCAAAATCCACCAAAACTCTTCTAAAACAGAGGTTGTGTTTTTCCCCATATATTCCTCCTCCTCCAGCCTAACAAACCCCACAAAGAGAAAGTGAAAGTGAGCAGGTCCTTTTACAGGCCCACGAACTTCTATGGTGGTTTGATGACTTTGATTGGTCCACCGAACAGAGTCCCACCTGCCCAAACCTGGGCCGTTTAGTGACTGTTTTGTGATACTGCCAAGTCCTGCAGGCTTCTGTGGGACCACCAAATCCCGAGGTCTGGATTTGGTGGATGTCATGAGTGAAGCTGGGTCGAGGTTTGCCCGACCCTAGCAATAGCCAGCACAGCAGATAAGAGTATGTTCTAACCTTTGTGGGAAGTTGGGAGGTAGACTGTGACTTTGTGGGAAGTAGGTGGTTAGACTGTGACACTTTTAGGCAAGCAAAACACATATTCCAATTAATTGTGGGAAGTAGGTGGTTAGACTGTGACACTTTTTTAGGTAAGCAAAACACATATTCCAATTAATAAAATCCAAACATTCTTTGCCATGTTTCTTTTAATGGAGAGACATATTTTTCAACACAGCAACACGCACACCTGAAGTCATCATCTGAGCAGTGCAGGCGGCATAAAGAGTCTGACATAAGCCTGCCTGTTGCTCTCGATTTAACCTGGCCTTATGTTAAGGAATGGAAACAGGCTTGTCCCTATCTGAAACTTGGGCTGCAACCTTTACTTTGGTTTCTTTGAATGCTCCATAAATGTCTAAAGAGAACTCATTGGGCATACGAACATTTAAAATAATACATAATGCATCTATTTTCTGCGGTGAACATCATTAAAACCTCTTCTCCTGGGATTACTGGTAAATAAGAGACGTCACATGTGGTTATACCGTTGGAGAACATTCTAAACAGGTTTATTTATTTTAATAGAAATAAAATAAATAGAGAAGGCACGGGCATATTTGGATTCTGCCAACTTAAAAAATGAAAGCCCCCTTTATAAGAAAAGTAGATTAGCCTCTAGAGAAAAACTGGACGCTTTTTATGAATTTCAAATGCTTGTATTTGTGTTGGCATATTTCTCGTCCGTGGGCTGTTGTACACTCTAGGAAGGGTTATCCAAAGTACTGTATCCACATGCTGAGCTCGGGAAAGTCATGCAGCTCAACACGTTCCCCCAACCTGTTAATGCACGTGCAATAGTGTAACGGTGTTGTGATTGGACAGATGAGTGCGCAGCCTGCCAATAATCACAGCCCTGCCCGCTGTGAGATATCACCTTGGCAGAACTGCAGGACGTTATGTGTCGATCTGATATTTTGAAAATGCACTTGACATGGAAGCTGAAGGTGAGTTTTCATCACATCATAATATTTGTAAAATCAAGGATTAAGGCTGTAAAGTGCACATTTTTTGCATATTAGTTACCCAATGTTATTTTAAGATAGTGGCACACATTTCAGGGTCTTCTCATTAACCATTGTCTGATATTTGCAAAGGCGCTTCTGCCACCATCTAACACCTTCCTTTTGCACTCTGTATTGTAAATAATGAAAATTGCCTTGACGGGGCCTGTTTGCATGTGAGAACAAACGTAGCGGTTCCCCCTGGGCAATTCATGCAAAATTATAAAATGGTTTCCTTCGTAAATGCTGTCTGCCATGCATAAATGCTAGGCAGCATTGACTCATTTTGTCTGCGGAATGCAAAAGAGAGGCGCCACCATTTTACACCTCCCTTTTTCACTCCACAGTGCGAGGACCTGTTCGCACATACATGCAAAAGTAAGCGGTCCCCTCCAGGCAATCTACACAATTAGCTCAACATTGTCCCTATTAGGTAACTCGTGTAGATACATAGGGCCTAATTCATGGACTGTTTTTTTCTGCAGCAAAGTGACTTTGCGCATAAAAAGTGCCCTTTTCTGCACACAAAACACTATTTCCCTATTCATGGGATGGACTTTGCGTGACTCTGTGTGGGTCCATCACAAATTTGAGTGATGCCGAGCACTTTACACAACACTGCTCAAAATGTGGGGCGGCCTGCCCAAAGAAACAAATAGGGGCGGAGCATGCATATTCCCCATATTCTCTGAAAAATGAGGGAGAAGGAGAAATGTCGGCTTGTTGAGGGACACGCCACGGTAATAAATTACACAACCAGTCAAGCTCAAACCTAAACCAATTCATGGATTGCAAAGCTCAACTTTACATTGGGAAAAGACAAACACAAACACCGCGAGATCATACCGTCACATGAAATGAGACACAATCAGACAAAGAGCAACGGAAAAATATATGCAAGGCACTGCATTCAAATGTCACTAGACCATGATGAATACAGCTATAGTGGCAGCAATTGTATATGTCCATGGAAGAAGGAGGAGGAGGATTGTGAGGGACAGGTTTTTCCACCAACGCACAGCACTTTTTAGGATGCCAGAGGACGTGGTGTATGCAAGGTACACATTCTCTTCCCATGTCATCCTAGATCTGGTCCTGGAGTGGGAGAAAGACCTTGCATCACACACCATCTGCTCCCATGCACTAACCCCCCTGGAAAAGGTGCTGACAGCCCTACATTTCCTAGCCACAGGCTCTTTCCAGCACACCTCTACCATTGTTGGTGTCATATTGCAGTCCACGCAATCCTGGTGCCTACACCAGGTATTGCACTGCATCAAATTGCATGTGCACAGGCAAATATACATGCCATCAATGTCCAGGTCATCTGTGACACAAAGGGAGTCATCATGCATGTCAATAAAAATTTCACAGGAAGCACACATGACAGCCACATTTACCGCTGGTCACCTATATACCAGGCCCTGGCATCGGGAACCTTTGGCAACACCTGGCTCATTGGTGAGTATCGACTATCATGCACATGCAAGCAGTCATGTGACCGTCAGAATAATAGACCATGACAATCAATGATACAACCATTTACACATTTGCAGAAGACAGTGCCTACCAGCTCTAACCATTCCTGCTCACGCCATTCCGGAATACTGCCACACCAGCCGAGGTAAGGTAAAATGCAGCACACATAGCCACTAGGGGCACAGTAGAGTGCACATTTGGGGTGTTCCAGTCACGTTGCTATTCCCTTGACCACTCTGGCTGGGTATTGCTATATGCCCTACCCGTATCATGCAAAATCATTGTGGCAGCTTGTGTCCTTCACAATGTTGTGATACCATATGGGATAATTTCCCTCTTTTTTGTTTTTGGGGGGTTGATCTGATATAGGGACAGAATGTGCATAGAGAGAACATATCAGAACAACAACCCTTTTCACAATCTGATTAGTTTGGGCCAAACAGGTATAGCACTTTCTCTATTATCAGCAGCTTGAAAATAGATAGCATAGGTTCACCAATTATTTCACATATAGCACATTTTATTACAAATCAATAACGACATAAAAACAATTAAGTTCACTTGTGTGTCTTTAAGTTTTACACATTTTCATTTCAAATAAGTACTATTAGCTTCATGTAAGCACATTATGCAATCAGTGAGATTAGTACGTGACACGTTTGTTATATATGCAAAATTTATCACACTGCACTTTTTAGGACCAAAAATTGCTTGTCTTTGTCAGTCACTTTGTTTTTTCTTTCTTTCTTTTTGTCAAACAAAACCTTATTCGGGTCTTAATTTATCGTGGTTGTCTTATTTCAACTCTCATGATTCATCTAAATATGTTGATATGTTTCGGCCTTTTCAAAAAAGTACATTGGATGCTATCCCTAGCACCTTTATTTGATATTTTGGCCATCTTCAGGACAAGGGGATTTCTTCCGTAGCAGAGAGAAAATCACATAGACTCTTAGGTTGTCATCTCACGCATACTAAAAATCTAGAAATAAAATCATCTAATTAAAACCATGTATGCAGTGAACATATGCCTGATTCTTTAAATATCAGTTTTGCATGAACAAACCTGTTGTTTCAAGAATGGTCGGATTAGAACTTTGTTATTTAGATAAAAAAGGGGTTATCTTGTTCTTCCCATGTTAATTCCATGACTCTTGTTGTTATTCGCAGAGATTACTGGGTTTGCCCTTTAATTAAGCACAACATGCACACATGTCTTAATTTTCTTATTATCTCATATATTCTTATGTTTTGCATATAGAAATATCTATAAGGTGTTCTTACTAACCAGCTTGTATTGCGTTGTCTGCTATTTAGTGTTCACATTAGGAATTTCCATGGGAGGTTCTATTTTCTCTTCATCTTTTCAATTTTTTGTGGAGGTGTTTTGAATTACAGGCTGAGACAAAAATAAAGGGGAGATGAGTATTTCACCCTTTACGTGTAGCGCCTGATTCTTTAATTTCTTAATTTTATACTGTTAGGCAGAAACCTGTGCAGTTCCCTCTGGGACCACTGCAAAAGATTTAAGACTACAGGTGGTCGGCAGTAAACCCAATTGGTAGCAGTCTGTACCATCCAGATTTACCTGGTAGCTGTGGCTGAGCAGTCAGACTTCTCTCAAGAAGAGTTAGGCAGTATACAGAGTATTCACAATAGGTCAAAAGAACTCAGTAGACCAAGCAAACACTGACCAGAGCTTGGTGTAAAAGATATATAATTATTGATTTAAAAACACATCTAGTTAAACACACTGGAACAAATATTAAGCAGTTCAAAAACTCGGTCGCTAAAAGATATACACTCCCTTCAACGATTATTTAGACAAGTCTTGCGTAAAGCAACACTTATTTTCAGACAGTGGTGAGCGCTTAACGAAGATGGCACTCTAATCAATCAGTTAAAAAGAGAGAGAAAGGCAGAGCAAAGATAGAAACAGATCCCAACACTTTCGGAAGAACAAAGTAGGAGAAGAAGGCAGATTAAAACCGTAAAGTCAAAGTTAACTAGGCCGGACCCACTTTAAGAGGCGCCGGACGAAATGTGTCCAAGGTCACACGGTTGAAAGTGCCCAAAAGTCTCGCAAGGGTTCAGAAAGAGTTGGACCAATAGAAAGGGACCAGTTAGATGGTCAAGGCGGCCAGCCGAGTCCAGAAGGTTAAGGGATTATTGTTACCCTGTAGCAATCTTTAGAAAGGGAGGCCTGGCGGACACAGTACCTTAAAAATGGTGAGAATGCTCCAGCGGGGGCAGTGGTTCCTGGCAGAGGCTATGTTAAAAAAAGTATTAGCCTCGAACAATGGGAAAATCCCATAGAGATATATTCGTGGTTGAATATAAAAAGTAGTATCCACTGCCACCAGCCAAAACTCGACGAGGAGGGACGGGACAGTACCCCATCGAACAACAGACCCAGGGGCAATCGAATTGCCCCTACCAGTACATCCACAATATGATGGTTTGTACTGGTTCTGTTAGTAATTTGGGACTAGTAAAGCCAATGGTGACTTTACATGTCCTGGGAGACAGTAGTCAGTCCCAGGGTATGGAGTCTATGGTGGGGGGTCTCTATGACGCCCCGGTGTTACTGCACGGAGGGTGTGGTGTAACACACATAGAAATAAACATATGAGACCCTATGGAGTAAAAGACCCCATAGCCCATGAAACACATTAACATTCAAAGGAACACCACACATCATATCCAAGAGTGGGGGAAAAAGAGTCTCACTCTTGGCAGGCGAAAAAAACAAACTCCAGAAATCCAGCAAAGCTGCTGGGGGACTCACTAGGTTAGGAAATTCACCCTAAAGAGAGAATTCTCCCTAACACTCGCCCCCCCCAGACTAAGGAACAGGAGGATTTAATCCACTCCTTGATGAATCTCATACCTCTAGTCGATGACATACATCCTAGAGAGACCATCAGCATTTTGGTGGTGACACCCTGACCTGTGCTCAATGGTGAAATCAAACCCTTGCAAGCAGATTGACCATCTCAATAGTTTTGGGTTTTCCCCTTTGATTTGCATTAACCATCTTAAGGGTTGGTGGTCAGTCTGAATGACAAAAGTAGAAGCATACAAGTATGGCCTAAACTTCTTCAGAGCCCACACAATAGCAAAACACTCTCGTTCAATGGTTGCCCACCTTGTTTCAGGATCCTTCAGTTTTCTACTGATGAAGCAAATGGGGTGCTCCCTACCTTTCCCATCCAGTTGACTGAGTACTGCACCTATTCCTACATTTGAAGCATCTGTCTGCACAATGAAAGTTTGGTGGTAGTCAGGAGCTCTGAGTACTGGGGCTTGGCAAAGAGTCTTTTTCAGGGTTTCAAAGGCCTGATTGCATTCCTCATTCCATCTAACCTTTTTAGGGAATTTAGGAGAGGAGATGACATTCAGTGGAGAAGCTATGGTTCCATAGTTCTCTATGAAATTCCTGTAGTACCCAGTGAGGCCTAAGAAGGCTCACACCTGGGTCTGAGTAGTAGGTGTTGTCCTATTTTGCACAGCTTCAATCTTACTGGGCAAAGGCCTTATTTCTCCACCTCCTACCTCATGTCCAAGGTAGACCCCTTTACTCTGCCCAATCTGGCATTTACTCGCCTTTATGGTCAGATTGGCCTTTCCAAGAGCCTGCAAAACATCTCTCAAGTGGTCCACATGTTCTTCCCAGGAATTGCTGAACACTGCTATGTCATCCAAGTATGCCATGCAGAAGTCCTCCATCCCATTCAAAACCTGGTTTACCATCCTTTGAAACGTAGCAGGTGCATTTTTCAATCCAAAAGGCATAACCTTAAACTGGTATAAGCCAACTGGGGTAGAAAATGCAGTTTTCTCCTTGGCATGGTCTGTCAGGGCTATTTGCCAATAGCCTGACGTCAAGTCAAATGTGCTGAGGAACTTGGCTGCACCAAGTCTATCCACCAACTCATCTGTCCTTGGCAAAGGGTGTGCATCAGTCTTCATGCCTGTATTAAGAGCTCTGTAATCCACACAGAATCTAAGTTCTTTCGATCCTGCCTTTGGTACTAACACAACTGGGCTAGACCGTGGACTAGTAGAGAGCTCTATTACCCCGAGATCAAGCATCTTGCTGACCTCACCTTTGATGTGGGTTCTTACATTCTCTGACATTCGATATCCTCTGCTTTTGACTGGCAGACAGTCACCAGTGAGTATGTCATGCAGGGTCAAGCCTGGTGAAAGTGAGAACAGAGAGGCAAACTGATTTAACATAGATTTGCACTCTTCCTGTTGCTCAGGTGTCAGATTTGAAGAGAGATTTACTCCTTCAATCTTTTCATCTAAAGGTAAGCCTCTGAGGAGATCAGGAAGAGCTTCAATCTCTTCTTCTTCCTCTGATGATGCTAGATGCAAAGCTCCTACATCGGGTCTGGAGACATACGCGTTTAGTCTGTTGGTGTGGAAGACTGTTGGAGCCTCCTTGGGATTGCCCAAGTCCAGCAGATAGTTGACCCCTCCAAGTTTATCCACAACTTTGAAGGGTCCCATCCATTTGTCTTGCAAGACCCTCTGCCTTGTTGGAATCATAACGAGCTGGTCTTGAGTAAACTCAACCATGTTAGCCTTTTGATCATGCCAGTGCTTGACCAATGCTTGTCCAGCTTTCAAGTTGTCACTTGCTTCTGCCATCATGTGCGACATTCTCCTTCGGAGCCCTATCACGTAGTGAGTCACTCTGACTGGCTTGGGGGAAGGAGCACTCTCCAACCCCTCCTTGATCAGGGCCAAGGGGCCTCTGACCGGATAACCATAAAGAAGTTCAAAGGGAGAATAACCTACTCCCTCCTGAGGGACTTCTCGATAAGCAAAGAGAAGGCATGGCAGTAGAAGGTCCCACTTTCTTTAAGGGGGTCCTCTAAAGCACCTATCATGCTCTTCATGGTTCTGTTGAACCTTTCAACCAGCCCATTTGTCTGAGGGTGGTATGCTGTTGAGAACTTGCAAGTAACTCCACAGGTTTTCCACATGGCTTTCATGTAGTGGGACATAAAATTCGACCCCCTGTCAGAGATTACTTCCTTAGGAAACCCAACCCTGGTAAAAAATACCAAGGAGGGCCTTAGCCACAGCCGGAGCTGTAACAGTCCTCATAGGAATTGCCTCAGGGTACCTAGTAGCATGGTCTATTACAACAAGTATAAACCTGTTGCCTGAGGAGGTTGGAGGATCAAGGGGACCAACTATGTCAATCCCTACTCTCTCAAATGGGATTCCCACAACTGGGAGAGACACTAAAGGTGCCACATTCTTGGAGCCAACCTTACCAGAAGTCTGGCAGGTGTGGCAGCTCCTGCAGTACTTATCTACTCAGCCCCCATCTTTGGCCAATAAAAGTAGAGTGAGAGCCTTTCCTTAGTCTTCTTGAAACTCAAGTGACCAGCCAAAGGAATCTCATGGGCTAACTGCAAGAACTGTGGTCTGTTCTCTTGGGGTACTGCAAGTCGTTTGTTGTCCCCAGGTGCAGACTCTGTTGGTTCACTGTAGAAGAGGCCATCTTCCGAGTGTAACCTATATTTCCCAGGCTCTTGCCTTTCAGCCTGAGCATCTGCCTGGTGGCGAATACCTTACAGAGTTGGACATTCTCTCTGTCCCTTACTGAAGTCTGCCCTGTTGGGTCCACCTTCTGCCAGTAAAGACTACAGCTCAGGATGGTCAACAGGATCCAGATCTCCAATGAGTTCCTGGCCTTCCACTAGCTCTTCCTCAGAGTCTAGTTCAACCACACAGGGTTGTACCTCCCTCTCAGCCTCAGCTGGAGGGGGAGTTACTGGTGTAACTTTGGACAACCTAGGGGAAGTCCTTGTTGGCTGAACTGGAGTGCTGGCTGTGGGGTTCTTTTTAAAAGTTTTAGGTTTCCCTTTTTCTTCTAGTTTCTTAGATACAGCAGCTGACATCTCCAGTGGAGCAGGAGTGATCTCTTTCTTCATCATCTCCTTGGGAGCACCTCTCATGGATCTCTCCCTTGCAGGTCTGGTGAGCTCCTGTAACCTTTTACTAGGAGGTCTGGGGGTATGTGACACTACTCCAAGAGTTTTCAAGTCATTACCCAGCAGAACCCTTCCTGGCACCCCACTTTGTATGCTATTGGAAAACAAGAAATGGTGCCCCAGAAACTCGCCGAGACACACATAGGTGCAATGATAACACAGTAAAATACTGCAAAAGTATTGATTTTTATAAATAATTGTAATTAGATGTCAAACACATAAATCAAAAACATATAATATTGCACTTCATAAATCAAAATCATTCATAAAACTCTATATAAACACTTTGAAAAAGTGAACATTTACATAGAGAAACAATTCAGTTCAACCTATTTTGAATAGTAAACACTGTTCAAAGTCACAGTGTTATACAACATAAAACAAGTCAATGTATAAAGTAATTGCAAGAGTCAAATAATACTCCAATTCCTCTTTAGATTCCTTATAACTGTCACGATATCTGGACCAGGAGTTTTGCAATGGATGTCTTATTTGCACATGCTCCTCTAGTCTTGTTACTACGTGTTTCGGGCTAAATGCCCTTCTTCAGGTATTAGATATCGATTCTTCCTATGATTAAATAAAATATAAAACTTGTCAATATTTAGTAATGCGTACTATATTTGTAATTAAATTTAAAATCTAAAGAGATGTGAATTTTACTAAACTTCCATACACTAACCTGTGTCTTCTACATTCTTCAACCAGGTCAAGACGCTGTTGCACGTAGGTGGCCACTAGCCACCCTAAAAACAAATCAAAGTTTTAGGATTTGCTTTAGAGTTTAGCCCCAAGGCTCCATATTTTAACAAATAAAGTGAATTACCTGCACACTGTAGGGGATCTGAGGTGGGACATTACGCAAAAGAGCGCGTTGTCCCGCACAGTAAACAGGTCCCACCACGGTGCAAGCTCACAGTGAATTATTTATAATATAATGCTTTCAAACCGGGGCTCACCTCTTGTTGTTTGTCGAGCCCTCAAAGGGATATGGTAACTTGGCCAGGTATTTCTATGAGTTTACGGAAACTCCAACTGTGGAAGAGATATATTAAAGGAGTCACATGGGAATGTGAATGTGAAGTATTGCAGTATTTTACTGTGTTAGCAGTGCACCTATTTGTGTCTCGGCGAGTTTCTGGGTCACCATTTCTTGTTTTCCAATTGTTTGTCAGATCTGGTAGCACAGATCTAATAGGTCAGCACCAAGAATTGTTTGGTTACTTACTCAATTTGTTTAATTTATCCTTGAAGTGGAATATACGAGTGCACCTCTACAACCAATCCACCTCACTTTGTATGCTGACAGGTATTTTCACAGTCATGTCATGACACTGGATGAGAACTGGTAGTTGGGGAAGCTTCTGCACAGGCCCTCCAGCTAACTTGGTGAGGCGTTTGGGTGCCTTAGCAATATCCTCAGCCTGAAAAAACGAGTTGTCCACCACAGTTATGCTGGCCCCAGTGTCCCTAATGGCAGGAGTCTCCTGACCATTCACCTGGACACTGTCCTTATAATACTCTTTAGTATTATCTGGGATAGAACTATAGACATCTAAGTTCTGGTGTTCCCACAAACCCAGAGACACTAAAGAAACACTGGCTGAGACTCCAATGGGTTCATCAGCCAGTAATAGAAAGTTTCCACTTGCCATTTGTACTTCCTCCTCTGGACCGATGGCTAAGGAGACAAGCTGGACCCCTGAAGGTTTACCCTTACATCTGGGATCTCCTTTCACATGGTCAGTAGAGCCACAAACAAAACATTTACCAAATGCTTTCTGGAATGGTGGCTTGTTCTGACCTCCTTCTGGTTTGGCACCAGAAGGTACACTAGCCTGATTCGGTTTCCCTTGTGGCTTACTCTTATGGTTTTGTTTGGGGCCCTCTTTGGAATTGGAATTATTAGAATTCTCTTTGGAGTCCTTTTTAGGCTGTTTTCCCTCATCCTTTTTCTGAGTAGCCCCAGAATCCTTGTGAGTGGCCCGGTTGGTAACCCACAAGTCAGCAGCCTTAGCTAACTTCCTGGAATCCAATTCCTTTGAATCAGCCAAGTGCTGTCTGAGCTCAGGAGAGCAGGCATAATAAATTGACTCCAACATTACAAGATTCTTCATTCCTTCATAAGTGTTAACCCTGTAACCCTTAATCCATCCCTCTAAGTTTTTCAAACTTTCACTCACCCAGGTAGCCCAAGTGGTACCATCATGCTTTTTGAGGGTCCTAAACTCTTAAGGTACTGGTAAGGGGTCTTCCCAAATCTAGCTATTAAAGCTAGTTTCACACATTCATAATCCTTCTTATCCACCTCCCCCAACTCTATTACCACATCAGTTGCAACAGGGGGAAGCCTAGAGAACAACCAGGGAAGTAACTCATTCCCTGTGATGTCCTGGAGCCCATGATTATACTCAAACATTTTTAACCAATCCAACACATCCAATTTAGGTTCATACATACCCACTAATTCCTTAGGCATCCGGGGTCTTTTGGGACTGGAACTCCTAGAGGATCCAAAGGAGAGAGAAGCATTTTCCACAGACAACTTTTTAATTTCTAGTTCATGATTAAGCTCTATTTCTCTGAGTCACAACTCAGTTTGCTTCTGCTCAGCCTGGGCATTCATTCTTCTGAACTCTAGCTCTTGGTTTCGTTCCGATTGAGCAATAAAACGTTTGTACTCTAATTCAAGCTTCATTTTTTCAAGTTCAAAATAAGCAGGATTACATGTAGGATCTGGTATAGGCCCAGTAGGTACAGTAGGTAAGGCAGACAGAGGCTCAGAGTGGCTAACTTAATTAGGTTCACTTTCCTCTTCTGACTCATTATCAAAGCTTTGATTCAGATCAATACCATCACTGTTTTCAACATTTGCTGGGGGGGTAGATTCCTCTGTAACACCCAGACTTTGGTTTTCTAACAATCTTTCTATAAGTTCCATTTTCTTGCCCTTCTCAGAGAGATTCTTATGTCTACACAACACTTTTAAGCAATCAGCAGTTTTGGCAGACAATGATTCTAGGGTATAACTCTCCATAGCAGACGTAGGGCCTCATTACACGGTAGGCGGTAAGGGTTTACCGGTACCGGTATTTTACCGGTACTGGTAAACCCTTACCGCCTTACTACGAGGTCCCTTTGCGGGTTGGTACATTAACGCCTGCTTTTAGCAGGCGTTAATAAACGAACCCGCAAAGGGACCGGGGTGCTAATTACGGTACCGCAATTTGCGGTACCGTAATTAGCGCCTTCCTCATTCCCATTATGCCCTATGGGGCAAAAATGGGAATGTGGAAGGGCAATGGAGGAAGGAGGAATTACCGCCTTCCCAACCTTGGAATAGGGTGGTAATTCCCCTTTCCTCCAAGGTGGTACCGGTACCACCCAGATTTACCTGGTAGCTGTGGCTAAGCAGTCAGACTTCTCTCAAGAAGAGTTAGGCAGAGTATTCACAATAGGTCAAAAGAACACAGTAGAACAAGCAAACACTGACCAGAGCTTGGTGTAAAAGAGATATAATTATTTATTTAAAAACACATCTAGTTAAACACACTGGCACAAATATTGAGCAGTTCAAAAACACGGTCGCTAAAAGATATACACTCCCTTCAACGATTATTTAGACAAGTCTTACGTAAAGCAACACTTATTTTCAGACAGCTGTGAGCGCTTAACGAAGATGGCACTCTAATCAATCGGTTAAAAAGGGAGCGAAAGGAAGAGCAAAGATAGAAACAGATCCCAACACTTTCGGAAGAACACAGTAGGAGAAGAAGGCAAATTAAAACCATAAAGTCAAAGTTAACAAGGCCGGACCCACTTTAAGAGGCTCAGGCTCCGGACGAAATGTGTCCAAGGTCACACGGTTGAAAGTGCCCAAAAGTCTCGCAAGGGTTCAGAAAGAGTTGGACCAATAGAAAGGGACCAGTTAGATGGTCAAGGTGGCCAGCCCAGTCCAGAAGGTTAAGGGATTATTGTTACCTTGTAGCAATCTTTAGAAAGGGAGGCCTGGCGGACACGGTACCTTAGAAACGGTGAAAACGCTCCAGCGGTGGCAGTGGTTCCTGGCAGCGGGTGCAAGTCAGTGCTTCTTCCGGGGGAAGAGAGGATCTCGTCGCGGAGGAAAACAGGAGTCCTTTCCACTACCAGGGAAGAAACCAGCCGCAGAGTTCTCAATTAAAAGGAGGGGTCCTTTTATTCGCGGTCCAGTGGTAAGTGGCTATCTGGTTGCCGGGGTGCTTGGCACAGGCAATTCGACCACAAGAAGTCCTGGGATGCGAGCAAAGAAGGTAAACTGGTTGTGCCCACCAGTCAAGAGAAGAAGACTCTCCAGCCGGGAGATCTGCTCTGTCGTCAGGAAGTGGTGAGTCGGTTCAGCAGGGCTCCACTGGTGGTGTCGTCGTAGCAGGTCGACTCACCTTCTCCCTCGTCGGATTTTCAGGTCCTGTGCCGACTTCTGAAGTTCCAGTCACAAAAGCCCTGCTTTTATGCAAGAAACCCTCATTCATTCAGCCTAGCTGTCAATCAAACATTCCAAGTGGTGTGCCGGCCGGCTCACCACTTGGGCCAATCACACAAGAGTGTGACTTGAGTTGCCAAGGCAACTCAGTCCAGGGTGCCTAAACCCCCTCCCACACCCACTGTGGTACCCAGACAGAGTGGCACCACTTTGGAGGACTTCTGTGTAGAAGCCCGCCAAAAGTGGAACAAAGGGCTCGACCTTTGGTTTGGAGTTACAGAGGCGAACACAAACGCCATTTTAAAACCGAGTTCTGGCAGAAAATACCAACTGGTGAATTAATATTAAATAAATAAACCGGCGGTATGTTAGAGGCTATGTTAAAAAGTATTAGCCTCGAACAATGGGAAAATCCTATAGAGATATATTTGCGGTTGAATACAAAAAGTAGTATCCACTGCCACCAGCCAAAACTCGACGAGAGGGGACGGGACAGTACCCCCTCGAACAACAGTCCCAGGGGCAATCAAATTGCCCCTACCAGTATGTCCACAATATAATGGACAGTAGTCAGTCCCAGGGTATGGAGTCTATGGTGGGGGGTCACTATGACGCCCCGGTGTTACTGCACGCAGGGTGCGGTGTAACACACATAGAAAAAAACATATGAGACCCTATGGAGTAAAATACCCCATAGCCCATGAAACACATTAACATTCAAAGGAACACCACACATCATGTCCAAGAGTGGGGGGAAAAGAGTCTCACTCTTGGCAGGAGAAAAAAACAAACTCCAGAAATACAGCAAAGCTGCTGGGGACTCACTAGGTTAGGAAATTCAGCCTAAACAGAGAATGCTCCCTAACATATACCACAGTTTTCTCTTATTATTTTAGTCGGGGGCAGTACAGCGCCATCTGTCTTTGAGACATTAGTGCTGTGGCGCTGGAAAAAACGTGTACATTCTCGCCTCAAACGTGACATTAGATCTACTCACTTTCTTTCTTTTATTATAGCGTTCTCTCGCAGCTTATGTCCAACTCATTCAGGACAAGCTATCAATTGGACATTTTGCAGGATGGCTTATGAAGGATGTGATGTCATCATCACGTGATCTTTTTAACCGCAATCATGTGATATTGCACCAGATACACTAGCCTGTCCGTGTTATTTCTTTTTATACAATCATATAGGTGGCCATGTTGGGGAGTTTCTTTAATTAGATATTATATATTTGTTTACAACCGTGCTATTTTACAGAGCACTTTCTGCGATTGTCAAATGAGCATTTCTGCCATAGGGTGTCACTATATATATATTAGAATGTTCATTTTAGGACACATGTTATACATAATCATTCTAATGCTCCCTTATCATGTTCGTTATAAATGGCACGAGGCGATGATGTTTAAATATTTAAAAATGAATTCTTCATTCAAATTTATAATAATTAGCGCTGTATATTTTGTTCTTATATATCATATTTCAACAGATGTTATATGCTAGGGATACGTATTAAAGGTGCTCTATCTTACCTATTTAATATGGTGCTTCTCAACAGATATATTTATACTAGAGAACTGTATTCAAATGATCATGTCTTCTTGGGGATATTTAGTATATCCACGATCTGCTTTCAGATCTAAAGATCTTAACATTTTTATTTTTGAGACATGTGTTGTTAGTGTAATGAAGTATTGTAGATTTTCCTCTAGTCAGTATTTGCTCGCAATTACAAAAGAAATCCCCACTCTACAGAGGAATTTTTTTTTTTTTTATTGTGTGTAATCAACTTGTGATTTTTACAAAGACGCTTTAGCTCCTTCGCATTCTGCCAAATTCTTGAAGTTCTCTAATTGGTAAAAGTACTGTTTCTGGCCTTCATTGTTATTTCCTGCTGATTACTTTATTCGCGTCTCTAAATTTCAGTCGCTTTTATTTTATCAAAAAAGGCTGTCAAAAGTTTTGTCGTTGCAATCATCCATTTTGGTTTTTCCCCAGACATCAGTCTATTCCACCAAACGTCCTCGTCGAGAACTGAGTCTGTCATCCCAAGAAATGTAAGGTAAACGCTTCTTTCTTTGCTGAGGGCTTTGCAGTGAAGTATCAGATGTTTTAGATTTTCAGGTTCCGCTGCCGATTGACATAGTCTGCATTCGTTGGCAGTCGACTGTAGTCTAATGCAGAGAATTTCTCGTGTCGGTAATAAATTGAAACAGGCTCTCAAAAAGGTTCTCATTAGTTTCTTATCCGGGAATAGTCGACAGTATGGTAGAGGAGTCTTAAGCCGGTTTGAGGTTGGTGGCAAGGTGTGGTTAGTTTGTTTGAATGGGCCTTGTCAACTGTAGTTATCCAATCCAAAAGCTCCATTTTAGTTTTTACTTTTTGGGGATTTTCTGCCAGGTCTGCTTCAGTGCAGGCTATTTCTTTTAATTTTGCCGTCTGTGATTGAGACCATTTTGTGAGACTGTTTAGACGGCCTGATGAGATTTCTGCAGCTATCAGTTTGAAAATTGGGAGCGTATCAGGAATGGTAATTTTTCTGTATATTTGCATAGCATTTAGTTCCACTGATGCTAGCAAAGACTGCAGGCCCAGGTCACGCCTGATGTTCGCAATAGCTGCCGAATTTGGAAGACCCAAGACTGAGCGCCATAAAAGGCCTTCAATTTTTGGCCAGATTGAAATTGGCATAGACAGAGTCGCACCCATGCCGTAGGTTAGCGCCGGGACAGCCTTGCCTCTATAAAACTGGAGTACAGGCTCCAGCGAGAATTTGCCGTATTTTTTATCAATGGATCTCATCTGGGCGGCTAGGTTTCTTGCCTTGCCCCAAAGGGTAGTTTGCATGCAGGCTTCCCGGGGTGAGTTGTCTATCATTATGCCCAGGTATTTGTAGCAGTCCACAATTTCGATCTTGGTATTTTCAAGGAACCATCCTTTGCTGCGATTCTTAGTTAAATTATTGTTCGCCATAATCAAGATTTTTGTTTTTGATTTATTAATTTCAAGATTGTTTACTTTTATGTAGTTTGCCAAGTTGGTCAGTTGGCGTTGAAGGCCGATTTCCGTTTGGTCTAATAAGATTAGATCGTCCGCATAGAGAAGGCGTGATATGTTGGTGGCCCCTATTTTTGGTGGAAATGCTCGGACAGAGTTTTCAGAGTCCTTGAAGTCACCAAGGAAGCTTATGAAGAGTGCCGGGGCTAGCGGGCACCCTTGTTTGACCCCCCTCTCTGCTAGAATCTCTTCTGATAGCGTTCCTTGTTTGTCAAGTCTCACACAGAGTTTGTTGGCTGTGTGTAGTGCTATTATTGGATGTAAAATTTCTGTAGGACAGTTCAATTTATGTAGTTTGGTCCACAGGCGGTCCCGATCCACTCTATCGAAGGCCTGCGAGAGGTCAATGAAGGCCATGAACACTGTTGGAGAGCCCTGTTTCACCTTACTTTTGATTAAGTTTAGCAATAAGATGTTTGCTGAAGTTCCCCTGTTCTTGAGGAAGCCCATCTGAAATGGGTCGTAGGCAGCAGATGACTTTGCCCATGTTTGGAACTTTTTGAGAAGAAGCGTTGCGAATATTTTGCTGATTATGTCTAGCAAGGCTATCAGCCTGTAGTTCTATGGTTCCTCTCTGTTGCCCGGTTTGAATATCGGGACAATTATTGAGTGTGTCCAGGATACAGGGATGGCTCTGGCTGATTCGCAATGCTGAAATATGGTACTAATCAATTCGGCCCAGGCTTCTGGATTTTGCTTCAGATCAATGTTACTAAGGCCATCAGGACCAGGCGCTCTCGAAGATTTTAGTTGTTTGATGGCTTTGATGATGTCTTCTTTGTCAGAGATAGTGGCCCATCTGTTACTGCCTGGTTCAAAGCTTCTTTCAGACTGCTCTTACGGCGGGGCAAACATGGTTTTGAAAAAGTTTGTCCATTTTTCCTCAGTAACCGCGTTTGCCAATTCATTTTCATATCTAGATGTTGTAGATTTGATCAGGGACCAAAAGTCGCTAGATTTCTTTGTGCTGAGGATTTCAAGCATTTGTTCTGCATCGTTCTGGTACATAGCTCTCCTGCGGTTCGAAAGCCAAGATTTGTAACTGCTGATTTCCGATGCACAGTCCATCCTGGCCGTGTCGGTTTGTTCTGTAGCTGCTCGTCTTTTGGCTTTTCTGAGTAATTTTCTTCTGTCCACCAGATCTTGATCAAATTTGTGGAGGTGATTTCGCCTAGGGCCTTTGCCCGTCTTTTGATCTGATCTGTATTGCAGTAGAAATGGCAGATAATCTGGTCTTTTATTTTCATTGAGTTTATCTGCAGTTTTCCTGCCGTAATTTTCTGAGATGTTCCTGATGTTTGTGGCTGTCAGGCGGAGTCTAGTTCGTTGGGAAGTGGCTTCTAGAGCAGGGAGGACGAGCTTGTTATTATAATGGAGAGATGCCCAAGTTGTTGCCAACAAATTGTGATCACTTTCTTTTGTCCGTATGATTTTGAATGAGTTGATCAGATGCAATAGATTTTCAGATGCGAAGATGTAATCAAGCGTGGCCCTAGAGTTGTCCCGTTCCCACGTAGGTAAGATGTTGTCCCAAGATTTTAGCCAGGACAGATTGTGAAGGTTTCTTGCGGTAATAGCACTCATCCAAGCTTTACCTCTTTCTTCTGACGATAGTTTGGGCCAGTTTTTGGGACCTGTAACATTATTTTGCTCGCAGATTGCATTTAGATCACCGCAGATAATGACATGGTCTGTGTTAGAGTCAATTCTGATGGTATCAATCACTTCTATTACTTCGTTGCAGAAGTTAGCGATTGAGGTTTGTTGCGGATTCCAATACAAATTTATAATCGCCAAATCGGTGGTGGTTATTTGTTTGGAGTTCGGGTCAACACGTGTCCAAGATGTCAGGACTGCTAGTGTTCCATAGTTCTCTGATAACTTTTCCCGGATTTTAATACCGGAACCTATTTTCACTGCGAGCAGTAGGCGGGAAGATGGACGTCCAAATAGACCACGTTTGGCAGGTGAAAGTTCAATTTCGTATCCATCTAAAAGCGGTTTCTCGGTCAGCCAGGTTTCTTGGAGACATATAATGTCAAAGCCCACTAATGTCTGGTTGTTATCGTTTGTAAGATGAGCGTGACCTCTGGTGTTCCATGAAGCCATAGTGATTAATCTGGACTCCGATGTGCCTAGGGCTAACGGAGAAGTCGCCCTAGTTGGTTCCTATTTGCTGGACTTTCTATTTACTGTGGACTTTAGCCAGTCCCATGGGACTTTTGGCTGGCGTGTTGGATCACGGATTGGGGACATATCTTTGGTGCCAGAATCTTTGTCCGACAGCAATTTCGTTGGGGTCTTGTCAAGTCTGGCTCGCTGTTTATTTTCTATTTGTCGAGGCCTGTTGGGTGAAGAGCCGCCATAAGTTTTCCTTGGAGAATCTGATTTTGTGTGAGGGGCGTGCTGAATCTGATGGTCTCTATGTCGTCTGGATTTGGATCTTTCGCTACTTGGGTTTTGTAGTCGCACAAGCTCCCTCTTGCTGGTTTGTATTTCGTGCGACGGTAAGTTCAGTTCAGTTAGAAGAAGTCCCATTTTGCTTAGTTCTTTGTAAGCCTCTTCCATTCTTGTGTTTAATGCCCTTGCTTTTATGTGAAGAAATGATTTTGCCTTATGTGCTCTGTGGTAAGGTTCGATTAGCCGGAAATCGTTTGTTGTTAGAGCCCTTAGAGATTTTGTTTTGCTCATGATGTTTAAGACCGTGTTTCTATTCAGGATCATGTATCCTGATTTATGTGAGGCTTGCTCCAATTTAAAGACTCTGGTGCTTGGTTGAACAATATCTGGTTTGCTTTGTACATCATCGACTTGTTCTCTAGATTTGTTAGCTTCAGCTGATCGGGTATGTTTTTTGCTACTTAAGGAGCTATCCCATGTTCGATCTTGTAGAGTTTCATCGTTTGGGTGCCTTTTAGTTTCCGCTCTGTCGGCCACCGTTCTGGTTTTTCTCTTCAGACTTTGGCGACTACAGCTACAAGATTTTGTATTCTTGGACACAGGCGTCGGATCTAGGTGTCTTTCTTGACTTGGCCTTGGGATTGATTTTGGGATACTTTGGCTCGTCACAATCAAGGCACAATCATCTTCATCGACATGTTGGGATATGTCCATAAGACTACTGGATGCCTGGAATTCCGCTGGAGTCTTGGGGGAATTGCTCAGGTCAATAAGCACTTGAGGTTCCATTTGATCGGCATATGTTTGCGAGTTATCTCGATGGATTGCGTAGATTGGTTGATTCTTTTCATTTGCCCGATTGCTCCGTCCTGGTGTCTGAGGCTTCTTAGTATTCCTTGAGTTCAAGCTTGATAGTTGGAAGGCTGGGTTTAGTGATCCTGAAGAACCAGAGCTTATTTTGGCCGATATAGCTCCGGTTGAAGTTTCGGATTTTGCTTGGTTCTCTTTGTCTGCTAGGGAGCTCAGACCTGACGTCTTTGAGTTTTTGATAGATCTTGAGGTAGTATTTGATGGATGAAGTCCCACGTTCTGTTCTTTGGCCGCTCTGGTGGAGGCGATATGAGCGGCCTGCGTAGGCCTATTTTGGTGGGTGAGAAATATAGATGCTGTTTTGTCCTGTTTGTTACAGACTGGGGTTCGAGATGCTTCTGTCTGAGTCTGCTGTGTATTCTGCGGAACCGGTGTATCTTTGGTTAATTGACTTTCAATCCTAGATAGTTTCCCTTCAAGGCTTGCTTGTTTTGTTGCCTCTTTAATTTCCAGAGCCGTGATGTAACCTTCTAGGAAAGTTAGTTTGGACTGGATTGATGCCAATATGGAGGTGTTATCTTTGGCCGAGTCGTTTAAGGCCTCGTAGAGTTTACAAAAGGGAGAGAGTGAGATGGTAAGAGCTGACATAACCGTGATGAGGTTGGGCTTTTTCTTGGGAGACCCTTTGCTCCACTGTACCAAGGTCTCTGAGGGGATTATTTTTCTTGAGGACTCATCTATTGTGTCTCTTGATTTCGGTTGAGTGTCCAGGGTATTTTCAAGTAAGGAATAATGACCGAATGAAGTTTTACGGGCTCTTGATGGCATCAGCAAGTCTTCTCGACTGGGGGTGAAAGAACTAAAGTGAGAGTTTGCTGGAAGGGACTGTCTGCCCAATTGATGGTTATCTAGATGAGTATTTGCCCACAATTGTGAGCTCATTTGAGGCCTTATGCTATCCTTTGCGTGTTTTGTCAGAGATGGCGTGTGTTCAGGGATAACCAGCCTTTCTTTTTCCAAGCCCGTGGCAGGGCTGATTGTACTTGGGATGTTTTGATTAGTTTCAGAAATACTGGACATCAACGGAGCTGGTTTCGTTAGATGTTGCTTATGATTTGCTGCGACAATAGAATTTCTTTCGGCCTGTTCAGCGATCGAGTCCTTCAGAGCCGGAGTTGGTTTGGGCAGAGCAGCTGAGTTTAGAGTGTTCGCTAGGGGAGCCCCCGAACCCGGGTTTCCTGATGTGCCGGGCTGAGTGGATTGAGGCATGGTATTTGTTGGAGTTTGGTCTGAGAAGGCTGTAGCTAGAAGGGTCGAGCCAGTCAGTGGTGTTTCCCTGGGCGTTAGGTTACTTTTCTCTCCAATCTCAGGTGGGATTTCAGATGATGGAGATGCCGATGGTGGTATTGCTGTTTCGTCTTTTTCAGTTTGGTTTGCCGTAAGACGTTCTAGGGGAGACATGTCCAAAACTTCGAGCATTTCAGCGTCTGACAATTCCATTATCGCGTTATGTTTGCGTTTACATTGGTGCATCTTGAATAGGTTAAAGAGAGCTTTTGGGCTAGAGCGCTTTGGACAGATTTGATTGCTCACATCTTTTTTCCCTGTAGAATTCTGATTTTGAAGATTAGTGTTTGCTGACCGTGTTTTTTTGAGTGTTTTTGTTTTCAGCTCTGCCTCTGCTTTGGATCTTTTACCTGTTGGGTTTTTTCTATAGATGATTTTTTTTAAAGCCCAGGTGGGGGCAAGACATGCTTCGAGGCTTTGATCAGCAGGTACACTGTTGGCGAGCCCGCCCAGATCTAAAATCACCCTTTCGGGAGAGTCACCTTGCTCAGCTGAGGTGATCATAGGCACGCCGCATCATTGGGGCGGCTGTTCTGTTGTAGAAGGGTCCGGTCTGCAAGATTGTGCTTCGTTCATTTCAACGGCGGCATGTATTAAAACAACAGTTTGTGGGTAGAGATTATGCTGGACAGGCTGCTCTTCGTGTGGGGCTGCAATTTCAGCAGGAAATTCGGCTTCAGCGCCTCTCAGGGTCCCTGGCGGATCAGGAGGCGGGGCCGGAAAAAGGGCCCTCCCAGGTCGTCCTCCGACGGCCTCGGAGGGAAACCCTCTCGCCGAAGCGGTACTCCAGCCCAAGCTCCAATCCGCGTCCCGCGCCGGCTTCGAACAGCAGGGAGAGGCGAAGGGAGAGCCCGGGCTGTTGATGGCCTCAAGGGAGTCCTTGGTACAGGGCTCCTTGCCGCCCTGTTCTCCTCCTGCTGGAGTCTCGTCGCACGAGACATAGGGCGGGCTCTGCTGAATAGTAGGAAAGGAGCCGCCCTTTTCGCTCGCAAGTATAGTAAGTGCGGCATGCTTGATGGCTTTGTTTTTCGCCCTTTTAGGTGACGGGGCTTTGTAAGAACTTTGATTTTCTTGTCGGCTGTTCGTTGACAAGTTGTTGCTACGAAGAATCCGCTTTGATCCGAGGTCTTCAAGCGCAGGTGGGGAAGAGCGGGCAGGGGAGAGGTGAACGGCGGGATCCATGTTGCTCGCGCCGAGCAGCCACTGCAGCCCTGCGGACAGCAGACTTCTTTACTCTGCGCCCTACTCCGCGTTCCGTTCTAGCAGTGTATTCTTGTCCTTAGGTTTATAATACAGTACAGTCTCTAAAGATGTTCCTATTTTTAGAATTTCTAGATCCAGGCAGGGCATTCTCTTGGTGTTATAATTCATAGTGAATTTTATATGGTCATTTTCTCCTTCTACCAATCCTCTCCAGATTGCAAAGACATCATCAATGTAACAATGCTATGAGATTACATTTTCTTTGAATGGATTATCTGTAGGGTACACTGAGTTTATTTCCAAATTATCCATGTAAAGGTTTGCAAGATTGGGGGAAAAAGTTGCCCCCATACTCGTTCCGTGTTTCTGATTGTAAAATGACCACACTTCCGTCAGTGCTATTTGTAAGCATTCTAGAATAAATGCTGTTGGTACTTTAGATAAAGTGCTGGTACGTTGGTTTAGGTATTTTTCTACTACCTTAATACAGTTTGTTTGGGGGATACTAGTATAAAGAGATGTTACCTCTAGTGTGATCCGAATATCAACCGGGTCAATTTTTAGGTTTTGTATTATTTTGATCATACTAGTTGTGTCCTTAACATATGATTGCATTTTGTACACAAATGGGCATAAAAACCAATCGAAATACATGGATAAAAGTTTGAGAATAGAATCTATTGCCATCAGAATAGGTCTCCCTAGTGCTCTAGTGGGATTTTTATGAATCTTGGGAAGTATGTAAAACACCTGTGTTGTGGGGTTTAAATTGATTAGGAAACTTTTTTCTATATCAATCCAGCCTTCTCCAAGTGCATAGCTCATCAAACTTTCAATCTCTTCTTTTAATCTAACAGAAGGGTCTGTATCTACTTTACAAAAGAAAGTAGAATTATCAAGTTGAATGTTTACTTCAGTATCATAGGCAAGTTTATCCCATACAACAATGCTGCCTCCTTTATCTGCAGGTTTTATAACAAACAAGTTATTTCCTACTAAATCCGTCAAGGATTTCTTTCAGTTTTTGATAGATTATCTTTTGTGTGATTCTTCTGTTTCAATAATTCTTGTGTATCACAAATAACTTTATTCTCAAAGGCTAGAATTGCGGGGCTAACCATAGAACCAATCGGACAGAATGTTGATGGTAGTTTAAACCCTGTTACATTCCCTTCTTTATTAGGTTTGGTTGAATTTCAAAAGAAGTATTTCAGGTGAATAAGTCTGAAACATTTCAGCAGCTCTATCTCTGTCTGATAATTGTTTGCCTTACAAGTTGGTACAAAGCTTAATCCTCAGCTTAACACGTCTTCTTCAGTTTTAGTTAAGATATGTGTCGATAGATTGAAAATTGGAACTAGCGGTTTCTTATCAGTCTGTTCCAATTGCGTGGTTCCATGCGTGTTGGGCTCTGCTGTCTGTTTCAGCTTCCTTTGCCCCTCCCTTGAAAAAACTGTTGTCAGACAGCGTGGCATAACAGTAGAGATTCAGGAGGGATATTGCCCTCAGGTTAAGGCACCACCCTTGCCCTTGGCAGGTCAGAGGGAACAGGAACGGGATGCATGCAATCAGCTTTTGCAAACCTACTTCACATGAATAGCACCCCTTGTGGAGCACACACAGTGAAGCTACATCCCTGGTGCCCTTCAATGATGAATCAGGGCTAATCCACCTTTCCTATAACAACACCCTGAGAATATATGTCTGGAAGAGGCAGACTCTGTGTGTCCATAGCCATAAAATCAACTGCACCAATCACTGACACTGTCATAGCAAGTGGAAACAACAGTATACATGTTGGATCACACTAAAGCACACATCACAATCAATTAAAACTCCTACAACTCTCACATGCTCACCAACAACAAGTGTGCACTCAGATCCCTAGCAGCACACAGGTGAACACAAGTAGGAAGGCACAGTAAATAATGGAAGCTGCAACTTACACCTATAAGGACTGCCCTGACCACCCTAGGTGGGTCTCACAACAATATACAGGTGGAGTGACTAACCCATTGCCTGACAACAATATAGCTCAAAATACATATCTACATACAGATATTAATACAGGCTGAGAAAATGCAAGTCCAGTTCAAGACAATGCCCATCTCACCTCACATATTTTCCCTTGCTAACCTGCTCCAGCTGTACCCAGTCATGCATTCATACTCGCCTGTGTAGGCGTCCAAACCAGCCTACACTGTGCAGGTGTCACATGTAGGCATCCCACAGCCCTGTGTCTTTGCATAGCAGCAACTATTTCCCCTAGCAGAATGCATTAGAAGAAAAACATACCACAAGGTCAGAGTAGGTAACACATCCATGCACCCAATTACATCGCACTGTGCACCTCCCTGAGTGCCATGCAACAACTGCAAGCAATGACTCGCCAGCCTCTCATCACAAAATTGTCCCCTCACCCATAGACCTAGACCTGCTCACCTCAGACCAACACAGTGAAACACACCCCACACAGTGACAGCATCCCCACCCAAAACATCAGCACCCTGTCCCCCGGAGTGCCATGCAACAACTGCAAGAAATGACTCACCAGCCTCCAATCACCATGTCGCCCCTGCACCCATGGAAACAGACCTGCTCACCGTAGGCCAACATATTTAAACACACCCCACACCGTGACAGTAATCCCACCCACAACATCACCACTCAGTGCCCGACTTAGTGCCATGCAATGACTGCAAGCAATGACTTGCCAGCCTCCCATCACCATGTCCCCCCCACACCCATGTCCGTACCTGCTCACCTCAGGCCAACACAATGAAAAACACTCCACACAATGACAGCATCCCAGCCACCAATGGCACCACACCATGTGTCCCTCTGAGTGCCCTGAACCTATTTGCACAAGATACACACCTGTATCACATCCACAGCATTTCACCAGAAATCACATTCTCAGCTTGCAAGCACATGCAGTGCATCAAAGTAAACAGACAGGACATCCTTTGTGTACCCCGTACGGAACAAAGTAACCTGACAGTCATAGTCCACCCAGTGTCAACAACCGGAAGGTCACATTAAAGACTATCAGCACCAATGAATCCAAAACAATCTGAATTCATTGACAACGTCATCACTGGTATTGAAGCAAGCAAATTGGTACCAGAGCACGTTATGCACTCTGGACACTGGGGTTAGCCTGCCCTGGGATGCAGGCATAAACTGGGCCATCGATTGCAGGCATGCAAGTCAGACCCACCCACCACCAGTTTTCCTGTGTGTGTGTGTGTGTGCCTTTGAGGTACCCATGGATGCACGGGAGGGAAGGGGACACCAAGGGAGGAGTGGAAGGTCTGGGGAGTGGAAGTACCAGTGGAGGAGCTGATGTGAAGGTTGAAAGAGGGCAAGATGGCGAGACGAGACAGAGTGATGAATGCACAGCTGGGGAGGGAGTGTGGAGCAAGGAGGGTTTTGGCTGGTGAGGCGATGGGAAGAGAGACAAAGCCGTTAGAGCAGGTGAGAGAAGGGGGAAGAGAGGAAGACAGATATAGAATGACAAGAAAAGAAGGAAGATGGGGCAGAGAGCCCAGGAGGCACGCTGATGGAAAAATATTTCAGGGTGTGGCTGAAGAAGGGCTCCTCAGTTTTTCATCACAAAAACAACATGGTCAACACACCACGGCATGCAGCCCAGAAAGAGACCCATGTTCTCAATATCTATGCAAATAAGGCTGTGCCACCCCCACTTCAGACTCTGCCCTACCCACCTATCCCCCTTGTTGGACACCACAGTTTATGGACAGGTCATGACTCACCAGCTGTTGTTTGCACCTCAAACAGATCACACACCCTGGACAAGCCATTCCTAGGAAGCGGACGGGGACTATAGGGTATAGTACAAACACTTGCAGAGACCACAGATGAACAGAAGCTGTGGTGAGGGGATGATGTTCCACATGCAGGTGCCCACAATGTATGGACTCATACAGTGCAGTGACTCATAGTGATGAATTTGATCACCAACTTATGGAAAGAAAAGTCATGTAATACATTGAAGATGAGAGAACAAACAGAAAAACAACAAGTGACTTGTATGGGGAAGACAGGTAAAGGCTGTCACGGGTTCACATGTGCAAACCACTGTATACCTAGATGGTCCAACTGTGCTAAACCAGTGCTGTGGAGTACTGGGAGACATACGGCCCCTGCCGTCTGTGTGCAAGTGAGCTGATGTACACCCCTTGGCCAGGTACCCTGCTGGCCTAAACAAACTGAATGAGTCATGTCTACCATGGGGGTGAGTGCAAGGATGAGGCAGGCTGTGTTGCAGGAGCTCTTGTAGTTTACTGAGATGATTGGCAGGGCTGTACGCATAAATGGAATAAGGGCAATCTAGGCGGAATAGGATAATTGCCAACATTGACTTGACTCTTCAGGGTAGGATAGCCAAGACAAGGATCATTCATGGATGTATAGGTGTAGATGACAGGATCTACGAGCAGTGTCCATGTGGTGACAGAGTGTTCAGTAATAATCAATGGTGCATCACAGTTACATCACTGAGCTCTATGTCGTGGGAGTGTGGACTAGGGAACACAGACAGGGCTGACTTGGTGGAAGAGTCCAGTGTCACTGCAAATATGATTCCGCTCCCAACAATATTCATGAGGATGTGGCTAGCTGTGTGTCCCGAGGTGAGGTCACGATGGAGAGCAGCTGAGCTCTTGGCAATCTGTGAATCGATTTGTGTGTAATACATGTTGTTTTAGCAGGACAGGTCATGCGAGTAGATAAGGGTGGGGAGTGGGCTCAGGCAGAGGTTGAAGAGTACAGTGGTTAGGGAGTACACCTGCAGGACTCTGTAGGAGATATAGGGGAGAGGAGAAGGGTGGTAGGAAGAAGACTTGAGAACGGTCAGCATGGCAAGAGGTGAGTCCATGATCTCCAGAGAGTGGAGTCTGTGGATGAGTATGCTGTCTCTGAATGTGTCAAAGACTGCCAATGGTTCAAGGGGGATACGTGCTGCATAGCCTCCTGTGTCTGCTGTCCATTGCGGAAGTGCAACCAGAAACCCAAAGCACATGCATGGATGATCAAAGGGACATACACAGACAGATATGTGGATGACCACACATCTGCACTGACAGTCACCATCCAAAAATCACATGATCCATGCACACCCTACATGTGCCACTGCATTCCACTATGGGGGTGCACATTTAACCAGCCATTACCATGACTGAGAGTGCACAACCTTACCTGCCGGCAGAGCTGTCCTGAAGTGATATCCTCATACTCCCCCACCTAACACTATGCCTTCATATTGGGAAATGGAGGGCCAGTGTCCTGCAGGGGGCACAGGGACTATGGTGGGAACTATAGTGGTGAAAGGGTGCTGGGTGGACCTCTCATAGAGTGCAGTAACTGGATGAGGCAGGATACCTGCAACAACATGGTACATTGGATTTAAACAGCTATAGGAGGAATTCATGCAGACTGCACATGTGAACGACAATTTTTAGTGTGATGTGAACCTGCATGTGTAATCCTTTTGCAGTCAAGTGAACCATGCCAGTTGACACTACTGTGCATGGGTGCATGTCCATTCCTCCCCTCATAAAGGCATTGAGCGGGCAACAACACATCTCTCAAGGTCCATCCTGAACAGGGGTGAAAAAATAGAATAAGATATCCATCTTGGACAGGGGGAAAATAAAATGTCCACCCAGGAGGGGGCAAGGGCGAGGGGGAGAGGATATGTATCCATGTCCACATGAGTGCATAGAAAAGAGCCAACACCAAATACAAATAACAAATCCTCCATGGGTGCAAGGACTACAGGGTATAGGTGGTAGAGTTGGCATGGGTGGACTGGGACTGCCATCCTGTGGTGGATACTCAGGTGGTGGTGGGGCTGGCATGGCATCCTGTCCATGCAGTGCCAAAGCCTGGCATTCATTGACTTGGGCTACCTGTGATGCAGATGCACAGCGATTGGAGCGTCTAGATGCCATCTCCTGCTTCCGGGATTCTCTATATGCCACTGCATTTTTATGCAGGGAGTCCTGCAGAGACACCAGATCAGCACATTGGCCGTTGATGTTGACCTCCACACCCAGTTTGTGGACGAGCCTTGAAAACCTCATTTCAGCACGCAGTGTCTTTGCCAGGCTGATCATCAGTGGCTGCCGATGTTCTTCAGAGGCCAGATGCTATGCATCCGGAGCAGCTGCTGAGAGATTGTCCTTAGCCAGGTGATGAAGGTCTGCGGCCATCTCCTGCATGATCAGATGGTCTGACGCAGCATCTGTGGTGCCCAGTCTGATTCTCCGGCATACACAAATCCACTACATGTGCTTAACACTGACCAGACCTTTGACTCCTGGCTCACCTCCTTGTACTCAATGGCCCCATCCAAACTGCCCATTGGGGCACCCTCCATGTCCCCCACTGTGTCCTCGTCATCTAATTCAGTATCTTCACTTGAAGAGTTCAAAGAGTCAGAAGAGTCGGAAACTGGACTGAAAAGTGTCTGCAGCACCAATAGATTCTCTTGGGCATGAGACCATGGCCTCCAATGGTGGTCTGTCGTATGACTGACTCCTATTCCTCCTCCACCTCTGCATCCAGTGCATAATCACCTGCACAGAGACAGACAACAACATTCTGACTCATGAGTACCTTGCAGGACATTCATATGTGCATAACAATGCACAAAGACACAAAATGGCAGGATACACATACATCACACATTGTGACGTCACAGATGAATGGCATTCACTGACATGCACAGTAATGGCTGTGCATATCAGGCTGTGCAACTTGGCATCGTTTGCAGGACCGGGGGTACATACAAACACCCAGACATGACGGACAGTGATACCGATCAGTGGAAGGATGGAGGTGTGTGCATCAGCAGGGATCTCATACCCAACTCCGACATTTTCTTGATACAACATGTGGAAGTGTGCCCTGCATATCTGAGGACCCAACATTTCATGCAGGTGTATGTGTTGCCATGATATACCCAACCACAATTGCAATATTGCCCTCCCCCACAAGATACGTAATGGTCACACTCACTCACATGCCTTGCAAACTTGTGTGAGGAGACTGCAACATGGAACTGACTGCACCCTTGCATGGCCACTGTTGACACGTCAGGTGTAAAACGTACTACACAGAGACAACTACTGGCCATCCACATTTCGTTCCATTGGGAAGACTGCTTCTTGCATCTATGGACAGACATTATTGCTCATTCATGTCCACTGGCTGCCAGGGCCAGGTAATGGTTGACTGTGAAATCATGCATCCAATTCTGTGATACTGTGTGAGTCATGATTGTCACACCCAATGGGCATTACACATGCAATATACTGTGAATGTGTACAGTCACATGTGTGTTGCATTCCATTGCCACATGTACATGCATCACCATTTCCAGCCCCAGGCTGAGGTATCGACTTTGCAGGGAGCAGAGCTCAAGACTCACAGGGGTGGCCACAGGAAGGTTCAGACCCAGACAGCTGACTGTGAATATGCTCCTGGTAAAAAATCATGCATTCCTATGTATCAAATAAAGGAATTCACATTGAGACCACAGCTACTGAGATGCTCTTGAAAACACACACCCTCTGACCTGCACCCTCCAACCCTCAGTCTCCAGGTCATGCTCTTAGTGTTGACACAGCCTTTACAGTGGGGGCAATTCAAGACTAATGGTTAATTCAACAGGCCTTTGCTTTTAGGACACAAGGAGACAATCTGAACATGGAGCATTTTCATTTTGAAGGCAAGCAAAACGCATCAATTAGCTGACCAAATCTCCACATTCTGACAAAATAATGAACATGCCACACAGATAAAGCTCAAAACAATGTACTTCATATCCATGTCTTGCTATTTCATGAACATAAACCTTTCATAAACATCGCTTCATAGCTACACAATGTGCTCTAGTGGCCTCTTTTGGACGTGGACTAACTGCATCCCCTCACCGTCAATTTACTGTACATTGCCTCAATATGCCAACCACTGCCAGATGGCTCCTCAGAATGACTTTGCACCTTGATTAGGACAGTAGGGTCCATTGTGTCACTGTCCAGACTGTAGTCAATGTAAAATAAATGCTGTGATATGTGTGCAGCAATGATTAGTGTGCTGCCCAAGTCACCACCCTGTTTGTCAATGGGTCCATGTGCTGCTCCTCTATGTAATGGCACATATGAATGTTTTTGTCTGGTGTATCACATCAATGCCGGCCCCAGATCTACCAGCACCCTGTATGGGATTTCTCGGGGTGTGGGCCCTGTGCTGATCCGCCCATCCCGATTCATGAATACTCAGTGTCACTTTATATTGTGTGAGCTGGCAGCGCTTTTTACATGCAAAAAACAAGGGGAGTCCTGAGAGTCCCTCTGCCGAACATTAGTATGAGAGACTTACTCAGAGTCTTTAGCTCAGTATCGTTCACAGAGGAGAAATATCTAAAACATATCAGTCTTTGTCTGCCCTAGGGCAGTCCAGCCCCGAAATGCTAAGCAATTCTCCTCTGAACAAGAGTACCAACAGCAACCCCAGACACATGTTTTGGTCTGATTGGACCTCATCAGTAGAGTGGAGCTTTGCCTCTCTAAGAATAGTGAGCAAGGGGTCCACGTCTGGATTCCCTAGTAACTTTGGGTGAGACCAAAAGTTGCTTAAATATGTAAAAAACAAGGGGGGGGGTCATGTAAAGTTTCAGTCAATGACTTTCTATTATTGATTGACTGATGTCATGTAAAGGATGCAGCCAGCTCACACAATGTAAAGTGGTACTTCACATTGTGTGAGCTGCCTGTGCCCTATATTTGCAGTGGTCCTGTGTGACTGCACCACTTGATCATCCCTTGAGCAGGCTCTGTGTCACATGTCCATACAATAGTGCACTAGAAATGTTGATGTGTAGTTAGAAAAAGTGTTCCATACTGTCCACATGCTTATAAACATGAATCAATCACAAAGTCCCCTCAAATTGAACCACCACTGGGCTTAACACCCAGTCCACCCTCATCTGCGATTCTCCTGAAACAAGGAGAAACATCCCTTATTCCCCATCTGATTGATGTTGCTGCCGTTTTAGCTCATGATCCAATTAATTAAGATGTCTGAATAAGTATGTATGTTTCATGGTCACAAACATTTCAATGTTAGGGTGAGTGTCGTGAACAGTGATGTGAGCACCAAGCCCTGTGTCTGTCATATATTCACTGATTCACACATATAACCTTTTCCTCATGGACATGAGTCGAATATAGAGCTCTCTGATCATAATTTCAATTCCCAAATGCACATTGATTCGATGCAAATCAGACAGGAACACTCATTGGTGCTATTCATCCCCTTACCCTTTCTCAAAGGGTTATCTTGGGGCAGTACAATAGGAGTGTACCAGACTTTACACCTTGGAATAATGACCCTCTATCAGCAATGTCTTCCTGTGGTTGGTCTATTGTCACCCCTTGCAACATTCAAGTATGGTTGTTTGAACATAACACCTGCAACACAGGGCACTGGTCCCTGGGAACTCAGACCACAGCAGTCTGGTCACACCACAGTGTGTCAGTACGGGCAGCTTAGAAATGCATTCAGGCAAGGCTTTCTCTAAGAGCAGGTGAAAGAAGAACCATGCAATTGAGCAGCAACAGCTGTGTTTACACATCAGATATATATCATGTTTAAAGTAAATAGACTGGCTCTATTAGTTTACCAATGAAACACTGATATTGACAATGCTTTTTATGTGACACAGAGGTGTGGCTTGGGAGTGATATCTGCCAGTCAGGGTGGTACATTCTAAGGTTTTGCACTGGGCACCAAGATCACTAGAAATTACCCTGCATACAAGTACTGGCACAGCTGTGTAGGCCAGCAGACAGCGATGTATACTGTGACACCACATATATCACGCATGGGAACCACACAACTACCTCGATGAATATAGGTCATGTGACAGAAGTGTACAGACAAGCAAACATGCATTGGCCATGGATGGCTTCCAACTGCAGCTAAATGTACTAAAACACATATATGAGAATGTCCTCCATAATTGTCTAAACATACGTTACACACAAATGCCACTCACCAGATGTGTCCACATGCCTGTCATGCCTTGCACCTGCTCCCTGCAGAAGAGTCCACTTGCGGCTTCTTCGAGTGTAGTCAGCTCCTCCATTCTCTGGTGGCCCCTACAGTGGCCTGGGCAGAGGTCATGCTGCCACTCAGCTCTGCTTAGTTCTTCGAAGGAGGTCGCCCACCAGCTTGTGGACCTCTTTAGCAGTGCACCGCTCCACACCATAGGCGTTGATTTGGTCTATAACCTCTGGGTTGCTGGCGGCTGAGGGATGGACCTTGACACAGTGTTTGGTCACATGGAGGGCATTCCCTCATGGACCTAGTGGCCCTTGGTGGTGCTGGGCCACCTGTAGGCATCCCACCAAGTCCACATCCTGGTGCTGGGTCACCTGTGGGTTGAGGCTCACCACGTCCTCCTATTGGGGCACTTGTGTTCTCACCAGGTCCCCGTCTTCTCTCTTTCCGTTTTGCAGCCTTCCCACTCATGGTGCAGGCAAAATGAAAAGCACTCACAAAAATATCTCACGCCAACAAAAAAAAAATCTTACATAATGGACTACGTAGATGAGTGGTCCTGAAAGGCTCCAAGGCACTCCAGTACCAAATATATATTATATCATATGCAGAGGCACCCCCAAACTAAAGAAATGCATACACAATACTCATAGAGCTGCTGAAAAAGAAAAAAAGCATTATGCAACACACATAGGCACTCCAAAACCAAATAAACAAGTACGCAATACAAAGAAAGCTTCAGAAAAAAGAAAAAAAGCATTACGTGATATGCAGAGGCACCCCAAAACCCAAAAAATGCATATGCAATACTCAGAAAGCCTCAAAATAAAAAAATAAAAAACATATGTGTATGTGGAGAGGCAACATCCAAAAAGAAAAATGCAGTACACATTACGTGGAGTCAACGGCTTGCAAAGCACCCCCAAATGCATATCAGCAAAAGTTGAACCTCTGGCTTCATAGCTTCTCATGCACAATTAGTGATGTGCATCGCACGTCTTAAAATTCCCTGTCATTGCCGTGTTCCACGTAAGCCGCATAGGTGTTCTGCGTGCAGCGTGTAACTTACGCGCTAAGGCCCATTACTCTGTTTTCAATGCTGCCGCATTTACAGATACGACAAAGCCTTGACCCTTCCTCTGTGTCATTTTCTGTGCTTCCTCCTGCACTGTACAGCCTCTCACCTCACCATCTGCTGCTGCCTGGCTGAGTGCAAGTGCCTGCTGCCCATCAGCACTGTTAGGGAGAAATCTCCAGAATGGCTAATTTCCCTTACCTACAGAGTCCCTCAGCAGCTTTGCTGGATTTCTAGGATTTATTTTTTCACCTGGTAAGAGTGTGAGCCTTTTTTTCCCACTCTTACATGTGTTTTTGGCTATGTGTAGTACATTGTATGTGTTCTTGGACTGTGGCGCCTCACCTACTCCATAGGCATCATCTTTTTACTGTGTGTTGTCATGGGTTCTGACCCATGTTGAATCAATAGACTGGGTAGATGTGGGGATAAGCTGTCGCTGCCCATTGTTCTATCCCAGAACAAACTAAATCAATAGACTGGGTGGATGTGGGGATGAGCTATCGCCACCCACCTTCACGCCAGAATAGGAGAACTGTGCAGTTGGCACGAGACCACTCCAAAGATACAACCTTCTTGTGGGGAATTCATTTTCTTAATCCCAAAAATGGTTGCATTACCAGTACTCACCACTATCAGAAAGCCAGCATTTTGAAACCACCAGACTTTTGTGTAAAACTGAACAAATGAAACAAAACCAGACCAAGGAAAGACTTGCTAAGAGGTGGATACAATGTAAAACTATATTCTGAAATGAGTTGAAGGGAGTAATTATTTAATTTATAGGTAAAAATTGTCAGTTTGATTTGAATGTAGAAAACTGGGAACAAAAAGTGACATTTAGCTGAAACCTGGCTTAATGAAACTGAATTCTGCCTGACAACTACCCCCAACAGGAGTTGATACTGGATCAACAGCTGTGTTCCCAGGCCTGGCTGACAGGCCTGGCTGCATCCTGAGGTCACATGGCCCTGTTGATTAGATTAGGGGTGGAGCAGCTGGGGACTACAGGGAGTTGAACAAAGGCCTGTCCTGGACTCAGGCAAATGTTATATTGGGGGCGTCGTAAAAGTGGCTTCTAGCAGCTGAGCTTGGGGGAAGTGGATAAACCAGTTATTTCACCCTGTGATGTGGGAAGCCACACCCCTTTTTGACCAGGGCATAATTTTAAAAAGATAGATAACTCAAAGTGCGGACTTGTCAGAATTATATAAGTAATATCATTATTTTTGTGATTTTTCTGTTAACATTTTGAGATGCGTTAGGACCCTGTGGTGTATTCTGGGGGGTTGCTAGCGGAAAATAGGGTCTCACTCCAAATGTCTGCATGTTAAAAATCTGACACTTCATCAATTAATGTCCATACTCCTTGCGCACATGTGTGTAAATTTGGGTAAATGTCCGATATTGCAAAACCAGTTAAAAAGCGCAAAATGTTGTCATTTTTTAATGCAAGCCCCCAGGAAGATCAGAGGCGGACAAGCATGGACCATAAGGAATATATAATGTGCACATGTAATTTCAACAAATTGTATATCTGGGAAGGATGTATTTGAATCAAATATAGATATGTGGGCAAACTGACCAGGGGAGGTTCCCCTGACCATAAAACCTACAGCATCACTCTGATTCACATTTCCTTCCCCCAATCATGGGAGAGGGGAGAATTGGGCCAATGACAAGTAGAGAGGGGCAGGCTTAGCTAGGCCCAGGCACACACCCATTTTCAAAACACATAAAAAGAGACTGCTGGGACAGGTAGAGACATTCAAATCCAGTTGCTGCGGAGCGTTTTGCCGGACCACACAACATCCAGAAGATACCAGTTCCAGACTGACTCCAGCTACATACTCCAGAACCTAGAACTTATACTTTAGAAACTAAATCATAGGCCTAAAACCACAAGCTGAGTTCTCTGCAGCAGGCCTCAAATCATTGCAAGCTACTCACAGCCGGGCGAGCTGCTTGAATCCCTTGCCAAGAACTTTTGCCAGGACCAGTGCAGAGATCCAGGAGCCGTGCAGAGACCGCTGTATCCGTTCAGACTAGACCAGTGCCAGACCAGACCAGACCAGACCGTGCCGAACCGCAGACCCAGAGACCAGATCGCTGTGAAGTGCCGCTAGCCTGATTGATCAGATCCGTGACGAGGTGTAGTGCTTCCAAAATATATTGTGATTACTTAGGTCAGATTGTGACAGAAATAAGATCTTAGTTTAAAATAATCTAATCCAAACTATTTTAATCTAACCAGAACTGCCTCCTAGAAGTTGTCACTTGTCATTTGGTAAAGCTGCACCACTATCAATTCTGCAGCTGCATAGCTGTCACTTGTCAATTTGAGTTACTTTAAATCCGAAAACGACCCTTACAAAATCGTTCATATCTCTGGAACCGTTCGTCTTAGGAACTTGGTTTAACTTTCCTCTGACAGCTTAGGATCTCAGCTTTCCAACGAACTCACTTGCCACTCCTTATACTTATGCCGTAATCACGATTCATGCACTCACGAATTTTACTGCGATTTGCGATTTGGTTAAAAATCCAGCCACGTGTAACCATCAGCAGTCATTTCTTTCCTTGCTAAAAATTTGTTTGCCTTTTAATCACCATCTCTGAATCATTGCTAAAGTGAGCCTGAACTCATCCCAAGTAACTCTCACTCACCCTGAACCTCCTAAAGGGAATTAAAAGCATTTTCAGCATATTTCTCACTTCATTGCCACCACATTCAAAGCACTTGGGCCTGTGTTTTAAAACTCATACCGGTTTTCTCTAAGCTTTCTGGGGGGAACTGAATTTCGTATTGTATTTGATTGCATTCCTGAGAACTGTGTGCTCCTCTTTCCATCTACTTCCATGTCTTACATTGCATAGGGGAGGGGGGTGAATTGCCAGAGAAAAAGTGATTATATTATCTTTTGCTAAAATCATCTCAAGTATTTCTGTACTGCATTTTATTCCTCATTGCTTTTCCCTTGAAATCATAAAAGTATTTTTGCTACTTGATCCATCCTATACTAACTCCTCATTGATTATAAAGAAGTGTGCTAGTGTCAGATTACCCATTGTTGATTAACATTATATTTATAAGGGCGATATTGATTATTAATTTATTATAAAAGCGTGGTATCTATATTTTGTCTTATTTCTCAAATAAATCTTTTAAACTTGCAAAACAGAACTACTTCTTGGCTCAGTGGGATCAGGGGGATTCTAAGAGAGGGGTGTTATATAGGGGTAGTCATCCAGAACTCATGAACTGGACATAAAGATATATCAATAAGGGTTTCCATTCAGTATCCCAGACTAGGCATTGACTTAGCTGTAGTGTTGAATTGAATCTTCTTACAGTGTCAGACTTTCCAAATCAGACTCCATTTTCTGGGACTGACTACTGTCTCCCAGAACATGCGAAGTTGCCATTTACTTTATTTAGTATTTTTAAATTAACAGACCCAGTACAAACTAACTTACATAGAGTACTGGAAAGGGTTAATAGTTATCCCTTTTTGTCTGTCTCTTATGGAACATTATTTTGTTCCCCTTTCTTTAAGATTTGGCAGTGGCAGTGCCATCTACCCTATTTTTCCTACCGCAGTCTATTTAAATAGCCTTGGTTTTTTTTTAGGCTAAGTTAGTAGCCTCGAACTGTAAATCCGCTGGACCCCTTTTATTTTATTTCGGTTCCGGCTGGGTTTATTCCCCAATTCTTTTTGTAAAGGTATTTCTCGTGTTTTACTCTGTGCGCCAAACCAGGTTTGGTTCCTTTGTTCGCCGTCCTTTGGTGGGCTTCTGCAGAGAAGCCATCCTTAGGCATCTGAATGTCTGAGGGGGACAGGATGTGAGGGAGGGTTTTGAGACTCCCTGCACAAGGTCTCCTTGGAGACCCCTATCACACTCTGTATGATTGGCTGTATGATTGGCTGTGGTGACTGTCCCGTGAGTCAGTGTTTGCTTGAACCATAGTAAATTGCTGTCGTTTGTTTAACTATTGATGCTGCTCACTTTACTCTTTAGATAAGTCTGGCTGCTCAGCCATTGTTACCACTTTACTGTGTAGTACAGGCTTGTACCAAAGGTGAATTTGTACTGTCACTTGTAGTCTTAATTGTGTGTGGTGTTCCCAAAGGGTACTGCATATGATTCTGCCTAACTGGTGTACAGCGGTGAGGATCAAGTATAGCGATTGCACTTAGAGTGCTGCTATTACCTTGGATCCATTAACCACAATGCTAAACATCACTAAAACGTAATTTTAATCATGTCTGATATGGAAAGCTACAGTCAGGAGACCCTCCTTAGTTACACTGTGGATTATCTGAAAACTCTGTGTAGAGATAGGAATCTCTCTGTTAAAGGCAAAAAGTCAGAATTAATTGAGAAGTTGCTAGAGAAACTAAGTCTGGAGGTTGGGTCTGAAATACCGAACCCCTCAACAAATGTGGAAAATGATGAGGATGATAATATGTCTGTTAATGATGAGTTAGATGAGGCAGATGTGTCTCACAATGTAGGCCTCACTGCTCCTCTGCCTGCTCAGCAACCTCAACCTTTGTCTACTGGGACTCCACCAGGTCCAACACTCAGTCCTGAATTCATTGCTCTAGAAAAAGATGAGGATTGAATTGGAATTTAGGCGTATAAATGCTCAAACTGAACAAAAGCACCAAGAACTTAAGCTCAGAGAAATGGAGCTGAATCATGCCTTAGAAATGAAAAAGTTGTCTTTGGAAAATGCTTCTCTCCCAGAGTCTTCTAGGTCTTCCAGTCCTAATAGACCCAGTATGCCTAAAGAAATTGTTGCTATGTATGAGGCTAAGCTTGATATTTTTGATTGGTTGGCAATGTTTGAATATAACCATGGGATTCAAGACATTACAGGGAATCAGTTGCTTCCTTGGCTCTTCCCTAGGCTAACCACTGTTGCATCTTATGTTGTGATGGAGTTGGGGGAGGTGGATAGGATGGATTATGAGTGTGTGAATCTAGCTTTAATTGCTAGATTTGGGAAGACCCCTTCCCAGTTTAGAACCCTCAAAACGCATGATGGTGCCCCTTGGGCTACCTGGCTATATGAATGTTTGAAAAGTTTAGATGGTTGGGTTAAGGGTTACAGAGTTAACACTTATGAAGGTATGAGAAATCTTGTTGTGTTGGAGTCAATTTATGATGCCTGCTCTCCTGAGCTCAGACAGCACTTGGCTAATTCTAAGGAGATAGATACAAAGAAGTTAGCTAAGGCTGCTGACTTGCGGGTTGCCAACAGGGCTACTCACAAAAATTCTGGGGCAACTCAGAAGAAGGATGAGGGAAAGCAGCCAAAGAAAGACAAGAAGGGGAATTGTAATACCTCCAATCCAAAAGAGGGTCCCAAACAGCAACAGAAGGGTAAAGCACAAAGGAAACCGAATCAGGCTAGTGTACCATCTGGACCCAAAACAAGATGGAGGTCAGAACAAGCCTTCTTTCATCAAAACATTTGTGAAAATGTAAGTGTGTGGGTCAACTGACCATGTGAAAGGGGATCCCAGATGTAAGGTTAAACCTTCAGGGGTCCACACTGCTCCTTAGCCTTCTCCCCAGAGGAAGAAGTACCTATGACAAGTGGAAATGTTCACCTTCTGGCTGATGAACCCATGAGAGTCTCAGCTGGTGTTTCTTTAGTGTCCCTGGGCTTGTGGGAACAACAAAATTTAGATGTCTATAATTCCATCCCAGATAATACTAAAGAGTATTATAAAGATAGTGTTTGTGTAAATGGCCAGGAGATCCCTGCCATTAGAGACACTGGAGCCAGCATAACTGCGGTTGATGAACATTTTTTCAAGGTGGAGGATGTTGCTAAGGCACCCAAATGCCTCACCAAGTTAGCTGGAGGCCCTGTGCAAATGCGTCCCCAGTTACCAGCTCTCATCCAGTGAATTTATATGACTGTCAAAATACCTGTTAGTGTGCAGAGTGAAGTGCCTGGGAGAGTCCTTTTGGGTAATGGCCTGAAAACTCTTGGAGTTGTGTCTAGTACCCCCAGGTTTCCCAGTAAAAGGAAACAGGAGCTCACTTGGCCTGCAAGGGAGAGGACCTTGAGAGGCTCTCCAGGGGAAGAGATAGAGGAAGCTATCACTCCCACTCCACATGAGTGGGTCACTGCTATTTCTGTAAATAAAGAGGCAAATGGGAAACCCAAGACCTCCAAGAAGAAGACAGATGGCACCCCTGTTCTTCCAACAAGGACATCCCCAAGATTGTCCAAAGTCACACCTGTGACTCCTCCACCTGCTGAGGCAGAGTGTGAGGTACAACCCTGTGTGGTTGATCCAGTCTCTGAAGAGTCAGATCTGGAGGAAGATATTATTTTAGTTGGAGATCTGGACCCTGTTGACCATCCTGAGCTGCAGTCTTTACTGGCAGAAGGTGGACCCAACAGGGCAGACTTCAGCAGAGGACAAAGGAGCGTCCTACTCTTGAAGTTCTTCGACTACAAGCAGCTTCTCAACTTGATGGGCAAGAAGTTGGAAAGCATAAGTTGAGCTGGAAAGATGGCCTCTTCTACAGTGAACCGACCTGTAGAATTTAGTCTTTTTAAATTCACAGACCCAGTACAAACTATCTTATATAGAGTACTGGAAAGGGTTAATAGTTATCCCTTTTTGTCTGTCTCTCTTGGAACATTATTTCGTTCCCCTTTCTTTAAGATTTGGCTGGTGGCAGTGGTATGTACCCTAGTTTTCCTACCACGGTCTATTTAAATAGCCTTGGTACTGTTTAAGGCTATGTTAGTAGCCTCAAACTGTAGATCCGCTGGACCCCTTTTATTTTATTTCGGTTCCGTTTGGGTTTATTCACCATTTCTTTCTGTAAAGGTCTTTCTCGTGTTTTACTCTGGCACCAAACCAGGTTTGGTTCCTTTGTTCGTCGTCCTTTGGTGGGCTTCTGCACATAAGCCCTCCTTAGGTGCCTGAATGTCCGAGGGGGACAGGATTTGAGGGAGGGGTTTAAGCCTCCCTGCACAGGGTCTCCTTGGAGACCCATGTCACACTCTGTATGATTGGCTGTGGTGACTGTCCCACCAGGACAGCCACCCTTCTGTGTAATTGACAGCCAGGCTGTGTGAATGGGGGAGAACTACATAAAAAGCAGGTCTCTGGGACTAGGAAGGCAGAGCCACCACTGGGTCGAGAGAACCGAAGAGAAGCTGAAAGAAGAGGACCACTACCATGACTGAACCTCCTGCTGAAGCCCTGCTGCGGGTCCGAATCTCCAAACTTCAATGACAGTGAAGATCTGCAAGGAATCCTCTCCCCTTGAGCTGGTGGGACCAACCAGTTCACCAAACTGCAAGCCAGGCCTCCCTCCTTTGGTCAAATTTGCTGTGCACAGCTACCATGAACCGGATAGCCAGGAGGATCGGACCCGCTTGAGTTTTAAGGAGGGCACCTTTTATTTGTTGCTTTGTTCTGCTGCTGGTTTCTTCCCTGGGCAGTGCAAGATCCTGCAGTTTGCCTCCTTCTTGTCAGTCCGACAGTCACTTCAGGAACTGTGAGCCTGTAGGATCTACCACAAACGTCTGCCTCAGCTACAGCAATCTTCTGCTCTAAAGGTACTGTGCTAACCCGGTTGTTTATTCCATCCGACCATGGTGAAATTGTTTGAACTCTTTCGCCAATCTGAGGGCTTGTCCTTCTTTACCCTTTAAAGTAATTTTTCATCCGACCAACTATGTTTCGAACTCTTGGCAAAGACTTAACCGCAAACTACTCCGAACTGTGTGATCCTCTGAAAAGTCTCTGGTCCATTGATTTTGGCTCAGGCCCCTTGATTTGATTTCCTCACCGTAGTTGCCTTTTCTAGATTACCCTGCTTACTTACTTAGTTTTTGTCTAACCTTGTCTTTCCCTCCCTTTTAAATTACTGGAGTGCCATTTTGCTCACACTTCATTTTGAGCTTAACTTGTCCAGAATCTATTTGGTGGTGTGTAGTATATTAAGAGTGTGATTTTCTGATACTTTACTTTAGTGAATTGTTTTATAAATGATGTGTAAATAAATGTATATTCTTTTACTCAGAAACCTGAGTCAGTGTTTGCTTGAACCATAGTAAATTGCTGTCCTTTGTGTACCTATTGATACTGCTCACTTTACTCTTGAAATAAGTCTGGCTGCTCAGCCATCGCTACCACTTTACTGTGTAGTACAGGCCTGTACCAAAGGTGAATTTGTACTGTCACTTGTAGTCTTAATTGTGTGTGTTGTTCCCAAAGGGTACTGCATATGATTCTGCCTTACAAGCACTGCCTTGGAGTGCCAGCTATTTCGCCATTGCCTGTTCTCCTGTGTCTGTCCTGTGACCATCTCATCCACCGCTCCGTATCACCTCTGCCACAGCTGACCAGCACATTTCCAGGACCCAACTAGGCAATAACTTCCTAGGTGTTTGCCATGTCCTCACCATCTTCCTCATCTATATCAGGCAGCACCCCATGTCAGCGAGAGACGAGAGCAGCCAACTGCACTAACACCAAAGTTGGTATTGTGGTGGATTGGGTTCTGGATAATTATGACACCCTCTTCAACCCAGCAATGCAGTGGGTACACAAAGAACATCACCAGATCTGGGAACTGATCATGCCTGTCATCAACATGGAGGGTATGGTAGTCCGTTCACTGAAGACCGTCAGGAAGCAATGGGAGGACCTCAAAACCTGGATCCATACCAAGGCAGTGGCAGTCCTCGAGGCTGATCCCACCGTCGAGGTGCACCGTGTGAGCTGCTACAGGATTGTTATCTAACCAGCTGCGGGTCCACGAGAGGTTCTACCCTGCACTCCACACCCAGATCTGTGAGTGGCAAGGATGCTGGTGAGTACTCATGTGGTTCACTTCTCTGCGGTGTTTGTGTGTCGAGCATGGACATGCACAAATGCAGTTACCCCCTTCTATATACAGCAGGTATGTTGCAGTGTTCCATAGCAGCATGCAGCCTCCTTCCAATGCTGGGCCCATGTGATGGCATACATATGTTGATTGGACATGCATTGGTGTGTGCACTATTTTTGTTTGTGGTGACTTGGTGCACTCATGCACATGCAATTTGAGTCTAATCTCCATTGCTGGATTAGATCTTGTGTGCCTCTTCATGTTCTGTATTGTTGTTCTGTGTTGTTGTCTGACATGGTGTATTTCTTTCTTTGGATTGACATTGACATGTGCACATGTGCTTCACATGTGGGAGGGAGTGGGGCCAACAGACAGTGGACTATAGCTGTTTCTCAGATGCCATGGCTTGTGCAGGGGCACTGCATGTTTGTTGTCAGTGTGTTGCTGTTGGAGGAGTGACATTTTCAGTGTGTGTGTAATTGTGTGTATACATGAATGGTAGTGGTGATGTGTGAGAAGTGTGATGAGGGTGTTTGGTGTCTCATTCTGGATGGGTACTCACTCATTCACATGTATGTCAAGTTTTACATCATGTTCGACTTGCTTCTTGTATTTGATGACAGCTCAGGCACCTCTGGTCATTTGCTACTGAGGGTCGATTTTATTGTACATCGAGTTCCTTCTTGCTCCGCTGATGTTTCAATACTCCTTTGTTACTTGCTTGTCAGTGTGTATGTTCCCATGCTTCATTCACTGGTATGGGTGTTTGTCATTGTGTGTGTTTTGACCTCACTGTGGATGGGTGGGCTGAACTCATCAGTTATGCAGTAGTTGGAAGATTGCTCTGTCTCTCCCTTGTTACAGTCACCCACACACATCTTCAATCACCCATTACCTACTCTCATTTCATGCATCACTGCTGCCACTGGAATGCAGCTGAGTCCCAGGATTGATGGTTCAGTCTAGCAGCACACATTTTCAGTCTCCCTGAGTCGCACACTCTGTGACAGCCTTCCCTTCACCCATACGCATGCCTGTTCTGCTTTGGTCACTCGCAGGGACTTTTTCAGCCCTACCTACCTGCCTACTTATGCTCAGGCTGAAACGCACTCAAGCATTGTTTATGATTGGGCCAAATCTGTGATTCATTGGATTTTGGTCCTCCAAGGGGATTCACTTGCAGTGCATTGATGCCATTTCATTGGCACAAAGGCATTATACAAATGCTGCATTGCATTGCCTTACCATGTCACATGTACATGGGGTGGCCACAGTGTAGGTGGTGCAACCGTGTGTGGTCCTGGTGAGGTGCAGCTGATTTTAGTCTACCAGAGAGTGATAGAAGATGCTCCAGTCCTAGATTCAACAGCAATGCTCCCATTTGATCATAGTGGAATCGAATAGGTGGCAGGAATACTTCATGGTAGAGGAAGGTCAGAGGAGTTGAGGTAAGTTGAAGCTCCACATTGGACTGAAAGGGGGCAGACTGGGGGTGTGTACTAGCAGGAGGCTGTCTGGTGATTGTGGCAGAGGACAGTGGGGGTGGTGGGTGGTGCCAGGGTTTGAGGGGGCTGCCTAGGGGCTAGGACAAAGGTTATAGAGTGTGTGCGAAGTGCGTGTAGTAGGGGTGGAGGTCAGGGTGGTGGTGGATGGTGTCATGACTTGAAGGGTTGCCTGGCAGTTGTGGTGGAAATCAGGGAATGTTGGGAGGGAGGTGTACTAGCAGGGGGCTGCCTGGCGATGGTGGGTGATCTGAATACTGCTATGATTTAGGGGTTTAGGCCATTCTTTTAGATGCCTTGAAACTAGGGGTGACAGAAACAGTTTTGCCGAGGTGCTGCCTTGAGTTACTGGGGAATGGCATGCAGTTTCGCCGGGTGCTGCCTTGCGTTAGGGGTGGACGGTCTGCAGTTTTGCCAGGGTGCTACCTTGAGTTAAGGGGGGATGTAACACAGTTTCACCTGGGTGCTGCTTTGATTTACAGGTTGACGGTCCGCAGTTTCACTGGTGTGTTGCTTTGAGTTACGGATTGATGATCTGTAGTTTTGCCAGGGTGCTGCCTTGATTTACGGGTTGATGGTCCGCAGTTTTGCCATGGTGCTACCTTGAGTGACGGGGGCACAACATGCAGTTTCATCAGGGTGCTGTGTTTAGTTAGCTGTGTTTAGTTAGGGGTTTACGGTCCACTGTTTTGCTGAGGTGCTGCTATGAGTTATGGGGGGATGGTCTGCAGTTTCGCCAGGGTGCTGCCTTGGTTTCAGGGGGACAACATACCATTTCGCCGGGGTGCTGCCTTGAGTTACGGATTGACAGTCAGCAGTTTTGCTGCGGTGCTGCCTTCTGTTATTGCGGACGGCATGCAGTTTTGCCCGCTGCTGGATGGTGGGGCAAAGATAGGTGCAAAGGTTGTTAGTTGGCACTGGGTTTTGTTTGCGTGGTGGCGTGTTATGGGCATTCCAGGTGCAATTCGATTTTATTTGTGCCTCGGGTTACTTTGCGCTTTTGAATCCATGAATACATGAAACACGCACAAATTCTCAAACGTGCAAGTAGGCACAAAGTTGTTTATGGCATTAAGTAGTTTGCATGGACTTTGTACTTTTTCCATGAATTAGGCCCAAAGAGAGTAAGTTTATATGCAGGCAGGTTAGGATTTCAATTCATTTGTTTTGTCTGGAAGGCTGACCACCCTTTCAGAATTCCTATGGGAATGTCCATTTCTGCTACAACAAAAGCAGGAAGCAAATGGAGTAGGACAGTAGTCTCATTACTATTTGGAACCAGTTCCTTCGACCAGGTGATGCCATTTCCTGGAAAACGTAAAGAACGTCCTTAATATAAGTGGCGCTCAAGGTCCTCTACCCATGAATCAAAGAAGATTTCCCAATTTGAAAAGTCTCAAAGGGAGGTTATCAGAAAATCTCCAAGAAACCCTAATTTATCGCCTCCGGACATGCTTAAAACAAATGTGCAGATTAATGTTGTTTGCAACTCCATTCGCGTTACGACACGTTGTGTCCAGTTCTTTGTTGTTTGCAGCAGCCTACCAACAGAAAGATTATAGTTGTATATCTATCTCGAAATTTTGCAGATGCATTCTTCACCCGTCTCCTTATTCAAAGAGATTTGATATGAATACCGTTTGTTCTTTCAGGTTCTTCACCAAAGGCTCACAGTGAGCAGACTCAAAAGCATCAAGCCTGTTTTGGACCAGTCTCTAACTATCATTACTCAAAATAAATCTGCATTCAAAGAGCTGCCTTATTGATGCAGCAATGAGATCAGCGGGCCTCATCAAGCACACAGGTTTCAAGGAGGCTTTTCTCTGCAATATAATTTGTCCTCATCTCAAGACTTCATCATTGCCAATATTGCAGAATCTGGTTGGGAATATGAAATACCTTACCAACATTTCCCGTGCCTTGCTATCGCATGAGTGTACTGAGTTCCAGATTTCTCGTAACTGCATAGCAATGTTTCCCGTTGGGCCCTACCTCTAAAATAGTCTGACCTGTTCAAAAAGCAGCCCAGCCTGACTCCTGCATGCTATTTCCTTTTGAGAAGACTCACATTGACATGCAAGAACTATCGCACTACCATGGGCTTTAATGGGTTCTTAATATGCACACTTATTACAGATGTGAGGGAGCAATAGAGTAGTGGAGCACAGCTTGGTAAACATAGCATCAGTTTATGGATTTCATTTTGTGTATCCACAAAATCCCTAAGGTTGGTGAAGGCTCTTTGCTATGCCCGTGGTATTCTATGTATCTTGTCCAATATCAATTTAAACACAACAAAATGAAATGCATAATAACATACAGAAAACAGGTAAAGAAAGTAAGTAACAAATGTAGATCTAAACAAAGTAGACAATAATTAAATAGCTACTTCATCTGTATTGGATGTTGGAAATAGAACATGTGGGTTAAAATCTTAACTAATAATTCAAAAGCAAAGGAATATTAAATCACATAAGCAGTACATGGGCTCACATAAATAAGGGATTTTATTGTCCAACGGTTTCTATTATGGTTGAACCTTTTTTTCCCCTTAAGAATTCAGACCTGAACCCGGATGCATCAATACTGGGGATAAACAAGCAAAGGGACTGAATGCCGCATTCAACAGATAACGCATTCGTAAAATGCTGGGGGTCAGGAATCATATGTGATACATCTGTTAAATATAGGCTTATTCGGAAACATAATACCACCTACAATAACAAAACAACACCAGCTTGTAACTCCTGCACAAAGTAGGAAGCAATGAGCTTTAGGTGCACTCAGGTAATACGCAGGTGCCTCTAATCAGCCCCATATGACAGAAAGGGCTCATCCAAAACACACAGCAGAGATGGCACTGAAGGCACAAGAGTCAAGGAAAAGGCCACATATCCCAGTGTGCTCCCGCTCCACGCTCACAGACAGCCAAATATTCATACTGTGGAGGCTGAATAGGAAGGCGATTTTAGGAGTGCTGCCCCTCATTCAAGCAGGGTTTGAAAGTCACCATATGGTGAAGTTGGTCTTAGTCCTAGAATGTTTAACAACAGGCTCATTCCAGCACCCAGTGAGCATGTTGCATGGCATTTCACATCCCACTCTTTCATGAGTGCTTACCCAGGTATTATGTGCCCTCTGAAATAAAAAAAAATATAGCCCTGCCCAGGACTATGAAGGGTATCAATGCCATAAAGGATGCTTCTACCACATTACACATACACCCAGCATGACCGGTGCCTTTGCATTGACACATGCCCTATTGGTGCCACCCCTTAACCCTAGGCAAGTTCCCATGAATCACACGGTGTAATACACCCGCAATGTGCAGATGACTAGTCATCAGACATGCCTGTGCATGTTTCCCTGGCTTGTCTCATGATGCCATACTGTTTCACAACAGTACCCTTGCAGCCTACATGTAAAACAAGACAAAGGAAGACACAAGATATGGCTTTTAGGTATGTGCTCCTATTTGTATGTGAAACCTCATAGGCGCATTAGCTCATATGCAACTAATGTTCATGCCCTGAGTTGGGCATTGCTCTACGAGCAGTTTGGGATCTCTTCCACAGTTATACCCTCATCCAAAAAGAAAAAGGCCAAAGGCCAGGGAACTCCCTGTATAACATTAATTTTTGAAGGATTACATTACTACACACGTATCATACTATTTTCCTCAAAGGTGATGAATGATAGCCAATCCTGCCATGGCTGATGACATATTGCAACCTACAAATGGCACAAGAGGTAAGCTACAACAATGCACATATCTGCACAAATGCTCAATTGAGGGGGGCATTTGAAGTCCTGAGGGTAAGAGTCGGGTGCCTGAATCACACAGGGGGAGTCTTGATGTACAGACCTGAAAAGAAGGGGGACATAGTCATCTCATGCTGCCTGTACCCTAACCTGTGCATCAAGAGACAGGTGTGTGATCCTTCTCCAGATCACAACCTGCCTGATAATGAAGAGGAAGAGAAGGCCCACCTGGGATTTCTCCATTAGGATGAAGATGATGGACACATCATTAGGCAGCAGCTGATGGTTGGAGGGTTTCTTTTCAGACCTTGAAGACTGATATCTTGCTAGGGCATGGCCATGCAGGGTGGTCTTGGGTGACTTGAGAGTGAGTGGAATCGTGTCATTCCTATAATGCCAGTGAGACATGGGTCTGAACTATTGGTACATACATCCATGATTATAACTGTCCCACTGATTACAGGAAGTGCTGTGATAACATACCATACAGTCTGCATGTGATTCCATTCATGGGGTGCATGAGGCAGATTTCTGCTATGTGAGCATATGAGTTGCAACATAAGGACTGCAAAGTCTGTCGCTTAAGAAATGTTTGACTGTGACATGTGATTATTCATTTCTGCGAAGCACTGGCATACAAGGGTGGATATGGCTGCTACATGCTACCTCCTGAACAAACAGGACACAACAGCATAGATGAAGTATATGACTTCAAGACACACAATGTGCATTTTGCTTGACAACTGTGGCAAGTGTTGTGAACTGACTATGTACTTAGGCTGTGCAGAACCCTGACTATGACATGCAATGCACGTCAATTGTAAGAATCATTGTAATTGGAATGGAAATGAAATTCCTGATAGCACTTGTCTTGAACACATATTTAATGTCAAGAAACTAAATATGTACACATTAACAAGCCCTTGATCCCCACTACACACCCCTCAAACTACACTATACACCCTAAACTATCCCCATCTACACACACCCGTCCATACCCTTTACACATCATACACTTCCAAACATATAATGCTCCACCTTCCTTCAATACACGTCCTTCCACCTCCCCACACCGAGCACCCCACCATGCACCAATTCTCCATGACCAGTGTTTGCAGAATTTTAAAGAAAACAAGATCTATGACCAGTTTGGTGTTGGAGGCATGCCACCCAACGCTATAATATTTCAGTTTCTTTATAAGCTCTGTGTTGGTTTTCCTAATGTCTTGTCGGGTGCCCAGTTGACTGCAGGTAAGCTCCTGCTGGCGACCCTGCCTGACCTACATGTCTCTGGGTATTGCCAGGGTTGCTTCTTGCCATGTCTCCAGAATGTGATCCTGCCCCATTCCATGATCGCTCCCAGTTGGAAAAGGGGCTGGCTGGGATCGATGGGCTGTCAAACAGACTTTGTGGTATTACACACTCCGTCAGTGTGTGTACGCAAGGGGTGGGACAATGTTATGCATGAGCCCACCAGTGGGGTTATCAGGGATGTCATGTGTCTGTGTCTCACATCAGGTCTGTGGTGGGGATTGGAGATAGTATCACTTCTGACACCTATGTGAGTGCTAGGTAAGTAGGAAAAGCCCCTGGGCCCATCATGGACTGTGGAATCAGCACTAAGGCAGGTGATACTTGTTTTTGTGCTCTCTGCAGAGAGTCTGTTGGTGTTGGTAGTGCTTCTGTTGGTCCTGGGGGCGCATATGTTTGTCAGTGTGCCTCTGACAGTTAGTGCCTTAGAAGAGGATGAGCGTTCCTCATTGCTGGTGGTTTCCTAGCTGAGAAAGTAAATGCACAGGTGTTACTGTATGACAGTAGTGACTAGCATATGCATTATGGATGTAACACCTGTGCTAATGTTTATGTGGAACCGAGGAACTCCCCATATTTTTTGCTTGTATTTGTTTGTTTTCACTGTATTTACACAGCGGTCGTCACCTAAGCGGTTAAAAAAAGATCAATAATGATACAAAAAGCAAAATTGGTAAGTAAACAAATCAAGTTAAGAGCAGGTGATCCTCAGTCGAGTTTTAAATTGAGAAAGAGCAGCTAGAGGATCGAGGAGAGAAAAGAAATGGAAAAAATAAGAGGCACAGGGAGGATGAGGTACAACCAGTTGAGAAGAGGATTGTGATTGTGATCGAAGGGAACAGGAAGCGGAATAGAAGTCTAAAGAGGAGAGATAGGGAGAGCAAGTTCATGGAGACATTTGCATACAGGCCAGAAAAAGTTGAACACAATCCGAGTTTCGAAAGACATCCAACGAGGAGAGCTCGAGGCTGTGGAAATAGACTCATGAGGGAGGAAATACAGAGAACAAGAATTGAAGAATGGTAGTTTGGGCAAGTTGGTAGGCAAGAAGATCAAGTAATATACTTGAGCAGTAAAATAAACTGGAAAAAACTAAACAAGAAATAAGGAGTTTGGAATCATGAAAAGTAAAGAACCAATGGGCCTTCAGAATATTAAATAGTTGAAAATCACAGGAACGAGAGATGAAGGAAATGTGAGAGGAGAAGGAGAGTGAGGAGTCAAACATAACTGTGGTTTTGGGCAGAGGTAGGGCTGGAAAGAGAGGTAGGTGGAAAAGAGACAGATGAAGGGGGAATGAAGGAGGAATGGTATAAGCAGGGAATAAAAGAACTTCAGGTTTTGAAGGATTGGGATGTAAATAATAAGAGGAAATCCCAGATTGGAATGCGAGGAGACATGCCAAGAGGGAAGAGTGGTAGAATCAGAAAAGGATAGACATATCTGTGAGTCATCGGCATAGACATGTAAGAAAAACCAAAAGAAGAGATGAAAGAACCAAGAGGAGAGTTACACAGAGGAAAGCGAAGAGGACTAAGGACTGAGGCTTTGGGCACACTATGGGATAGACAGAGTACTATGTATACCATGAAACAGAGGATGTATCCTCAGAGTGAAACCATTTAAGAACATAACCCAAGGTGAGAAAGTCAAGAAAGGAGGATAGAGTGGTCAAGTGGAAATAGCCAAGAGAGCAGTTACCGTAGCATGAAGTAGAAGAAACCCAGATTGAAGGGTGGTTGAAAAGAGTGGTGGTTAACAAAGGTAGAGACTTGAGTATATACAATATGTTCCAGTAGTTTGATAGAAATGGCAAAAGAGAAATGGGATGAACATTGGATGGAAGGGAGGGATCATATCATGCATAGGTTTTTAAAGAAAAGGCTGGATTGAAGCATGTTTAAAAGAGGAGTGGAATGTAGAAGAAGAAAATGACGAGTTTAAAAAGAAAGCAGCACGATAGGAAAGAAGAGTAGGACATAATACAGGAATTAAAGAAGACGGTAGAGGGTCTCATGGAGCAGCAAGTGGAACATGCCTTGACAAGAGCAGAGAAGTGGGAATAAGAATGAACGTTAAAATAGGACATTCGTGCATAAAGTTGGGGAGCAAGAGTAAACAAGGACGCAGGAGCTTGAGCAATAGAGATAGAGGACAGGAGGTGAGACATTTCTGAGGAAAAATGAAAAGCCTGGTATTTTCTTTGTGGGTAGAACATTAAAAAGAAGATAAGATAGGAATCTCTTAAGGTCATCTCCACATAATTTGCTGAGGTAGCTGCTGGTTTTACCAAGCATAAAACTCGGTAGTGCATATGTCTCATAACAGCTTTTAATACACAGTTTCAAGATTCTTAATCTGATCCCATTCCATTGGGCCTCATTACGACCCTGGCTGCCGCGGTATGAACAGTGCCGGTAAGGTACTGGCACCATGCATACCGGGCCGCCACATTACGAGTTGGCTCACAGGTGGCGGTATGCACGTCTAGTCTGGCCAGGCGTGCATACCGGCACCCGTGAGCAGACCTGGATGCAAACAATCGACCCGTCATTAACGGGTCCGTTGTTAGCATCCTCCCCAGTCCCTTTGAGCCCTAAGGGATCTCAAATGGGAATGGGGACGTACCGAGCCCGGGTCCCAAAATTGGGAATGGCCTGGTAATTCCCTTTTTACAGTTCCCGGACCCGAGTTTGGAGGTAGCCATGCCGGCAGTGATGGCATGGCTACCTCCAAACTAATAATGAGGCCCATTGCCTTCTCTTTTAATTTTCTACCATCCGAGGTTAGCATCAAATGTTCTGTCAGAGCGTTGCTCCACCAAAATACTGGAGAAATGCTACAATCATTTTCTCCAGTGCAAGTAAGGTTGGGTTACTATGATACATGTCAAAATCAGAGGTTTGATGGACATTAAAGTATCAGATGGCTCCCTCCAGTCAATGCACTTAACATATAGTTTTCAGCATTGTTCTCTCCAGAGTGTTAGAAGCGTTGTAATTCCCAATTCACACCTTATTGCTTCTATGGGTACAGAGCGGGGGATTCTAAGAACCCCCTCCATAATGTACCCTCGAGTTTATCTAACCATACAACATATTTGTCCTAACGAACCACTAATCCATATAATACTACAGGTTTCACACTTTGTTTATAATTTTAAAAAAAAAACGTTCTAAAGCATGCCTACCTTTCCGCCCTACAAAGTTCTTAATGAGATGCCATTTGTGAGTTGCTTTATTCTGGAGAGGATGTTCATAAAAGACTCTAGTGGGGCGGTTAGTAATGGGGACACTTAAGTAAAGGTACATTTGAACTACTTCTAGTTTGTCAGCTTTTAATTCCCATTAAACGTGTTTCTTTTAATGGTCTGCTCACCAAGAACCAAAACTTTAGTCTTATTAATATTGACTTGAAGATGGGACCTCATCACAAGTTGGTCGGTATGCCGGCAGTAAATGCGCCAGGATAACGCCCAACACAAATAATATTACTGCAACTCGGTTTGGCGCTATTAGCGCCAGAACCCGAGTTGCGGTGTGGCCGTATTTCCCCATGTTCATTGGGTCCGTTGGACTCAATGGGGCTTTTTCTGCTTTATTATTTAAACCTCCCACTTTTTGCCCAAACTCGGGATTGGGCAGAGCGGTAATGTGGCGGTAAAAGGATTACCGCCACATTTCTACCACTCCGCCTGACTCCCGATGACACCCATTAATGTCTGTTAGCATACTCATATAGAGCACAAAGGGTTCTCTCCGGACCTCTGGGAGTGATATCCAGAAGCACAGTATCATTTGCATAAGAGAGCCATTGTATTTGATCACCTCCAATTTTCAGCAGATAGATGTTTGCTCTCTTAAGTCCAAGGCCCATATCTGCAACATATATATTGTATAGTAATGGAGCCAATGCACAGCCTTGTTTTAACCCCACCGTATTAATAGGTTCTGAAAATGTACCGCTAGCCTCAAGATGGACCTTAGTAATAGTGTTGGGATACATCACCTTAAAAAGAAAATCTGGGGGATACCCCAACTTTCTAGTTTAGCCCAACGTATCTCCCTCTCACCACAGTCAAAAGCTTTTGCGAAGTTTATAGTCTGTGTAACAGCAATGAATACAATCTTGCAAGTAGTGCCTATCATAGCCAGTAGGCAATAGTTGCCTGATTCCGTTCTCTCAACTTTTTAAAAAATTGACACTAATACATATTTTTACCAGCTCTGAGGAATATTACAGTTCTTCCGGATGGATATAACCAAGCAATGGAGAAGCCAAGTCCATTTCTCTGGGTTGCGCTAAACCACAACATTAGCTATGTGATCTGGGCTAGGAGCTTGTGATATCTTCAGATTTGTAATTATTTTTGAGACATCCTCAAGGTCAAATGGAAAACTCCCAAAGCTACCCTCTTGCATAACTCCAACTTGAGGTATATCATATATTTCTTTCTGATAGATCTTTTGGGGATAATCCTCCCCTCGGCCTCTGCTATGGGATTCATCTCTTTAGGTTCACCGTCAGATAGACATTGTCTGTATAGGTACCAAAATGTTCTATCTTCGTGAGATTTAAGCATTCCAAAAAGACGAGGCCAATTGGCATTACCTATTTCATGTTTGATGGCATGCAGCCAGTTCCTATATTCAGTGAGCTGCTGCACCTGCAAACTATTCTTTATTGCAAAGCTGAGACGATTACTGATCCCACCTTTCCCAATCGATTATAACGTCATATATATTTCTATGCTGTTTACCTATTTGAAAAGTGACTTTACATTTTTCAGCTTTATCTAGCAATAAGGATAGCTCTTGATTACTGTCAACATAGTTGTATTCAGCCAGATCTTCTAAAAAAGCGGGCAGGCCATAAATACTTGTTCAAATCTATGAAGGTTGGCGCAGTCCATATTATTCTATTTCCACTGATGTTTGCATGCAACACCCCATGTTCACTGGTAGATTCTCTAAAGGAAGATTTCCGTTTATGCATGCCTAATATTAATGCAACATTAATTTAATATTAATTTAAGAATGGCATGGTCACTAAGTGTGTTTTTTTATCAGAGAGAACTGTTCAAATATTTTTCTAGTTGACGACTCAAAACGATATAATCATTTCTAGTGGGAATTCTACTATTGGTCCAGGTGTACCAAATTTTGTCCATCATTATCAGATGAGGGGTTTATGAAATATAAATCATATCTCCCCAGAAAATCATGCCAGGTCTGCCCATTCTGTATTTGTGCCAAACCTAATGAAAGTTTGTTCCGACCATCCCCCAGCATTAAGATACCACTTTGAATAGACCCAGTATCATTATCTCCCTGATGGCAATCTATGCGATGACATATCACAATACAAATTAAAATCACCAGTCACTAAAATAGCAGTACTGGGATTTTTAATTTACAATTTGTTAATGCTTCTCTCCGTATGTATGGATGCATGTCGTGTAGTTTAGTTTCCACCAGGGGAATCATATATGTTAAAAAAAGTATTTTCCCCACTGTCTTGTCTACAAAAAAAAATACATTGAGTCGATACCAGATATAATTACACATACAGTATTTTACCATATGGGTTGTATTCACAGATTGAAAATTGGAATCTTGCACCTATAAAATTACCTCCCCAAGGTCTACCGATCCCATGATGTGTTGCATGTCTATGTATGCTTTCAAAGCTATCCATCAAGAAATGTCTACTTAGCCAAGTTTCCTTGAGAGCAAATATTTCACAAGTGGAGCTATGGGCTCTTCTCTCGAGGAGAGAAGACCAATGGTCACTTGCTTTCCATGATATCATCACATATATTTTTTAATAGAATCAGTATTTCAATCCATAGGGATGCACACAGATTCATATTCCATGTGCTCTGTTGCACAGGCAGTACTAACTTGCTTTGAAGACTCTTACCAAGATTACAACAGGCTAGCTCTTAATGAAGGTTAACCAATTGAGCTTCTAGCTTCATCTGTGTTGGAATTCACCGTTTTTTTGTATTTTTCATGATAATATTTTTTTCAAACTGTTATGTCAAAGCCCATCTTTAATAACGGAGCAGAAAAAAAGACAATAAATCGGACAATAATAGTTGTTAGATAAAAATAGTATTAAAATCCAGTTATCTCAGTTTTAAAGTTTAACGAGTTCAACTGAAGAAATGTACGCATAGGACATATCTTTAAATTGTGATATCGTAATTCAAGCACCCTTTCGCAAATTAGAAAATGACTGTCACTTCCAGGAAACAATTCAATAATTTTAACTTATAAACCCAAGTTGGCTTCTCTGCACATTAGCCAATTGGTGTTGTTGATATAAGGATCCAAGGGTCTTGGCATGCAAAGTGCTTTACCAGGAAATTGCAGTAGTAATACGGTATTCTCCCTGTATTGGTTAGCATTGCCACAGCGTTGTACACAAAACCTATTTACAATTTATGTATGTGCAGACAAGTTTTATTGAGTTGTCAATTGATTGCTGGTATGTACTGATCTAAGCAAGCCCATTTTAATGTTGCTCTACTACCAAGTTTTTATATTGCAACCCTTTATCCAGAGGGCCTTTTATTTTCACATCATGTTGCCACTTCTCTGTATCAATGAATTGCAACAAGTCGTATGTTGAAAAAGATTTGATGAAAATAATCTCATATTTATGACTTTCAGCCAGCAATGCAGTCTTTTCTATTCAGGGCTTATTATTGACCCATTTCTTATTTTGTCTCTTATGGCAGAATTATGGCAAAATCTTTTTTGTCTGCCATATGTCATACTGTGCTAAACCTCAGAGGTAGGATCAGGGCTGCTTAGTACTTCTATAGTATTTGTGTCCCTATTGTCAGCTGTGAATTGGGCATTGGGGATATGAGTCTGCATGATGGCTGTGTGTGAGTAATACATGTTATTTGTTCAGGCTGGCCACTGTTATCTATTATAATCTCCACTACTTTAGCAACTGTTAAATTCAGATCTCTCGGCTCTTTAATTAATGAAGATCATAGAACAAAAATTGCATCAAGTGTTACGACAATGGCATCCCATTGCTGATGTGGATTCTCAGTCTCTATATGCGTGGAAAAGGAACTATTGAATGAGTCAGAGTCAACGCTAGTAGAATCCACATTTGCAGTGATTTACGCTATATGGGGGGAGACTGATAGATTTGTCCCAATAACATTATCATAGCCATGATCAATAGAGGACACAGTGGCAATGGTTAAGTCCAATGATTCTCGACCTAGTTCATAATAGAGCTCCAATAGTGAATTATTGTCCAGCATGGAGGCAAGCTGACTTGGTATAAGGGTTGTGAGAGAATTTTCTACAATAGCCTCAGTGCTTTGCTCTCCAGCTCTTGCATTATGTACTGCAAAGATGCCTATGATCCTAGCTTGTTCTTTATCAGATTTAGTCACTTTATCTCTCGTCAACAAGTGAGTGTGCCTCCGAGAGGAGTGCAAGTTAGCTGATATCTGGCTTGTATTTCTCTTACAGCACGGAGGAGCATTGCGTAGTTTATAGGTGCTCCGTTTTGTCGGCATTATGCTATGCAGGAAAAGCAACAAATGCTTTTATTCAGACTTCGTTTAGAAGAAATAGCAATTGTGTGTCAAATATGTAAGTTTAGATCACACCTTATATTTTATTCACCACAATGCTCTGTCCATAAATGTACTACTCGGGTCGCTACAATTTGTTATGCAGCCTTGCCAATTATCATCTCGGAGGGGTGCTGTGCAAAGTCCACAACATACCATCAGCAGATAACAAGCAAAAGGGGCCCTCCAATTCATGTGTGCCATTATGGTTAAGAGACTCCTCAGTGAGTGTCAGGATCAGAAGTTGCATCACAACCCGGCACACCAGCAAACAGCAGACAACAGCACTCAGAGGCACTGTAAGATTTCATTTTGAAAAATGTCAGTGTGTGGTAACCTGACCAATAATACCATTACCACAACTACCACCTCCACCACTACATTTTCAGTAGTTAGATGCACCTAGTAATCCATATCTCATCGCACAATGAAAGTCCAAAGTGTGCAATTGGTACAACCATGACAGAGATCATAAAAACCTCACCATCTGCACAGTGTTCAAGACAATTATTTGCTGAGGAAACCTGGAACTACGGTGGATGCAACATCTTTGCAGTGACATACATTGTATTATATGCTTATGATATGTAAAGCTCTAAATGTCAAGCTAGACCATATCAGCCTTTAAGCCTGTGGCCACATGATAAACACTCCTCATAACTTTAACAGACATACATTTCCCAAAAATTGATGTTACCATCCTTCTCTTCTCAAGTACAACTGGACATATACTGAACATTACTAATACTTGTCAGATTGCATTATGTGTTTAATGTGTTCACTGGAAACCAAAAAAGCTTTGTTCATTTAGAAAATGCATGTCTTGATTATATCCTGGATGTATCCATTACAAAGCCTGATAAAAATTTCTAAACAAAAAAAAAAGAAAAAAAGAAAAAGAAAATGCTTGTCTTGCCTTCTATATGGAAAGCACAAGACAAGACATTGCCTAAGCAACTAGTCTATCTACGAACCATGTCCGGTTTGCTAATCTATTTTCAAAACCTTGCTTTTCTTTAATGAGGGCCTTGCCACTTTATCAGTAGGGTTGTTGTGTTGTATGTAGCATCTTGCTAGCACTTTTATTAAGACCAGAAGCAGAGGAGCACATCAGAATTATTTGCAATTTTTGGTTCAACAAGAAAAAACAATGACGTCTTTTTGTCATTGTGCCAAGATCCACCTTGTTCAAACACACCAGTTCTTATGTAAGTGATAGATAGTGACAAAATGGTCTGCAGTTCAAATGCAAAAAACAAGATGTTATGTTCTACTGTTCCTCCTGATTACACAAATGAGATAATTAACTGGTAGAATGTGACTGGCTGAGAGAAAAAACAGGGGTAAGACTTAGCCTTTCAGGACCAGCTGTTTCAGCAGCCTGGAGGAGGTTCCTGTGGTTTCACTTAAGGCTACACCACTTTGAAGCACACACGCACAAGGTCTGGGGGATACTGCTAACCCACATTATTTGCACCTACCTGGGTAAGGAACCAAACAGGAGCTTCCATTTCTAGGTCTGGATTGTAATTTTCAATCAATCAATCTTATACTTTATTTCAGGATCTAGCCCAAAAAATTGTTAATACAAATAATGAAATACAGACCATTAAAAGTTAACATCACAGTCCAGTTAATAAAACTATTATCCATAACAGACATGGGACCTCATTACAGGGATGGCGCTAAGGATTTACCGGTACCGGTAAAATACCGGTACCTGTAAATCCTTACCGCCTTACTACGAGGTCCCTTCGCGGGTTGGGGGATTTAACGCCTGCTTTTTACAGGCGTTAAAAACCAACCCGCAAAGGGACCCAGGGAGCTAATTACGGTACCGCAATTTGCAGTGGCGTAATTAGCACCTTCCCCATTCCCATTATGCCCTATGGGGCAAAAATGGGAATGGGGAAGGGCAATGGTGGAAGGGGGAATTACCGCCCCGCCAACCTTGGAATGGGGCGGTAATTCCCCTTTCCGCATAGGCGGTGCCGGTATTTTACTGGCATGAACCATGACGCTAACAGCGCCATGGTTCTCCGCCATCCGTGTAATGAGGCCCATATAGTACAAACACATATTAAAGTACAAGTTAAAAGTTGTGTTATAAGTAACAGTCATTAAAATGTAGCAGTAGACCATTCACTTGTTTTTTGATTTCACCCGCCAAGCTTTGGCTAAATATATGGATACAAAAAAGTCCTCATCCTTATAGGTTGTCGATTTACTAATTACTAAGGCAGGGTTGTCCATCTCCAGGCCTCGGGGGTCAGATCCATGTTGGATTTTGAGGATACCCATCATTAATATTCATGAGATAAATTTGCATACAATGATTCAAAGTGTATGCACATTTTTACTCATGAATATTAATGAAAGAAATCCTGAAAACCCGTCTAGTTTCCAGCCATTGAGGCCTGGAGTTGGACAACCCTGGATTAAGGCATCACAGACAGAGCAGGATGAATATTTCAAAAGGACTGGAAGAATCCACCTGATCCACAGTGATGTATATTTAGGACATTCCAAGAGGAAATGTGATATGGTCTCCATCGCATCTGAGCAGAAAGGACAACAGTTGGAAGAGCTGTTGGACCATCTGTTGGTAACATCTGCAGCCAGATATTTTTTTAAACAAATCTTCATGGACAAAGCTCTATTGTAAACAGGAAAGATCTCATTCACATACTTTGCCAGGGCCATTGAGGTTTTATGAATAATGTAATATGTAATCAGGAAAACAAGCCAGGGATCTAATAATTGGCACTTGGCCAATTTATCAAAATTCAGATTTTAATTCTTCCTTAAATCATTTGGGTGGAGTGCTGAATTGCAGTGCTGATTTGGCTTGAAAATAGTAGCAAACAGATTTCAGATGCCTTCACCCTAGACGGTAAACTGCTCATGTTGTCTCTGCCCTCCCTCTGTGCCCCCTTCCTTGCCTTGTCACGCCTTGAAATATGTGTGTATAGGCATGTTACAAATGCTATATCATATCATACAAGGGGGCAACAAATCGGCACTTTGGCAATTTTTCAGATTTCACATTATCGACCTTTTCAATATTATGGGATTGTAAAAATTCATTTTTACCCATTTATCTTTTTGGTGGGAGAACCATTAAGAGAAACCAGTATCTGTTGTTTTAGCTGACCTTTTACGTTGCCTGTGCAGGTGAAACATTGAGTTTAGTGTAGGACGAGCCATGGCACAATATCCATACATAACCTTTTTTGCCCCATGCATTTCATTGGCCATGGTAAGGGAGACCATCAAAGCACAGAGGAAGTGCAAGAGAAATCCTTTGAAGGGAGATTTAAAATGTTTTACTGGTGATATTTTTTGCTCCATGGCTATACAAGCATTTTTGGATGTTAACTATCCATAGAAGCCATGAATGTTTTGACATAGCTTTTTGACTCTTTCTACCTAATGGATTATCCAGAGGTTGGTCTGTATAACTGCACCTTTCTCTTGGCTTGCCAATCTACAGCCACACCATTGTGAGTATAATTTTAAGTTTTACTGGGCCACGATGGCAATTGGTAGTAGGACGTTTTAAATAGGATGCTGGGTATCTAATGCACTACTTTATTTCTAATAGTAGGAACTGGATAGTGCTTGACTTTTCTATTCCCAATGCACACACATACTTTCTACAGGAGAATAAGTATACATACGTGCTAAATAAGAGAGTGAAAGCATTATTTTGGTTTCTGAGTACAAAAGACACTATATTAGTGCAAACACTTGCTGGTTTAGTGATGAAACTGTTTAGGTAAGATATTGCTAGCATCAAATAATTACTATATACACACAGGTAATACACATTTATATAAAGATTCTCCCAGAAGGTGGGCCCACACCAATATTACTGTCCAATAATACCCCTGTCAGATGTCAGATTCTATGGTGTAGTAGTTTCTCTTGCATTAAAGCATAGATACTCAACTTTCTCTTGAACCTTGCTTTGGGTACAGTACTATTCTCTGACACAAAACCTGCCACAGCCCCAGGTGGGCATTTAAAATGCCTATAGGTTGGAAGTTAGACTCTGGCATGCAGTGTATGATGTAAATCATGGCAGTAGTCCCACAAGATTCTTTTTACATTTTATTTTAATTATTACGGCATATAGTTAAGTGCAAACTTTTGCTATCAGAGTTCCAAATTAAACAGACTTCCAAAAGTTGGAATGTCCAAATTACTTTGTCTGTCATTACTTTAACTTTTTGTAAATAGCATCTCCAGAAACTTCACCAAAGCATATGTCACTCCCCATTTTCACCACCATACAAAGTCTCCCACCGCCTTCCTGCGTCAACCCCACATTATTTATAGAGATGACTATGGATGTGTAATGTCCTGTAGCGTCTTAGCTCTGGGCAGAACAGAATGATGTGGTTTAAAGATTCTTGTTCATTGTGACATAGTCTGCACATGTCAGATTCAATCATTCTGTATATTTGTAGGGTTGTTCTTGTGTGCAGGATGTTTAGACAAAATCTCAGGAAGAGTTCTCTGTGTCTCTCATTTGGAAATGTATTTAAGTAACAAGATGTCATATTAGGTTGTCTTATTAGTATTTTGGACAGCGTATGAGTTTCTCTTGGATTCTGTGATTCTCCAATCATCAGTCCATAAGTTGTATTCTTAATCAAGATATCCTCAGAAAGGACCAGATCTACCAGGATGGCACTGCAAGTCTTTGTCCACATATTCAGCGACCAGTCAGAGGCTTTCGCGATGTTCGGTTGTAGAATCTTGAATTGTGGTAGACAATTGGAGTCCTGACTTTACTAAAATGTTGGAGTGATCTCCAGACTACTCTCACATGTATAGACCGAAGACCAATCTCATGTCTTCTGGTGCCATTGGGACAGCATTAGGCAGATGCAAGATCCTTCTCCAAAATGTTCCCTCGAAGGGCTCCCAAGTTTCAAATGGTAAGGTGAGGCAAGCATCGTCAGCATACATGATAGCCGGTACCACTTTCTGACTCCAAAAGTGGATAACAGGTTGGAGTGAGAACGTGCAATACTTTTTCCCAATTAGGACCAATTAGGACACCTTGCACAGTTATATGTTTGAGTTTGCTTTCGAGGTGCCCCTTCCATGGGATTTCAGAGGGATTTGCACTGATTTTAGCTCCAAGATATTTTATCATCGGGATCGGGCGGATTCTGTATTTATTTAAAGACTGACGTAAGTTCATTGATTTTCTACATCTTCTGTTTTCGAGGACTAGAATTTCCAGCAGGGGAACAAAGAAGGGTATCTACAGGGAGATATCAGCACATATATACACAGTGACAGTTGGAGAAAGGGGTCAAGGAGGTCAAACGAGTACTGGATAAGTCTGGGAAACCCTTACATGTGTTAAGAGATGGAGTTGGAGAGCAGGGCTGAAAGCAAATATGTTGGTTGAGTTTATGATGTGAGGGGGGAGTTCTATTGGCACAGTAGAAGCAGTAAATGGTTGTAAAAGGGGTGACAACCCTGCAAAATATACCAATACAAAAGGATTGTCCTTCTCTCGTATTAACTAAGTCTTGAGGAATCTATCCTCTCATGCGCTGCTCGAAGACAGTTATCATTAGGCCTGAAAATCGATGATGACCCAGTGACATAAGTTTGGTCAATTTAATTTAACCAAAGTAATGTGATTAGCATATACAACTATGACCCCAGGGGATATGACTTTTTAAGAAGGCTAAAATGGAGTATGCTAGACCTTGAATCTAAGTTGCCACTTATGTATAAAACATTTTTTCATATTCAAGAAAGAGTCCAGGAGACCACAGAGACCATAGTCTCTTTTGTAACATTGCCTATTGACCCATACAATAAAACAACACCCTATCAGCAGAAAATGGTTTGGAAGCAACTGCAGGAGAGCTAAAAGATTATTACAAACATCTTATTAAAAGTAAGAAACAATTTGGAATCGAGTTAGAGTGGTTATTCCTAGAAGCAGCTGTACAGAAAAAAGATCAGCCGTCATTTTGGGCTACATTGACTAAAGGTTGCAAATCTGATCAGTTTCAAACATCCGCTTCCATTACTTCCCCCCATCTTTGTCTCTCTTTCTTTAAGGCACTGTATAGTGATTGTCATCTGCTGCTGTAGGACACATTTAGATATTCAAGCATTCATGGTTTTTTACTGAAATGTACACTTTAATCGCTTTATTTCTCCAAAAAGCTGGAAACAGGCCAGGCCCCAGCAAACTGCCAATGGGGCTTTTCTCCAATAAGCTCATAATTTGGGCTCCTTTCTTGACATCCTTCTTTAACCATATCAATGAATTGCAGGTGTTGCCAAGTTCTTGATGCTCTGCCATGATTATACCTATCTTTAAAAAAGGGGAGGGGGAGAGTAGATTCCTTCGAAAGAACCCTCCAATACCACTTATTGATTCCTTGGCAAAAACATATGTCAATATACTCTTTTTCAAACTTAATGACTGGGTATGCAAGAACACACTAATTTCTAACCTACAAGGTGGGTTTAAGAAGGATAAATGTACAGTTGAATATTGTTTCCTTTTATGTTCAATAATCCAGAAATAGGTTATTCAAAAGAAAATAATTTTGCAAAGAGTATAGCCTAAAAGTCAACCCTAGCAAGAAAGAAGTCATTGCCTGCCATCAAATGAAATGAATCAAACTCTATCTAACTAATTGATTTACGAGATCATCAGACAAACTAGCAACTTTGACTATCTTGGCCTGAGATTGATGGCTAGTGGTTCTTGGACAGACCAAATGTCAAGAAGCAAATGCATTTTCTCCCAAGGAGCTGGTGCCAATTAAACTATTTCACAGATTTGGTAGTAAAGTAATAGCCCAAGCAAAATCGAGGTGCACACAGCATAGGTTTGTAGTGCCACCTTGTATGGTGCTGAACTTTGGGGGCATCCAGCCATTGCACAGTTATAAATAGTGGAAAAAACATTTCCTAAATAATGGTAGGGCTCGCTAACAGTGCACCAAGGGTGCCCTTGTTCCTCAAACTTGACTTGCAGCCGCTCACTTATGAGGTGAACATTAAGTATATACTAACTTTATTATAGTTAATATCTCTAAACTGCAAGAAGTGATTGCAGCTGAACCCCAGATACCAGAAGGTACACCATATACGATTGTTCATAAACCTTTGGATTTAAAATCTTTTCATTTTGTTTCCAACTCAGACATCTTAAAATGATTGCAGGGACTGAAAACAACAGATCCTCTTCTCCCTAAATTCATAAAAGATCACAAAGCCCCATTTCCCTCACTGGTTTCAGGTGTGAAAAACCTTGGGTTCAAGTTCTCTTCTTCTCTATCTAATGAGGCTCAGGTGAGCATGGTCTGTCAGGCTGTTCACCTTCAATTAAGAATTTTGCGGAAAGTCCTCCCGTTTCTGCCATCCTTTCTCTTCATGCGAGAGAAACTGTTATAACCTTGAGATATTGGTAGACTAGTGCCTTTGATCTTTTTGGATCAGCAGACTTTTGACCATGGTATTTTAGTACAGCACTTTAGAACATTGTTGAATATCTCCTACTTTCCTTTGGCATGGCTAGAATCTTTCTTGAAGGTATATGCTAGATGGTAAAGGTGGGGTGTTTTATCTCATCAAGTAGTACCACAGGGTTCAGCCTTGTCCCCCTTCCCTTTAACACATTCATGTACTCTTTGGTGCAGTTTATAGAAAAGTAGGGCTTACAATGCCAAATATACACAGTTGATAACCAGATTTTGGTAGACCTCCATGGGGAGAAAATTGAGAATTAATTTGTGGAAGATTGGATGCAGTACAGCGCTCGATGCAAGACAGCTGTCAACATCTTAATGGATTCAAGGTCTCCTCCTAGGTTGGCCTTCTGAATCGTCAATCCCATTTTTTTACCTTGTTTCTTGGGTTTCCCCAGTTCTTCTAGCATGAATCTTGGTGCAATATTTGATAGCCATCTATCTCTTTTTGCCACAATTGATGCAGTTGATAAAAGCCCACACTTCCATCTATATAATACTAGTTGATGTGATAAGGTACTGGATGTGGACAGCCGAAGAATATAAATCAGGCAGTAGTCTTATCTAGACTGTATTATTGTCTTTCTATCTATCTAGGCATTCTGAAAAAAGCGTTGCTAAAGCTTCAAACAGTACAAAACCATGCAGTGCAAGTGATATTTAAATTAAGAAAATTCAACCACATTTCTCACTATTGCTCAGAATTAGGATGACTACGGGCCTCATTACAACCCAGGTGTTAAGGGGTTAACGGCGCCGTAAAAGGTGTTGACGCCGTTAAACCCTTAACGCCTGATTACGAGGTCCCTTTGCGGGTTGCACTTTAACGCCTGCTTTTAGCAGGCGTTAAAAATCCAACCCGCAAAGAGACCTAGGAGCTCATTACGGCCTTCCCCATTCCCATTGAGCCCTATGGGGCAAAAATGGGAATGGGGAAGGGCCATGGCGGCATGGGGAATTACCTCCCCGCCAACCTCGGAATGGGGTGGTAATTCCCCATTCCGCCATGGCAGAGTCGGTAAGTTACCGGCATGGACCATGGTGCTATTAGCACCATGGTCCAACGCCTGGGTCGTAATGAGGCCCTATATATTGAAGACCTGATTCAGGTGGTATAGACGCATTTCGCTGACCTATTTTTGGTTGTGGTACTTTTCATCGCCGGATTTTACATCGCCAGAAACCCCGTTTTTTTATTTTTTTATTTGGGGGGGTGTTTTGTTGGGGTTGGGGTATTATTATAATAGTAAGGGGGCGGTCTGGGGGGAACCCACCCAGAATAAAAAAAAAAAAAAAAACAGGGTTTCTGGCAATGTAAAATCCGGCAATGAAAAGTACCACAACCAAAAATAGGTCGGCAAAATCACGTAGAACCATTCAGGTCAGATAGTGTGACACCTGAGAATCTATCATGCTCAGAATTACAACCCATCACGTTTTCTCAGATCCAGTACACAGGACTCACTTGAAATAGGTAAAAATCAGGGAATGGCAGTTGGAAATAGAATCTTACGTACTGCGGGATGCTATTTGTGAATAAATCCCAATTTACATTAGAAAGAGTACTATGGTACAGATCTTTTAAATTCATCTGAAACAATATTTGTATTCTCTAGATGTACCTTAATTACGAATGATGTATCAGCTTTTTTATTTGTTTCATATGTATTTGTGAATGCTATTTGCTATTTATTATTCTATGATCTTACATGTTTTGTACTTTGTACAGCCCTTTGAAACTGGTCCTCTTGTAATGGGTTTGCACTTAATAAATAACTTGTACTGTTTCTGCTTTATGATTAGATTAGATTAGATTAGATTATCTTAGATTAGATTAGATTATGGCAGCATCTAAATACTATGGGAGGCCTGAAAGAAACTATTATGGGAACTAGTTGAATCTACAGATCTCCCAACACGGAAGTGATTGTGGCCCGTGAAGATGGCTTTGCCACACCATTGGAGGAGGTAAATGCAGTGGACAAATTCAAAGTCAAACTGATCTACATCAATTTGTACCCAAAGTAAATATGGCAACATTAAATCATCCAAGTTATTTCAGATGAACCCCCAAATGACTGTTTCAACAACTACCCTAAAGGGTAGAACAAATATAGCTATTAATGTTCTTTCTACAATAATAACCTTGGAAGAGCTCGAACACCCATTGGAATCACAATAAATGATGCAGACTAGAAGAAATGAAGATTTAACCAGTATTTGAAACGAACACAATTTAGCCTAAAAAACATATTCAAGAAGAAAACACATGTTATTATTTAATTACCCTTAAGTACCAAACATGATATGGCTATCAAAGACCTTAAGGATTTTAGAAAATGATTTCCATTGGCCACATCAAGCAACAGCTGTTAGGAAGCAGAATGCTCAAACCATCAGCTAAGCATGTCAATTTGGCAATTATGGATTTTACATGTTATGTTATAGATGCATATCACAAATGGGGAACAGAAATAGCTATGAAAAATCTCCAGACTAATCTGACTCCTGACATCAAATGATAACATTATGCGCTTATGGATGAATGTTGGGTAAAGAACTTATTAGATTGGGATATGAACAGTCCCTTACCACTGATCAGTCAAAAACAACAACGTTTTTTCTCCCTCAGATTCATAAATCAATGACCAAGCTACCAGGGTGAACAAATGAGGCATTATTAAGTAGATTAGTTAGTGTTTCTTTACTTCTATCAAACGCAAGAGACACCACAGACCAACTGTTCAAACCAAAAGACACACCATCTGAAAATAACGAAATAATAGGAACCATGGCCATAATGTCATGCTACACCAGCATCAAGCACAGCATTGGGATCCAAGCATGTGTATATTGCTGTCATTCAGAGATTATAATTACGATGTTGTAATTTACTTTAAAAACAACAATGTTTTAATCTTTGTTGGGACATTAAACAACCAAAAAAGGGGCACAACAATTGGCACAATAGTTGTGTCAAATACAAGAAGATCTTTGCAGGTTGGGCTGAACTGGGGATGGTGTGGGTAATAGCATACAAATAATGTAAACACATGGTAGTGCAGTGGCTCAGATGCACAGATGGCCACCTCATGTTTAGGAGTGCCCCAGAACAGAATTGTATTATGTTTGTGGTAGACCTCAATATAAAATGCACCACATATTTCCAAAACAACATAGGAACATGTTAATAATTTATCTGAAAATGAGTATTGCTATTTGGGCCCAAAGAGTGAAAAATTAATCTGCATCAGAAGCTTAAAAGCTCTAACTCATTACATTAATCAATCAGCAGTTACCAAAAGAAACTCAAATAGAGTATTCCGATTGAGGAATTCATAAGACTCTAATACATATGATCAAATTAAAACTAATTTACAACAATCATAAATGACATCACACAGAAAGCAAAGGTATACATTAAGTGGACAATGGAGAATGCAAATATGAAAGCCTTCCAGTGCAATAAAAAAGATCTAATAAAAACCTGAGAATTCAACACAAAGAAGACAAGAACATGAAACAAAGATTCCCATAGATACATAGAGCAGTCATCGCGATATGCTCTATATATATACTTATTTGGATCAAGGATTCACGAGCAGCATTTTGAGACTGCAAAACACTGTCATTGACACATGAGTTTGCCCCAGTCTTCTATTATACAAAGAAGACCAGAGGACAAAACATTGCTCACCCAAGCAAATAATAGTTACATATTTGCATACACAGATATATGCTATAGAGCCACAAGTGCAACCCTGTGGTTATGGTTACATGACACTTTACATAGAAAAATGGAAACCCCTTTTTCTTCGGTGAGTTGTCCATGAAGTTTACCAAATTTGGCATGCAACTCTTCTGGATACATCTGAACAATCATGCAGGATGTTATGAAGTTTCATACGTTTTTCATGCCTGGCCTGATTGCTTAAAAAACATGTTTTTTTTAATTGCGATTTCCATAGATGCTGAAAAATATTGTGCCAACTAATCACTGCCAAACCGATCTTGTGGGACAAGCTAAATATCACTGGTGATATACAGAGTTTCCACAAGATCTTGCAGGTTCAACTGCCAGTCCAAAATTGTGCCGAACCCCTGTGAGAGATTTGCTATTTGCAACCTGCATCGGCAAGCTAATTAGAGCCAACAAATGGCTCATAGAGTTTCAGCAGACCAATCAGAGTTCCTGATGATACTGGAGGTTTGATGGTCTGATACAAAGCCTACTTATTGGTTCTGTATAGGTGGAACTTGCCTGTAGGATTAACACTGGAAGAGAAAAAGAGAGCTTGCCCTCTGCCTATGGATAGCATGTATGTGGGCATTATTCACATTTCTATTTCTGCCAGTGTCATTTTATTTTGTATTGTGCTTGTTTTGTGAAATTCATTATTGTGTGACATCAGCTTTGAGAAAAGCTGTGTGAGTCCAATTGTAATTGTTTGTTTAGGAAAATACATTGCAAAGCATGTTTTACTCTTTCCCTTACTTTTACTTTTTTCATCCCCAAAAGGGAAACAAATAAAAATAGAAATGCTTTGTTAAACAATCTGTGACATCCTTCATTAGTCCTTAATTCCTACTCTTCTCATACCCAACGTCTTTTCCAAACTTTGTCACGCATACTTTCTCCTCCTCCCCCTGACTCTACTTTTATCTCTCCCCTCTCGGCTACAGACCTCACCTCCAACTTTACCTATAAGGTCACTGTTCTCCACTCTACACTGTCACTTCCTCTACTCCTACTTCCCCCTTTCCCTCTCAAGCAGCTCATATGCTTTCTTTCCTCCCACTCTCTAACTCAAACACTTCGCTCCTTCTGTCTAAGGCATATCCCACCTCTGCTCCTTCTGATGCATTCCTTCATCTCTGATACCTAAAGTCTACCCTTCTCTATCGTCCTACCTCACTTCTCCCTTTAATATATATTATCTCCCACTTTTTTCTCAACTTTTCCCACATCATTTAAACATGCCAAGATTCTTCCTATTCTAAGAAAGCCCTCTCTCGACCCTTCTCTTCCCTCTAATGTTTGTTCTATTTATCTCTTCTTCCCTGTCTCTCTAAGCGCCTCGATTGTCTTGTTTACTCTCAATTCTCTCCTTTCATCCCTACTAACTCTATTCTTCTTCATTTCCAATCCGGTTTCCACTCTCACCGCTCTACTCAGACTGCACTACGCTTTGCCTGTGACTTTCTTCTTTCTAAACGTTATATGAAGCACTCTTCCTTTCTGACTCTTCTCGAATTTTCAGCCACTTTCGACACTGTCAGCCATGTGTTTCTTCTTTCTTCTCTTTCTTTTCATGGGTTTTCTGACTCTGTCCAGCTTTGGTTCCAGTCGTATCTGTCCTATCACACTTATTCCATCTCTTGGACTGGTAAATCGTCTTCTACTTTTCCTCTTCAGAATGGTGTCCCCCACGGTTCAGTTTTGGGTCCTCTTCTTTTTTCTCGCTACACTTTCCCCCTCGCTTCCATAATCTCTTCTTTTGGACTGTCCCACCACCTTTATGCTGATGACACCCAGCTTCTTCTTTCCTTTTCTTCATTCTTCTACTCTATCCACACTACTTTAACTTCGTACCTTCTGGCCCTCAAATCCTGAATGTCCGATCACTACCTTAGTCTTAACTCTTCAAAGACCGAAATCCTTTTCTTTCCTGCTTCTTCTACTCCCTTTCCTCCCCTCAACACCTATTCTTTCACCTCTCGTTGCTTTCTCGTTCCTGCAGGGTGCACCTTTTTAACAATCATAAGGCAAGGCCCTTTCTTACTTCCCAGGCCACTAAGTCATTAATATTGTCTCTTATTTTTTTTAGCTTTTCTAATGCTCTTCCCTCCTCTTCAGCCTCCCTGTTTCTCATTTTAGTCCGCTTAAATCCTTTTTGAATACTCCTGTTGATCTCCTCTGTTCCTCCCTCATCAAGACTCACAGGGTAATTCATAGAATTTCGCAGAAAAGTGTCGCAAGCGGCTGGCGCAGAGTGTCCGCGTGCGATTGTGTGCGCCAGGCACGTGCGCTAAAACCGATTTCCGCGCACAGCGTATTCATGGATTTCATGCTCCCAAACCAGCCGTGGCGCAGAGTATCGCTGCGAGCCTGCAGCAGCGCCAGAAACGCCCCCAAGAACGCCCTCGCGCAAGGAAAAGCCATCAAAATCGCTAAATCATCGCAAAGGGCTGCGCTAACCCTGGACCAGTGTACAGGGCTGCCAAACAAGGAACGCAAAGCGGACAACCTTCATATCAGGAGTACGTGGAAGTTTTACACGCGATTAGCCAGGGTACGTGTATTACAGGGGTACGCGGGAAGTTCAACACGCGATTGTCCAGGGAACGTGTATTACAGGGGTACGCGTGAAGTCTTACATGCGATTAGCCAGGGCACGTGTAATACAGGGGTACGCGGGAATTATCACATGCGATTTGGCAGGGTACGTGAATTACAGGGGTGCGTGGGAATTATCACACACCATTTTGCTGGGTACGTGTATTACAGGGGTGCGTCGGAATTATCACACGCGATTAGGCTGGGTGGGTCCTCACAGGTGTTCCCTGTATACCCTCCACGGCCCCTGCAGGCAGCCCACAAAACAGGGGACTACCCTGCACACCTGCTCATGTCCCCCTGCACCCCCACCCCCCAGCGACCAGGGGCAGCCTCCACCAGGCCCCCACCCATGTCTCCCACCACCCCCACCCCCAGCCACCAGGGGCAGCCTCCACCAGGCCCCCACCCATGTCTCCCACCACCCCCACCCACCAGCCACCAGGGGTACCCTCCACCAGGCCCCCACTCATGCCCAACTCATGTCTCCCACCACCCCCCAGCCACCAGGGGCAGCCTCCACCAGGCCCCCACTCATGTCTCCCACCACCCCCACCCCCCAGCCACCAGGGGCACCCTCCACCAGGCCCCCACTCATGTCTCCCACCACCCCCACCCCCCAGCCACCAGGGGCACCCTCCACCAGGCCCCCACGCATGCCCAACTCATGTCTCCCACCACCCCCACCCCCCAGCCACCAGGGGCAGCCTCCACCAGGCCCCCACTCATGTCTCCCACCACCCCCACCCCCCAGCCACCAGGGGCACCCTCCACCAGGCCCCCACTCATGTCTCCCACCACCCCCACCCCCCAGCCACCAGGGGCAGCCTCCACCAGGCCCCCACCCATGTCTCCCACCATCTCCACCCCCCAGCCACCAGGGGCACCCTCCACCAGGCCCCCACTCATGTCTCCCACCACCCCCACCCCCAGCCACCAGGGGCACCCTCCACCAGGCCCCCACTCATGCCCAACTCATGTCTCCCACCACCCCCACCCCCCAGCACTGTGGGGCACCCTCCACCAGGCCCCCACCCATGTCTCCCACCACCCCCACCCCCCAGCCACCAGGGGCACCCTCCACCAGGCCCCCACGCATGCCCAACTCATGTCTCCCACCACCCCCACCCCCCAGCCACCAGGGGCACCCTCCACCAGGCCCCCACTCATGCCCAACTCATGTCTCCCACCACCCCCACCCCCCAGCCACCAGGGGCAGCCTCCACCAGGCCCCCACCCATGTCTCCCACCACCCCCACCCCCCAGCCACCAGGGGCACCCTCCACCAGGCCCCCACTCATGTCTCCCACCACCCCCACCCCCCAGCCACCAGGGGCACCCTCCACCAGGCCCCCACTCATGCCCAACTCATGTCTCCCACCACCCACACCCCCCAGCACTGTGGGGCACCCTCCACCAGGCCCCCACCCATGTCTCCCACCACCCCCACCCCCCAGCCACCAGGGGCACCCTCCACCAGGCCCCCACCCACGTCTCCCACCACCCCCACCCCCCAGCCACCAGGGGCACCCTCCACCAGGCCCCCACCCATGTCTCCCACCACCCCCACCCACCAGCAGTGCAGGGGCAGCCTCCACCAGGCCCCCACTCACGTCTCCCACCACCCCCACCCCCCAGCAGTGCAGGGGCAGCCTCCACCAGGCCCCCACTCATGTCTCCCACCACCCCCACCCCCCAGCCACCAGGGGCACCCTCCACCAGGCCCCCACCCATGTCTCCCACCACCCCCACCCCCCAGCCACCAGGGGCACCCTCCACCAGGCCCCCACCCATGTCTCCCACCACCCCCACCCCCCAGCCACCAGGGGCACCCTCCACCAGGCCCCCACTCATGCCCAACTCATGTCTCCCACAACCCCCACCCCCCAGCCACCAGGGGCAGCCTCCACCAGGCCCCCACCCATGTCTCCCACCACCCCCACCCCCCAGCCACCAGGGGCACCCTCCACCAGGCCCCCACTCATGTCTCCCACCACCCCCACCCCCCAGCAGTGCAGGGGCACCCTCCACCAGGCCCCCACTCATGCCCAACTCATGTCTCCCACCACCCCCACCCCCCAGCCACCAGGGGCACCCTCCACCAGGCCCCCACCCATGTCTCCCACCACCCCCACCCCCCAGCAGTGCAGGGGCAGCCTCCACCAGGCCCCCACCCATGTCTCCCACCACCTCCACCCCCCAGCCACCAGGGGCAGCCTCCACCAGGCCCCCACCCATGTCTCCCACCACCCCCACCCCCCAGCCACCAGGGGCACCCTCCACCAGGCCCCCACTCATGCCCAACTCATGTCTCCCACCACCCCCACCCTCCAGCCACCAGGGGCACCCTCCACCAGGCCCCCACCAACCTGGATGACTCCGTGCCATCTTCCCCCGTTGGGCCCTGTGGGGTCCCAGCTGCCCCTTCTGCTGCCGAGGAGTCCAACTCCGACCTCCGCCTCTTGGACCTCCCCTCGCCAGCTGCGGCCTGGGAGGTGGCACCAGACTCCTCACTCCCCGACGAGATCACAACTTGGGAGGGGATCCGGGCCTTGCGTCTCCGGCTGATGGTGCGACCCCTGCCGCTGTGCTCCACAGCACCTTCTCCGCCCTCTTCATCAGTTGACGCTGCAGACAGGGAGAAAGAAAACACAGGCATCAGGGCACTGTAAAATGGACTCATACACACATGACAGTTATACATGAGTGGCATTGGTAAACCTCACACATGGCATCACAATCCCCAACACACATGTCATTTCAACTTGCACACATGAGCCATACCACAGCCATAATGCAACAGCCAGCACCATCCATTCACATACAACAGCATGGGCAGCCAAAGGTCATCCACACATCACATGCAACATAGGGAGTACACTACACATGCACACACAACACCAAACCTGCATGCATCTGTACACCTCCGCCAACTGTCGCAGTGTCTCGATTGACATCCATGTCACACCTGACAATCATACCTCCACATCCTGTGCCATGCAAGGCCACACACACAAGCACCATCCATGTGTCACACATGAGACCCCTCGCATGTGTCACCCTCACAGCCCTGTACACACCCCCTACTTGGCCACATAAAAATACATGTTCAACCTACACACTCCTGGCACACCACCACACGCACAGCTTACAATCAGAATGCATGTACACTTACCGCTCTACTCCAGACGAGTCTGCTTCTCAAGGACCTGGATGTGGAGCGCTGGGGATATGCGTTCCAGGACACTCATCTGATCTTCCGACAAGTGGCCCCGCCCGCCCCTTAGCATCTGCTGCCATCATGAGGCGCCGGGCCTTGTTGAGGGTCCTGGACCTGAAGTCCTCCCAGCGCTTCCTGACACGTTCGTAGTCGCGGACTGCCACCTCCTCCGTGTTGATGGCAGTCACGATGTCCATCCAGATCCGAGTCCGTCCTTCCTTGTCGGCGCGCAACCTTCCGAAGAGGGCATCATACTACCCCAGGACATGCTCCACCAGGACACCAACTTCCCTGGCACTGAAGCTGGTGCCCCTCTGCCTCCTTGGCCGGGGGTTGCCACTGGTGCCAGATGTTGTAGTGCCCGACATGGCAACCCCAGAGGCAGGAGTGGGTGGGCAACTGGGTCCTGGGGCTGGGCTGTGGGGCGACGGAAAAGCAGTCGGGAGCCTTTGGTTCCAGCAGGGGTGGTCACAGCAACAGCACCCCTGGCTGATGTGCAGGCAGCAAATGGCAGGGCACGTGGGCAACAGGCAGTCAGGCAGCAGCAGATGGCAGGTGGGAGTGTGCTCAGGGCTCTGGGGGGCAGTAATTTGGCCTCCTGGGCAGGAGCGTGGTCTTTCGTGTGTGTACGCGTGGACAGCTTGATACGGAGTGATTTTGCACGTGAAAATCCCACACGTCTGCGTGTAAATCGATGAAAGGCCCTTAGCGCGTAAACGCGTCACCAGCGTATGCGCGTCTATGAAGTCACGTGCACGCGTAGGAATAAGTTGTGTGACACGTCCGAGTCTCAAAGCGTGTTATTGGTGGAAATAGCCCTACACGCAGAAGTTACAAAGCGTGTAATTGGTGAAAATGGACCTACACGCAGAAGTGTCAAAGCGTGTAATTGGTAAAAATGGACCTACACGCAGAAGTGTCAAAGCGTGTAATTGGTGAAAATGGACCTACACGCAGAAGTGTCAAAGCTTGTAATTGGTGGGAATGGGCCTAGCACGTACACGCCGCGTAAGTGACGCTGTACGTGTGGGCCTGCATATAAGGTACGTGTAGAACACCAATTCCTTGTACGTGCTTTTCGTGGAGAGCGAGTGGGTGAATTCTGTACTTCTTGTCGTTTCACACGCGATTTACTTCACGGCGTTTCCAGTTCGTACTCCCTGTTACCTCTGACAGCTTTTTCTCTTTTTTCTCTTGTACTGGTTTACCTGTGCCTGTTCCCTCAAACAGTGTTCCCTTCTACTGTTGTCCTGTCTCCTCAGACAGCGTACATATCTTCTTTTGGCGGGGGTGTTGCCAACCAAACGCGCTCATTTTTCACGCTCTTTTACCTGGCAGACGGTGAGTCACGCACGTATCTAACATCTGTGCTTGCCCCGTGTGTAGCCTACCCCTTCAGAGGTCATTCTAGGCTGCGTGTGACACGCATACGTTCATTCTTGTGTTACTGGGTGCCACAGCGTAGTGCAGGTTTTTCTTTCTGCACACGTGGTCTAGGAGGGGTTGCGTGCATGTCATCTCCCTTTTTTGGGCCTCCTGTGCGTTGCGTGACCCGTCATCTTTCCCCAGGGGTTACATTCAGCCTTGCTAGAGCACTAGGGTACAATTACCATCTGGTACCCAACCCCTTTGACCCCCAATTGCCCAGGACAATAGTCTACAGCCACTCCCATACGCACATTAATATCAGTGCCATAGCTGGGAGGCGAGGATTCCGTAAGGGTGGCAAAGGTGGAAGAGCCACAAGTGGTGGCCGTGGTGGATCCGGTAGGGGACGTGGTCGTAACTTGCAGGGTGAGCCTGTCCCCCATGAGTCAAGGGCACCCATAATCCCCCCCTCCCCCCCTCCCGTTGAGGCTGATGTGGCTGACACCATCCATGCTCAGCCGTTGTTGGACCAGCCCATTGTGGCACCAGACCTGGCTGACTCCATGGCTGACTTCCAGGTCAGCAGGGCTACGACACGTGCGCTGGTGCAGGTTGATGCCATCATGCCACGTGGATCTGGGGCAGCAAGGTCATCTGCTGCCCCAAGTAGGCAGGGCGGAGAGGCTGCAGGGGCAGCTGCGGCTCCATCCACCCCAGCTCTCACACACCCAGCCAGGACAGTGTCGGTCCTAGTCCATCCTGTTAACATTCCCCCTGACACCATTACACTTGAGCCAATGCCTGCACCAACTCCCATGCTGAGTGTGCAATCCCACACACCTGAAACAGAGCCCACCAGGGCTCCTGCCCCTAGTGTCCAGAGCGGCGCAGGACACTCAGGATCACCACCACCTTCCAAGCGGAAGAGGAAGAGTGCTCGTCCGGCACAGGCTGATGCCCCAGACACGGCTACACAGTCCGGCCTGTCGAGGAAGCCCAGCTTCACGGATGACGAACTGAATGCACTTGTCGAGTATGTGTCCGGACATGATAACGAGATGGTCATTGTTGCAGGATCCAAGACCACACCTGCACAACGCCAGGCACACTGGCAGACCGTTGCGGACATCGTAAGTGCCCTTGGAATCGTGAGGCGCACAGCCAATGATTGCTATAAGCGCTGGAATGACCTAAAGCGCAGGGCAAAGAAGAAGCTGGCCTCAAGTCATGCCGCAACTCTAGTGACTGGAGGTGGGTCTCCAGTATTAGACATGGAACTCACTCCACATGAGTCAGTCGCTGGGACCTACGTCACGGAGGAACAGATCCAAGGCGTGGGAGATCTGCCTGATTACGAGGCATTGTCCGGTGAGTGCACATGCATGTGTGTGTCATCCATGTGCATGGTGTGTGTGTGAGGGCATCTGTTTGTGTGCCAGGTGAGAGTGTGTGCGCCTGAGTCGTATGGGTCAGCCATGTGCTTCATGCAATACATCCTGCGCAGCTGCATATGGCCATTGCAGTATCCCTTCTGCCAACAGTAGACATCTAGCCCAACAGCACCCCAGTTGCCCTTGAAGTGTCACCTTGCCACAAAATTGTTGCTTATTTTTCTATGTTCATTCAGACAGATTGTTTGCATTCCACCACTTATACTAGGCATTCCTCAGTCCTCTAGTCACATGTCTGGCATGGCTATGGTAAAGTGGAGTGACTTTGTTACCTGGATATCATATGTTCACACATGTCCATGTGCAATTGGACCATATTGGACTGGCAGCTCCAGGTGAAAAATCAGACCTGTTTGAATTAGAAAAGCTATTGCATGCGGGAACTGGACTGAATGAATAAGTGCTGCCCTCCTCTCCATCTTCACTTAATAGCAATGGTACATGCCATCTGTGTGATGGCATGTGTGTGTCACCTGGCAATCACAGGCCAATGTGTGATGCCACTGCCAGGCAGCATGCAGAAAATGTGTTCTTCCATCTTTGTGTCATCAGTGTGTGCCATTTGCCTGCCCTTCATACGCAGTGAGGGTGCATGCATGGGAGGGTCTTAGTCATGTGGGACATGTGTCAATCAAGTACTGGTTCTCTTGCTTCTCAGCCCTCATTGTGTGCCATGGTGCTAATGGCTGCTTCCATTTCTTTGTTATTATGTCTTTGCAGGGGAAGACGCACCTGATACTACTGGGGTTGTGGAGATGGTGCAGAGCCAGGAGGGGTCCGAGGGCCGACCATCCACCAGTGAGGGACGTGGTGTGCTGGTGGGTGAGAACCCACAAGTGCTGCAGGTCGTGCTCTCAAGGGGTGTCTCTGGCTGCACCTCCCCCGAGCTGTACTCAGCTGTTGATTCGGATGATGAGACCTACGTGCCGTCGCAGGTGAGTGTTCCAGGGAGGGATTCTGTTCTGTCCCACCCACCTGCACCAGGGTCAGTACCCTCAATGGGGATGTCAGTGTTGGCAGCTAGGCCTTTGGTGGTTACGGATGCAGGGTCACACTCCGCGACATCTGATCCTGTTCCTGGGCCAGCAGATCAGAGGGGGAATGCAGTCCTGCAGCCTCAGGCAGTGCCGGCACAGCAAGGCGCAGTTCGCCTTGCCCCAGACAGGTGTGGTGCCCGCCGACGTGGTGGCCGTACGCCACCTGGCAATACCGCATGGGAGCAATCCATTTATGGTATGGCTACCCAACAGGCAGCATCATCCGAGATGATGGCTCAGGCCATGGATAGGGTGGCCACTTCCATTGTCCCCCCTGAAAGGCTGATGGAGCGACTAGAGCAGGCAACCGACTCCATCTGCCAGTCACACAGGGAGGACATGTTGGCGTCCAACAGGGACAGGCGGGCGACACTGGCGACTCTGCAGGAGGCCATCTCCATAGAGTCCCAGGGCCACAGGGAAGCCCTGAGGCAGGAGCTACATCAACTCAGGACGACTCTTGTTGAGCTTGAGGCTTCAACACACCAAAGGACAGAACAGCAGCTGGAGCGTCTCACCCGTACGCTCTCAGCTGAGATGCAAGCAACGAGGGCGGAGGTCCGGGCATCCTGTGAGTTGTTGCATGGGAACCTCCGCACCCTCATCCTCCAGAACGAGACCTACCACACCCGCATGCTTGCAGCCATGGAGGAACAGAGTAGGGCCTTGTGTGGGCTGCCTCCCATAGTGCAACCACCTCCGGATGCAGCTGCACAGGGTGATAATAGCGACAGCAGTGATACTCCCACAATAGGGTAGCCGTGTGGGCCATGAGCCCATGGAGGTGTTTTTTTTTCCCAGGATCCACACAGGTGGGTTTTGGTGTGCACCTTGTCCTCGGACCTCCTGGGTGGCCTCCCCAACCCCCCTGGGCCCATTAATGGCCATTTTTTATTTTTTTTTATTTTTATTTTTATTTTTATTTTAATTTTTTTAAATATTTTTCCCAATTTTTTTGGGACATTTTGTTGGCTTCCGTGGTTCCTGTGGGCATACGCTGCATTGTGGCTGGGCACATGCAGGCTTGTCATGTATTAGGTTCAGATGCCTGGGTTTGAGTCACACACACCCCTCCTGCTTCCCGTTTCCATGGGCTTGCAAAGGGTGTGCCCAAGTGACATTGAAGTACATGGTGACATTGGACTCCCACTACATGTGTGGGTAGTCTAGTCAATACTGTGTATACATTCCTAGTGCATATTGCTGTTGTGTTGTACACTGCATGTTGCATTGATGTGTAACTCATCATCTGTGTCTGCCTCCCAATTTGCAGGTCCCTTCCTCATGTCTACACAAGGCCCTCTAGTCTGGAGATGGGGTCCTTGTTGGCAGCAGTGCACCTACAACTCTACATGGCGCCAACACTGTACAGTTGGAAGTGGTGGGAGTGCAGGCATTTCCAGGTGGTGAGACTACTGATTTATTACATTAGTGAAGTCATGTCAATGGTAGTACCTGCTCAAGTTTGTTGTTGGTCCTGCATTACAGTGAGCATTTCAGGTGTAGCAAGTTTCAATTGGGGACACTGTACATCGCGACACTTGTCATGTTGTGGGGATTACTTTGTTTACCTGCACATAGCATGACATGGCACGGTGTGTTGTGTGGCTGTGCTGGGGATGGGTTGGGTGACATGGCACTGTCCTCTTGTTGCATTTAGCAAGTGGGTATTCATTTTAGCTGCTTGAATGTGTTTCTTCACAAAACTGCATTGGTGGTGTGTGTGGGTAGGGATGCACACATTGTAACACTTCCAGGTGAACAATCTCAGGCTGATATGCTTTTCACGGTTGAATCTCCAGACATTCAGGATCAGTGTCAGGTTGAGTCATCATTGATTGTCAGATGGAATGTGCCAGGCCAGTGTGCAGTCCACAGGGGTGTGATTACTATGTGAAGTAATTAGCCACTAGATGTGTACGGGCTGCCTCCCCCCGTGCCCTTTCCCCTCCCATGCGCAGCGGCTGTGCATGTGGTTGGGGATGTGGGGCCACCACCATGTCCACGGCCAGGCCCCGGCGTGTTGCAACGTTGTGCAGGACACATGCTGCCACTATGATCCTGCACACTACTGGGGGAGCATATAACAGCTGCCCTCCAGAACGGTCAAGGGAGCGAAAGCGTGACTTTAGCACTCCGAATGTGCGCTCCACTATGCCCCGGGTTGTAATGTGGGCTGTGTTATATCTTACCTCGGGTGGCGTGGTGGGGTTCCGAATTGGCGTCATCATGTGGGGGCTGAGAGGGTAGGCACTGTCCCCTGTGGAGGTGTTGATTGGTATCATTGGTGGGGTTGTGACCTTGCTCAGTATCCAACATGCATGCATGTGCAGTGGCATACATACTCACCAAGCAGCCATGTATCGCCATGCCGCCCAGCTTCTAGGTCCCGGCATAGGGTGGACATTCGGTAAATGAAGCTGTCGTGGGTGGACCCGGGATAGTTGGCATATACTGAGGTGATGATTCCCTTGGCATTACATACTACCTGCACGTTGATGGAATGCCAGTGCTTGCGGTTCCTATAGATGTGCTCAGATGCCCTGGGGGGACGTAGAGCCACATGGGTGCAGTCGATGGCACCTAGCACTTTGGGGAATCGTGCCACACCGTAAAAATCCAGGGCGGCAGCATGCCTTTCTGCAGGTGTTCTGGGCAGGTATATGTGCCTGCGGACTGATGGGCGTGCAGTGATGATGTTCAAGACCTGGTGTAGGCAGCGTGACTGGGTGGCCTGTGACACCCCACCCACTATGGCACTTGTCCGCTGAAATGATCCAGTGGCTAAGAAGTGCAGTACATTGAGGACCTTCTCCAGGGGGCTGAGTGCTTGGGAGCACAGGGTGCGTGATGTGAGGTCATCCTCCCACTCACTCACCAGGTCCAGTATTATGTGTGGTGGAAACCTGTACCTTCCGTACACCTGGTCATCAGGCATCCCGAAAAGGCTGGTTCTGGGTGTGAATATTCTGGCCCTGACTATCCTCCTCCTCCTCCTTTGGTAGCCCACTGCCACTGCTGCTAGGAACGGTATGTTCATCCTGGCGTCTGAGCTTGTTATTGTTAAAGTGCGCAAATTCATGCTTTGCACGTGTTCTAGGCGAGCGTGTGACCCGCGCACACCTGGTTCCCAGTCCAATAGCGTGTGAAATTCCCACGCACCACGGGATACAGGTGCGCTGACGTACTTGCGTGTGTAAGTGCCCGCGCACCCCTGAAATACACGTACATAGGCCAATCGCGTGTACGCGCACTTTTGTCCAATTACACGCGATGACACTCTGACGTGCAGTATTTACACGTGTGCTCCGTCATCACGTGCTGAGTGGGGAACACCCGTGCGGGTCACGTCACATACGCGCTTACGCGCTGAGGGACTCTGGACCAATAGAATCACGTATGCGTGCTGACGCGCTTACGCGCTAAGGGCCTTTCCTCGGATTTCACGCTGATGTGCCGGATTTTCACGTGCCAAATCACTCCGTATCAAGCTGGCCACGCGAAAACACACGGAAGACCACGCTCCTGCCCAGAAGGCCGAGTTACTGCCCCCCAGTGCCCCGAGCAGCCTCCCACGTGCCATCTGCTGCTGCCTGCCTGCCTGCCTGCCTGCTGCCACCGTGCCCTGCCATTTGGTGCCTGCACATCAGCCATCTGCAGGGGTCCAGTTGCTGTGTCCACCCCTGCTGGAACTGAAGACTCCCGACTGGGATTACATCGCTCCACAGCCCAGCCCCAGGACCCAGTTGCCCACCCACACCTGCCTCTGGGGTTGCCATGTCGGGCACTTCCACATCTGGCACCAGTGGCAACCCCAGGCCAGAGGGGCAGAGGGGCACCAGCTTCACTGCCACCGAAGTTGGTGTCCTGGTGGAGCATGTCCTGGGGCAGTATGATGCCCTCTTTGGATCGTCCCGCGCCAGCAAGGAAGGACGGGAGAGGATCTGGGCCGACTGTGTGGTTGCCATCAACGCGGAGTGGGTGGCAACCCGCAACATCCAGAAGATCAAGAAGCGCTGGGAGGACTTGAGGTCCAGGACCCTTGTGAAGGCCCGGCGCCTCGTGGAGGGGGGCCGGGGCCGCATGAGTTCCATCCAGATGAGGGTCCTGGAACGAGTACGCCCAGCGGTCCACGCCCAGATCCTTGAGAGGGAGGCCCGTCTGGAGTTGAGCGGTAAGTGTCCAAGCATTACTGTGTGAGACAGGGCATGTTGCTGTGTGCTGGGTCTATGATACTTGCCTGTATGTGTGCCATAGGCCATGTATGCATGTATGTGTGCAGGGACATCATGGTAATGCATGTGCAACCAGTGATGTGTGACCCACATGGTTGTTGCATGTGTTCAAATGCCGCATGGGGAGCCCTATGCAGATTTTGAACATGAGAGCATGCCAGTCTCTGTGCCAGGACATGGGTGGGGGTGAGGGATGGGTGCTGATGCCAGGTACATATGTGGTAGCCATGTCTGTGTGCCTGACCTGCGTGTCTGTGACTTGTGCATGCCATGGATGCATGACACATGTGTGTGACAATGCACAGATTCAGTGGAGCAGCCAGATTACCCTTGTATCCACTGTGTTTGTTGTGTTTGGGGCCAGATGGATGTGACTGAGGTGAAGTGTGTGCATGTGATAGGCATGAGCCATGATGCATGTGAGTTACATATCATTGAATGTTTCAAGAGTCCATTGGACATGCATGGAAATGTCCATGGCATGCACCATGCCTGTTACTGTGTGTGTTTTGCCTGGACTGACCCATGTGTTGTGGAGGGACATGATGGAAGTGTACTTTGACAGTGGTGCTCATCTGCTATTGCTTCCTGTCTAGGGGACCATTGTACAGTACCCTGATGCTTGTGTTCTTTGTCTCCCTCTACGCAGCGGCTAGTGAAGAAGAGGACGGAGACGGCGCTGTGGAGCAAGGCGGCAGGGATGCCCCCACGGCTGCAGCGGAAGGGGTGGGTGAGCCCCCACAGGGGCCTGCTACGGTGGGAGACGGTGAGGAGCCATCCAGGTTGGTGGTTTGCACAGAGGAGGAGGAGGCCGCCACTGGGGCACACATGGGGCCTGGTGGGGGCATCCCTGCTGGTGCAAGTGGTGCAGTCCAGGCCCAGGGGCAGGAGGCAGCACAGGTCACCGTGGAGGGGCCTGTGCATGTCGCTGTCCCTGACCCTGTGAGTGCACCACCATGCACCAGCAGGGATGCCCCGTCCCAGGCCCGTCCGCAGGTAGAGGGGATGTCCATGTCACCTGACTCCCCTCCACCTGCGGACGTGGGAACCCCTGGCCGTGTGGAGAAGGTCCTGATTGGGGTCGCGATGCGCACGGCTGTGATTCGTGATGCCGTGCGTGCTTCCCGGGAGGAGCACGCACGTCATCACGAAGTGCACCGTGCCGACGTGGCCCAATTGGTATCGGCCATGTTCGGGGGTTTCCTGCATGTGTTGGCCAATCTGGCGGCCCTCTCCTCCTCTGTGCAGGCTATACAGCAGTCGTTCTCCTTGCCGTCTTCCGGCCCAGATGCCACCAGGGCCCCCTGTGGACCTGCCCCGACCAATGCAGCCAGCTCGGTGGGGATCCCATCCCTGCCACAGTTGGGAGTCGAGGTCCAGCAGGGGTGGACAACACAGCAACTGGACCCCAGCAGATGGAAGATGTGACAGCATCATCGGGCAGGGCACGTGCACGACGGCGTCGGTGGTTTCCATCAGCCTGGATGCCGTCGTGCTGGCAAAGGCAGTGGCGTCGGAGGCAGCAGCGGGCTCGACGTGGGAGGCATCATGGCTCGGGGCCATCAAGATCAGAGGGGCAGGCATCGGCCGGAGGGCAGGGCAACCCTGGGATGGTGGTGTCTTCCGTGTGGGAGCAGTTGGTCCAGCGGATAGGTGCGGAGCGGCAGCGGGCGGAAGAGGAGCGGCTCGCCATGGTCAGGGCGGAGTTCTCCATGCGTCGGGCGTTGAGGCGGGCTGAGTGCCTCGAGGAAGCTCGCAGGGAGTTTGAGCTGAACATGGGGTTATCCCTGCGAGACCTCGGGGCCAGGACAGAGTCCCGCCTCCAGGACATCGACATGGAGTTCGATGATGCCCTGGCCAGCAACATCACCAAGTGAGCCGCAGGACTTGCCCGCTGCCTTTGTATATAGTTATTTAGTTAGTTAGTGTTAGGTTTCCTTTATTTATTTTTATTATTTTGGACCGCTTGTACAATGGCCACTTTTTTGTATATATTTTTTTCATTAGGTAGTAGTAGGTTTCATTTATGGTGTTGGGCTCATGGACCCTTGAACATTCCTGTATATAGTTTGCTTTTTGAAGATACATTTTTTTTTATTTGTTATTGTGTTCACCATGAGGAAATGGTTTTTCATTATTTTCCTTCTACATGATATTGCTTTGTACAACATTTGTTTTTGTATTCCTTTGTTTTTTTGATTTTTACTTTTGTTCTCGGACATGGACCATTTATTTTGTTATCCACATTGTTGTATGTTTGATTTGTTTACTTATTTTTCATCTTTAATACATTTTTTATTTTTACTTCCACTTGTGTTATTTTCTCATTGGTTTCATACATGTCATGATATGGGTTTTGACATTCACTTGCACCCATTGTGTATGTGTGTGTGACGGACATGTGTTAATTTACATACTTGCCATTGGGGTTGTATCATGTAATTGCATTCACTATGTGGGTGGATGCAATCCTTGCCTGGGTGTTTGTGCTGGGTATGCTGCCCATTACTGCCATGATTGAGTATCGTCAGGACCTGGGGGCAGGGGGACATGTGTGGGTGCCTGGTGGAGGCTGCCCCTGGTGGCTGGGGGGTGGGGGTGGTGGGAGACATGGGTGGGGGCCTGGTGGAGGCTGCCCCTGGTGGCTGGGGGGTGGGGGTGGTGGGAGACATGGGTGGGGGCCTGGTGGAGGCTGCCCCTGGTGGCTGGGGGGTGGGGGTGGTGGGAGACATGGGTGGGGGCCTGGTGGAGGCTGCCCCTGGTGGCTGGGGGGTGGGGGTGGTGGGAGACATGGGTGGGGGCCTGGTGGAGGCTGCCCCTGGTGGCTGGGGGGTGGGGGTGGTGGGAGTCATGGGTGCGGGCCTGGTGGAGGGTGCCCCTGGTGGCTGGGGGGTGGGGGTGGTGGGAGACATGGGTTGGACATGGGAGGGGGCCTGCTGGCAGGTGCCCCACAGTGCTGGGGGGTGGTGGTGGTGGGTGACATGGGTGGGGGCCTGGTGGAGGCTGCCCCTGGTGGCTGGGGGGTGGGGGTGGGGGTAGACATGAGTGGGTGCCTGGTGGAGGCTTCCCCTGGTGGCTGGGGGGTGGGGGTGGTGGGAGACATGGGTGGGGGCCTGGTGGAGGCTGCCCCTGGTGGCTGGGGGGTGGGGGTGGTGGGAGACATGGGTGGGGGCCTGGTGGAGGCTGCCCCTGCACTGCTGGGGGGTGGGGGTGGTGGGAGACATGTGTGGGGGCCTGGTGGAGGGTGCCCCTGGTGGCTGGTGGGTGGGGGTGGTGGGAGACATGTGTGGGGGCCTGGTGGAGGGTGCCCCTGGTGGCTGGTGGGTGGGGGTGGTGGGAGTCATGGGTGGGGGCCTGGTGGAGGGTGCCCCACAGTGCTGGGGGGTGGGGGTGGTGGGAGACATGAGCAGGTGTGCAGGGTAGTCCCCTGTGGTGTGTGCTGCCTGCAGGGGCCGTGGAGGGTGTACAGGTAATGCCTGGGAGCACACAGCCAAATCGCGTGTGGAACTTCCCGCGCACCCCTGCAATCCACGTACCCGGCCAAATCGCGTGTGGAACTTCCCGCGCACCCCTGAAATCCATGTACCCTGCCTAATCGTGTGTGGAACTTCCCGCGCACCCCTGAAATCAACGTACCCGGCCATATCGCGTGTGGAACTTCCCGCGCACCCCTGAAATCCACGTACCCTGACAAATCGCGTGTGGTACTTCCCGCGCACCCCTGTAATCCACCCGGCCAATTCGCGTGTGAGACTTCCCGCACACCCCGGTATACACGCACACGTTTTTTTTCTGTCAGCGCGTGTCTGTGTTTGTGGGTACCCCTTTGCACGTCATTTATCCTGGAGGGCCACAGTATTGGCCATTCATCATGGCTGTATATAGGTGCTATTTGTTGGCGCACCTTTTGGCGCACATTTCTTCCAGGCGCAGAGACGCTACCGCCTGCTTTCTTGTGGCGGTCGTGTTTGTGCCTGTGCGCTGGTTTGAGCGTGCGCTTTTTTGCCCTATTCTATTCCATGAATACATGTTGTAGGCGAGCGTGTGGGCGTTCCGTGCACTTGTACCCTGTGCTTCCCCCGTGACGCCCACATTTTGGCAAGTTGTTCCCCATTCCGAGTGTTACGCCCCGTGTTACGCCTACTTTTGTTGCGTGCGCCGCGCTATGTGCGATTTTCGCTGTGGCCTGTGCGATTTTCGCTGTAACCTGGCGCACTTTCTTATCGCACATCCGATGGTCTTCTCGCGCACGGCCTTCCATGAATCGATGTGCGCTGCTTTTCGTGCGATTTTCGCACTTGCACTGCGATTTTCGCTCTTCCACTGCGATTCGCACGTTTTTGGCCACTTGCGCCGCGCTAATAATTCCATGAATCGGCTTGTCAATCTCTTCTGCTCTGTCTTCCCTAAACTGGCTGCCTTTTCACTTTAGTCTTAAATTCAATTTCCTTTCCTCCCTTGTGTCATTTTAATGTGGTCCTCGTACTCTTTGCTCCCAGTCTCTTTTTCGCTTAACTGTTCCTCGCCCACCCTGTGCTCAGTCCCGCTTTCATTCATTTTCTCTTCTGGCTCCTTTCCATTGGAACGTGCTTCTGCTCTCTCTTCGTTCTATTTCTTCATACCTTCTCTTTTGCACTGCTCTTTGGATAGCATGTATGTGGGCATTGTTCACATTTCTATTTCTGCCAGTGTCATTTTATTTTGTATTGTGCTTGTTTTGTGAAATTCATTATCGTGTGACATCAGCTTTGAGAAAAGCTGTGTGAGTCCAATTGTGATTGTTTGTTTAGGAAAATACATTGCAAAGCATGTTGTACCCTTTCCCTTACTTTTACTTTTTTCATCCCCAAAAGGGAAACAAATAAAAATAGAAATGCTTTGTTAAACAATCTGTGACCTCCTTCATTAGTCCTTAATTCCTACTCTTCTCATACCCAACGTCTTTTCCAAACTTTGTCACGCATACTTTCTCCTCCTCCCCCTGACTCTACTTTTATCTCTCCCCTCTCGGCTACAGACCTCACCTCCAACTTTACCTATAAGGTCACTGTTCTCCACTCTACACTGTCACTTCCTCTACTCCTACTTCCCCCTTTCCCTCTCAAGCAGCTCATATGCTTTCTTTCCTCCCACTCTCTAACTCAGACACTTCGCTCCTTCTGTCTAAAGCATTTCCCACCTCTGCTCCTTCTGATGCATTGCTTCATCTCTGATACCTAAAGTCTACCCTTCTCTATGTCCTACCTCACTTCTCCCTTTAATATAGTATCTCCCACTTTTTTCTCAACTTTTCCCACATCATTTAAACATGCCAAGATTCTTCCTATTCTAAGAAAGCCCTCTCTCGACCCTTCTCTTCCCTCTAATGTTTGGCCTATTTATCTCTTCTTCCCTGTCTCTCTAAGCGCCTCGATTGTCTTGTTTACTCTCAAATCTCTCCTTTCATCCCTACTAACTCTATTCTTCTTCATTTCCAATCCGGTTTCCACTCTCACCGCTCTACTCAGACTGCACTACGCTTTGCCTGTGACTTTCTTCTTTCTAAACGTTATATGAAGCACTCTTCCTTTCTGACTCTTCTCGAATGTTCAGCCACTTTCGACACTGTCAGCCATGTGTTTCTTCTTTCTTCTCTTTCTTTTCATGGGTTTTCTGACTCTGTCCAGCTTTGGTTCCAGTCGTATCTGTCCTATCACACTTATTCCATCTCTTGGACTGGTAAATCGTCTTCTACTTTTCCTCTTCAGCATGGTGTCCCCCACGGTTCAGTTTTGGGTCCTCTTCTTTTTTCTCGCTACCACTTTCCCCCTCGCTTCCATAATCTCTTCTTTTGGACTGTCCCACCACCTTTATGCTGATGACACCCAGCTTCTTCTTTCCTTTTCTTCATTCTTCTACTCTATCCACACTACTTTAACTTCTTACCGTCTGGCCCTCAAATCCTGAATGTCCAATCACTACCTTAGTCTTAACTCTTCAAAGACCGAAATCCTTTTCTTTCCTGCTTCTTCTACTCCCTTTCCTCCCCTCAACACCTATTCTTTCACCTCTCGTTGCTTTCTCGTTCCTGCAGGGTGCACCTTTTTAACAATCATAAGGCAAGGCCCTTTCTTACTTCCCAGGCCACTAAGTCATTAATGTTGTCTCTTATTTTTTTATTTTTTTTAGCTTTTCTAATGCTCTTCCCTCCTCTTCAGCCTCCCTGTTTCTCATTTTAGTCCGCTTAAATCCTTTTTGAATACTTCTGTTCATCTCTTCTGTTCCTCCCTCCTCAAGACTCAATCTCTTCTGCTCTGTCTTCCCTACACTGGCTGCCTTTTCACTTTAGTCTTAAATTCAATTTCCTTTCCTCCCTTGTGTCATTTTAATGTGGTCCTCGTACTCTTTGCTCCCAGTCTCTTTTTCTCTTAACTGTTCCTCGCCCACCCTGTGCTCGGTCCCACTTTCATTCATTTTCTCTTCTGGCTCCTTTCCGTTGGAATGTGCTTCTGCTCTCTCTTCGTTCTATTTCTTCATGCCTTCTCTTTTGCACTGCTCTAGCTCATCTACTCTTGTAACATTTTGGTTATCAATGTCATTCTTGGTTTTATGTGTACCGTGGCGTGTTGATATGTACAGTTAGTTGGCATAAAGTGCTTAATAAATACAAATTAAAACCAAAATAAATAAATACAAATTGTTGCTCTTTTCCCCTTTGCCTTACACTATCTCTAAAATAGAAACAAAAACTTGCTTGAAACCCTTTTGATTAGTAGAAACCCCTTGCCTTGTAAACGCCATTCCCTTAGTGTCATTGACACCCCCAGTTGTTATGGATGAAGGGGGTCTCTTTGGGAGCAAATCATCTTTAGGTGATGAGGAGCATAGATGGAGCAGGAGGAGGGGGAACTAGAGAATACAGAAATGCAGATTCCATAGGAAGTGGAAAAAAGAAGATAGTAATTGAGGGATTGCTGTCAGAATGCCCCCCTTTGCAGGCACTGGCATTGTACATGCTAATAAAGCATATTGGGAAAAGACTGGTTCTGGATCCAGGCAGTATGTGCGCTGAGGCTCCAGCATGCTCTCCTACATCAGGTGCATTTTTTTCCATTCAGGAGTACTGAACTGGCAATATCAGTTTCCCATTCCAGCTTGCTCATCCATAAAAGAAGAAATCCCTTCCTAAAATGGACACCGATCATTTCCGGGTCGGAGAAGGAAGATCAGTGGAAAACAACATATAATCTGATGCTTTATGTTCTGCATTGCAAATTAACATGTACAGATACTAAAAAAGATTTAAAGGATAGCCACGAAAACCTTGCGAGAAGCACAAGAAACTATGACATTGTATGCAGACAAGAAAAGATTATATACACCTGACATTTGTATACGGGATCGCATTTGGCTATTAACCAAAAACCTTCCTTCATGTCTAATGCCTTCCAGATTGTCACCCATGTATGTTGTACCATTTCTCATCACTGACTGAAAGAAATGTAGTTATATTTCACTCGAGTTTTCTAGAATCTTGGGCCGACGATTCACCCAGTGTCTTATGTATCAGTCCTCAAATCCTATGTAACCAACACTGTTCATGAAGAAGAAAGAGGAATCCCGCATCTGTATTGTTTCAGGGGCAACCAGAATATGAGGATCAAGAGATATGTGACTTCAAGTACCAAAGTGGGAGACTGTATTTCTTACTTGATTGGAAAGGATGCAACCCCAGCAGTGGCGGCTGCTATGATAGGGCGGCCGGGCGCCGCCCCCCCAGAAAAAAAGAGAGAAGCTAAGAGATTCAATCAGAGAACTTCTCTGATTGAATCTCTTTTAGCCTAAGATGCTGCTGCATATCCTTTGCCAACAGTGCGGGGGCGCTGTGGCAAGGAAACAATAGTCACTAGTGTACTATGGCCGGCCCGGCAGCGGGGCGCGTCCCAATTTAGTATAATTTATTTTATAGTAGAGTGCGTGGAGCTCGTAACTCCACGCACTCTACGTAGCCCCTTTTATTAGAAGCCTGGCGGGGCGCTTCAGGGCTGGCCCCGCCAGTATTAAAATGTGCGCAAACAGCGCACTTATATTCCCTCCCCTGCCATAGATACAGTAATGTCATTGGCTGGCAAACAGCCAATGACATTACTGTATCTATGTGTATGACTGGCGGCGCAGGGTGTGTGCGTGCGCCTGCGCCGCCTTCACACCCGTCTTTCTTTCAGCCGGAGTCAACAACACACACGAGTCGACGAGTGCTGCAGCTGCACCAGGCCACCAGCCCAGCGGCGCCACGGTAAGTACCCCAGCATTGTGCGTTGTTTAACTTTCTTCTTGGGCCCGGGGACTCGGGAGTGTTGTTACACTTACTCCCCTCCCCGGGCCCAAACTATGTGGTCCACCACGCGGCCCAGGCCCAGTCAACACTGAACGACGTGTAGGCCAGGGGGCCTACACGTCGTTCAGTGTTGCTGCCGAGCCTGCTGTCAACTTGGGGCGAGCCGCCTTGGTGGTAGCGGGCTGCCCGCTACCACAAAGGCGGGAGCCGCCTGGGCCTGCTTTGTTTAGCCCCGGTCCGTGCTGTGGCCCAAGGGCATTGCCTTGGGCCACGCCGGACCGGTACGCAAGGCCCAGGGCACTGGCAGGCGTGCGCTGGCGCTGCTAGGCCCATACTGGGCAGCGCTAGCGCACGCCTGCCTGCCAGTGCCCTGGCCTGGGCCTTGAGTACCGTCCGGCGTGGCCCAAGGCAAGACCCTTGGGCCACGGCACGGACCGGGATGTTCATCCTTGCATGAGGATGATGGCTGGAACTAGTAAGCTAGGAAAGTTTTGCGAAATGTCGCAAAGTTGTGTTTTGGAAAATGTTGGTACTGGCGGCAAACGTCTGTCTTGTCTGTGCTCTGAAGGGCTCGTCGTTATTGCTGTGGATTGGCTGCACGGCTCGTTACCGACAAACGTGTAATATAGTGGGGTTGTTTTTCTGAGCAGATGAATTATTCTAAGTACTGGCTTGGTTCTATACAGAATGTTATGGGTGGCACTGTTCTCACAGCTTCATCCATAAGCGGCTTGCTGCAGCAGTTGCCAGATAGTGTGCCATGATTTGGGGTTGGAGTTCCTTGAGACACCCCTGCACGGGCACAGAGGGGTGCCAATTTGCATGGTAACATAACCTTTCCCTCCCCTGTGAAAAGAAATGCCTCTACCAATTAATTAGCAGCATCGACTCATTCCCAGGCGCTCAAGCTGGGAATGTTCACAGACTCTCCTTCTGCGGCAGCATTGTAAGAGGAGTAACATTCTCCTCAAATGTGTGCCGATGCCGAATTCCTGTAGCAGCACAGGCTGGTCAGAGAGTGCTTGGAATATGTCCGTCTGCTCACTGGGAAGTACTGGTGAAACGCAGCCGCGGCCCGCGAGTCCCGACCCTCCCGCATCATGCTAATTGTGCCGTTTTATATTTTCGGCATTTTTTGTCGAAAAATGCCGAAAATATAAAACGGCACAATTAGCATGATGCGGGAGTGGTCGGCCGCGGCTTAGCATCACCATGGTCTCTGAATTAGCATCATTTTCACCGTCAGAGGAATCAAATGAAGGGGAAAGACGAGCTATCTGCAGGGGAGGAGGTGTGACTGGGCTGCCTGAGGTTTCAAAAATGAGATAATTTTCCCCTGAACAGGCGAGCGGAGACCTTTCTTCTCCTTAATACTATTAGCAATAACCTCGGTCACATGTTTTATTTGCAATTTCTTTTTTTTTTCTTAATTAAATTGCTGGTTGCCATAGCACATTTGCTAGCCATTCGGTCAGAACTGCATAATTGATATTTCGTACTTATGGATGGCATTTTGAATGACTTTCAGCAAAAACAAGTAATAGGCATTTACTTGCTGTAGATCGAAAAGGAAAAAGTTCCAGCATCAGGAACAGCTTCCCAATTTAGATTATTTATAAATGAAGGTGCTCCACCCCTACCACCACCGGCCCCAGCAGACCACAGTAAACCACTTTACTGCCACTTGCCGTGCTAGAATGATGCTAAGTAGTGGTAGTCTGCAGTTCAGTTTAGAAAGGGCTCGCCTCTAACAATAGAAACAATGAAAATCCCTTGTGCCTGGGATGCCGTTATCTCCCCACACTAAACAACTTTACTGAAAGGGATTATAAAGATACAAGCAGTTTTAGCAGCACGGGCCACGTGGTATGGTCTCTATCCAATCTTTCTTCAGTTTGTAAATCAACCAACCACTTTAAGCCAGAAGAATGAAAATATAATAGTGGAGGGGCAGCAGGAACGTACAAAGGTATTCTTACTAGGCTGATCGCAGGGAGCCATTCCATAAATTAGTCTAGGGCCCCATTTGCATCTGAGATATAAGAACACAATACCATCTCTATCCATGTGAGCACCTCCCAAATTAACTTCAGGTATACCATTTGCAGCATCCTTTGTCGGTTCAAATAACTCACCACATGCTTTCGCCCCAAAGGCAATTCAATGTCCATGCTTAGAAACCTCTGGTATTCAGCACTTTATAAATAACCAATTACAATTACGCAGTCTGAAAAACAATATCGCATTATGTTATTAGTGGGGATTTATAGCGAACTTACTGGTCTATTTCGCCCACTCAATGCGCTGGATTCGGGGATCGAACCCATATTGCATTGTTGAATCACTTTTTACACCTGGGAAGACTTGTTTGCTAGGTATCTCTTTGTCTGCTGTTTGGAGCAAGAATGTGGAACACTGGATGGGCCTTTCCATTTATTGGGCAGCTTTAACTTGTAGTCCAATTGGCTGATATGTTTGATTATAACAAAAGGAAATAGGAACCGAGGAGACAACTTTTGGGAGGTTTTATCTATCGATCTATCTTTATGCATACACCATAGTACCAGCTATTCCCAATACAAGCTGCTGTAAAATACACCATCACACTTGCACACGTAAGAATAGTGTACCACCATTAATATGTAAAACCGAATGCTTTTTTCATATTTCGGTGGGTTTTTTGGACAGTAAATTGCACATTTTGTAGGCCATTTTTCCAAACATTTCGCAGGGGGAGAGCCCCCCTGCACCCCCCTTGGGGGAGTGGGCTCACGCGCTGCACGCGCTCGCTACTATATTCGCCCGGGGAAATGTGGAGTACTTTCTTTTTGGTCGAATTGCTGTGTTGAAATTGTCTCAATTGATTGAAAACAAGGCTGTTTATTGTGTCTATCACATTTTATCTTGTGGCAAACAAGGGACACATTTCAATTTGATTTTAAGCTTTCTGGCATCCGTTGGTATAATGAATTTTTCAATTAAACTGTCCTCCTCTTCTTCATTAAGTTTCAGTAGAGTGAGCATGTACTCTGCACATTTAATTGACAGTTTGAAAATGCTTGGTCTTTTTACCACTGCCTGCTTCTTTGGAAATTCAGGCTGTGTTTTAAAGATTTTGTACATGTTTTTAATTTACAATTTCTTCAGAATTTAAACAAATCAATATTAATGTGCATATAGTCAATATAGTTGCTGGGACTGTATGAACATCCTTTTGAGAGTTCCAGTTGAAGATCTAATGATATGTGTATATTTGATAAATTACAAATTACATGTTCTTGATGTGTTGAACAGTTCCCTTTGATCTTGTCACTATGCCTGAACTTTTTGTATCTGTTGATCTTTTAGCCTCCCCTCTTGCCTCTTTTTGTTTGTTTCTGAATCTAGTTTTTACACAATGATTGATTGTATTGTTTGAAACTTGTTCGGTGCTGTCTAAATTCTTCTGAAAGAGGATGTTCTTCGTCCTCCTCTGAGGGTGTCAGTACATTGTTTCTTAAATGTAGTATTTCAATATCATTTTCACTCTCACTTGTGGATGTTATGTCCGCAATATCGACATTGGTATTTCTTGAAACATGGTTTCTTTATTTATGAAGTGTTTGTGGTCATGCTTTAAAAAAAAAGTGAATATCCACCTTGTTTATAGTCCTATTTGTCTCACCTTCATTTTCTTTGTTTTTGAGTTGAAATACGGCTGCAAAATCATTTAGTAATTTGTGTAGGATGTTGTAATTTTTAAATGTTGCTTCTGGTATATTTGATGTTTTCAATATCAGCTTTGATTTTTGTTATTTCTTCCATGATTTTGATGTGTGCAATTTCTGATTAGTTAATTATTCTTTTCATCATCTCATTTGATTTAGCGACTAGACGTTGTTCCTATTCATTAAGAGCTTGCCTTCCCTCTTCTTCGTATAAGGGAAAGGTGCACATCTTGAGACCCCTTGCTCAAAGGTGACATGTGCATTTCATGAGGGGTTGGATAGTGGAGCAAAGGTGCACTGTCAAACCCCTTTGCATGCACTGTAATGTATGAAAGGCTCCCAACGTGGTTGTTGGGAGCGCTTTGCACCAAAACTGGCCATCTCAGTGAAATGACAAAAAAAACATGTCTATCCGTGGCTGGGGATGTACCTAAAATGTTGCTTTAATAATTTTGTGAGGTTTCGGCCACCAAACCAAAACCTTGCTATGGCTTATATTTCAGGATTATCCGGTCACCAGATTGAGGTTTGCCATAGTTATTATGGTTTTGGAACATATGTATAAAGTTAAATGCAACCTCTGTACTGCATTGACTTTGCTATCTCAGCAGCTGTCAAACCAGGCACCTGTGACCTCCAAACCTGTTCTGTGCCACTGGAGAACAGAAGCTACAGATCAGGATGCTAATACAGCAGGGCAGAGGTGTACACCATGCTTTTGGCATGGAATTTCAATAAATGAAAAAGTGTCTAGTTAGCAGACCACCCTTTTTGAAATGAATTATACACAGCATGTTATTATTAATAACATTGAGAAACGCTAGGGATTTCACACCCTTGCCAAATGGCAATCCTTCACAGCACAAAAACTGAAAGTTATTCCATAACAGATCTGAATATTGATATGCTAGAATGTGATGGAGAAGTGGACTGGGGCACATATGTGGTGGGAGAATCTCAACAGGCTGGTGCCTCTGAAAACTAGCTAGGTCTGGGATGGAAAATATCAAATTGACATGCTGAGGTCACAAGGGCCAGATGAAAGTCATGCCACTCTAGATGTGTCATAACAGCAGGTAAATATAGCACACTGTATATATAATATGCTGAGTTTGGTGCCACTTAAGATCACATGGGTAGGGCAGCCAATAGCACGGCAGTGTCTGTGACCTTCAACTGCTGTGTGGGCTGAGGAATGGTCAGTGAAATGTCAGTCATAGTGCTTTTGAAAAACAACCTGTGGCAAAGTCAAACATATGAGTGGTTGGTAGTGTTGATATTGTGGCAAATTCCTAGGTGGGTTTGCAGTGTTCTACACCTGTCTAGGTTTTGGATTTCTGCACCTCTTGGATGGGTTAACAGTGCTATTATTTCCTGCTCATGCAGGCAATGTGAAAGGTTATGTTTCCAGAAACCTGACGTATTGGTCCATTTGAAATTAGGGCAGAATAGGAAGGCTTATCCTGTATTATGTAGAGGAATAAATAAAATAAAAACACATACAATCATGGCACTGATCACCCAATACTAGTTGGCCATGTGCTTGAAGTTCCTTATCACTTACAGAGACAGCTAGGAAGGGCCCGGTATGTAAGGGAGATGTGACCAGGCATGGAGATGTGAGAGGAGGAGGTGACAGTGGACAATGAGAGGTGGCCAGGTGACTGCAAGGTAAGTGTGGACAAGAGGGATTGATGTGGCACTCACCTGGAGAGGCATTAGAAATCCAGACAGTCACCAGTTCCTATTACCACAAAATGGATACAAATAACTGAAGGGCCTTTATTGTGATTTACTAGCTGAATTCCAGCGTTCATGGTAGGGTGCTAATATAAAAGATAGAATATAAGACCTCTACTTTATAGTTACATTGCCCTCTCTCACCTCCTTAATATTTTCATTATTTGTGTAAGGGTACAATATTCAATTTCATGTATTCCATTTAGATGAAGAGTGATTTTTTTGCATAGGGCAAATTATGACTGAATTGTGTGGCTTGGTGAAGGCACCCTTAGAATGTAGACTGTGTACATGAGAGTTGTAGAATAATACAGCACTTTCTCTTGCAGGTTAGACCTACAAACAACCTCACATTGAGGTTAGTTATGTACTGTCTTGTATCTGGATTTTTAGCTAAATAGAAAAGAAAGTGCCTTTAGGATAACTAGACTCTATTACAAATTCACAGGTGAACAGATGAAAATACAGGATTACAATTGGGTCAGAATGACAACTCAAAGCCCTGAAAATGGATATTGTGGAATATCCGAAATGTGTCTACTAGCATAGTTGACTGAAGCTTTAATTACATACAAACATCTTAAGTGTGAATATTGATTGTGTACTCTTGAACTGTGTTTGATTGGTTTAAGAAAAACCCTTGTAACTTTGTTTATCAGAAGACTGATAGCCCAGCGATTGGGCCAAATTATAACCATTACTTGTATACTGTTTTGTTGATTGAGTTTTGTATAAATAAAGTCTCACACAGTATATTAAGCTTCAGAAGTACTTTGGAGTTGGGTACAGAAGGACCTTGTCCATTTAGAGTGCACGTGGGTTTCCTGTGTGCAACTAAAGGCTTTTTATTTTGCCTTTAGAATTAATTGTAGGCCAGATAGACAATGATTTCTTGTGTCACTTGCAACCTATTTGAAGAAAGATCCATTATTCCTCTCTTGCCCGGGGAACCCTCTAAGGTAGAAGTTTCATGAAAATGCCTTGGATAAAGGAACACTTCTGACTACTGTGCTAGTGTATAGTGGAGCAAATGTGAGAATTATGCATCATTGATAGGCATTGGGCATAGCTGGTGACCCTTTAATTTTACTGAAAGCATTTAGATATACGCCTACCACCTTCTCTGAAAACACATGGCCCCTTATGATAACTAGAACCGATTGCTTAATTTAGCTACAGTTTGAAAATCAGCAGTTGTTTGAAAACAAAATTGTCATTAAACTTGTTGGTCTGCTGTTCATTTGTTCCGTGACCTACGGTGTTCTGAAATTAAAAGGGCAGGTCCTGCATCAAAGAAATATGTCTGAACTAAGCCCATTTTGGTGGGAGCTCACTGTAAAATGGGCACTTTGTGTGATGGATGCAACTGACAGTAGTATGTGGTTTGAGTAATTTGAGGACTCAAAAGCATATTAAACAAAAGAGCTCTACCAAATCAATTAGACCATTATGAGGTTGAAGAACATCTCAACATCTTTGCTGTATATCTAAAGTGCCCCTGATTTGTGCGTGCTAGAATACAGTCATTCAATAATGGATGGTTTCCTTCATTAATGGGGCATCTGCAAAGTCTAGGTCTTTTTGATTATCACTCCCTATCTCTTTAGAGAAATCAAATTGTGTCACTGATGGCATCAAGAACACACCAACTCTTAAGGTAGTCCAAGGGGTTTTATTTGAATTGTAGTCAAAGGGCTCTCCAAGGGCTATCCCGCTCTAGCCTAGGGATGGTCAGTACTTCCCTAATCCAGGTGCCCCTCAACCCCAAACTTGTCGTTAGAAACTGCTAACCCCTACTTTTCTAATAGCTATCGCTCTGATGGTGATGGCCTAAAAGCAAGCCCCTTATCTCTCTTACTCCCTCTGTAAACAATCTAGGTGGTCAGATTTCAATGAAAGGTGCCTTTCAGGCATACACGACACATTTGATCTCTTAATTCCACTACCTCCTCCTCTCCCTATGTGTTTCCATCTTTCTCCCTGTTCTCCTCCTTCCTCCTACTTCACTGTCTCTGGTTTCTCTCCCTTTCAATTCCTGCTCTCTACTTCTGATGTTCTGCTCTCTTTTTCTCCATAAGGTCTACCTCTAACCTATGATCGTCCTCTCTCCGATCATTCACCCCACCACTAATGTTCTTTACCACACTACTACTACTGTCTCCACGCTACTTCCATCCTTATCCCCACTCTACTACTACCCCTCTCTTCACTCTGCTAGTACACCTCTTTATACACTACTACTCCTCTTCCCACACCTTCTTCCCAGTCCCCTCCTTTCATTCTTCCACTCACATTTCCATTCTCTCACTACATGGACACTCACAATGAAGTGCCTATTTATCTCACTAGCCAACACCTCATCTTCCTCACCCCTACAGCAATTCTCCTGCATGCCCTTCTCCAACATCCTTTCTCCGCCTGGTCTCTCAGTCTTCCTCCTTGACTCGGCGTCACCTAAATAACCAACAGCTTTCTGTCCCTCCTTTTATCTTCCCCTTTTTCCCATTTATTGGCTACCTCCCTCACTATAGCAACAAACAGTCCCAGTTCGTGGGCAGGTTTCCCTGTGTAGAGGATGCCTGATTCATAACCGGACTGCATACTAGAGGTAACAGCCCAATCCTTATGGGTGTCCAATGGGACTCTGTAGTATGGTGAACTTCACACTCTGGTCTTGGGTGTAGTCGCCAGTGGGGCAGTAATTACATAGGCAACTTGGATTGTCTGTCTGGTTGTTGAGGTTTGCAACCACCTGGAGGTTTCTTGATCTCTATCGCTCTCATGTTTAAGCCAGTGACCGCTCTTCTCCCGCTAGGTCTTGAAGTGTCCTCATTTAGTATGAGAGAGACTGGCGAGCATCATGCAAACTAGGTATTGGACAAGACAGAGTGGCATTTGTATCAAACATGCAGGCACAAAAAGAAGGGAAATGGACTGGGGCCCTCCCAACTCCCACACCCCACCTATGGGGTAGGACTGGCTCTGGGTATCCCACTGGTAGGCCTCCCACCGCAGGCTGAGAAGGGACCCACACCTCTCTTGACAGGGTCAGATAGCTCACCATGCTACAGTGTGTAGGGTAAAGATGCAAGTTTGTATTATGATACACCCTGTCACTACCCAAGAGTGATGAAGGTTACAAAAATATTTGCAAATAAACAATAGTGACATCACCAAAACAAAATTATGGTACAATAATAAGAGTGTTCACTAGGGGTTTCGTTAAAAAAAAAAAAACTTTTTGTTAACCATGACATAAGTAAAAAGTCCACAAAAAAGAAAATTCAAGGTTGTTTTTGTTCACATTTCAGGGATCTTTGTTAAAACTTGTCAAATTCGGATTTCTGACATGCAACTCCTCCCAAATGTTTGCTGGGGGCCTAGGGAAGCAAATACATAGAAGGGTGTTGACGTATGTGTCTTCTTGGGCAGGGCTTCAACATGCCTTGGCTGACTCTGAGGTGAGTCAATTCCAAACATATCGCCTGGCACGGTGAACACCTTTCTCCAACTGTTTCTCAGTGCTGCACCCCATAGAATGCAGTTCAGTACCATGATAGATTCCTCCATCTTTTTCTCTCAAAGTCGTTCCTGAGAATCTTATCTCTCCCTCACCATCATCCCAAATATTTACCCAACTGTGCTTCTCACTACGACTACTGAATGTTCTATCATACTCATTGTTTGCCTCTCTGACATGCAAAATGTGCTTAATCGCCATCATTTATGGCAGTAGGTGCTATACAAATGCAACATAACATACAAGCGACAAATAGTACACTTTCTATTAAAATGATGAATGAATTAAAGCAGCATTTCAACGAGTCATGTGCATTTTAAACATGTTACATTCAATGTGTGTTGTGCACAACTATTTCATAATATTAGTTTTAGATTTTATTTTTTAGGTCTGGATTATGACTTTGAGAATCATGAATTTAAAAAAACATAATAACCTCTTAAATTACTTAAGATATTACTCATATGTTGCATGCACATTATAGCAAAAACTATGTTGCAGCAAATATCTAGAATTAAACAAGTTTAGCACTTTGAATACTGTAAAGTATTATGTATTACATTTAATTATATTTGACAGACTACTGTGGGAGATGAGCACTGCCAAAGCTAGTTATGGCTAAACATGCGTTTATGTATAAACCTCACAGAGTCTTCCAGTGTTCATTTGCAATTTATTTTTGAAAAGCCACAGAATAGGAACAAAACATACACTGGCATTAAGCCTGAGCAAACTGTATTAAAGTGTTGTGTGGGCTCCTGTGAATTTTCACACTTTTTTTACTATCCAAACCTGCCCAAATGGTGAATACTGTCAGTATTACCCCTCCCAGGTCCGGGAGCACCTAGCTTCTAAGGTTTCTGAGCATAGAAGGTTTCGATCAAAGAAAGGGCTCTAACATGGGAACTGGATTCTTATATTCATTCGCTGGGGTTCAGTGGCGGCTGGTGAGTTTGAAAGCTGGTGGGGCTGGGGAGTTTGAAAGCTGGTGACCATGAATGAAAGTACAGAGACGGTCAATTTTCTATATTTGCATTTGTATGTGCAATACAATAAAATACTGACCTTGCTTTATGTGATCTCACAGCAGGCAAAACTATATTACATGAAAACTGTAACCATCCAAAGTATGTCATCAACAGTATCCCATTTGGAGAACTGCTCGGAATCAAAAGAAATTGCAGTGAATAAGATTTTCAAAAACACTCATCAGTAACTATAGAAACATGTAAAGAGAGAGGTTATGATACTAAAATGATTGACAAAGCATACAAGAGGGTTCAAGGCAAACAGGGATGAGAATGCTTCGCAACTTCACAAAGCAAGAAAAATACACATCATGAAAAAGTTTGTCACTATGAAAAAAAAACCAAATTTGGTACGATATAACATTTTGCAAAAGCACTGAGATGTCCTTCTCGTAGATTTGTATATACAACAATACTTACCAGATCAACCATTGATTGTATATCACAAAGCACCCACAATAGAACCCAAAATTAGTCTCAGCCTTTTGAAACCTTTATGAAACCTGACACTGAGACAAATATAGGCAATAGGTGTCTCCAACAAATTAACAGAATCTATACATGTAGATCGTGTGTCTCCTGCACACATATGATATATAGAAATAAAGAAGGCAAAAAGTACACAATCAGCCACTTCATTAGTTGTAATACCAAATTTGTAGTTTATGGAATCAAATGTATCTGCAATTAATGGTGCATAGGAAGCAAAATTCAAAAACTCAAATCAAGAATCCAAGACATATCAGAACCATTAGAAATCAAGACACAAAGTATCCTTTAGCTGTGCATTGGATAGAAAACCACACATAGAACAAATCAATTGCACAGAAATAATGGAAATTAAGCTGCCAGAAAAGGGTGGCAATAAAGAACTGGAAATACGTCATGAAGAAGCAAAATGTGTTTCTTTAATGCCACACTGTTACTAACTCTTTATTCAGGAATCAAGTGTTATTCTGACAGTAACATGTAAATGCATATTGGGACAATAGAAGTGGACAAGCTATATGTAGCAATTGACATTGTCAGACAAAAATGTGGCATTTCAGTCGGTAGGGATTGGGATTTTCAGAAGGTGATAATATCAGCCTGAGCATTTTACACTAACAGTTTATTCTTTGAGGATTATCTGAATCCAATAATTGACCTTTCTTTTTGGTAATCCAATATCCAACATTACAAACTAGTATTATCATATACACATTAAAAACATGAAATATAGATGACACTCAATTATCATAGCATAAGAAATGCTTTGGACAATATAATATTTACAAACATCATAATTAAATTTACAACATCCATTAGATGTACATAATATATACTGCAGGCAAACACGTGCACACGCTTCCATAGGTTTACTTTTAGAAAAGAAAAATGGCTGCCACATACGCGATGTCATTGCATTTTCACGATATGTGATTACGTCATCAAGACGCAACATAAATCAGGTGCCAGTTTGGATTTGATTGATTTGGGAATTTGTTTTGCACATATCCCTGAGGAACCAAGCAGCAAGCTACATCTAGGTGCAGATCTAATGTGTGGCGGGAAGAAAGGAATACAGAACATCAGCTATTTGAAGTTTATACAAACAGGTACGTTTTCAATTGCTTCTTAAAAATAGCCAGGGACTCAACCTGTAGCAGAAGTAAGCGGAAGTAAGTTCCAGGCACGGGGACCAGCCACAGAGAAATGCCTGCCCCTCCAACGAGCGGTTTTCGAAGCGGGGATTACCAGAAGTCCTTCATCCATAGAGGACAGCGACCGCATAGGATAGTAGATCATAATTTTTTATTTTAAATATGCTGGAGTCAGGCCACAAATACATCTAAAAATTAGGCACAGCACCTTAAACTGAATCCGCTGGTGGACCGGGAGCCAATGAAGACTTCTGCGAAGTTCTGAGATTGGTGATTTGCATAGTAGATTGAAAATCATACATACTGCCGGGTTTTGGGCCACTAAAAGGCGCTGTAGTTGATATTTTGGACTGCCTACAAGGAGCACATTACAATAGCCCAACCTGGCATTGGTGAGCATGCCTACCACTGCTGATCAATCATGCTCAGATATAAAAGTGCGAAGAGGTTTGAGAAGCTTCAATTGGAAGTATACAGACTTAATTATCTAATTCACCTCTAATTGCAACACAAACTGGATTACCAAATGCATCCTAGGTTGCTTACAGATTCTGTGTGTTGGGAAGCAATTCCGAAAAGTGTAGGACAAAGGGGATTATCAGAGAAAGCTTTGCCACTTTATTTTTGGAGCCAAATACAATTATTTCTGTCTTAGACGGATTCAACTGAAGGTTATTCTCAAGTATCCATAAGCAAATTCTTTCTGAACACTTCAGAACACGCTCCACTGACTCCGAAGGCTATTTTAAACTGACATAGATCTGAGTGTTATCCGCATTTGAATGATATTGTAAATAAAGCATGAGCGAAACATTTTAACAGTGGGCAGATATATAGGTTAAACAATATAGGTGACAGAGATGACCCCTGTGACACTCCGCAAGGTACTGTCAATATTTCAGAGAAATACGGACCTGATTTCACTTGTTGGAATTGGTTGATTAGAAGTGAATTAAACCATTTCAATGCCATTTCCGATACCTGTGCCACAGCGGTTAGTCTATAACCAATTATATCAAAGTCCACAGTGTCAAAAAGCTGCTGATAGGTCAAGCATGACAAGCATGCTGATGTCCCCCATATCAGCATTTTCGAGTAGGTCATCCCAGACCATTAGTAGGGCAGTCTCCGTACCAGAGCCTGGCCTAAAGCCAAACTGGTAGGGATCCAAGATGTTATTAGCTTCCAAATGGTGTTGAAGTTGCATGGTGACAACTTTCTCAAGAATTCTGGCTGGCAATAACAACCCTGCAATGGGGTGATAGTTATCCCAAAACAATCTGTTTTGCTTTCATCTTATTGTCCTAAGGAAAAGCATGAATGTGCTTACTTTTCAAAAACAAAGAGGTGATGGCTGGGAGGTTTAGACTGAATCTTAACCACTGGCATTGCTCGGGGCAACCCTCCAGACCATCGTTCTTCGCCTGCCAAGCCATTACAGAAGGGGTAAGACCATATGCAAATCAGGCTTGGCCCCACCCCAAAAGGGGAAGTCCAGCCCGAACTGCTAGGTCACATCCCTTCTGCACGAGACCATAAGCATCCCCAAACATGTTTCACCCTTGTTGGGGCTCATAGTGAGGAGTAGCTTGGGTCTCTAGGCCCAGCAGGCACGGGACCCATGTCTGGGCATACCCGTCCCACTCGGGGTGACAAAGCAAAAACAAAGAGGTGATGGCTGGAAGGTTTAGACTGAATCTTAACCACTGGCATTGCTCGGGGCAACCCTCCAGACCATTGTTCTTTGCCTGCCAAGCCATTACAGAAGGGGTAAGACCATATGCAAATCAGGCTTGGTCCCACCCCAAAAGGGGAAGTCCAGCCCGAACTGCTAGGTCACATCCCTTCTGCACGAGACCATAAGCATCCCCAAACATGTTTCACCCTTGTTGGGGCTCGAGACCCAAGCTACTCCTCACTGATGATGCCCAACAAGGCTGAAACATGTCTGGGGATGCTTGTGGTCTTGTGCAGAAGGGATGTGACCTAGCAGTTCGGGCTGGACTGCCCCTTTTGGGGTAGGACCAAGCCTGATTTGAATATGGTTTTTCCCCTTCTGTAATGGCTTGGCAGGCTGAAAAACGATGGACTGGAGGGTTGCCCAGAGCTTTGCCCGTGGTTATGATTAATTCAAAACCTTCCAGCCATCACCTTTCTGTTTTGCTAAAGTCACCCCAAGTGGGACGGGTATGCCCAGACGTGGGTCCTGAGTCTGCCGGGCCTAGAGACCCAAGCTACTCCTCACTGATGACGCCCAACAAGGCTGAAACATGTCTGGGGATGCTTGTGGTCTCGTGCAGAAGGGATGTGACCTAGCAGTTCGGGCTGGACTGCCCCTTTTGGGGTAGGACCAAGCCTGATTTGAATATGGTTTTTCCCCTTCTGTAATGGCTTGGCAGGCTGAAAAACGATGGTCTGGAGGGTTGCCCAGAGCTTTGCCCGTGGTTATGATTAATTCAAAACCTTCCAACCATCACCTTTCTGTTTTGCTAAAGTCACCCCGAGTGGGACGGGTATGCCCAGACGTGGGTCCTGAGTCTGCCGGGCCTAGAGACCCAAGCTACTCCTCACTGATGACGCCCAACAAGGCTGAAACATGTCTGGGGATGCTTGTGGTCTCGTGCAGAAGGGATGTGACCTAGCAGTTCTGGCTGGACTGCCCCTTTTGGGGTAGGACCAAGCCTGATTTGAATATGGTTTTTCCCCTTCTGTAATGGCTTGGCAGGCTGAAAAACGATGGTCTGGAGGGTTGCCCAGAGCTTTGCCCGTGGTTATGATTAATTCAAAACCTTCCATCCATCACCTTTCTGTTTTGCTAAAGTCACCCCGAGTGGGACGGGTATGCCCAGACGTGGGTTCCGAGTCTGCCGGGCCTAGAGACACAAGCTACTCCTCACTGATGACGCCCAACAAGGCTGAAACATGTCTGTGGATGCTTGTGGTCTCGTGCAGAAGGGATGTGACCTAGCAGTTTGGGCTGGACTGCCCCTTTTGGGGTAGGACCAAGCCTGATTTGAATATGGTTTTTCCCCTTCTGTAATGGCTTGGCAGGCTGAAAACGATGGTCTGGAGGGTTGCCCAGAGCTTTGCCCGTGGTTATGATTAATTCAAAACCTTCCAGCCATCACCTTTCTGTTGTGCTTACTTTTCTCCATAGTCCCTTCTCACCTACCATTGTCAGTCTGATGTTGGTTTTCACATGTGGTAACATAATATACAAAATGATGAGCAACACAAGTTATTTCTCCCTTTTTGTTTTTCCAGTTTTTCAATGTTTTTATGTCAGACATGATCATTTTGGAATCAACACAAAGAGAAATGTACCTTTCATGAATAAGTGTCGAAATATTTCACATTCAAGGTTAGTTACAACAAGTTACTCATTATGAGACCGAAAGATTAATAATATAAATTAGGTCCTCTAACCTAATCTTATTATTTTATTGACTTTGGTGTACACAATTTCTATATGGAAACATATTAAGTTAAACTTATTAATTTGTCTGATGAGCCATGGATATGGCAAAAACATTTTGATTATTTGATTGTTGTGGATTTGATTACAGACTTAATGTACAATGTATTGAGAATTTTGGATAATAGACTTTGCCTGAGGATATGATTTTGAAACCTTGAGGACTGAGGATTCACATAATAAAGAACTAATTACTTGATTCATGAAGTTTCAAGTTCATTTGATTATAAGGACCAGAGTAATAAACAAATAAGAAGATTACATTGTAGAGTCAGTTGAGGATTTGATTCACATAGCTTTGAAGATTTTGTATTGAATCTGACAGAGAGCTTTAGGTTTTGGTTTAAAAACTTGATGAATGAAAGGCTGGCAACCCTACATAGACGATTCATGTAATAACATCTTGAGAATTTGGCAAATAGAATGAAGACCCCATAATAACCATTTGGAACACCAGAAGTGGAAAAGCTATATTGAACATTTGATATGTTCAGATTAGAATATGGGAATTAAAAAATGTAATAATTGGGATATTCAAAATAAGATATTAGTTTGAACATTTTGCACCAAACAATTGATCCTTTGGAAAACTGCATTACTAGTAATAAAATGAAATTTTTCTTTCGATATACATTTCACAACTGTGTTTTTATCTTTTCTCAAGAAATTAATCTCACAATATTGAGTTTTCTTTGGTGTTATGCGCACAAACATCCACATTTTAAGGTTCATTTTACACTCACCTTTGAGAATAAGGTGACCTGCTCATTTCTAAAAAGAGCACAAAGAAACAAGCGCATTCTCTACACTCCTTTCATTTACAATATTTTTTGTGAATGTCTCTCAATATTTATATAGAACCTTAATTGAAGATTCATTTTTTTGTGACAGAGCAGGTGAACATGTTACACTTCATTAATGTGTATGCTTCACTGCTCTTATTTTCCACAGATTTATTTTTGCAAAGGATATTTTATATCAGATCCACAAGGACCTCCAATCATGCTGTCACTTGGTCAAAGGTGGCAGAAGAACATACATTGCAGACCAAGTCTCTGAACCAAAGCCTATGGCAGCTTTTTCCTTCCTTTCATTTTACCTTTCTCTTCCCTTCTTTTTTCCACATGAAAGAAACAAAGGAAAATGCAGGGAGAAGAGAAGAAAAGAAAGAAAGAAAGAAAGAAAGAAAGAAAGAAAGAAAGAAAGAAAGAAAGAAAGAAAGAAAGAAAGAAAGAAAGAAAGAAAGAAAGAAAGAAAGAAAGAAAAAAGAAAAGCGAGGAGATGGGGGAAATGAAGTATAACCAAACCGGAAAATAGGGTGGAATCCACCCCATAAGACCCAGTGCTCACTCCTTGCTCCTATCTGGAGCTAGATTAATTTCTTTTAGTTCAATCCAAAATATATTATTTCCGCTTTCACTCAAGCTTTTTCCTCATTCATTTTTTCAAAAAGGTGGAATTCAATACTTAAAAATAAAATAAAGTTCCAACAACTTCTCAAAAGGTTTATATAGGTGAATTGTGTTTTAATCACACAATATTTGAGGTGAAAAGAAATTCCAATTCCTTTGTAGCACTTTGTCCAGCACTTTGTTGAGGTGGCTCAGCCTTGGCCAGTCCTGCTTCATGGGAGTCTGGATGATCTTCCTGGAGCTTGGATCCGACTTAAAGCCGGTCCAATAGTACAGCTGGTGCGATAGCACAGCGAGTAGAGTGCTCACTTGGACATCTGTGCAGAGCCTGCTGAGGGTTCATAGCACTGTATAAATGCAAAATTATTATTATTATTATTATTATTATTATTATTATTATTATTATTATTATTATTAAAAGCATATGCACTCGATCTGGTGTTCCTCTCCCTGGTAATCGGTTCCTGCAGCAGTAATAGAAGTATACCCAGCTTGGAAAGGATGTCCAGACGAGTTCACTTTGGGGTTGATTGGTCCCACTAACTCAAGGGGAGAAGTTATCCGTTGCATGACTTCTCTAGTCGAGGCGAATTCGGAGCTTCAGTAATGCAACAGCGCTTCACCGGGCAAACCAATGGTCCAGGAGTTGCAGCTTGCGTCTCTTTCAAGTTCTTCTTCAGATTTGTTTGTCCAGTGGTCGACTCTACCTTCCAAGCAAAAAGCCTTGCCTGTTATGCAGGTTTCTCCCATTCATTTGCAGCCTAGTTGTCACTCACAAAGCTGGGGGCTGTCCTCCAAGGGCAGCCAGCCAGCCAACAACCTTTGAGTGCATTCCTGTACCCAATGGGATTAAGCACAGTTAGTTTTGGGCACCTCCCTCACTTCCTGCCCCTGCCAGACACTCAGGAGCCAGAGGCGGGCTTCATGAGTGAATCCCACCAAAGACAAAACAAAGAAAGGGACCAAATATTGTCGCGCAGAGTAAACCTCAAGAAGGAACTTTCCAAAAAGAAATGGCAAAAAAAAAGTCCTGGAACATTTTGACAATATGGGCACCCATGTGTGTCTTAATGCAGCTGCAATTGCAGCCCGCGGTAAAAACACACAATGGTAGGAAAAAGTAAACCACTGCCACCAGCCATTAATTGTAGAAAGGGTAACATAAAAATATTACATGAGAAACTAGACAAAGGGGATACTAAGTAACCCCTCCATCACCCTATTGTAAGATACTGGGCCTCATTCCGAGTACGGCGCTAACCAATGGCGCTATTAACGCCTTGGTTGACGCCATACCCGGACCGGCAGCGCCTTGGTGGATGGCGGAATTACCGCCCCATTCCAAGGTTGGCGGGGCGGTAATTCCCCATTCACCAAGGCTCTTCCCCATTCCCAAATGAGCCCCCATAGGGCTCAATGGGAATGGGGAAGATGCAAATAACAGTGACCGTTCATTTCGGTCACCGTTATTGGCTTGGAGGCCCCTTTGCGCCCTCGACTTTAACACCTGCTCAAAGCAGGCGTTAAGGGCGAGGGCGCAAAGGGAACTCGGAGTATGGCGGTAAGGGATCACCGCCACCGGTCTCGTTACCGGTGGCCGCTATCCCTTACCGCCATACTCGGAATGAGGCCCACTGTGTGCTGGGGCTAGAAAGTTACAAAATGTAAGTAAAGTCAATTTCACGTCACTACTCTTGGAAACAGTTTCACCAGGAGAAGGTATTTACATCTTTGGGAAATCCCTGTGTCCCTGCACTGAAGGTGCTGTGTGTCACAATGTAAAGATGACACCTATCGAGTTTGTCAGACCCCAAAGTCAAAAGTAACAGAGTCTAAATCACAGAAAAATACACGAGAGAGTGGGAAAAAGGTCTCACTCTCTCCAGGTTAGAAATTAAAAGTCCTAAAGTCCAGCAAAAAGAGCAGTAGTCTATAAGGTAGAAGGGAATTAGCACATTTCTGAGAATTCTCCCTAACACTAATAATGAAACCACATTGATTTGTGTTTGTGTTTCAAACACACACGTTTGGGTTTCGAAGCAGTCAATGTCAGCTGAAATTTCCAGTATGTCTGCACAGCAACCTCTGTAAAACACGTCACAAGTTTAATTTTATTTATTTGCATTTTTATAGCGCTCACACAGCCGGGTGGCATAGAGACACTGTTACCGGAATATGACTTAGTTGCTTATTTATAATGCACTTAAAACCCAGAGGTTTCTAAGCGCGGACCCCGGGATCGAACCTGTGTTGCTTCGTGTGGTCTTGTTTCCGAGGCGAGCATGTTGCCGCTGAGCTATCCTCCCGGATACAAGTGGTAACTACATCTACACATTTTCACATTCCAGTTGTGTGCTAAATTTCCAATGTCGGTAATCCACTTTTAACATATATTGCATTTGCAAACGATTGATGGCAAGACCTACAAGTGTATCAAACCTGCTGCTACCGATTTTGAGATACATGTCACCAAAGCAGTATGCATGCGCTTAACAAACAAGAACTGTCACAGCCAAAAGGATTTGGCTAGAATATGCCAAATGCAACCCCAAATGCCCCAATAATGCCATCAAGAGCCTGGTAGAGTTCCCATATTCCGTGGAATAAGCCAACATGTGCAGTCACTGCCATCATATGCTAAGAACAGTTCGATTGCCTCATTATTGATTGTTTATATCTGATTGTGTCACGTGTAAAGAATAGCAATGAAGTTTTACCAACGACAACTGCAGCCTCAAGTGCCCAATTAATATGCCTGGTTAAGTAAATATATGTAAGGTATGGCTTAAAAGTGGTGTACACTTTAAGTTAATGCAATTATTTCCCACATGTATGGAATTATTTGCGCATAAAAAAGGATTTTCACGTCAAAATACATGCAGAATGCTGTCCGTCGATTCATGGAATCTAATGCGCGGGATATTTAGCTGACTTGCGTGGATTACCAGCATGCACTGTGCTTCTCTGCGAACGGCCGAGTGCCTTACACGCGAGACCACGCAGGGCGTGTGTGAGGCCTCCGCTGAGTGTTGGGAAGGGGGCGGAACACAGAAAATGGGGAAGAACATGCTAAAAAGAGGGCGTTATGAGGGACGGGCTGCAGGCAGTTATCGCATACCCACACTTCCACGAAACAACACATTCATGGAATCAACCTCGCAAGAAAATGGCCATGCAAAGCCCTCATGCTATTCACCACCGGAAGGCAGGCGTAGAGGCACTTGCTCATAGGAATCACCGCTCGGAGGTGTGTTTTGCATGTTGGATTTGGGGTTGTGGACATGGAGCTGGGGTTCCGATCTAACTCAGGGGTGCGCCTATGTAGTGTAGCAGGGTGCAGGAACGGTTTATGGGGGTTCTCACACAGATTTTCCCGAGTTATAACCGAGTTACGAAAAATCTTATGCATGTTGTTGGGGTGCAGGTGACAGTTGCGGGGAACCCTGCACAGGGTCCCCGAGGTGCTGGTGTGCTTGCGGTGGACCCCATGCACTGTTTACATGTGTGTGTGGGGAGTGCGGAAATGTAGCTGTTCTGGCTTTGCCTTGGGGTATGTTGGGGGCATTCCAGCCGCAAGTTGCGTATACGGTTACTTTGCGCAAACTATTCCATTATTACGCCGACCGGGCATCTTTTATTCAGCGTGCAGGCTCACACAGTGTCGGTTTCGACGCGCAGCCCTTGTGGGATAAATGCACACTATTCCATGAATCAGGCCCTTTGTGTGCGACGTGCATATTTTAATGAACGCAAAGCACTCATTAAAAGGCTTCATTCTAAAATATGAACACTTATCTGTTGGATGCTATTCCGAAACTGCCTTTCACACAAATATAGATATGTGCCATAATACTGTCTCCTAGCTCGGTTTACAAAAATTAAGATGATGCCAACTACTTTAATTGAGGACTCTGAACTGGAATGCAGCGTTGTTGGGACATCAAATGCTTAAAGGCACAATTGGCTACGAATATTATATATATGTTACAGTCACAATCAACCCATTAACTCTTAGATTTGGAATGCGTTTGAAAGCACAGATTGCTGTTTTAAATCAGCTACATTTTATAAAACTCTCGAAATTGAACTACTGCAATGAATCCGTTATCTTTAAGAAAACTGTTTCTGCTTGCAGGAATTAGTGTTTTAAATCACCAAAATGTGCAGTCGTTAAGAAAACAGAGAATTTGGTCTTGATACTTAGAATGAGAACCATGGCCCGCATTACAGGCTTGGCAGTATTCCTGTGCTAAATCCACCAGAATACCACCAAATGGATTTACTGTTACCACCTCTTGGTTACAGCTGTAACAAAAGTGATACTATGGTGGTTTTAGTCCCCATTTATGGAGCCCATAGCACTCCATTGAGATTTCAAAGGAATTACCACAATCAGTGATTCCGCCGGCTGTAATTCTGACGATTTTGCTGATTTTTGGTGTTACGGCAGCGGAATTACCTCACGCATTTTACTGGAAATATTCTCTGCACCTCATCCCCAAATCTATAGTATGGAGGTGCAGTAAAAAGTTTGTAACAGAGTTACCTCAGTTTTATTGCCCTTTTTACCGCAGCACCATACTTCTAATGAGGTGCAATGCATGCCTCCCCAAATGAGCAAACAAGATTGTGTTTTGCAAGCAGTATTTCTGGAAAAATGATTTGGCAAACTGCATGATTGCCTCAAATGTGTCACTTCAGAGAAAGGGTGTTGGTAGTTGCTACCATGTACAGATAAATGGGTCATTGGCCATTGTCTTTCCCAAAGCGTATCTAAATGTTTCAGGGGTAAATTGTGTGGACATCAGATCAATACATTGTTCAATGGGAACCCTCGTGTTGGGGGACCGGTCATCTTTCCGATCCCACTGAAGAGTGTTGCATGCTTGTCTAGGAGATCATTAATGTCTTCAATGTAGACTGAATAGGCGAAACTGACAATTCCCAGGGCCTTGGCAGCTGCACAGCTGAGCAGGGTGTTGTTGCTCACAGGAGTTACATAGAAGCGAGCCTTGATCTGTGAGCCGTCATGTTCAACACTGGCTATAAAGGCACCATCTAGTGGTATCGGTTCCAGACTTCCGAACGCAAATATGCGAGCCTTCGGTGTGACCAGACCTGGGAGGGGTTTAAGAGCGTCATAATGTCCTCTGGCCATTACATTGACTGAGGCCCCCGTATCCACGAGCACCAGGACTGGGGAGTGGTTGACCTCTACCACACATCTCGGCTGCCTCCGACTCTTTCTTTTCAGGATTTCCACGCTCGAGACAAAAAAGATGTTCTCCTCCTCCTCCTCGGCACCCTCTGCCTGGGGATCCACTTCGCCCTGATCTACCTGGGCCACATTCGGCGGCGGGTTCTGGCGCGGATTCCATGTCCGTGCCTGGCCTCTCGGCACCATCACCGGCAGGGCTTCCCGGCATACTCTTGAAAAGTGATCGGCCAGTCCACACCTGCCACAGGTCTTTCCCACCGCCGGACACTCTGTCACGTGAGGAAGGTCGTACCCGCATTTCTGGCACGATTCCCTGGCTCTGCCTGCCCTGTCACGGGGTCCTCCACCAGGACATCTCATGCCTCTGCCACCTCGCCACACGACGCACACCTCCTCCGACCTCACTGACCGGGATCCTGCCTCCATCTTATTGGCCCGAGCCTCCACCACCTCATGGCAACGGCCGAGCTCCAGTATGCGGGGCAGATTGATGCCTGGCTCTCTCAGGACCTGCCTCCTGAGTTTGCCAGAGGAGCATGCCTGGATCAACATTGTGCGCATCATGTCTTCCGCGTCCGTCCACACACATCCTAGGGAGAGGCGGCGCAGGTGACCATAGAAGGTGTCCAGCGTCTCATCATCCTTCTGTTTGGCCGACAGCATAACAAACCTCTCATAGTCCACATTGGCAAGGGGGAGGAAATGTGCAAGGAGTGCCGCCTTGGGCGCGTCATAAGAGGCATTGGCAGGTGTGAGGGATTCAAATATTTCCTGGACTGCAGGCCCTGCGGAGTACAGCATGGTGGCCACTCTGCTGTCATCGTCCGTCACCTGTGAGGCCCTGAAATACATATCAAGGCGACTCATCCATCTCCTCCACCGGGGGCCCATGCTCGAAGGTGGCCCTCATGCGTCAAATTCCGGAATGGGCTGCAAAGCGGCGTGGGCCGCAGGTGCTCTTGTCTGAGCCATGATGGGGGGTCCAGGTTGGGCAGCTGGCAGCGCTGCTGGAGGTCCTTGCGGGGGCAACTGTGGAGCCGGTACTGGCTGTTGCATTGGAATTACTGGAGGCTGCCCAGCCTGCTGTGGAAGTGGTGCAGCCACGGCCCCGTCATCCGAATCTTCAGAGTCAACCATAGGTCTGAGCGCACAGGCACCCCCACCAGTTGTCCTGGGGGCCACAACTCAGCCACCCCTCACCATCCACAGTGTGAATGTCTATAACAGTCAAATCCGATACCAGATGCACACCACCAGCATCACAGCTCACCTGGGACGGCCACCAGCTCCAAGGACCAGGAATAAGGCGTGCTGGTATGAATGTCTCTCAATCATAGCCTTCTCCGATGATGAAGAGGACGAAGAAGAGACCACAGCCACTTGATGATGAAGGGGACGAAGAAAAATGCTGTCTCCATCCAATGTCACCCACCGGTGTATAGGTGTTCCAAAAATTAAGCCATAAGCATGGAGTAGGCTAAGCAGGCCCAGCCATGTTAGCCCTTCTCCTGGCTTTCACTCGATGTAGTAGCACCAAAACTACATGAAAATCCACAATCCAACCATGGGCGTGCAGATCATGCTGCCTGCAAGCAGAATTTCCAAAAATTTGGCCCGGATTCAATTCCCCCTCCAAACCGGAGCTCGGAGAACATCCGCGGCCTACAAGACAAAATGGCCGCCGGCCGCGTGTACGAGCCGCAGCCACGGCGTAAGACGGAACATCAAGGTGTTCCATTCGTGTAGAAAAATTCGGAAGCCTTCACCACCGGGCCCGGGCATCCGCACTCGCTCGTCGCCACTGTTGGGGGGCGGTCCTGAGCCCCCACAGCGTGCCCGCAAGCCCCCACCCGAAAGGACACACACTGACACAGCCTTTCGGTTCGGGCTTCCCGGTCGCTCTGCTCGCGGCCGGGAACGCCCCTTTATTTATATTCAGGGCGGCGGCGTGCAGCGTCACGCCGCCGCGTAGGCCCGTCATTACGGGCAGCGCCACACCTCGTACCTATGCATACCGTACTTACAGATATATGGCAAACATTGGAGGAGTAATGAACATATTTTTTTAATTAAGTGTGGTATAGTTGAAATAACCTTTCACACTAAATACAAAGATCAAATCACGTAAAACCAAATACATCAGTATGTTGATTAATACAGATTAAGCATTACATAATGAATAATATATACATACATTATATACAGTACATGTTTAACTTATATACACGTTCATATAAATATTTAACAATTTTATAACTATGGGCCTCATTAGGACCCAGGCGGTAAGGGGTTTACGGCGGCGTAAACAGCGCCGACCCTTACCGCCTGATTCCGAGGTCCCTTAGCGCCATGGAGGATTTAACACCTGCTTTTAGCAGGTGTTAAAATCCATGGCGCTAAGGGACCTTGTTGTTAATTACGCCACCATAATTTACGGTGGCGTAATTAACGCCTTCCCCACTCCCATTATGCCCTATGGGGCAAAAATGGGAATGGGGAAGGGTAAATGGGGATTGGGGACTTACCGCCCCGCCAACCTCGGAATGGGGCGGTAGGTCCGCCAACCACCATGGCGTAAACTACGTTTACGCCATGGTGGTAAAGGTACGACCCAGGCGGTAACTTACCGCCTGGGTCGTAATGAGGCCCTATACAATTATAAAATGTAAACTACTCATCTATTTAAAGAGTCAAGAGATTTCATGATGACTGTCCGTATACCAAAGAGAGAGTGTATACGTGAGATTGCTGAGCTAGATATAGATACTGCCCAAAAGTCAACAGTTACAGTGTTTTCTATATTATGTACATATTTAGAAAGATACCTTACATATATAGAGATTAAGGGGCTGATTCATGGAATTATTTGTGCAAAAAGAAATGGGGATTTGTGCGCCTTTCTGCCCGCAAATCCCTGTTTAACAAATGGGGATTTGCGGACACAATGGCGCACAAATCCCCGTTTTTCGGTGCAAATAATTCCATGATACAGCCCCTAAATGAGTGGTGTGTTTTGGGTGAGCATATGCTTAGTATTCTCCAGATTATCTTTTATTTTCCAGAACCTGCAGAAGCGATTGGAGTGAGGTATTTGGCTAGGATAGGTCAGGGCCGACACGTTTACCTTAGAAGCAAGACAACGCAGATTAAAATCCCGGACTTGTGTTTCCAGACCAATCTATGTCATCTCTGCGCTGCCCAAAATGTCAACGCCAATTATGGCGAGGCGCAGTGATCAAATAGATCACTTTGCCCACATCCCCTGCCCAACCTCCTTCACCCCACCCCCTCTTACCTTTACTGCGGCACACTTCTGTGTGTGCCACCTACTCCCCACTATCCATGCATCGTCAGTTCCTCCCACTAACCTGGGTCAAAGGTGACGCTGCATGGTGCTTTTTTTTTTGTGTTTTCTTTTTTACTTTCTTGTCCCCCACTTACCACAATGTGTTTTTTTTTTAGCAATAGACACACAGGCGTAAAACCCTGTCTGTGATCTTGATTTGTCATTTTTGGAGTGATGCTGGGAAAGGAGCATGTTTAAGTGAAATGTACAATGTTTTATTCACAATGCAATTTTTTATTGCACAGTACCCACCTCCATCTTAATTGCCTCCATTGGGCAACACATAAAAAGTCCTAATACTGACCTCCATAACTTTCCCTTTAGTTGGCTTAGCCAATGAAACGTGGCTGTTAGGAACGTTTCCATCCTGTATAATATGCCTGTAACAATGCAGGCAGTGTGTCATTCTATTGCCCCCAGCACAGAACAACCTTCTGTAACACTGGTGAATTTGTTGGCAGGCAGGAATGTGCTCATGGCTCTGGGTGTTACCTGATTCTCCACTTGGCCGTCTCTATTTTTGTTACTCAGTATGACACCTGGGCATTTAAATTTGATCACACTTTCGACTTTTTGTGAATTAATAAAGTCGTCAAATGTATTAGGAAACCTGGGTTTTTAGCCTACAACCATACGTTTGGTCTTTGCATAGTTAATCAAAAGACCGGGTTCGATAGCATAACCTGAGGGAGCATTTAAAGAATGTTTCAGGCTTGTTTTTAAATATGTGCTTTGAAAGGGTACCCTTATTGTCCAGTTTAACTTGGATTGATGTGCCTTCATACATTTGCATTATTAGACTGAGATGTCCTTGTGGAATGCCCCAAAGAGGTAACAGCTGCTAAAGAAGAGTGGGATTCACTGCATCGAATGCAGCTCTACTGTCCACAAGTGCCAGGTATGGTGATTGGCCTGGACGGCTGAAGTGGTCTCTAGTAATTGCTGGAGGATAAGAATACTATGCAATGTGCCATATCCGCATCTGAAGGCCAGTTGCTAAGTATACAATCATTGCATCTCTTGCACCCAAGTTCTCAGATCTTTTAAAAGAAAGTTCGCAAATATTTTCCCAGAGATGTGGATCATAGCCAACATGCGATAGATCGCTGGGTCAGAATGCAGGCCTTTTTGTGTATGGGGACTAAGCGTGCCTTTTTCCAAGAGCATACTATGTTTTTGACTACAACTTGTCGTAATGTGGCCCAGCATTCTGGATGAGCCTTAAGTACACAGTCTGCTAGCACATCTGGGCGCCCTGGAGGAATTAGAGGGCTTAATGATGTCTATGATGTCATCTTCGATGTACTGATAATGATACAAGGTATCGGCCTCAATGGCGTCAGTCTCAGTAGACGTGTTAGATATTTACTGGATCCACGTGGATTCGGAGATGGGATTGATCTCATGTTTATTACAATTGCCCATATGCTTGTTATTTAGGGCCCAACATGTCTTTGTGTCATTGGATCTTAGATTCTCGTGCACAGTATTTACCGAATTCCTGTATCTGCATATCCAGCTTCTGTAGGTCTTTTATACGGTTGGAATTTGCATATATCTGTGGCAAGGAGATATTTGAACATCTTTATTTAAGATTCAGATGGGTTTTCACGCCGCATCCTATAAAACTGTGCTATTTATATTGTCCATGACACTCCTCGGTATCATCAAACTCCCTTGGCTCTTCACTGTGTCTTTTAATGTATCGTTAAAGCTATCAGAGGAATTATGTACTACAGTATGGTAAACATTTGTATTACTTCGGTTTATGGTCGTATTCAATTGTCTAACATTTGTATTACTCCAAATAATGTGACTTTCATTTGAAATGCTCAGATAAGTGCCATGTATACACCTGTCATCCTTTTTTATAATTACCACGCTTTAAGGCAATCTACAATTTAGCATGATTGCTAAGCTTGTTAAATTCTATGTTGAGCAAATGAACAGACTTGCCTTTTTACCAGGTCTCCCGGAGGGTGGCTTGTTAATCAAATAGGGGAATAGAGCACTGGCATTGGACACATTGAAGGCAGCTAGTAGCTGCAACCATTTAGCACCTCTATGTATCGGAACAACCAGGTGCCCGTGTGGTGTACAATGATTAGCTTTTAACTCAGGGTGTCCATTTGAGGCCACAGTTTCATGGCAATATGCAATTTGATCTCCACCCAGAATAATAAGGGCCCTCTTATCTACCCATGTCCAATTATAATTTACATCGCTGGCATAATACAACATATCAGTTGTGTGTTCCCCACCTGGAGGATCATAAATGAGTATACTTAGAATTGACAGCTCCCTTGGCCCTGATTGAACAGTAAGTTTCCCACAGGGAATATGCTTATTCCTTCGACTTAGAAGGACAATTATCTGGAGGATTGCCCAAAGCAATTGGCAGAGGTTTAAGATTAATTCTAAACCCTCCAGCCATCACGTCTTTGTTTTTTGATTTGTCACCCCGAGTGGGACGGGTATTACGAGATGTACTGGACTGCACCTTAGGGGGTGGGACCAAGCCTGATATGCATATGGTCTTTCCCTTTTCTGTAATGGCTTGGTAGGTGAAGAACGATGGTCTGTAGGGTTGCCCAGAGCAATTTCCAGATATTTAATATTAATTCTAAACCTTCCAGACATCACTTTTTCCTTTTTGTTTTGTCACTCCAAGTTAGACGTGTATGCCCAGACATGGCCCCGGGGCTGGCTGGGCATAGAGACCCAAGCTACTCCTCACTGATGATGCACAATGAGGCTGGAACATGTCTGGGGATGCTTGTGGATTGGTTCAGAAGGGATGTGACCTAGCAGTTCAGGCTGGACTGCCCGTTAGGGAGTGGGACCAAGCCTGATTTGCATATAGTCTTTCCCCTTTCTGTAATGGCTTGGCAGGCGAAGAAAGATGGTTTGGAGGGTTGCCCAGAGCAATTGCCACAGGTTTACGATTAATTATACACTTTTCAGCCATCACCTCTTTCTTTTGCCATTATTCCGGCGACTTAAACAGAATTCATCCAGACTGCATACGTTAATTACCCCAATCAAGAGCACACCACAAGTTCTTCCATGTCCCCTTTCTTTCCCTCCAGATATAATACATGGAACCTATCTATTGAAACGCCACCGGTAATCCATGTTTCTTGCAATAGCAATAAATCCTATTGTTCTATGATGTCAAAACCCACAGTCTCTGTCATATAGTGGCTTTGACCCTAGTGTTCCATGACAAAATGGAGAAATCAGTAGTCGAGGACTAGGAATGCTGCTCTGAAAGGCCAACTAACGCTAGTGGAAGCCAGTTCCATGTAATGCTTGTGGAAGCCAGTTCCATGTAAGTTGTCGCTTATCCTGTTTGTTGTTTCCATCAAGCCCATATCCTCCACCATCACATGTCAGCCATCATGATTACATGTGACCCTAACTTTATCATTGAGGGAGTTAGTAGAACAGCTTTCATGGATAACATTATCATAGAACATTTCAGCTGAATAGCCCATTCTTAAGAAATTAGTTGTGTACTCAATTATCAAGTCTGCAGTTTGTTACATGTAAAAATGCACTTTTGTACCCTGGACTAATAGCTTGATATAGTCAAAGTCTCTTGATGTAATGATGGCATCATCTACAGGAGAGTTAATATTGCCGCCTTATTCAAAGGACTTTTGCTGTCCGAACCAAATAGTTCATTTATAGGTGTGGTGCAACTTAAGCATGATCCTAATGGCTCTTTATTTACTTTGCTATCAGGGAAGGCACGTTTTGATAAAATATCCTCTTTTAAGGTCTCTGATGGTACTATGCATGGATGGAGAATCAATCATGGAGATCTTTTGTGAAAATTATTTAACTCACAGTGACAATTTTTGTGTCACACTCAGGGATACATTTAAACCCTTTCCCTTATCCCTTTTTCTTCCAAAGACAAAGGACCTCATTATGAGCATGCCGGTCTGGTAACGACGGTGCCGGTAAGCCTACCGGCACCGTTGTTACTGAACTGGCACACTCCGAGTCTGTGGGCAGCTGACCTGGCGGGCGGGACGGCACCCGCCCGCAGACTTTCCAGGAAACACCATCACCGTTATTAACTGTGCCGGTGATTCCATCATCACCATTCCCATTTGAGTCCTATGGGACTCAAATGGGAATGGGGATTAACATTTTTCTGGCACCTGACTTCCAGGAACACCGGGGTTGTAATCCACCAGTGTTTCCGTGAAGCCAGGAACTCCGGCGGCAGCCTGTCGGTTTTACCGGCACAGCTACTGCCGGAGTTGTGATGAGGTCCAAAGAAATAACGACGAAACGTATGCAACAGACCAGATCCCCAGCCCCCACTATGCTATGCTATGCTCTGCAATACTACTCTTTTGTAGCCCTTCTTTAATCATTGCAGGTCACTCTGTTGCGCCCTACCTAACTTCCAGTTATAAAACCACATGCATACAATTGATTGGGGAATCCATTGTGAGGCTCTTTGTGTGATTTAGCAATCATGGATCGAAAAAAAGAACCTACTGGATTTCTTTGGAAGCATTTTAGTTTTGGATGAGGAGGTGGCAGCTCTTGCAATTGTTGGAATACTTTAGAAACACATTGGGCTCGATTAGTAGAATCTGGTGCAGAATTGGCGCAAGGGCCATGCACCGTGAAGGACCCTGCAAAAGCCGTGAAAGAATCTGGCACAGAAATGGTGCAAGGGGGGCACACTGAGAAGGACCCTGCGCAAGCTGTGGCGCTGAAAAAATACTCACGTGGGACGCGTATTCATGGATTCATGGATTTCCAGAGGCATCAGTAGCCGTCGTGCAAGTAACAGCAAGCTGCGCGAGTAATGCCCCAACACGCCATCTAAAGCAATTGAAAAGCCTAACATTGTGCCAACCTCTGTGCCATCCCTGGGCCAGCATCCATCACCCTACTGAAATCGCACGTCAACACCTCGCAATCCCTGGCCACACCCCAGTGTAATCACGTGTCAGCACCTCGCTATCCCCGGTCGCACCACAGAGAAAACGCATGCCCTCCTACGCAAGCCCAAGCCGTACACCAGCAAAATCACATAACAACACCTCACAATCCCCAGCCGCACCCCAGTGTAATTGCGCATCAGCACCTCGCTATCCCTGGCCAAAACCCAGAGAAAATGTGCACCCTCCCATGCAAGCCCAAGTTGTACAACAGGGAATTTGCACGACAACACATTGCAATCCCTGGCCGCACCCCAGCATAATTGCGCAACAGCACCTTGCTATCCCCATGGCTGCACCCAAGAGAAAAGGCATGCCCTCACACGCAAGCCCAAGCCGTACACCAGTGAAATCACGCACCCCCTCGTAAGTGTAGGCTACACATGTTTAAAAAACATGAATCCCAACACACTCACTGAACCCAGCCTGGCCACATAACCACCCACAGTACTTTAACCACTGTAGTGCACACACCATCCCTGGGCAACCTCACCTGTGACACCCGCAGCCCCGTCCAGATGGGACACCACCCCCATCCTCCATTACTCCACTCACAGGTAGACCCCTCCAGATGGGACACCAACGCCAGGCCCCATCCCCTGTGACACACCCGGCAGGCACCCCCCTTCACAAGGGACACCACCCCCTATGCCCCATCACCTGGGATGCCACCCACAGGCAGACCTCTCCAGATGGGACACCAGCCCCTTTCACCTATGACAGCCCCATGCAGGCAGCCCCCTCCACAAGGGACACCACCCCCCAGCCTCCTCACCTGTGACACCACCCACAGGCAGCCCCTCCAGATGGGACACCACCCTCCAGCCCCCAACACCTGTGACGCCACCCGCAGGCAGCCCCCTCCAGATGGGATACCACCCCAACCCCCATTACCTGTGACACCACCCACAAGCAGACCTCTCCAGATGGGACACCCCCCCGCATTATGTTCCCTGACATTGTGACACATCATCACTGCAACAATTGTGTGTTGTGCACCTGGACTGCTTTGTTGTGACATCGCAAGAATATCCTCAGGAACATGTATCCTGCAAATCAAAATAAAAGTATTCACCTGAGCTGCATCCATGAGTGTGTCATCTGCTCACACACACTTGCTGGATATAAACATCTCCAAACATACACATGTGACATGGTTATGTGAAAGTGAGGCCCTGCTGTCCATCTGACAATGTCATGTCAGCAATTCCCAGGGACCAACTGTTTACCAATGACAGAATCAAACATACCCTCAATGTGTGCTATATCAACAAACAATGGCCAGGTGTGTGACAGCCTGAGCTTTAAATGAGCTGCTATTCTCAAAAGATATTCCATAAGGGTCACATCACTGTTGCGTGCATGTGTGAAGGACATGGCAGTCATAGAGTGGACCACTCACATTGACATGTGAATAGGGCAGCCACTAAGGACTATAAAGAAACACCACTACTGTATCCCAGTGCAAGAGATTGACCAACACCTGAGATAATGATTACTGTTGGAACACATGCTTAGGAAGGTGAATGCACTACATGTCTGTTACACAGCATTAACAAAGACATGTGCCATGAAGTTGAGCATGAAACACTCCCACAGTCACCCCACCTACCTCCCTCCCAAACACAATGAAGCAAACACAGTGTGATGCAGCACATGTGAAATGAAATACCATTTGACAGTGCACACCCATCCTTTCACTTCACACACCACCACCGGTCTGCCACATGTGTATACACCCCTCGCAAATCAACCCAGCAACAATCCCCATGCATGTAAGCAACCACACACATGACAACCAATGGATAGAATCACAGCTACTAAATAGACTACCAAACAGGCACACAACAAAAAGAACTGCTACAAACAATGATTGTGAGTAAATAAAATAATATAATATACAGCAGTATTACCAGCATACAAACTGTAAAAGCAAAAAGGAAAAAGGTGTCCATGTACCTTTTTTAAAAAAAAATATCATCTTCACATCCTAAAATGTATGTACAATTGGAAATAAAAAGAAATGTCCATAAAGTCTGGTTATCATTAATGTAAAAAATCACACTCAAAAACGATGTCTAAAGAAAACATGGAGTATAGTCCAATTAGACCACTCCAAAGAAATACTATAAGCAAAAGGAAACTTACACCTACAGAACTATGTACAAACAAAAAAGGGAGTATTGTCCTAAATGTCAGCACCAAATAATAAAAGAAATCAGAGGAAAGTTACACCTAAAAAACGATGCACACAGGCAGCGGGCTAGTCCTCCTCATCTCCAGTCTCACTCAATGTCTAGACAAGGGCATCATCAAGCACTGCGTCCATCACCGCAAGCTGGCCTCCGTTGTTTCCTGGAGGGCTTGCAGTGCTTCCAACATGTGCCTCCCCAACGCCTCAGCCTCCCTGCAAGTTGCCTCCAGGATAGCTGCCTGCCTGCTTGCCCGACGCAGTGCAACCTCTGCTCGAGCCATTTTAAATCTCGTCTCTGTAAGAGATTTTGTTTTATTGGGGAGAATTCGGGATTTGGCTGTATTTTTTTACCGTCAAAATATAGGTGGTAATTTGGCGGTAAATTAGTCTTACATTTAGAATGGGTTTGGTATCACACTGTTTTAGTGACCATACCTTGTTAGCTTGTACTGGTGGTCATTTTAGTGGCATCTTGTTTTGCGGTATTTTATTCTTGTGGTATAGTGGGGAGCATGGTTTCTTTTTTATACTATAACCCCATCATAAAACAAACCTTTCCTTTCTATTAGAATACCTTCTAGTTGTGTGTAGAAAGCCCCAGACTTATACACTTCAGTAGAGCCCAATGATTTTATTTATAGCACCACCTACAGTTTGTGGCTGGTATTACTGGCTTATGTACATCCAGTAACCTATGTGGCATTAGGCATTACTGGCTTATGTACATCCAGTAATCTATGTATCAGATCAGACACCTTCCCATCAGCATGCAAGGAAGGAAACTTTCATCACACCGCACACAAACCTCTGCTTTATAGCTGTTTATTACTAGCTTTCTCTTGTTTGTTATTTTACTTACAGTGGTAAATTGGTAAATGCACTACTGCACTGATATGAGCCTCCCCTTTATACTTCACTTATGTAAATAATGCACAGGTGCATGAATGACACAAAATCCCATTTGTTTTTATATATATTTTCTATATTGTATTTAATTTACAAGTCACAACATCTTACCATGTGTTAATTACAGCATCATCTGCAATACAAAAGAACAAAACAGAACAAGCGGGTATTTTTGAAACATGGATTAATGTTCCCGCATTCTGAAATTAAAGAAAAATAAACATACAATGATTTCCTAACTTCCCTAAACTGCAATAAATCTTAGTCACACATACATGATGTTATCTGGTCCTCACTTAGCACTTATTTTACCAAGATTGGTATTTCTTTGAAGTCCCCTGCACAACCTTGTTGTGTTTGGAGATGCAGACCCAGTGTCAGCGCGAAATTCTTCTATAAGCTTGTGTGGGGAGCGCCAGCTGATTATGTCCCACGGCTAGCGCTCTACCCCCTGGAACCTCCATCTGTCTCCTCAGCCCAGCATGGACTCACTGCTCTCCTCATTTCTTGTTACTAAGAAAACTCTATTGGGATTATGCATCCCCTTATTGACGTAGCTTGTCTGCCTACAATTTCAACCAATCATAGTAAAAAAAATGTGCTCTGTACCAGCCCTAATTTTCAGAACAATGAAAGCTTTAGGCTCAGAGTTACTGTTTCAATATGTTTCCTGCAGCTTGCATTTTTTCTGTTCTCCACAAGCTGAAGAAAACGCCAGCGTGCACTTAAAAATGAATCTCAGCAGTGCCACCAAAACATGGATTTCACCTCATTTTGCATATGAGACTACATTGTAATGTTAGAGAAGTTGGAATTAGTAGTTTAGTAATGTTAATAATGTTAGTTGGTTATATATTCTAATGTAGTCTCCATACATGAAACAAACATGGTGCACTTCATTATTTGAACCTGCCAGCAAACTAAATTTTGCTATGCGTGGTCTGAATATCTGCAATTTCAAGTTGGGCCTGGCTGTGTTGTAAATCCTGTACTTCTCATGCCACCAACAACGCTACATATCACACTGGTAAAAAAAAAAAAACCCACCATATTACATACTGGCAAAATGCCACTACATGCTGGCAAAAACATATGTTATTATATTTTGTCAAAATGCTATAGATGCCCTTATATAAACCCTCCTTTTTCTGACAATTCTGGGTATCCAAATCCACAATTGGAAGAAACCCAAATTGTTCTTCTTTCTTTTTCCATCATATGAATCACAATTGAAATAATATCAACTTATTAAAACGAACATTTAAACATTTAACTAACCACTGCTTAGTCATAATAAAAGCAAAGCATATCCCAAATGGGTCCATGAGTCCTCATACACATGTGCATTTATAATGAAATATCCACATGTCTTTCTTTCCAACCGAAGTGTCCACGTAGGTTTACTCATAGTCTTCATATATGTGACATCAACATTTCATAATTGATAACAAAAATAATAAAATAAAATAAATAGATAAAATAAATGACTAATATAACTAACTAAAACAAATAATTAAAATAACAAACATATGATACTCCACCACACTTATTTTCAGTCCCATAGAATAATACTATGCTTCATCAGGAACGCTGTAGAATTAAGTTCAATTCACTACTGTTCCTTTAATGACGTTTACCATCTTTTTGACTGCACCTTTGAGATGCCCTGATCGCCAGTTTCTCATCATCTGGTTCATTCGGTGAAACTCTTTCATCCTGGCGCTCTTGGGTGCTTTTCCATAGAAATCATCTCTTTAGGCATCCCTGTTGCTTTGTCTTCACCTCCATACTTCGGTCTGGAGGCTTTACTTGAGCTTCATCCCGTAGACTCCATGACTCCATCATCTCTCGCATCCTCTGGTTCTGTGACCTCCGACCCCAATCAAATGTCAGTTAATTTGTCTAAATTAAATAGAAGAGGAACAGATTGAGTACATAGCACAATACCAATTTTACCCTTTCTACCACACAAAAACAAAGTGTTGTCCAAAACATTCCAAATGACTCTTCCGATTTCTGTAACTAAGCACATCTTAAAGAGAAACAATAACATACATATAACATCATCATACATCAAAACATTTTCATGTAGAACATCTAATTTGTACCATAATAAGTTAACCTGATCCATCATCTTCTATCAATTGTTATCAAATGTGGTATTTTCATCTCCATTTATCTCTACAATAAAGATTACATCTATTTTTATTTTTATGGCGTGGGACACTATGAAGAGCCACTGTGTCTTTCTCTCCATGTAGTCAGAGCACTTAAGCTGTCTCTACTTGCTCAAGTCTCCTGATTTCATGTTTAGGGTGAAAGGGCTTAATTTGGTTAACATGAACAAATTGTTCTGTCACCATTTCACCCTCTATCTTTAATATTTTGTAAACTTCTGGGGACACCTTATCCACTATTTTAAATGGCCCTTGCCAGGCCGCAAGAAATTTCAAATTTTTATGTTTACCTTTTCCAAAATGAAAGTATATACCTGATCCCCGACATTATACTCTTTCACAGACGTCTTTTTATCATAATATGACTTTGCACTGTCAGCAGCTCTCTCCAAATTTCGCTGCACAAATGCAAATGCATGTTGTAAATGCTTTCTCAGTTCTTCCACATATTCGTGAACTGTAGATGCACTCACAAGTGTCTGCTCATGTGTCCTGTATAATAAATGTTGTGGCAGTACCATCTTCCTTCCTGTTAACACCTCATGAGGACTGATACCTGTCGAGTTGGCAGGAGTTGATCTGATTGCCTTCAATACCAGAGGTAATCGTAAATCCAAAGTGGAACCTGCCTCCGCTACAAACTTCTTTAATATCTCCACAACAGACCTGTTGCAATGTACAATATTTCCAGAAGAGGCGGGCCGGTACGCAATATGCAGATTCCTTTTCACCCCCAATATCTGCCACACCTTACTCATTAAGGTGCTTGTGAAATGACTTCCTCTGTCTGACTCTATTCTTTGTGTTAATCCCAATCTTGAAAATATATGATTTACCAGTAATGTAGCTGCTGTTTGAGCACTACAATCTGGTGCAGGCATACACTCTACCCATTTTGACATCAAACAAACCACGGTCAAAAGATAACGGTTTCCCCTACTCGCCCTTTTTACAAGCCATACATAGTCAATTTGCAAATCTGACCATGGAAGGGTCAAGCCTCTTTTCATCAGTGGAGCTCTATGCATTGGTGAAGCATGTTTAAATTGGGCACATACCTCTGTGCCCTGCAGGTATTGCATCATGTGCAGGGTGTAACATTAGCTCTCTGAATGAAAGGGGTACCACCCACTGTATCGGTCCTGTTATGGATTCCCTGATCATAAGTCCATCCTGTAGCCTAATCCGTTTTTTATTCTTTAATAACACCCTCAACTCTTATTTTCCTGTACAATCATTTTCAGTTAAAGGATTTTGTTCGGGGTCCATCAAATGATTATAATAGATCCCCAATATCGGATCATCTTTTTGCGCCTTAATCAGATCTTTATCTGGTGTATCATAACTCCATTGCACTACTGGTTGTTCTACCTCTTTTGGAGCTTTAGAGCGTGTAACTGCATCTATTTGTATTTCACCAATTAAGTGTTGAATGGGTAACAACTCTCCCATAACAGCCCCAATCTTGGCTAAGTGATCTGCTTTATCATTTCCCTCCTTATCTTCTCCTGGAATTTTCAAATGTCCACGAATTTTCCTCCATTTTACTGTTAAATCATTTTCTGACACTAATTTGTCTATAGCCTGTATCATTTTTCCATGCTTGAGGGGCTTTTTGTTATATGTAAGCATGCCTCTTGCTTTCCAGCCAGGCAAATATTCTACAAAGCTATTTCGTGCATAATCAGAATCAGTCACCAGCACAATTTCAAAGAATTTATTATCAACTGCAGTAGTGATTGCTTTATAAATGGCTGCCAACTCTGCTACCTGGCTACTCCTAGCCCCAATTCTCATCCCTATACTAGAAATGTCCTTACATTTCAACCGGACATTTCCTATCCCTGATACCAACTGTTTATTGTTGTAATTCTCAATGTGAAAGGCACATCCGTCAACATATACAGTTGGTAAATTCTTACATGTCTTTTCATCAAAAGCTTTGTGTGGTGATTGTTCAAACACCTGCAAACTAGATTCCACCTCTACTTCGTCTGATACACATTCAGCTGCACAGTCATGTAAATCTGCTAATCCCTGAGCAACTGGGCTCTTTTTATTCTGGCCATACCTCACTTCTACAGGAAAGCCTTGCAATGCTAATGTCCATGAAGTAATTCTGGACTGTGCTAGATTGCCTGCCCTAATCTTTTTACTGTGTAAAAACTGTAATGGTTGATGATGTGTCTCAATGATTACCTTTTCCCCTTGAACAATGGGGTGAACATGTAGCAACACCCACACAGTGGTCAGAAGAGCCTTTTCACATTCACTGAATTTAATCTCAACCTGGGAAAATGCCTTACTTGCATAAGCAATAGTTTTGTGATTCAAATCATATTTTTGAGATTACACTGCTGATATACAATGTTCAGTGAAACCTATTTCTATAAATAAAACTCTGTTTTTTATGGGATATGCTAAGCACGGTGCCTTTATGAGACATTCCTTCAATTTAGCAACTGCCTCAGATTGCTCCTTTTCCCACTGCCAGGGTGTATTCAGCTTCAATAGTTTAGTCAATGGTTGAGTAATTTCAGCATCATTTTCAATAAATTTACTGTTATATCCCGTCATTTAAACCTTTCATGTTGCTAGGATCTTTCAATTTCTGTATGGCCTCCACCTTTTTCTTTTGTGTATTTAGCCCATATTCAGTTACCTCATGGCCTAGGAAATTCACCCTTTTCTTGCACCATTGGGCTTTCTGTAAACATACTTTGGCACCCGTCTTTTGCAATTGGTCAAGTACATGTTTTATTTCATCAAAATGGCTTTTCAAGTTTTCATTTTTTATCAGGACATCATCCTCATAAACTATAGTACCTCTTTCCGCTGCATCTGGCATCGCCTTTCTAAAAAATATGCCAAATTCGCTCCCACTATTGACATACCCGAATGGTGTTCTAGCCCATGCGCATTGTGTTTTATCAAATGAAAATGAAAATAAATTCTAAATGTCCTCTGCGAGTGGCACACACCAATATCCAGATGTAAGAACTAATGTGGTAAATACCTTTGACCCATGCACCTGAGCAATGCCTTGATCAATGAATGGCAGTGGCCATCTAGACACTGGCACTGTTTTATTTAATTCCCTCAGGTCTGCACACAGACACCATTGACCATTTGGCTTTAACACACCTAACATAGGAGTGTTAGAGGTACTATGAATGGGTCTGATAATTCCACTAGACTCCAAGCTCTTAATTATCTCTGCCAATGACTCTAAGCATGCCAGTGGCAATCGATATTGGCACACAAATACTGGATTTCTACCACACTCTTCTGGTAATATGGCAACATATAAATTAGTTAGGCCTCAATCATTTGCATCGTTGGCAAATTCTTCTTTAAATTCCATTAACATTTTTCTCAACTCATTCTTACCCTCTTCGCTATCACATGCATCTGCTAACATAATCTGCTCCTCTACCATTTTTTAAAAATCTGGGAAATCCTCCAGTGGAGGAACCTCTGTGCTCTCTTCTAACTGTGTATCTGTATCTCATTGCAAAGCTGCCACTTTTAACTATTTTAGCATGTCAGCTTCCACTTCAATGTGCTGATTTTCTGTTTCATTTTCATTTAAGTCAACTACTATACAATTCTCTTGGTGACAGCACACTGTTCCATTGGAATCATAAGGGTACACAGATTGAATTTTAAATATCCCTTTGGGTTGAGAATCCAGATATTCTGGCAACACACCCTGTGCATCTACATATATCTCAGGGATATTTCCAATCACTATGTTGTTGAAATCTGCAGTATAATGTGATTTTTGTATGGCCATTCCTAATAAAGAATTCTCTTCTGAATAAATATCCTGACATCCTTTATTATTCACCATATTTTGACAGACACTTCCCCAACATCGACATAATAATTGATAATCCAGGCCTCGCTGTTTCATGGATTCATTGAAGCACACAAATGCATCAGAATCTTTCATCTGCTGTCCATTCTTGCACTTTAGTGTTAGAGCAACCTGCTTGGTGAATGCAGCAATAGTAATATCCTTCTTCACCTGTAATTCAATTGCATATGGGACCAATTGTGCACAATGATAAGCCTTTCTCTTGTCTTCAAATTTGGGCGCAGACCCACCTAGTCGGGACCATATACTTTGGTTAGGAAAATATAATACTATGCACATTCTGTGCATGATATCATTGCCCAGATTAAATCATGTTGTGTTCCGCTCACTATCCACACATTGTGGTAGATGGTTTTGTGTCCAATATTAATCTTTAGCATGCACCTTCCTGCAATTCGATTTTCAAAATCTGGATTGTCCAAACCAGAGATATATTGGTTTTTAATTCTAAATTTTGGGATCTCCTCCCTTTCCATTATTCTCTGCAGTAGTTTCTCATTAATAAAACTCCTTTTCTGTTCAAGCAACAAAGTGGCTTTTATCATTTTAGGATGGTCATTTATACCAATGTGAATCTGTGGCGGCTCATCTTCCATGTGTATTTCAGCAAGGGTGGTGATGTGTTTTTCTGTGTCTGCTTTAGGAATAGTGTTCTGTTTGCATTTCTTCTCTTTTAAATAGAAGCACAATGTGTGTTCATCTATTTCAGTTTGCCATTTCTTCCTAGGATCCAAATAAATCTGCACCAATTGTTTTTCTTTTTCACTTTGCATTTTATCCTGACACATCAAAATGACAGTGACACTAGGCACACAGCTGTTCTGTAGGTACACCTCCACTGCATCATTTGATTTGGCAACAGTATGGCATTCATTTATACTGCTGTTTTGTGACTTAGGTCTTAATGGTTTTTGGTTAAAGACCACAGTACCCCATTTACCCCATCTATGAGAGGAGACAATCTTTTCCAGGCAATCTGTCCCCATCAAAAATTGAATTTCACAAATAGATGTGATAAATACTTCCTGTTTCATTCTGTGTTTTCCTATCTTTATGTCAACCTCGGTAACACCCACGATAGGCACCTCTTCACCGTTAAAGTTATGTACTGGGCCTTCTCTCTGCCTCACTGTGATCTGATTCTGTGGAGATCTCCCTTCATTGATACTTTTTATCAATTCTTTGAACATAATTGTGGCCTGTGTGCCTGTGTCAATAATTGCAAATGTATTGCATTTCTCTTCCACAGTAATGGGAGCATAATATCTGTCTTCAACTTCCTCTAACACACACAAAATGTGCAAATTCTTACTGATTTCAGGATTCACTTTTCTCAGACCTTTCTCACTTTTGGCTAAGCACATTGGTAAATGAAAGGACATTGTTCCCTCCTTTATGTCCATTTCCGTTTGAGAAACCTTACTCATTTCCCCATATTCAGAGGTCCTTTGGAGTCTGGCCACTGTTCGCCCTTCCATCCGGGGATCATCAGAGTTCAAACTACAATTCTCCAACTGAATATGCGTATAAACATCACCTGATAATTTGTCATTTTCTAATTCCAGGCACTTGTGGGTATTTGGCATGGTACCATTCTTTTTAACTTCCTCAACAATCTGTGGCTCAAGGAACTCTTCAGGTGACTGATCTGTACCCTCCTTTTGAGTACTTATTCTTCCTGCCTGTATTTTATTAGCATCTTGATTGTCTAGGTAGAGCGTTCTAACATTCACATCTACTCCCTCATCAATTATTTTACCCGTGCAGGAGTTGTCTCGTTGTTCTTTTGGAATTTCATGTTTTTCTCGTTTTCCTTTTTCATTTGTGCAAATTTTCAACGTTTGATTTAACTCCAGGTTAAACCAGACCTCTTTTTTAGATGTATTTGCAATTTCTGCCTCATGTTCATTTGCAGGTATTTTCGTTTTTAAATCAATGAACAACTCAGAGTCATTATGCAAAACCAGATCAGGGCAATCTGTCTTTTTATCATTGCAGGTATCAAGAAGATTTGGTCACTTATTATCAGAAGCCACCCGGTCACTATTATGTCCTTCTGCCCCCTCCTTTGATGACTGTTTTTGAACCGTACAGAGTTTTCCTATTTGTTCAGCCAACATATTCACTTGGGCCTCGAGACAATGGAATCTTTCCATCTCTCTAGAATCTTCTCTCTGCAGCCTATGCCGATATTGGTTGTTTTCCCACTGGTTGAATCTATTTCTATTGGGGTTGTTTCTGAACTCTTTTTATAAATGGGGGGCGGGGAGCAGGGTGTACCTACCCTTTGGTTGTAATCCCCTGGCGGTGGTGATTGATTGTATTGACGTGGGGCATAATTCATACTCTGCCTCATGTCCTGTCTCTCATTTTGTGAGTATTGTCCCCTATGCTGATTCCTATTTTCAGTAAATTGATCCACATACCGGGGTCTGTCCTGATTACCATATATCATGGTGTTGGGGTCAAATCTGCTTTTTGTCCCCAATGTCTGGCAGGGACCATTACTTCTTTGATCCTGGCTTTGTCTCTGATTATTGTTCATACCTGACATATCAGGTCGATATCCTGCCCGGGGCCTGTTTCCTAAGTACCTAGGGCTAATGTAGCTCTCCCTATTACTAGGATCATGTGACTGAAACATCGGTGCCGAGAGTGGCAACCCATGTTGATTACCCCTCTGTTCGGGTGTCACATTATTTTTGCCTGGACTTTGAGCAGACTCAAGTGACATTTTTGCTGACCTGATCTCCATTACTGTTGCCGAAGATTCTTTGGATTTTGGTCTGGTATCTTTCATTTTATCACTGTCTCTATCTTGACAGTATAGCACTTCATATAGCTTTGTACTTTGGTGCACAATCCACTCAAGGGAGTTGTCACGTTCAAATTCGCGGACTAACTGTGATATAATGTCTTTCTGCAACCCATAGAAATAGGCAGTTTTAAATTAATTGGAATTGGGATCAAAAGATACATCAAAGCGAGAAAAGGCTCTTTTTAAGTCTTGCAAAAACTGGCGAGGGCACGCATTTGGCGCAGCCGTAATCGTGTATGCAACTTTATTTGCCCCCTGTAATGATTGGAATGGAGAAAAACAATGTCTAATCTCTTTTTCAAACTCTGCCCATGTCATGTTCTGCTGTTCATTTAACCCTCTAATGATGCTGGCTGTGGGAGCGTCCAGAGTTAAGTGAAAGTATTGTCTGTATTGTTCCTTAGGTATACGGAGGGCTTTAAATATATTGTGCACCGCTTCTAAGTGGTCCTCTATACAGCACTCCCCTCCTTTTTTGAATGGTTTGATCAGGGCCTTGATTGATTTCATTATTTTGATAGGGCTACTTGTTGCTATGCTTGGGATTGCACTACTTTGTGATTCAACCCTTGTTTCAGGCGTATGGGGTTGATGGTGGCCCCCAATGGGTGTGTCAAATCCCCCAAAGGCACTACAACCAAGTTCAGACACCGGCACAGCCACTGGGGCACTATCTCTCCGTGTAGAAATAGAATTCACCTCAATTTCATTGAATGTGGTGCCCTGTCGTTTGTCCTGGGACCTGGAAGTGCATAGTTGCTGTTCCAAATCCTTGCACTTTTTAAGGAGCCGATCTGCCTCCTTACGCAAATAATTGTTTTCATCACCCATCTTATTAATCACATTTTGCATATCACTCATGTGCATTTGGCATTCATTGAACTCTTTGTCTCGTTTGTCTCTTTCTTTAAACATTTTAACTATCTCTTGTTCAGCATTTTAAAGATCACTTTCTTTCTCGAAATGTTCTTTTTGTAAAATTTGCATTTCCAAAATTACCTTGTCTTTACCTTGTCTAATACGATCTACCAATTCTTTCAAGTGTTTTAATTCTTGCTCACTATCCTCAAACTGTTTCTTTCTTTGAGACAATTTAGTGTTGAGATCTTTACACTTTGACTGCATGTCCTTTTGACATACCTCCAGTTCTGCTCTTAACTTTTCCTCCTGTTCACTATCTGCATCTTGTTCAATTGTTTATCTGCTAATCAGCTTGACATCATTTTCTTGCATTCGCAGAGACCTATTTAAAATGAACCATGTCTTGGCACATAGCCGTATCAGACAATCTTTCTCTGCATGTTTATCAGCAGCATTTAATAATCTCGAAAGACAGACCTGAATGATGTTACCTTCTGCAAAAATGTTGTCCAATGTCTCTTTCTGCACTTCCCCATAGATACGGTCATGCCACTCTGTGGCATTATTTGAGGACCATGTCCCATGTGCATATATTTTTGCCTCCAGATAATGTACCAACTCTGGGAATGTGGCCTCCATTTGAGACATTCTGAGACTCACTTCCAGTGTCACACTGCTCTCATAAAATGGATTTCCTTTAATGCACGTATGGTACTGTTAGACACACTTGCCACACCCAGTAGGTGCTCCGCAGTCACTTTCCTGTACAGCGCACCATCCTTTGTAAGAGATTTTGTTTTATTGCGGTGAATTCGGGATTTGGCTGTATTTTCTTACCGTAAAAATATTGGCGATAATATGGTGGTAAATTAGTCTTACATTTAGAATGGGTTTGGTATCACACTATTTTAGTGACCATACCTTGTTAGCTTGTATTGGTGGTAATTTTAGTGGTATCTTGTTTTGCAGTATTTTATTCCTGTGGTATAGTGGTGAGCATGGTTTCTTTTTTATAATATAACCCCATCATAAAACAAACCTTTCCTTTCTATTAGAATACCTTCTAGTTGTTTGTAGAGAGCCCCAGACGTATACACTTCAGTAGAACTCAATGATTTTATTCTTAGCGCCACCTACAGTTTGTCGCTGGTATTACTGTCTTATGTACATCCAGTAATCTATGTTTCAGATCAGACACCTTCCCATCAGCATGCAAGGAAGGAAACATTCATTACACCACACACAAACCTCTGCTTTATAGTTGTTTATTACTAGCTTTCTCTTGTTTGTTATTTTACTTACAGTGGTAAATTGGTAAATGCACTACCGCACTGATATGAGCATCCCCTTTATACTTCACTTCAGTAAATAATTCACAAATGCATGAATGACACAAAAATCCCATTTGTTTTTATATATATTTTCTATATTGTATTTAATTTACAAGTCACAACATCTTACCATGTGTTAATTACAGCATCATCTGCAATACAAGAGAACAAAACAGAACAAGCAGGTATTTTTGAAACATGGAATAATGTTCCCACATTCTTAAAATAAAGAAAAATAAACATGCAATGATTTCCTAACTTCCCTACACTGCAACAAATCTTAGTCACACATACAGCATTTTATCTGGTGCTCACTTAGCACTTATGTTACCAAGATTGGTATGTCTTTGAAGTCCCCAACACCACCTTGTTGTGTTTGCAGATGCAGACCCAGTGTCAGCGCGAAATTGTTCCGTAAGCTTGTGTGGGGAGCGCCAGCTAATTATGTCCCACAGCTAGCGCTCTACCCCCTGGAATCTCCGTCTGTCTACTCAGCCCAGCATGAATTTACTGCTCTCCTCATTTCTTGTTACTAAGAAAACTCTTATCCATCCCCTTATTGACGTGGCTTGTCTGCCTACAATTTCCACCAATCATAGTAAAGAAAATGTGCTCTGTACCAGCCCTCATTTTCAGAACAATGAAAGCTTTAGGCTCAGATTTACTGTTCCACTTCTATTCCTGCAGCTTGCATTTTTTCTGTTCTCCACATGATGAAGAAAACGCCAGTGTGCATTTAAAAATGAATCTCAGCGGTGCCACCAAAACATGGATTTCACCTCATTTTGCATATGAAACTGCATTTCAATGTTAGAGAAGTTAGAATTAGTAGTTTAGTAATGTTAATAATGTTAGTTGGTTATATATTCTAATGTAGTCTCCATACATGAAGCATCCAAAAAAAAAACATAGTGCACTTCATTATTTGAACTTGGTAGCACACTAAGTTTTTCTATGCGTGCTCTGAATATCTGCAATTTCAAGTTGGGTCTGGCTGTGTTGTAAATTCTGTACTTTGCATGCCACCAACAACGCTACATATCACACTGGTAAAAAAAAATGCCATATTACTTACTGGCAAATAAATATGTTATTATATTTTGTCCAAATGCTATACATGTCCTTACACCTCTCGAGCCCACTGCCTCTGTGCTCCGATACGCTGCCTGTATTGCATGAACACAGAAGACATTCTGGTTCTCAGTTCCACATTTGCGTCCTGTCTGACACCATATACCTGCTTCCTTGTACACTTGAGTAAAATAGCCTCCTCCTAAGAGCCTGCTGCTGCCAAAGTGGCTGGTGCCTGCTTTGTGTGGACACTCTCCGGGCTTATGACATTACCCAGGGGTGTCTGGCCTGTGCCCTACTCGTGGGAACCTACTCTCCCTCCATTGGGATCCTATTGTTGCCTGGATTGGCACAGTGACCACCACAAATGATTCACTGTCTACTGCCAACAGGGATGTTGGCTCCACCCGATGGGCCAATGTGGTTGAGACAGGTGCACAGGTGGGCCTGGTGGTATCTGGTGCTGAAGGTGCATCGAAGGACATGTGGCACACAGAGGAGGAAGACAAGGAGGGGATCACATTAGTGGCCAGCCAATGCAGCACAATCTAGAACAGCATACCCGCTAGCCGTGTGAGAAGACGCCATACGTCATTGTGATGATGTGCAAGCACTCGACAGCAAGCCTGCACTTCATCACGTATGATGCCTGTATGCCTCCCTACACCGACCAGCAGGGGTGCCACTCTGTTCTGAATGGCAACAGCCACCAGCAATGGCGTGTCATTCTGGGTGGAAGCATCTGACACCTGGGGCTGAGTCTGGGTTGAGGCATGCCGGCAGGTGCATACAGCTGTTGCGTCTGGCCCAGGGACAGGATTTTGCACATGCACCTCCACAGTGACCTGCACAGCCTCATGCACCAGGGGCAGGACTGCAGACGTCACACCCACCTCACCACCCCCACCCGTCCCCATGTGCTGGGTTGCCACAGCCACCTCCTCCACTTCCACCCCACCAACCTGGATGACTCCAGAGCATCTTCCACACTGGATGGCCCCTGTGTTGTCTCACCTGTCCCTCTGTCTGCTGAGGTGTCCACGTCCACCTTCGCCCTCTTGGACTTCCACCCAGCAGCTTTGGCCGATGGTCCAGACGCAGCACCAGCCTCCTCGCTCCCCAATGAGGTTGTGTCCAGGGGGCATGGCTGGGCCTTGCACCTCTGCCTGGTGGAGGCATCCCTGCTGCCTTGCTCCACAGAACTGTCTCTGCCCTCTTCTTTCATTGCAGCTGCGGATAAGGAGACATAGAACACATACATCAGGGTACTGCACCAGTGTGTCCATGGCAACACTAACTGGCACCAGAAGCTCACTGGTAAAGTGAACAACCATCCCCTCCTCCACAACACACATGTCCATGCAATGCACATACATACACATACATGCCTGTCTATCCCAACATACAATCGCATCCATGGACATGGCACTGTCACAACCCATCAATTGCGCATTCTACACACACATGCATGATGTGCTCATACACATGTCATGCACACACATCACATGACAGTCCTCAAGCAGTGCGATGAGCTAACACATCAGAGTAACATAAATGGCAATCCAGCCACATTAGTATGAGTATGTCACACATTTAAATGCACCAGTTTCATCCCGCCATGAGTGATGGTTAGTCAGACAATCACATGTTAGACACATACACATGAACACCATGAATGCAGATGGGTTTGAAAACACCTCCTCCTCTGTCACACTTGTCCCATGTGCACGTCTCAGATATGTAACAAAGCATGTGCACATTGTGAAAGGTGGAAGAACAACACACAATGCAAATGTAAATTCATTAAATATACACATGGTTCACTGCACAAGTGTAGAGCACTGTCTGGGTCATGCACGCAGGTATTTGTACAAGAAGCATACTTGGTGGAAGCACAAAGTGCTCACTACCAACATACAGGAACATGCATATGCCTTGTGGAGCCCAGCAATGCATGTACACTCACCTGATGACTCCAGACGTTGCTGCAATTCCCTGACCTGGGAGTGCAGCCCCGGGTAGAACTTCTCCAGGCCCCGCATGTTGGTGGTGTTCATCCGGCACCTGCGCCCCTTTCCGGTGGCACCGGCCTGGAGGAAGCGCCAGGCCTTGCTGTGGGTCCTGGATTTTAGGACCTCCCAGCGGTGTCCAGTTAAAGTACCGAATTCAAAAGGATCGAATGCCAAAGGTGAGAGTCAATTTGACCTAAAACAAAAGGGTCGTATTTTTTTTGTATATATTTTTTTGGGGGGTTTCCTTTTTGGAAAAAAGTGGTTAAAAAAATGTCAAAAATTCGACCCTTTGGTTTTCGGTCCTTTTGATTCAACCCTTTGGTCATTCAATCCTTTGAATTCGAAACTTTGACCTAGATCCCCTCCCAGCACTTGTGCACGTGTTTGAAGGTGCAGGATGCCACCCCCTCCACGTTGATGGCATCCACGATCCTGTCCCAGATCAGCTTCTGTCCTTCCTTGCCACGTTGCGTCTGGGAATTGAAGAGGGCATCATAATGCCCCAGGACATGCTCCACCAGGATGTCAACTTCCTTGGCAGTGAAGTTGACAGCCCTCTGCCTCGCTGCCACAAGTAGCCATTTAGCTCCGAAGATGTTGCTTGAGACATGACAATCCCTGAGGCAGGTGTGGGTGGGCAAGGTGGTCCTGGGGCTGGTCTGTAGAGCGGTGGTGATGTTCTGGCATGTTGGGAGTCTGATGAATCAGCTGAGGTGGTCAGTGTTAGGAACAATTCTCAAGAGTGTGCTAATTTCCTTTGCGTTTTGAGACCCCTAGCAACTTTGTAGGATTTCTAGGATTTGATGTTTTACCTGGGAAGAGGGTGAGCTTTTTTTCCCACTCTTTCATGTATTTTGATGTATGTTTTACTTTTGTGTTCTTTGGTTATGGAGTTTTAAAACAACTCCATAGGCATCTTTTTCTGTGTGTCACACAGCACCCTCAGTGAAGTGACACAGTGGTGTCTTTCAGACTCCCCAAGGTTTAAATACCTTATCTGGGACTGACTACTGGCTCCCAGAGCATGTAAAGTTATATTGACTTTACTAGTCTCTTCAAATTTACAGACCCAGCACACACTATTTTCCTATAGAGTGCTGGAGGGGTTGTCTAGCATCCCTTGAGTCAAAACACTCATGTAACAGTGAAATGTTACCCTTTCCTACTTGAAATGACTGGTGGCGGTGCTTATATCAAACTACCATGATTTTTCTCGACCGTGAACAATGCAAACAACGATAGATAAAAATCGGGTCAGCCATGTTTTCCAATATGGCGCCCAAGACCTATCTGTCAAAACAGACTCTGGTCAACTTTTTTCACCATTTCTTTTTGGAAAGGTCCTTCTTGTGTTTAACTCTGTGTGCCAAACCATGTTTGGTCCCTTTGTTTGTTGGCCTTTGGCGGGCTTAAGTGCTGAAGCCCTACTCTGGCACCTGAGTGTCTGGGGTAGACAGGATGTGAGGGAGGTGCCCGAAACTCCCTGTGCTTAGTCTCCTAGGAGACCTGAATGCACTCTGGCGTGATTGGCCGACTGGCTGTCCCACAAGGACAGCCACCCCACTTTGTGAGTGACAGCCAGGCTCGAATGAATGGGAGAAAACTGTTTAAAAGCAGGTCTCTGGGACTTGGAAAGCAGAGTCTACCACTGGAATGAAAGAACCGAAGATGAGCTAAAGGAAGATGACTGCTGCAACTCCTAGACAACCGGTGAAGTCCTGCTGCAGGTCCGAATTACCTGAAACTCCATTAATAGAGAAGCCCTTCAAGTTTAACTTCTTCCCTTGAGTTTGGTGGGAACAACCAACTCACAAGCCACCTGGACACCGTCCCCATCCTGGTCGAATTTTCTTCAGAGTGCTGTTGAAAACCGGATAGCCAGGGGGGAGGAAACCAGCTTGTGGATTTTAAGGCCCTCACACCTTAAACTGAAGTTTTGCCAAGCTTGTGGCCTCTTCCCTGGGCAGTGCAGGAACCTCCCGACGTCCTCCTCTTGTCCTCACGACTGAAGCTCAGGAACAGCGAGATCTGCTCAAACTGCCAGGAACAACTGCCTTAGCTACAGCTCTTCTTCACTTTAAAGATACTGTCCAAACGCAGTCCGGAAATCTTTTCGGCCACAGTAAAGGTTTGTGAAACTTTCCCGACTTCGAAGGCTTGTCCTTCCCTAAACTAACATCTAAATTTTCGTCTGACCAAATTCTTCTATGATCTGTGGCAAAGACTTAACCGTTTACTACAAGAACTATGCTATCCTATACAAGACTCTGAACCATTGACTTTGGCCCAGGCCTATTGAATTGAATTGCTGGTTGCAGTGAACTGAAACCCTTTGCCCTGCCTACGAAAGTATTTGTGCTATTGATTCCTATAACCTTGTCTTTTTACCCCTTTTTAAAGTAACTGAAGTGCCATTTTGCTCCCACTTCAGGGGAGATAAACTTGTTCAGAAACTGATTGGTTGTGTATTGTAGTATATTAAATTGTGATATTGAGCTACTCTTACTAGTGGAATGTTTTCCAAATGACTGTGTAAATAAATGTATATTCTTTTACCAAAACCTTGAGTAAGTGTTTGTTTGAATCACTGTATTTGTTGGTCCTTTTTGTAACTTGTTCTAGTGCTCACTTTACTCTTGAGATAAGTCTGGCTGCTCAGCCACTGCTACCACATTACTGTGTAGTACAGGCTTGTACCAAAGGTGAACTTGTACTGACACTTGTAGTCTTAATTGTGTGTACTGTTCCCAAAGGGCACTGTATATGATTCTGCCTAACACTCACATGGCCAAGGACAGGAGCACTGGCAATGGCTGGACAGCAGGCACTCAAAATGCAGAGCAGGTGGGCAGCAGGCAGACACAGTGGGCAGGCAGCAGCACATGGCTTGGTAGGAGGCCACTCACAGCAGTAGGAGGCAGGTAAAAAGGCTCGTAGGCAGGAGTGTGGGTCTTCTGTGTCTATTGCGTGGCTAGCCGGAAACAGAGTGATGGTTACTTAGCACGTTCGAAATTAGCGCAGACACATGAAATTAGAGGAAAGGCCCTCAGTGCGTAAATTACATGACACGGGTATTGTCATTCAGAATCGGGATAAAGAAGTGCATAGATGAAAAATAACCGTACGTGCGATTCGGAGTGGACGGATGAGTGCATTACAGAGAATGTTGGGGTGCCATGCAATGCGTTCACTACTTTGACAGTGCGTACGTCTTGTTTTGGTGGGGGGATTTGCCTCTGCGCACACGTGCTTGTACTTTTCTTTTTTCAGAGGCTAACGGTGAGTCGCATATGCATTATTAATACTCGAGGCACCCCTGTGTATCGCGTACCCCCATTATTACCATTACAGTAGCTTTCCTGGGCTTCACATATGCATTTTTTGTGTTGATGGGTGTCACAGCGTATCACATAGCGCGTTTTCTTCTTTACGGGAGCTACCAAGGTGTCGCTTACATGCATTTTTGATTTTTGGGGTGCCTGTGCCCATATTTCTTTTCAGCAGGGGTAATATTGAGCCTTGTTGGACCACTGAAGAACGTTTACCATCATGTACACTGTGCCATCACTTCGATTGCCCATGACAATTGCTTGGTGTGACTTCCACTGTACTAGTCCATCCATAGCATGAGTGGTAAGGCCCCAAGAGGGAAAGGTGGCAGAGGTGGCCGGGGTCGGGAGAAGCTGCAGCCCCCACCTCCAGGGGTGAAGGATGTGAATAGAGAGCTGTTGCCGCCCCCCAACAGTGTCACGGAGCTGCTTCTGTCCCCACCACCCAAGGTCAGGGACTTGCAGTGTCAGCTGCTGTTGTTCCACTCATATTCAGGGACCTGCAGGGCAGCTGCTGTTGTCCCCCCGCCAGGTTCAGGGACCTGCAGGGGCAGCTGCTGTCCCCACCACCCATTATCAGGGAGCTGCAGCGGTGGCTGTTGTCGTCCACCCAGGTAGATGGACACCACAGGGACAGCTGATTTCCGTCAATCAAAGGCGAATGGACGCCAATTTAAAGCTCTTGTCCCCAACCCCCAGGGCCAGGGACCTGCAGGGGCAATTGCTTTCCCAACATCAGTGGGTGATGCCATGGCCCAGGCCTCTAGTGGTCCAGCATCTGGTGCCCTGAGTGGTCCCAGCCACACAGAGTCTGCATCACATTCCAAGAAGGCAAAGCGTTGAGAACAGGAAGAGCCTCAAACCCAATGCACGTCGCAGGACACCGTCACATTGAGGAAGAGGAATTTCAATATTGAAGAACTCCAGATCCTTGTGAACTACATGTCTGGGAGCACACAGACGCCTGCTCAGCACATGGTGCACTGGCAGCGAGTCACGGATGACATCAACGTCTTGAGAATGAGAGGCGCACTGCTGCTTAGGTAATGAAGCGATGGAATGACCTCCACATTTGCACCAAACACAAGCTGGGTGCCAGCCTTGCCTTTGCTCTGACAACTGGAGGGGGGTCACCACAGGAGCAGGAGCTCACACCACATAAAGAGGCCATTAGCATGTTAATTCATGTGGATCAGGTTCAAGGCGTGGGAGGCCTGCCAAATTACGAGGACACATCCGGTGAGTGATCAACCGTATGCATCCTGAATATGTGTATGTAGATTAAAAAAAGTAGTATGATTGTGTTGCACTTGTGCCTACATTTAAATGACTGCTCTGGGTGAACCATGTCATGGTGTACTGACTTGTGCACAGTGTACTGCAGAGTGCTTACAAATCATGTGCCGTACATCCGTTGGACATGGCTTTGTGACAGTAGTCCTCACCATCCATCATACACAAAAAGACATATCCTACATGCCACCACACCCTGGGATCTAGTTAATTGCATCAGTGATGTTAGTGACTCTGCTATGCTAGAGAAGTGCTTTTGTCTGAAGCACATGTTACACATCATGCACTGCATGTTGTAGATAGTCCATCCAAATATGTACGTAGGTGGTTTCATGCTACAGATGACTTCCATGAATACTGGCAGCAGGCTTGACAGTGTGCCATCAGTGAAATTGCATTTTTCGACACTGTGCACATCCCAGCTGCAGCTATGGCACTGACCGTGGCGCTAAACAGGGATGTTAGCTATCCCTGTGGTGATTCTAGGTGTACATGGCTGACTTTGCCGTTGTGATAGGCACTTTCACCTCTGGATTGAAGTGTGAGGTGGATGACACAGTACTTTATTTAATGCTACCCTCAGCCGCATCATCTTCATCATGCATATCTGACTGTCTGTCTACGATTCAGTCATGGTGTGCTCCAAATAACCTCTGCCATGAAGCCAGAAGGACTGGGTTCATTTGCATTTAGGCCCCACAGCCAGCTTTCCCACTGTCTCTGTGGCCAGGCTCACTTGGCCGTACAGTCACAACCACCTGCACAGATATTAATGGTTGTGGTCATGTTTGCGTCAAATCTCTCCTTCTCATTTCCCTTTTTTGTCATCCCTTGGAAGTACAACTATCTGCTACACCTCCTCTGATGCAGTGCACCTTTTCTCACTTTCCACCAGCAGGTCACTGTCTCCACAGCCCTGAGTTTAGCCAGGCTTCAGTGCTGCACTGCCTCTTGCTCAAACTCCATGCTTCAAATCCACACCTTGTGTAATTCCTTCAGAACAAGACCGCAAGGATTATGCTTGACGTCAAGGCCAGGGACCACATCTGTCTGCCACTGATGGTCCACCACTGGCTAGCCGTGGCTGAAAGCGTTGAGTCATACAAAGTATGCATTGTACACAGAGATTTGTGGGCCCTGCCTAATACCTATCTACAAATATTCATACCAAAATGCTGTCCCTCCATAGCCATTTCATCATGTTTCTCCCACCTTCTTCAGGTAAGCCAGTTCTTGAAGGAGATCTTTAGAGGGGGATATTTATCATCAGCAGGGGCCAACCTCTGGGATACCCATCCTGCCACCCTTTATTTAGGTCCTTATATCCTTAAGTCCAAGGAACTACTCATGTGTTTCATCTTCTACTCTTCCTTCTTTCTCCCTCTTCCCTGCTAAGCGATCCCTCTGCTCTCTCACTCTCTCCATTCTTTTGACCTTGCTGCTTGATGACTTTCTGCTTGATGTACCTCAAGGTCTCACATGCCCCTGTCACCCCCAACAAATTTTAGGCCAGTTGCCTCGGGGACCTGGACTAGTGTCATCCTCACTGCACTTGGGGAATGACCCACGAGAGTTGTATCTCTCTGCACTTACCCAAGCCTTCACTGACTGGATGCACTTGAAACACTCCTGAACTTGTTCACACCCTCTCAATACCACACCACTATAAACATCTGTGCACTTGCTCCTTATGATTGCACCATGCCGGTAAGGTGTTGGTCTGTTCCACCCTGTCCTCGGTCCATTCATGGTGGCGCAATCATGCACTTTATGAAACTGTTGCTTCATCATCAAACATAATCACTGTTGTCACCACTGTTGATTGTGTGACATGCACAGAGGCGGACTGGAGTGACGATTATGGTTTCAGTGATTCTGGGGCTCTGTACAAGTGTTCTTTGTCACCCCTTGTTCCATCCATCCTTGAGCTCTTCGAGAAAGTTGCCTTGTGCATCAGGCATTTCAGTAGATACTTTTACATGACATGCCATACCGTGACACAATAAGATTGAATTTTTAAGATGACATATGGGATGGGTTGAGTGACACAGATGTGAGTTAATTGAAGGTTTGTCATGTTGGTAGTGGTGTCATTGTTTTACTTGTGTTGGTAAGAGAGAAATGTCTTTTAAGTTGTAAGGGATGCACACAAATTTGCACCTCCAGGGGCACATTCTCAGGGTGGTTTTGTGGGCACTGTTGATTGGCCCATTTTCATCATTGAATGGCACCTGAAATGTGGCATGTCGTGTGCACTCGGCAGGGAATGTGGTTTAGGTGAAAGAAGTAGTCACAAGCTGGCCAGGGCCAGCCTCTCCACATGCCCTTTGCCCAGCCATACGCAGGCCGCCTGCCTGTGTATGTGGGGCACCACCATGTCAACCGGTACGCCGCGCCTTGTTGCAACATTGTGCAGGACACATGCTGCCACAATGATCCTGCACACTAGTGGCAGTGAATATAGCAACTCACCACCACAGTGCACAAGGGAGCAGAAATGTGGCTTGAACACTCTTAATGTGCGCTCCACTATTGCCCGAGTTGAAATATGGGACGTTTTGTATCTTACCTGGGTAGGTGTGGTGAGGTTCCGTATTAGCGTAAACATATAGGTGCTCAGAGGGTAGGCCCTGTCCCCTGGAGAGGTGAGAATATTTGACATTGGTGTCTACGGGCCTTGTCACTAGTCTGGCGGTAACCCTTAAATGCGGCGGTAGCGCTATTACCGGTGCATTTAAGGGTCCGCCAGATCATGGCTTTGTTGGATTTACCCCAGCTCTCAGCTGGGGGGAAATCCGCCACAAATTTGCTGATTTTGCTAATAGTGCCAGCGTTACCGCCCAACTCGTGATGAGGCCCTATTTGTCTGTGTCTGACATGCATGCATGTGCACTGCCATTTATACTCACCAATAAGCCATATGTATACTCAACAATAAGCCATGTGTTTCCATGCCTCCCAGCTTCCAGGGCCCGGTGTAGGGGTGACATTATGAATATATACCTTTCGTGGGTGGAGCCTGGATAGTTAGCATATACAGAAGTAATTATGCCCTTGGCATCACATACAACTTGAACGCTGATGGAATGCCAATGTTTCCGATTGCAATTAAATGTGCTCTGTCGCCCCAGGTGGATGTAGAGCAACATGGGTGCAATCAATGGAACCAAGCACTTTGGGGAAGTGCGCCACCCATAAAACTCCTGGACCCCAGCCTGCCTTTCTGACGGTGTTCTGGGCATGGAGATGTGCCTGCGGACTGAGGGGCCCGCAGTCTTTATTGCCAACACCTGATGTAGGCAGTGTGACTGAGTGGGCTGTGAAATGCACCCAACAATGGCAGTGGTCCGCTGAAATTACCCAGTGGCCAAAAAATGCAGAAGAGTGAGCACCTTTTGTAAAGGGCCTCAGTGTTTGGGAGCAGAGGGTGGGTAATGTAAGGTCACCTTCCCACTCCGTGACCGGGTCTAAGATAATATGAGGTGGAAACCTATACCTGGCATAGACCAGGTCATCAGGCATCCCAAAAAGGCTGGTCCTTGCTAGAAATATCCAGGCCTTGGCCACCCTTCTCCTGCGGTGTCCCACAATCACTGCTGCGAGAAATGGTACATTCATCATAACTATATTTGTGCATTTGTTGATCGCGCAGGATTTTGTATGCATTTGTTTGTGTGCGTGTTGATGTTTACGCCAGCCATTGCGTAGCGTACATGTTTCAGGATTTGCAAGTATTTTTCTGCGTGTAGGCGAGCCTTATTTAATTCCATAAATACGGTTATTTTTCGCACGCATGGGCGTTGCGAGTATTTTACTGTGAGACGTCCCTCATAACGCCCACATGTTTGCTTGTTGTTCCCCATTCCATGTGTTCCGCCTCCTTTTTAGGTGACTGTGCAGACCCGGCCGGCCTTAACTTGGAGTATCGCGCAAGGCGTTCGTGGTGTCGCAGTTACGTGTTGGACCAGCGCGGTTTCCTCACAAGTCACAGGTAAGCCCTGCGCAGTGTGTTCAATGAATGCTTGCGAAAGTACACGATTTTCGCAGCAAATAATTCCATGAATCGGGCCCATTGAGTCAAAATAATAATTATCTCAGGAGAGAAAACATGCAAAAATACACAAAAGCAGATTCATAATGAGTTTCGATGAAGTGATGCAATTCTCAAAATTTAGTTTTTTTTACAGCTAGAAAACTGCACACAATTGACAGCGCGAGTCTCTTATTTGGGAAAAAGGGCAGATGGGTTAACACAGTTTTGAACACATTTCTTTTATTAAACACGGGGTGGCCGGAAGGAACAGAAAGAAGAGCGGATCTGATCACATCTTAGAATCACAGACAAGAAACGTGAATAAAGGAGCCGTGGCTTTGTGTATTCGTTTTCTGGGCAGCATCACTGAAGGAATAATTATAGAGGTCTATATGTGTTCTCTTTCTGTCCAGGTGTATTATTTTAGGATAATGGACAAAGGGCAAAACGCAGATAAACGCAGAAGACAAAAGTTTCATTTTTTTCGGAAGTTCAAAGTGCTTAACAGGGCGCACAACTGTGAAAAGTCGTCCCTTATTATTGTTTCAACCGCGTTTAAGACAAGGTTTCCTTGAATGTGACATTTCTCCTAAAAACTGAATACATCAGCATCTTTCAAAACCAGTGAACAAAAAACCAAACAGGTGGCACTCGTAAAAGAAGAAAAAACGGGCCCCTTAACTACTCTGAGCCAAAATAAACGCTCTGAAAGAACAGTATCCGCATGAACACAAATACCCTTTCCCTACACTTCATCATTTTCAGAGCTGTTTACAGCATGCCCGTTCGAGAAGTGGTTCATACCCAGCTCAATCACAAATGTTGCTTTCACTTAGGAACACCACGTTTTTGTTCATAATTTTCCTACAATGTGTACAACATATGGTTTTGTGCTGTACTTTAGAAATAATTTAAATACATATTTCTGTGTGGGATTTTAAAATGTGAAAATGACACCAGTGCAATGGCATGAATAGTGCAAGAACACATAGCTTTAAGAGAGGTCCGTGACAGCATAAAGGCACGGGGGCGCTGTATGAAAGAAACGTCAACCAAACATGCAGTCAAGCATCTTGGCTGCGAGAAGCTCACCAAATATCCAGATAGCTGGACCCGGGGGGCACTGGAGGTTCCAGATGGCAAGGTCCTGAGTGCATCTTTACCCTCTAGGTATAGGCGTTGCTAGTTGGGGGAGGGGGTGCTAAGGTGGCAATAGCCCCGGGTCTTTTGGTTGTAGTCCCGGATAGAAGTCCAGGAGCTACAAACAAAATGCTAGCTAGCTCCTAGTCCCGCCAGTCCCGACATTAGTGTAGCCCCTGATCTTTTCCAAACCTAGCAACTCCTCTGCCTCCAGGTCACTGGGGTCTCAGGAAGGGAGTTGTGGTGTATGTGACTGCGAGGGTGTGATGCTGACTGGATGGGACCAAGTGGGAGGAAATGACATGGAATTTGATCTGGTCTGCTGCCTGGAGATCCTGGATACTGTGGTTATCGGGCCAGGTGCCACCCCTCCCTGTGTGAACCCGGGCACAGGGCTCAAGTCGAGGGTACACGCCATGCAGTCCACCCATTTTTTAAAAATGATAAACATGAAATGTCTTCTTAAAAATTTAGAGTTAAAGCCGATAGTCTTCAAGTTTGCTGGCCCGACAATTCACCACTGCACTATATAACCTGATGAAAAACAACTAAAGATGAAATGTCCCATTTCGGTCCTACATGTTCCTGGGAAAACATTTGTATTGGTTCTTGGAATTTAAAACATGCACACCTTTTAACGTTTTCAAAAACACTATTGGAAGAAAATATCTTCTCTTGGTTTTCTGTTTGTGTGTGTTGATTTTATGAAAGGCAAATGCCAATCGTCCTGGGCGATTTAGGTGGTTATGCAAACCCAATCTAATGAAATGTGCATATTTCTCCTGTTAACGGCTTCAATTCAACACTACAGCTAAGTCAATGCCTAGTCTGGGATGCTGATGGAAACTCTTATTTATATATTTTTATGACTAGTTATAATCTGGATGATGAACCCTTGTATAACGCCCCTCTCTTAGAATCCCCCTGACCCCACTGAGCCAAGAAGTAGGTTTGTTTTGCAAATAAAAAAGGTTTATTTGAAATATTAAACAATAGATATATATCACACTTTTATAAATAAATTGATAATTGATAGCACACTTGTGAATATGAGCAGTAATTAGCAATAGGTAAATCTACAGTTCTTGGTTACTTATGAATAAGAACAGAGGACTAAGGTTTTATATGGTTCAAGGAAATGCAAGGTGAATAAAAGGCAGTACAGAAATAAACTTGATATGATTTCAGCAAAAGATAATATAATCACTTTTTTTCTGACAGTTCACTCCCCCCCTATGCAATGTAAGGTGATGGAAGTAACACACACAGTCTTCAGTAATACAATCACAGTACAATACGAATTCAGTTCCCCCCTAGCAAGCTTAGAGAAACAGGGATGATTTTAAACACAGGCAAAGTACTTTTAAGGTGGTATGCAAAGAAGGGAAAAATATGCTAAAAATGATTTTAATTCCCTATAAGAGATTCAGGGTGGGTGATACCGACTTTAAATTAGTTCAGGATCACTTTAGCAATGCTCTATGAATGATTGTCAGGTTGCAAACGAATTTCAGCAAAGGAAAGCAAGAAGCTGCTATTTTGATAAGTGAAGAAATTTGAGCCAAATCGCAAATCGCGGCACTTTTTCTGAGTGCGTCGAGCGCGATTATGGAAAAAGTATAGTGAATAGAAAGCCTAGAATCTTAGCTTTAAAATGTTAAATCTCGCTTCTAGCACAAACAGTTCAAGAGATCAGGACGATTTCGTGAAGGTAGAATTTCAGAAATGAAATAATGATTCAAAATGGCAAAATGCCACTTTTACAGGTTTAAAATCGGAGAAGGGACACACGATTCCTATGATGCAGTTCTGGACAGGTTCAAATGTTTTGAATCAGATTATTTTAAGCTAAGAGATTGGTTTTGTACAGTTCTGGCTGAGTACTCACACTATGAATTTGAAATAGGCCGTCAGGGTCTGGTCTGGTTGGGACTGGACTCCAGGAGTTTGGTTCTGAAGTCACAGCTATCTGGGTCAGCTCTGCTCTGCTGGTCTGGTCTGGATCTCTGGTTCTGCTCACAGCGATCTGGTCTGGTCTCTCTGGATACAGCACTGCTTTCTGGGTCTGCTACCGGTTCTGGCAAAAGTTCTTGGCAATAATCCAAGCTCGCCCGGCTGTAGAATAGTTTGGTTGGATTGCTGGATTCTGAAGTCCTGCTGAAAAAGTATTTAGCTGGTGGTCCAGGCCTCTCTGCTTTAAGTTCTGGAGTGAAGTTCTGGATCTCTCGAGTTCAGGATTCTGGAGTTCGCCGTCAGAGTGCTGCGCAGGAATTCAGTTGAAGGTTGGAAAATGAATGTCCCTGTCTGGCTTCCAGTGGCTCTTTTTATGTCTTTTGAAAATGGGTGTGGATGCTAACTTTCTGTGCCCACCCCACTCATGATTTGATAGGTCAAGGATTTCTCTTTGACCTGATTTGAGAAGGGAGCAGTGAGTCATCAGGTGTCATCTTTATGGCATACAGAAAAAACACTCCCCTTTGCTTTTACCTTAGAAAATCATTTTCATAACTAAACACATTTCCCAGATACACAAGTAGTTGACATTACATAAACACATCATATATCACATAAGGTAGTTTCTGTTCCAACTCTGATGTTTCTAAGAGCTTGGATTAGGAAATGACAACATTTTGCGCTTTTTGGTTGGTTTACCAATATTGGATTTTTACCAAAAATGACACAGATGTACACCGCCTTTCTACACATATTCCAGTAAATTTACATTTTTCTGGCGTGAACCCTGTGTCTGCAATCTCCATAATTCAAGGGGTTTTGCCTCAGAACATGGTACAGAGTTCTACCACCTCTTAAAATGTGCACAGAAAAATCACAAGAATTATGATATTAATTATATAATTTTGACCAGTCCGTACTATGAATTATCCATCTTTTTAAAATTATGCTCTGGCCCAGAGGGGTGTGGTTTCCGAAAGCACATGGTGGAATTTCTGGTTTGTCCACTTCCTCCAACTGAAGTTGCTCGCAGAGGCACTGCCCCTCCCCATTTCTCTCAAGAGGAAGCCATTTACGAACCCCCTAATTTAACATTTGCCTGAGCCCAGGAAGGCTCATTGTTCTGTTTCCTGCAGGAGCTGCTCCTCCCCTAATCCAATCAGAGAGGTGTCATCTCCCTTTGGTGAGGGCAGGAGAATGAAGGCCAGGCCCGGGAAGAGTGGCTGAGCAAGTTTCAATTCCTGCAAGGGTAGTTGCCAGGCAGAATTCAATCTCTTTAAGCCAGGCTTCAGCTAAATGTCACTTTTGTTCCCAGTTTTTCTTCATCCAAATCAAACTTACAATTTTTACACATGCAGCTAGAATGCTGAGTCTTAGTTCAAAACTATGACATTTAACAGTTGCAAACTATGTGACACTCAAGAGTAGGTCACTCATTTATTTTAAACATTTCGATTTTAGTGGCTTTAAGTCCAATTTCACTTCAGCTGCTGACATCCACAGCTCAGCCAGTTTCATTATGAACATTATTTTGGACTCTTTCTCTTTCCAGATTTTGTATGCACACAAGTCTACCTTCTGCCAAATGTCTGCTGGTGTTCATTGAGATTTTTGAATATCTTGCAATGTTTAAAATAGGCATTTTTAGCTTGCATTTCAGAGAAACAAAGGTGATTTCAAAGCGCTTTCTGAGCTAACCGGCACTGCTGTTTTTCCTTTGGCACACATTTCACCCATGGCACTCCTGGCCCATCACGCTCGCACTGGTGCGTGGCAGGTCAGGGGAACATTTTGGGGTGCGCCAAAACTGCGTGGTTTTCCTGGATTCTGGCGCAATGTGGGCTTTTCTGCCATCTTGGATTTCCTAAGCCCACAGCACCAAATGTTGCAGCATAATAGTCCAAACGTGGGTCAGGACACCCAACAAGCCCCCCCCGCCCGACTGCACTTTGATTTCGAGTCGAGGAGGAGTCGGGTGCAAAGGATGTTTTGATCCGCGCGCTGGTATGTCCGCATCATATTCTTCCAATTCCGTAGATGGCACAGCTCAGCATCTTTTCCTCCATCCAGTTGGATCGATCGGTTCTCCTCGCCAGTCCTGATGGGAATATTGGGCGGTACCCCGGGCCCCTCGGATCTTTGCTCCCGGTCCCCGGGTCGTCCTCCTTGGTCAGTCTCCATGGTTTCATCTCTCCTAGGATGATAAAGCAAAGCGGCAATACACATTCCTAGACATTTTTCCACCACTATTAATGGTGTGGCGAACATATACATTTTATACATCAGGATACATTTTGCAGTCTTATTTTAAAAACAAGATATAATCAGGAGACATTTTCCTTCAAGAATCATAATATTTTAGAGACCATATATGGGATATTTTAGGGTTGCAACTAAATTACTCTGGAGCGGCCCCCTCTGGTATTGCAGAGGACTCCTCCAATTGCTGCAGGATATGCCTGGGATGGCAACACTTTAATTGATTTATATGGACCCACTTGTCTTCCCCCTCTGCCAAACTGCCTTTGGGGAGGCGGATCTTGTATGCAACTGGGGAGATCTTGTCTATAATTTCAAACGGCAACATTTTTCGCTGTTTGGCCTGGTTCCTTTGGAAATTGTATAGATAGACCCGGTCTCCCACATTATATTCCTTCCTGGTTGTCTTCAGGTTGTAATGGGTTTTCATGCTATCAGATGATCTTTCTAGATTCTGCTGAGCATAGGCAAAAGCATGTTGGAGGTGTTTCCTCAAATTCTCCACATACTCATGAGTTGTGGAGGCATTGATCAACGTCTGCTCTTGGGTCCTGTAGAGCAAATGCTGGGGAAGCACCATCTTGCATCCAGTCATCAACTCAAATGGTGACCTTTTGGTTGCAGATGAAGGGGTAGATCTGATGGCCATTAGGACCAGAGGTAATCGGATATCCCAACTTGGCCCATAATCTTCCACAACATTTTTAATATGCTCACAATGGTTCTGTTGTATCTCTCCACTGCACCAGAAGAGGCTGAAAGGTAAGCAATATGTAGCTTCCTTTTGACCCCCAGTATCTCCCACATCTTTGTCATTATCTCACTGGTGAAATTGCTACCTCTGTCTGACTCAATCCTTTGAGGTAGACCAAAATGGGAAAAGATGTGGTTAATCATCAGAGCAGCTGCTGTTTCTGCCTTGCAGTTTGGGGCCGGGAGACGTTCCACCCACTTGGTAAACAAGCATGTGACCGTCAACATGTACTTGTTTCCCTTAGACGACCGAATCACAGGGCCTACGAAGTTTATTTGCAAATATGACCATGGCAGTGTAATCCCCCTCTTTTGGAGAGGCGCACGGTGTGTGAGGGATGATGGCTGAAATTGTGCACACACCAAACACCCCTTCAAGTATTGGTCGAGGTCCTGCCCCATGTGTGCCAGTATGCAACCTCTCTTAAGATTTCCAGTGTTGTGTGAAACCCCCTATGACCGGCGGTGGCCGCATCATGGGTGTGACTTAACATCAGGCTTCGGAATGAGGTAGGGACCACCCACTGATCATGGCCAGCTTGGAATTTCCTTACCAACAAACCGTCTTGGATTCAGAACATTTTTGGACATTTCATTAACACTCTAAGGTCCTCTTTACCAATGTAATCGGTATCTGTCAGGGGAAAGTTCTCAGGGTCCTCAATGTGTTGGTAAAACTTACCAATTATTGGATCCCCCTTCTGAGCCGTAATTAAATCAGCATCAGGGGTCTCCTTAATCCATTGTGCAGTTGAAAGATCATTGTGAGCATTTGTCTGGGACCTAGTGATAGCAGTGACCTGGATTTCCCCCAACAGGGACTCTATTTCTATTAGATCCCCTTGCATGGCTCCGGTTTTGGCCAGCTGATCAGCTAAGTCATTCCCAGTTTTGTCTGGTCCCTCTACTTTGGAATGACCCTTGATCTTTTTCCAGTAGATGGTCATCCATTTCGATGTGACCAGATCATCAATATTTTGGATTAACTTCCCATGTTTCAGGGGTTTGTAATTAGCACATAACATGCCTCTGGTTTTCCAACCAGGTGCTCCACGAACCCGTTCCGTACATAATCTGAATCTGTGATTATGACCAGTTCGTGGAGTTGATGTTGGACAGCAGTGAGGATGGCTTGATGCACAGCCATCAACTCTGCTACTTGACTACTTCGGGGACCGATTTTGTACCCAACGGAGGGTTCTGGGGACTACTTCACCCATGCATTCCCTACGCCGGCCACCAGTTATTTTTCCCCGTTGTTGTCAACATGGTAAGAGCATCCATCCACATAGACAGTGGGCATTCCCTCACACTTGTCTTCTTCAAAGACTTTGTGTGGGGAATTAAGGTATGCCTCCAGGTTGTCCTTGATTTTCAGACTTTCGTCCTCGAGACAGTTTTCTCTGGCACAATCATGCAAGTCAGCCAGACCTTGCACGAGGGGACTCTTCTTGTTTTGGCCATATCTGACCTTCACAGGAAAGCCTTGCATTGACAGAATCCAGGAAGTAATTCGGGAATTACTCACATTCCCGGCCCAGATTCTGTCACTTTGGAGATATTGCAGAGGCTGGTGTGGAGTCTCCACTATGATGTGTTCCCCCTGGATGAACGGGCGGTAATTCTTCAATTCCCACACCGTTGCCAGGAGTGCCTTCTCACAGTCGTTGAATATTTCCTCCACAGAGGATAAAATTTTGCTCGCATAGGAGATTACTTTATTGACCTTGTCATGCTTTTGGTATAATACTGCCGTCAAGCAGGTATTAGAGAACCCTGTCTCCAGGAAGAACTCCTTGTTTCTGACAGGGTAAGCTAGGCAAGGCGCTTCTGAGAGGCTTCTTTTGAGTTGTCTTACTGCCTCAGATTGTTCTGGACACCATTCCCACTTGACCCCCCCTTCAAAAGATGAATCAGGGGTCTAGTGATCTCTGCGTAGCCCTCAATGAACTTTCTGCTGTAATTAGTCAGTCCAATGAGGCTCCTTAGTTCCCGCAGAGTTGTGGGATCCTTCAGTTTCTGAAGTGCTTCCACTTTCTTTTCTTGGGGACAGAGACCCTGAGGAGTAATCTCATGCCCCAAGAAATTAACACGGGTTCTACACCACTGTGCTTTCTGAAAGGAAAGTTTTGCTCTGGCGGCCCTCAACTGTGTCAGAACATAACGATCTCCGCTATATGTTCCTCCACAGATGAACTTTTGATGAGGACATCATCTACATATGCCAGGTTACCCCTCGCACCCAGGTCGGGCATGGCCTTATGTAGGAAAATGTTGAATTCATTGCCGGAGTTGAGGTATCCGAAGGGAGTTCTGGTCCATGTGTACTGCTGGCCCCCAAAGGTAAAAGCCAGTTTGTATTGGTCCTCCCTACTGACAGGTATGGTCCAGTATCCATTGGTCAGGTCTATTGCAGTGAATACCTGTGACCCCTGAATCTGGGCCAGCCCTTGGTCAATGTAGGGAAGAGGCCATCGGGAAGTATGGACCCGTTTGTTGAACTCCCTAAGGTCGGCGCAGAGTCTCCACTGGCCATTTGGCTTCAATACTCCCAGCACCAGATTATTGACGGTGCTGTGTACTGGACGGATTATTCCCAGGGACTCAAGGTTCTTAATTATTTCAGAAAGGGACTCCATTGATGCGAGAGGCAAGCGATATTGCTTCACAAAAACTGGAGTCATGCCAGGGTCCGTGGGAATTGTTGTGTGGATGTCGGTGCGACCACAGTCATATGAGTCTACCGCAAAGAGATCTCAACTTTTGCTTCTGTTCCAGAGTCACGCAGGCATCAGCTAGGTTGACTCTCTCTTCCACCATCTGCCTGAAGCCTAGAAAGACTTCTGGTTTTGCTATCTCAGCGGCCTCCTCCAGCTGGGTGGAGAAGTCCCTGGTCAGAGTGCTGATTTGGACTGGAGGCTTCAGGTGGGAAAGGCAGCCCTCATGGACCTGGAAAATCACCTCATCCCTTCTGAAGTCACAAGTCACGTCTTCCTTACAATAAGGGCAGGAAGTGTACACCAGGAAGTTCCCCCCATGCCGGGTAAAGATCCTGTCTGGTGTTGTATTGTCATCACTGTCACTGTCAAAACAGTCCTTGGGGATTGGTCCTAACAGTTCATTTCCTAAATCAATGGAGAAATGTCGGTCATTAACCGCCATTCCAATAATGGTGCCTGCGGCTAGAGTAATACTCTGTAAGTCGCTGTTATCCACCTCTATTGGAATGGTGTCATGTTCTATGTTGACTAATGGTGTTGGGTTTACCCACAACCCTTGCTGTTGGAGAGAAGCATTTAGATGAATATAAGCATCAGGGTTTTTCAATTTTTGTCCCCTTTTAACTTTCACTTCCAGGGAGAATTGTCGGGTCCTTTCTGGGATGCTGACTTCCTCTTTAATCTGAATTTCAACTGCATGAGGTAGCAATTGAGCTGACCTAAATGCTTTTTCTGGATCATCAAAGCCCATGGGATTATCCGCTAATCGGGACCAAGCTTTGAAGTTTATTAGGTCCAAACTAATGGCAAAGCGATTGAGAATGCCACTGCCTAAGTAAAATGCAGCAGTGACGTCTCGCACAACCCAACAATTATGGACTATGCTCTTGTTGCCAATGGAGATTTTGAGCATACACCTGCTTGGCAGGAGATGTTTGGAGTTGGGTGCTTCCAGGTCCATTTCCCATTTGTCTATCAGTTTGAATGTGGGAATGGCTGGATCTTTTGGAAGTTGGCGGAACATGGCTTCGCTGATGAAGCTCTTACCGTTGTTCACACACACTCGAGCGAGAACAGAGTCCTTCCCATCATTTAACTGAACCGGGATGAACAACTGCTCTCCTATTTGCTGAACATCAGCTAGGCTCTGAGCTGATTTCACATCTTTCTGGACCACAGGAGTGGGAGTTTCTGATTGTGGATTAGTAAAGAATTTCAGAGTGTTTCCTTCCAGTGTGAAATACCACCTTAAACTGGCAGGAAGGTTGATTTTCAGAAATAGAGAGGACCCCCCCATCACCAGTCTGTTGTCTTACTGCTATTACTGTCACGTCTGGAATTTGGTTGTTCTGGAAGTGAAATTCTACTTGGTCAGATTTTTGTTCAACCATGTGGCAGGTGACGTTTAAACTAACATGGTTGACGCTCTGTTTTAATTTTATTGGTCGGCTATTCTGAGTCCAGAGGACCTTGTTTACGCAATCTATTAGGGGTGACAACCTTCTCAGGAGGTCATTCCCTAGTAAACAAGGGGTGCCCTCTGGAGTCACTACTATGACCGGGTGTTTCACCTTGTGTCGCCCAATTTTGATGTCCAAATCTGCAGTCCCCTCGACAGGAATTTCCTTCCCGTCAAAGTTCTGGAGTTGTCCAGGAAGATAGGTGAGAGGAATACGGTAATTCTCCCCCTTCCTGCATTCAGTTCATCAAAGGACCTTTTGGACAGAAGGGTATCTTGGGATCCAGTGTCCACCAGTGCCAAAATTGTACCCTGCCCCTGTACTTGTACCGGGGCATAGTATCGTCCCTCCTTCTCCTCAAGGGGGCACAGATAATGCACATTTTTGGACAACTGGTGGGCTAATTTTCTGGTTTTGGACATTGGGAGAGAAGAGATGTGGGCAGAATTCTGTGGAGAGTCATCGGAATCTACAAGAAAAAGTTGGCAACTTGAAATGGTTTTGGGTTCCCCTGGTTCGGTTCTGGGCTGCCCCCCCCTTTTTGGAGGCAGTCATTAGGATGGGTTTGACCCATGGGATTTTGGTATTGTTGGTTCTGGGATAGAATGATGGGCGGCGACAGCTCAATCCCCACATCTACCCAGTCTATGGATGCGGTTTTAGGTTCCACTGGTTCCGGTTCTGGGCCACCCCCCCCCCGTTTTTGGAGGCAGTCACCAGGATGGGTTTGAACCAGGGGTTTTCGGTATTGTTGGTTCTGGGATAGAATGATGGGCGGCGACAGCTCAATCCCCACATCTACCCAGTCTGGGTTGGAATCCCTTGGGACCCATTTTTCCTTGGGAGGAGATTTTTCCTTGGGAGGAGATCCCCCATCTCTGAAGGAGAAGATCCTTTTCCCAGGATCCTCTGAGGATCCCTCTCCCTCAAATTGGAAGACCTGTACCACCTCCACAAAATGGGTCTGTTTGGGTCCTTTGTTTCTCCTACCTCCTCTTTGCTCCTTGGGTGGCAGACTTTCAGGGGTAGGAGATTTTGTTTCCGGTTCCTGGGTTTCCAGGGGCTGTTTACAAGTGCCTCCTCCCTGGGAACCGGTGGGTTATCGGGGTGCTGCCCCCGTCATTGTTCTGGAGCACCAGGCCCAGAGTTTGGGGCATTCTGCGGTGGCATGCTCATCTGAGGGTTCTGTTGAGCCCTCAGTATGTGACCCAGATCCCGGGCCATATTTTGGACCTGGCGCTCAAGTTGGGAAACCCGCTCAGGCTGATACGGGTTTCTGTTTTCTCCCCTGGGCTGATCCCGGGAAGGGTAGCTATCCCTTCTCTGGTAATACCCTGGGTTGGGAAGATTTGGGTACCCCTCCACCCTTGGCCTCCCCTCTCCCCGATTCGGTTGTCTGGGCTAAGGGAATTGGGGAAAGAAGGATGGATGATTTTGGGGCTGGAAGTTGGGTGGATACCTGGGGAACAAGTTCTGCCCAGGATTTGGTGAATTTCTGCCCCCCTGTGGGAAGTTCCCTGGGTCAGGTGCCTGGCTGGATCCCCCCCCTTGGGCTGGAGGAGTCCACATGTAACCCGGGATGTGTCTGTTTCCCTTGTAGCGGGGACTTACATAGTCAGGGGAGCGAGGGACCCCATTTGTGGGATTACCTCCTTGACCACCTCTCTGTGACTGGCCCGAGGGCCTTCTGGGCTCCTTACTGTCCGTGCGCACCCTTTTGGTAGTTTGGCAAAAGCACGCTTTAACTCCTGCACAAATTCTTGTGGGGCCTGATCCTCCCCACATTGCAAATTGTAGGCTGCCTTGCGAGCCTCTTGAGGATTACTATGAACAGAAAAATGTTTCAAGATGGCCGCCCTATAGGTGGACCATCTTGAATGATTTTGGTCCTCCAGCCCTGCAAAGAAACTGGAGTATTCTGGGGAGAATGTCCATTTGACGTACTGGATGCAGCTACTGCTGTCCTTCAAATGGAAAGTCTCCATCATTTGCTCAAAGAGCTCCAAGTGTTCCCAAACAGAATACTTGGAGTTCTTGTGATAAGGGGTGATGACAATCCTTATTGCCTTGATCTGCTTTAAGGGGTCCTTAAGCAAGGCCCTTTTTGCCTTATTGGCCTTTTTGGTTCGGGTAACCCTGGTCCACTCATCCTCTGACTCAGAGGCACTGCTCCCAGAGGTGCCCGTCTGATCTTCCAGGTTTTCCCGGATTCTGCGAGCCTGGGAATGGCTGGCAGAATGTGAGGACCTGGTCTCCTGTGTCCTCGGCCGCTCAGAGGAGTCTTCAGATCCCTCCTTGCTGCCAGGATTTGATGGGTACCCCGCCCACTGACCTAACTGGGCGGAGGTTTTCAGGATGCCCTTAGTGGGCCTACTCTCCTGGGGTTCCCCACTAAATTGCACTGTGCTTAGGTGCCCATACCTGGATGCCCGCCCATCCATTCCTGGGAGGTACTGGCCTATGAACCCCATACTTTTCGCTGGATAGTAATCTGCCCTCCCGGTGGCCCTGTGCTCATGTGCGCCAGGGGACATGGGGGTGGCAGAGTCCAAGGACTGGGAGAGATGAAGGCCCCTTGTACTAGGGCTCCTGAGGTTATGCTCAGGTGTTTCCCTTTCCCAGCGAACTTCATCTCTGTCAGCCCCTGCTCCCTGTTGCAATGCAAAAGCCTGCGCTTTCAGTTCCTCAGTCAAGGCCTTACTAGACTCTATCAGTCTCTCCTGCATGGCTACCTGTTGCCCGAACCTATCATTGTGCTGACAGAGAGCCTTATTTTCTCTCTGCACTTCCTGGTTGGTCCTGGAATACTGGGCCAGTCTTTGCTTCAGGAGGGTTACCTCCTGAGTCCCATCCCTACTGGCCTGTTCCTTTCTTGCCAGAGCATCTTCCACCCTCCTGGTGTGCTTTAACAAGTTCTGATGCTCTTTTTGGAGGTCACCCAGTCCCTGGAGGGCCAAGTGATTTTCTTCAATTTTTTCTTTTAATTGGCAGACTTCCTGGCCTAAGGTGTCCCTTTCCTGACTAAGAGCCTGCATCTGTGCCGCCAGGTCGTCCCTCTGCCTTTGAAAGGCACCAGCTTTCTGGCGTTCTTGTTCAAACTCTGCCTGGGTATCCAGGTCTTTCAAAATAAGTTTATTGCTCTCTGTCTTCTCCCTATCTAGGTGGCTTTGCAGGGTGACTACCTGCTCTGCGCATGTCCTATTGCAGTCCAGTTGTTGCTCCAGCTTTTTCTGGCTCTGCAGTAGGGCGTCCAAACCTTCTTGGTACTCCTTCTGCAAGGCCAGAAATCTGTTATCCTGGTCAGACTTTTCCTGTTGCAGGATATCCATGCCTACTATCATTTTCTGACTCCTGGCTCCTCTGCAGCCTCTGCTCAGAAGAGACCAGGTCAGATTGCGCCTTCTCTATTGCCGTCAGTTGCCTATTTGCCAGATCTTGACCTTCAGCACATTTGTCCTGTATGGCTCACATATGTAAATATAAATATGCCGCTACCCTGGCAATCTTGTTGTGCTCATCCTTGGCCTTAGGGGCCATATATAGTTCACTCAGGGCCACATGTAAGGGACCCTGATCTCTCCATATATCTGACCCTGTTTCAGTAATCTGGGGTGCGATTGCCTGCAACCAGACCGACTGGTCCTGATGAGCCCACTCACCTCTCACAAATAGCTTATGTAAGAGGTGTTCTCTGGCTATTTTGATATCTACCAAGGTCGTCATTCTGGAACTTGATTTCCTTCCTGACTTACAGAAGTTTGTATTTTATTTTGCAAAACAGACCGTTTCCTTAGAGCGTTCCTTTGAGGGGTGTTTTTACAGTGTAACACGGCGTGGTGATCCAACAGAATTTATATATCCTGTCAGTTAGCACACTGTATTAATCTGCACAAGTGATAGAACTAATCCAGAATCCCCGACTACGAGCCCCCACTCTGTTAACGGCTTCAATTCAACACTGCAGCTAAGTCAATGCCTAGTCTGGGATGCTGATGGAAACCCTTTTTTATATATTTTTATGACTAGTTATAATCTGGGTGATAAACCCATGTATAAAGCCCCTCTCTTAGAATCCCCCTGACCCCACTGAGCCAAGAAGTAGGTTTGTTTTGCAAATTAAAAAGGTTTATTTGAAAAATTAAACAATAGATATATATCAAACTTTTATAAATAAATTGATAATTGATAGCACACTTGTGAATATGAGCAGTAATCAGCAATAGGTAATCCTACAGTAGCACAGTTCTTGGTTACTTATGAATAAGAACAGAGGACTAAGGTAGCAGAGAATGCTTTATATGGTTCAAGGAAATGCAAGGTGAATAAAAGGCAGTACAGAAATAAACTTGATATGATTTCAGCAAAAGATAATATGATCACTTTTTCTCTGACAGTTCACTCCCCCCCTATGCAATGTAAGGAGATGGAAGTAACACACACAGGGCCTCATTACACGGTAGGTGGTAAACCATGGCGCTATTAGCGCCATGGTTCATGCCGGTAATTTACCGGTACCGCCTTGGAGGAAAGGGGAATTACCGCCCTATTCCAAGGTTGGGAAGGCGGTAATTCCTCCTTCCTCCATTGCCCTTTCCCATTCCCATTTTGGCCCCATAGGGCATAATGGGAATGAGGAAGGTGCTAATTACCGTACCGCAAATTGCGGTACCGTAATTAGCACCCCGGTCCCTTTGCGGGTTCATTTTTTAACGCCTGCTAAAAGCAGGCGTTAATGTACCAACCCGCAAAGGGACCTCGTAGTAAGGCGGTAAGGGTTTACCGGTACCGGTAAAATACCGGTACCGGTAAATCCTTACCGCCTACCGTGTAATGAGGCGCACAGTCTTCAGGTATACAATCACAGTACAATACGAATTCAGTTCCACCCTAGCAAGCTTAGAGAAACAGGGATGATTTTAAACACAGGCAAAGTACTTTAAAGGTGGTATGCAAAGAAGGGAAAAATATGCTAAAAATTATTTTAATTCCCTATAGGAGATTCAGGGTGGGTGATGGCTACTTTAAATTAGTTCAGGATCACTTTAGCAATGCTCTATGAATGATTGTCAGGTTGCAAACGAATTTCAGCAAAGGAAAGCAGGAAGCTGCTATTTTGACAAGTGAAGAAATTTGAGCCAAATCGCAAATCGTGGCACTTTTTCTGAGTGCTTCGAGCGCAATTATGGAAAACGTATAATGAATAGAAAGCCTAGAATCTTAGCTTTAAAATGAAAGTTAAATCTTGCTTCTAGCACAAACGGTTCAAGAGATACGGACAATTTCATGAAGGTAGATTTTCAGAAATGAAATAATGATTCAAAATGGCAAAATGACACTTTTACAGGTTTAAAATCGGAGAAGGGACACACGATTCCTATGATGCAGTTCTGGACAGGTTCAAATGTTTTGAATCAGATTATTTTAAGCTAAAAGATTGGTTTTGCACAGTTCTGGCTGAGTACTCATACTATGAATTTGAAATAGGCCATCAGGGTCTGGTCAGGTTGGGACTGGGCTCCAGGCGGTTGGTTCTGAAGTCACAGCTATCTGGGTCAGCTCTGCTCTGTTGGTCTGGTCTGGATCTCTGGTTCTGCTCACAGCGATCTGGTCTGGTCTCTCTGGATACAGCACTGCTTTCTGGGTCTACTACCGGTTCTGGCAAAAGTTCTTGGCAAGAATCCAACAGCTCGCCCGGCTGTAGACTAGCTTGGTTGGATTGCTGGATTCTGAAGTCCTGCTGAAAAAGGATTTAGCTGGTGGTCCAGGCCTCTCTGCTTTAAGTTCTGGATCTCTGGAGTTCTGGTTCTGGAGTTCTCCGTCAGAGTGCTGCGCAGGAATTCAGTTGAAGGTTGGAAAATGAATGTCCCTGTCTGGCTTCCAGTGGCTCTTTTTATGTCTTTTGAAAATGGGTGTGGATGCTAACTTTCTGTGCCCACCCCACTCATGATTTGATAGGTCAAGGATTTCTCTTTGACCTGATTTGAGAAGGGAGCAGTGAGTCATCAGGTGTCATCTTTATGGCATACAGAAAGAACACTCCCCTTTGCTTTTACCTTAGAAAATCATTTTCATAACACATTTCCCAGATACACAAGTGGTTGACATTACATATACACATCATATATCACATAAGGTAGTTTCTGTTCCAACTCTGATGTTTCTAAGAGCTTGGCTTAAGAAATGACAACATTTTGCGCTTTTTGGTTGGTTTACCAATATTGGATTCTTACCAAAAATGACACTGATGTACACCCCCTTGCTACACATATTCCAGCAAATTTTCATTTTTCTAGCATGAACCCCGTGTTTGCAATCTCCATAATTCATGGGGTTTTGCCTCAGAACATGGTACAGAGTTCTACCACCTCTTAAAATGTGCACAGATAAATCACAAGAATAATGATAGATAATGATATTAATTATATAATTTTGACAAGTCCGTACTATGAATTATCCATCTTTTTAAAATTATGCTCTGGCCCAGAGGGGTGTGGTTTCCCAAAGCACATGGTGGAATTTCTGGTTTGTCCACTTCCTCCAACTCAAGTTGCTCACAGAGGCACTGCCCCTCCCTGTTTCTCTCAAGAGGAAGCCATTTACGACCCCCCCTAATTTAACATTTGCCTGAGCCCAGGAAGGCTCATTGTTCTGTTTCCTGCAGTCCCCAGCTGCTCCTCCCCTAATCCAATCAGAGAGGTGTCATCTCCCTTTGGTGAGGGCAGGAAAATGCAGGCCAGGCCTGGGAAGAGTGGCTGAGCAAGTTTCAACTCCTGTCGGGGGTAGTTGCCAGGCAGAATTCAATCTCTTTAAGCCAGGCTTCAGCTAAATGTCACTTTTGTTCCCAGTTTTTCTTCATCCAAATCAAACTTACAATTTTTACACATGCAGCTAGAATGCTGATTCTAAGTTCAAAACTATGACATTTAACAGTTGCAAACTATGTGACACTCAACAGTAGGTCACTCATTTATTTTAAACATTTCAATTTTAGTGGCTTTTAAGTCCAATTTCACTTCAGCTGCTGACATCCACAGCTCAGCCAGTTTCATTATGAACATTATTTTGGGCTCTTTCTCTTTCCAGATTTTGTATGCACACAAGTCTACCTTCTGCCAAATGTCTGCTGGTGTTCATTGAGATTTTTGAATATCTTGCAATGTTTAAAATAGGCATTTTTAGCTTGCATTTCAGAGAAACAAAGGTGACTTCAAAGCGCTTTCTGAGCTAACCGGCACTGCTGTTTTTCCTTTGGCACACATTTCACCCATGGCACTCCTGGCCCATCACGCTCGCACTGGTGGGTGGCAGGTCAGGGAAACATTTTGGGGTGCGCCAAAACTGCACGGTTTTCCTGGATTCTGGCGCAATGTGGGCTTTTCCGCCATCTTGGATTTCCTAAACCCACAGCACCAAATGTTACAGCATAATAGTCCAAACTTGGGTCAAGACACCCAACACTCCTTGATATTTTAATTTATGGCGACGTCACGACCCCTTTGACGTTTGTTGATGAGTCGCCCCACCTTTACTTTTAGGACTTGACTCCTGCCCGGGCTCAAAGAAGAGGCACAGCGAATGCCCTGGACTGACCCACATTGGCCCAGTTCAAAGTCAGAGGACTGTTACAGGCATAACACTAGCTACCACCCTCCCCCTTTAATCAGTCATCATATGCTAAGAATAAGCTGCTGCCCAGGTGATTTTTTAAGTTACAAAGTAACGAAATACAGCAGAAAGTCTCATAGATGTGGCCATTTCTTGCAGCAGCAGCATGCCAGTGATGTCTGGGGCAGTGCTGAACAGGCCATTCTGCGTCTTTCCGGAGTGGGCTAAATGTGCATGAGGCATCCAAAATGACGGACTTGTCTGAAGAAGGTTTGGCCCTCATTGGCCCACAGTGCATCATAAATAGTTTATTCACTGGAGAGTTGGGACCCCAATCCCCGGACAAGCTAATCATATGCCACACTCATTGAGGCTCACAGGTGCAAACAGCCCTAGATAGGATGAACACAGTTTATAGCAAAGGCTACAGCCATTCTGGCAGTGTGGGGGTTGGGGGGATCGTGTGTAGTTGGGGAGAGAATGAAGGAGGTGGCTGGAGATGGAAAGAGGTTGTGGAAGAGAGCTGGGTGAAGGAGGAAGGGAAGACAGGACAGGAGGTGGAAAAAGACTCTGAAAAGTAGGTTGGAGGAGCAGGTAAGAGAAGTGGAGAGAACATCCAAGTAGAGGATGAAGGGAGAGATGAGAGTTATCAAGAAGAACATCAGTATGGTAGAGCGGGGGAAAGAGATAGAGAGAGGAAGAGAGAAGAGGCATTCAGAACAAAGAAATAAGGAGTACTGTGAAGGTTGGAAGTAGACCTATGGGGGAGGCTGAAAGATTGATCCATTAGGGGGGCATACAGGGGAAAGAGGGGTGTTAGGGAGAGTTATCATTTTTATGCTTCATCTCCTCTCCTAGTGAGACCCCAAGCACATTTAGCTGGACATCTGGACCTTTTTCTTTAATCCTGATTAAGTGGAGTATTTTTTCACTCATTCATGATTGTGGGCTTTGTCTTTTGGAACTCTACTCTTTGTATTCTACCTGTACTATGGAGTCTGTCTGCTCCTTAGATATAAACGGCATATGTGTTTTTACTACTGCAGCACACAGCTCCTTATGGGAGTCCTCCTTTGAGATTATATATCCTGAAGTAACCACCATGCTTAAGGATAGAGAGATACTTAGTAACTCTCCCAAAACTCTGTAGTCTGAGATTGGCACACACCACCTTCAGTGGAGTGCCAAAGGGATACCTAGTATCCCCCTTCTCTCTACTCCTGTGAGTTTTTAGTCACATAATCTGTTAGTTATGGCTGGTGGCAGTGGAAGTGTTCTACCAAATATTGTGTAGTTTCTATACCGCAGGCTATGTCCATAGCCTTGGTAGTACACAATAGGGGCACCGAAGTACCAACATGGGGTCTTCCTTCTTTTTTCACCATTACTAGTATGGGTGTTCTTTTTTAGCCCTTCTACTGTTCTGGGAGGCGGAGGTCAGTGTGTGCATTTTGCCTTTGGCAGGAAACCTTGGAATCCACGCCTATGCGCCAGAGTGTTTGCGCAGGTCGGAAATGGGGGAGGATTCTTCTACCCCCCTGTCCTTTGTCTGCCAAAATGCCTTAATAGGACTAGCTCCCACAGGGGGTCTAGCTGTCCTGATTGGACAGCCAAACTCCCTTTTCTGTAAAATGCTGAGAGAGATCGCAGAGGAGTGTGTGCTGGAACTGTATAAAATGTGAGGATTCTGGAGAACTGAAGAAGAAGATGACCAGAGATGCCTGCAGACCGTTTGGAACACCATAAAGTGACCACTGCTGTCCTGGCCACATTTTCTGTGCGAAAGAGGAGCTCCGAAGAGGATGACTCCTTCCCTTTGGCTAGTGGAAAGAACCAGTCCCAAGAGGAGCTTTGATTTGAGCCATCTCCCGAGGTCCTAGGAGTTTCCAGAGTTGCGGAACTCCAATTGCAGGAGACCTTGTGCCAATTTAGAGTGCATCATCCAGGAAAGGCCGAATCATTCCAAATCTTTTCTGAACCCATAAGGACACACCAGAAATCTGATCCAACTCACCCGGGCCCCTCATCAGAGTGTGGGGATGCAGGAAGCAAAGAAGATTGCTTGGGCAATCTGTGTCCTTTGTTGGTGCTGCAGAAAAGGCACCTAAATCGCAGAGTGAACCAAGAAGTTGCTGAAAGTTGTGCCTCAAGGTCCTCCCTCAAGATGGCTAATGAGAGATCCCATCCGTTGTCCTGCCTTCAGTCATCAGACCAAGGAATCCGGAGATCGGATCCAGAGCTACAACATCGCAGAGCATCCAGCATGAACATGTTTCTACTAACCTAAGGTACTGTTGGTTAAAAGGTATTGCTTACCTGATTCCAAGAAGTCATTCCGGAGCATTGGAGTGCACCTAGAGATGTCCAGGGTCACCCCTCTTACCTCTGACTCAAGCTGCTGCTTGTGTCCCTTCAAACCGCTGCTTGTGTTTTACCTTTTACAGGTATCCATTATTAGTTTTTAACTTGCAGCTTCTATAACACTAGAGACTGGAAGAAATCCTCTGGATCTCTCCATATGCTGCTGCTTGTCAAGAGTTTATTTATTTATTTATTTGGATTTATAAAGCGCCCAGCGGCCCGGAGGCATCGTGAAGCTGTTACAGAATATTCACTTAATACAGGTTAGGACAGACATTTCAGAGGCAGTAACACAAATTCAATGACAGTGTTGAAGGGGTGTTCCGAGGTCACAGAGGAGCATTGTTGGAGACTGTACAGTATTGTAGCGGTCTAGTTAAATAACTCAGTTTTTAGCACCTTTCTGAACACTATTGGGGATTCTTCATTTCTTAAACTGAGCGAAAGCGCGTTCCAAGCTTTTGCGGCTAGTATTTCAAAGCTGGTGCCGCCAGAGTTGTCTTGTTGAATGCTGGGACTGAGAGTAGGTGAGAGTATTGGTCATGTTTTGGTCTGTAGGCCAGAGCCTGGTGTATTCTTTCCGCTAGGTAGGCTGGGGCGGTCTGAGAGAGGTATCTATGTGTGATCGTGAGGGCCTTAAATGTTATGTGTTCTTTAATCGGGAGCAAGTGGGCATCTTTTCTCGCCTGGGAGGTGTGCTCTTTCCTTTGGATACTGAGGGCGGCTCTAAGGGCGCTGTTTTGCGCAATTTGCAATCTGTTAATGTTATTGGCGGAAGTGCCTAGGAGTAGGATGTTACAGTACTCCAACTTTGCGCCAATGGTGGGTCTAGCAATGTTAAGGCAGTTATTTGGCTACAGGTGGGGTCTCACTGCATTTATGATTTTTGTTGGAAGTGCAGCCGATTATGAGATTGCGCTGACTTGCCTATCCATTGATAAAGTGGAGTCCAAGTATACACCAAGGTTTTTCACTGCAGCAGAGACTGTAATAACGGTGTTCTCAATACTGAAAGAGCTGTATTTGTCGTCTAGTTTTTTTAGGGACTCTTTGGGGCATACCAGTGGGATTCCTGTTTTTTCCCCGTTTAAACATAAGCCATTGGCTGCCATCCAAGCCTGGATGCACGAATATGTCTTCTGGAGGGTGTTGAGGTCTTGCTCATAGTCACCTGTTAGGAGGAGAAGAATGTGTGTATCGTCGGCATAGTTGGTAAAGGCTATGCCAAATTCTTCTAGGTCGCTGAACAGGGGAAGAGTGAATAGCTTATAGAGAGTGGGAGAGGTACAGGATCCTTTTAGGACTCCACAACCAATGAGGGATGGAGAGGCTAAGGCCCGGTCAGAAAAGACCCTCATGATATGATATGATATGATATGATATGATATGGCATTTGTAACGCGCCTATACACAAGTGTTTCAAGGCGCGACGAGGCGGGAGACAGACAACGATCCTACTAGGCCAGGTGTCATTCAGATCGCGCAAGTGCAAGGGTAGAGGGGAAGGGAAAAGTGCAGGGGGGGGAAAGGTAGAGGGAAAAGTGCAGTACAGGGTTATAGCATACAGGATAAATAATAAGTGCAGACAAGTGCTGGGAAGGGGGGCTGTAGGGATACAGACACAGTCACGCAGTGCAGGGGTTGCCAGGCAGGCAGTACAGGGGAGAGTGGCTGGGCCAAGGACCGAGAACGGTGAGTGGCCCAGTTGCAGATTCAGTGCAGTTTCAGTAATTCTAGCAGGGGAGAGGGGGAGAGAAAGCGGAGGTAAAGAGGAAGGTTTTGAGGTGCTTCCAGAACCAGAGATGGTTCTCCTCAAGTTTCAGGGAGGCAGGAAGGCTGTTCCAGAGGGAGGCCCCTGCAGCGGATAGAGATCTGCCCCCAACTCGTTGTTTGGAGAAGCGGCTGACCCTGAGGGAGTTGGAGGCGGATGAGCAAAGAGCACGAGAAGGAAGATATTTAGGAAGAGAGAGTTGAAGGTATTTTGGCCCATGGCCCCAGACGGCTTTGTGGTCAATGCAAAGGGTTTTAAACTTAATCCTCACAGCCACTGGGAGCCAGTGCAGAGATTTCAGTCCTGGAGAGATACGGTCCCTGGGCTTGAGGCTAAGGACAAGTCTTGCAGTCCTGTTCTGGATGAGTTGCAAAGGGCGGAGAGCAGAGGCGGGCAGATTTAGGTAGAGGCTGTTACAGTAGTCCAGCTTCGAGAGAACCAGGGCTCTAGAGACAGTGAGCTTCTGGGGGAAGGAAAGGAAAGGAAGGATACCTCTGAGGAGGTGTAGTTGGTAGTGTGACTTCTTAGAGACGTCGGATATGTGAGGAGAGAAGGAGAGTGTGGAGTCGAAGATGACCCCGAGGTTTTTTGCCTTGCAGGTAGGAGCAGGAAGAAGGCCAAGAGAGGCCGGCCAGAGAGCTGCAGGGAAGGAGGGAGTGGGTGTGCCGATGAGTAGAATGTCAGTCCCTGGGGGACACCACAGGTAGAGAAAAAGATGTCAGAGAGGAAAGACCCCAGTTGGACCTGGGAGGGTCGATTTGAGAGGAAAGAGGTCAGCCACGCCAGAGCCTGACCAGTGATACCCAGGTTATCACGGAGACGGTTGAGCAGGATGATTGACATTATCAAAGGCAGAAGAGAGATCAAGCAAAATGAGAACACATAGAATGTTATAGCTCGGCCCTCCAGGAAGGAGGTGATCCAGGCGGTAGCTTCTTGGGAGAAGTGAGCAGTGTCAGTGAGGTGTTTACAGAGGATCTTGTGGTCAACCAAGTCAAAGGCTGTCAAGAGATCCAAGAGTAGGAGGAATAAAGATGTGCCTTTGTCCATGGCTTCGATTCTGCGCTGTGATGAGGGCGGAAGCTAGATTGTCTTTTACCATGGATGTTGTGAGCTTCCAGGTAAGATTGAATCTGTAGATATACCGCCTTGTCCAGAATTTTCAGCAGGAATGGCACAGTGGTAATTGGACAGTAGTTGTTTGGGGAATCAGGGTCAAGGGTAGGTTTCTTTAATAATGGCCGAACCCAGACTTCCTTAAGGGCGAGCGTGCTCGTAGCGAAGGAGACATTGATGAAGGTGGTGACAAATGGGGCCAGGGCTGCCACACAATCTTTGACTAGGTTGGCTGGCCATGTGTCACCTTTATAGCAATGGTTTGGTACGCTTCATGATCATTAGGACTTCCGAAATTGTTACTTCCCTGAATGTAAAGGGTTTGGGTGTGTGTGTGCCACGTAGAAAGCCTTTGCTGGCAGGGTGGCAGAGGGCTTTGATGTGGGTGAAGTGGCTTTAGGCAGTTTGTCGAATTATGTCTTCATTTTGTTCTGGAGTGTTTTAATTTTGTCTAACATGGCATGTTGAATGTTGTTACACCATGTTTCTTTTTCCCCACTGGGTTGTGTGGAGGCGGGGCGGATAGTCAGGTCATTGTAAATGGCGAACAACTCCTTGGATTGGGAGTTAGCTTTCTCAATTCTGGAGTTGTATGTGGCAGCTTTAGCTTTTGAAATGGCCTTTTTATATTGTTTACCGACTGTAAGGTAGGTATCTCTTGTGGTCGTGGAGGGGTTTGTATGCCATGAGGTTAGTGCTGATCGTTTAGCAGTTCAGGCATCCAGGAGTTCATGTGTAAACCATGAGTTTGCATGAAGTATACGCTTGGCTTTTTTCTTTTCCAGTGGGGCTATAGCGTCTAATACCTCTTTAAGAGTGGTATTGTAGATCTCTACTCGTTCTGTGGGGTCATTAGATGTTGGATGAGGCAGTGCCGAGGTTTCAAGGAAAGGGAGGATTCTGTCCATGGTGAGTAGTTTTATTGACCTTGCCATAGTGGCTGGCGCAGGTGGGCCTGGGTTCCCTCCTGTTTTTGAGGGTATAAAGAAGTGAAATAGATGGTGGTCAGTCCATGGGCGTGGAGTGTTAGAGCTGATGTCGGCCCCACAGTTGTGATCCACAATCCAGTCTAATATGCAACCTTTGGTGTGGGTCGGGTTGTTGACTAGTTGGGTGAAGCCTACATCTTGGAGAACTTTAGCGTGGGCTTTGCCTTTCTTGTCTTTGGGGTCTTTGAAACCCAGGTTGACGTCTCCTAGGAGAATGGCTCTTGAGTTCGTTTTGAGGTTGGTCCCTAGGATATGAGTGATGTTGGATTGGAAATCGAGAGTGGGGCCCGGAGGGTGGTAGACAATGTGTAGTGTTATGGTACCATTTGGCAAAGGGGATATTTTTACTGATAGCATGTCAAAGTTGTCAACCTCTGCGGTTTTTAGTTGCCTAGCGTTAAGAGTTTCCTTGAGAATTAGGGTGACCCCTCCTCCTTTACTAGAGGTTCTCTCTTGGCAAAGGATGATGTAGCCTGGTGGTAAGGTTTGGCAGATGTCTGGACTGGAGGCTTCATGTAGTTAGGTCTCGTGATGGCTAACATGCCTAGGTCCAGATCCGTAATGAGGTTGTGAATCTCTGTGGCATGAGCTGGCAGCGAGCATGCGTTGATAAGTGAATATTGGAATTGTGTTTTCTGGTTAACCCTGATTTGTTTTTCGTAAGGATGCTATTAGGAGTGGCAGTTTTACTGAAGGTTTTTGGCATGGGGGTGGCGGTCGGTGATGGTGGGTGGTGGGGATGCTTTTCCGGGTGTGTTTTAGGAGTGGTTGAGAAGCGGGCAGAGTGAGAGCCTAGCCTCTGATTTCTCAGTTGGAGAGGCATGGGGTGAATGTTAGCTTGTGTACTGTGGAGTGGTTTGGGCAGGGTGGTGGTGCGGTTAGGCAAGGGAGCTGGGAAAGCAGGCTTTGACCTTAGGTTAGGTATGCCTGTCGGTAGTGACGGTAGGATTGGTGTAGGTGGTACGTTGTGGGAGCATGGGAGTGTGTGTGACATGTTTCAGAATGGGTGCTCCTAAATGGTACGGGGCGATTCACTCAGTTACCATGAACTAGTGTTTAAATGAGCTGTCATATAGTTATATACGGTGGTGAGGTACTGATGAAAGTGGTAATGGTGCACTGTGCAGCAATATTTCGTGAATTGGCAGCAGTATATCGAAGATGGGTAATAAGTGTTTCAAAAAATGGGCAAAGATGGGCAACATACATTTCAGAGTGGCCAGCAGCGTTTCAAAGGTGGGCAATAGGCATTTCAAAAAATGGGCAACATACATTTCAGAGTGGGCAGCAGTGTTTCAAGGTAGGCAACATGCATTTCCAAATGAGCAGCAAGCGTTTTATAGGTGTATTACGTGGAGTGGGCTGAGAGCGATCTTCAGCTATCAAAAGCCTAGGCTAATTACTAGGTTGAAAGGTAGGTTTAATGGCGAGCATTTAACAATCACAGAGGCAGGCAGGTAGGAATACATGAGTGGTTAATGAGCGCTGCAGAGATGGGTGCCAAACATTTTTTGCATGTATTTTTAGTAAGAGAAGGCTCAATGTGCTGTTCAGCTAATAGTAGCAGAGCCAGTTAAACAATTTAGTCGGCAAAATTAGCGGGAATTAGCGGGAATTGTTTAACGAACACAAACCGGTACATGCGAATGCGTAAATAATCGACAAGCATTTATAATAGGCATCAACATAAGCAACAAGTAATTATAACGGGCATCAGCATTTTAGGTGTGGGCAGCAGGCAGGGGATGCAACCTATGTCGGGAGGGCTGCAGTGTATAGTTAGTGCAGCTGGCTGGCTCAAAGGGAGGCAATCAGTGCTGAGAGGATTAGGCTGAGCAAGGAAGCCGTAGAGGTCAAATAGGCATCTAAGCACTGTTCGTCTAGTAGGCTGAAAAGACGGAGATAGCAAGGATCAACACAGCTGTCGAGTCGAAAGGCAGCGAGAGGCAGAGCTCAATTAAGTTTCAAAACGATGCTAGCGGGAGGCAACAATAATCAGCTCAAGTGGCAAAATCGAGTGTCAGCAACACAATTACGCACAGTCTGATATGCTGATAAAAGGAGACAGCTAGCGCGAGACAGGTATGGCAGTCATGACACGTGAGGTAAGTACGAGTCAAGTGGCAGGGTGACTGTAATAGCTGGTAAAAGTACGGTAGTAAGCGCAGATGAAAAGGTTCAGTGTATGCCATCCGTATGGCTAGGTAATGACAGACATGAGTACACATATAAGGCAGCGTTGCAAGTCCGTTATGGTGATGAGTGAAAGTCACGTCGGCTACTAAATGCAAAATGGTGTGGCACACAGGAAAGCAGCAGACAGCATGGGGATCCTCGTTAGGAGCGCAGATGTGGACAATCACCAAGGCTAGATGAAGATTGCGAAGGTACGCGTAGAATGCTCCGGAGGGAGTGTTTAATGTTTGGGGACTTAATTGTACCTTGGTATAGATGGAGGGTGGTTGTTGAGAAGGCCAATCCTAGATGATACAGCCAGATCAGGAAGCTTGAGGAGCAGAGTCTCTGGCTGACGGAGTGTACGGCTGTGGACAGGCTAGGGACAGGAAGCAGCCTTGCTTCCTGGGCCTTAGAGACGTGGGCCGGCTTACGAATGCCGGCATGTGATTGATGCTGAAATGGCACACAGTGACCAATCAGCGTCCTGCTGCACAGCCTGAGCCAGGTTAGGCTGAGGGTGCAGGGGCAATATGCAGGGCAGCCATCTTAGAGAGCGCAGCCTCATGGTGCACAATGGAGAGTGGAAAGGTACAGATGACTGCAATCAAGACAAAAGCACAGATTCAAGAAAAGGGATAATAGAAGTGCATTTCTCAGTCACCCACTGCAGAATGTGCAATCCGCCGGATTTTCGTGCTAAATTTTGCAGCATTCTGTAGTAAAGCACAATGAGCCACACGCTTACCGCGTATGTGCAGATAGTTTCCCACTCTTCTCCTGGACGTAGCCACTGCTCCTGCAATGGTCACCCTCAGCGCCTGCTCCTCCGAAGGGGCCAAACATAAGGCCTTTAACTGCCTTTAGCTAGGGTTGAGTTTGGCCACTTAAAAGAGTTACTGGGTGAAGAAACCCTCCCTAGAACCTTGGGCCAGGCTAATGTTAAACTAACTAACCATTTTTCTTCCTTTAAGTGACTTTACTATATGTGTTTGCAGAGTAAATGTATTACTGCATGAACTGTTAATAACTGATAATGCGATAACATTGTCTTTCCATTTCTAACATTGCTATTAATGTAACCGCGAACAAACACAACATTGAAAGTGTCCTTTGAAGTGTGTTCTCAAGTATTCCGAAGTGTTCTAGTCTAAACGTCTAAAGTATTTAAAGTGTTTCTTGTGTATATATAATAAATATATAATTTTATATTAATTATATGTCTAAGAGTGTCTTTGGTGTGCATGTCTAAATAAGGTTCAGTGTACTTACCTACAGCTCACATCTTACATCTTCCTCATAAGATAAGGATGACTGTTCTGCCACTCTAACAAGCTCCTGAGTTAGTACAGACTGATACTAAGAGTTGGAGATCTACAAGCCACTGGGATAGCTTACTAAATCCTTACTACAATAGGACTTAAGGAACACTCCCCTAACAAGGGTGACATAGAGGGGAAGGAAGGACTCTTAGACAAAATGGCTGAAGGGAGAAATAAGAGAAAGGTGTTGAATTAGATAGTATTTTGGTGGATTGAAGGAAAAAAGAGAGAAGGATGGAGAAAATGTCAAGAAGACGGTTCTAAAAAGAGAGAGAGATAGAGAGGATTCTGGAGGAGATAGTAAGGAGGACAGAAGGAGACAAAAGGTTTCTGGAAAGAACAAAGCAGAGAAGGGTGAACAATGCAATCAGGAGAAGATGGAGAGAACAATAAAAGTAGGAAAAGATAAAAAAGTAAGAAGTGGTCTGTAGCCCCTAGGTACATCACTCATCTCACTTCGCCTTTAGGAGTTTCATCAAGCACAGCTTTTTGTCCTCATGGTATTGCTGACAATCCTCTGAGACAAGGAGGGTTAAGGTAGTTTTCAATAGACAGGCATGGGGATATCAGGTGACCCAGAAAGAGGGTTAGACCACAGCATTGGGTGGCCACGGGGTGGTTAGAAAATTGTGCAGTTCCTCTGCTCCTATTGTTTGTCTTCATGGCTATTTTCGGCACAACCACTCCTCGCTGTGATACATTAGCCAACTGAATTCATACGTATGTAACACACAGGTAACAAACATATCATTATTTATCATTTTTAACATGCATCACACAGGTTAAAGATCTTAAGCCGTAATGTTATTTTACATTATTAGATCCTTCTCACAACATAGGCATGATATGCTGCCTTTCCTTAGCAATGTTCAACTCTTCTCTGTCACATTTTTCACAACATTTACCAATTCAATGTTTAGTCAATTTCACTCCTTAGTGATACACAACTTTGTTAGTCATTTAATTGCAAGAGTAATTCTAAGTTCTTCAAGCGGTTGACAGGGTCTGCTTGAACGTTCCTTGGTTAGGCATTACCCTAAAACAAGTATGGAGAGCAAGCTCCTAATGGTGCTGCACACAGTGCCCTGTGCCCTTCTCTTGTTCTAGCTATACACAAATATAACACTCCTCTGAAAAGAGGTGAGGTATGTACCACAAGGCCTGCTGTTTGTAATGATTGGAAAAATCAGTGGAGACGCTGTCTAGCAGAACGCGGGTGGCCCTATCTCTATCTTCTGGGCGCCGTTCACTATTAAATTGCACCACGCTAAGAACACATCTTAGTAGAGATCTCAGCACTCTGCTCCTTTCACCCTTGGAAAGTAATAAGTCAGCATGTGTTTAATGTTTTAATGTTGGTCTGCCCCTGAATGCCCTCAGATCATGCAATTAAGCCATTGTATAAATATTGGGCAAATGCAAACATGGGAGCCCAAGTAATATTGAGTCCCATGTGCCCTTGCATTTTCCATCACTGAAGCAGCCACCCAGGTTTGACACCTAATATAGATCGAGAAGCTTAGAGTGATTTTGAGTTTGAAGGAGGTGTACACAACAACAGCCAAGGGTGACTCTGAGAAGGAAACATGAACAGCCTTTTGCAGAGCATCAAGAGTGTGCTTGAAAGGAAACAAAGGGAGTAGACAGTAGTACAGGAGTAGTTCCCTTGGCATGAGATTATTGCAACCCATCAAGGAGGACAGGAGTTGCACACCATAGGGGATAATGCCTGGAACCTAAAGGCAGGGAGATAGCAGGAAAGTAAAGTTTAATAAGCCAACCCGGTTGAATGCTCTGGCTTTCTAACATTCCAGAGCATTTCACTATTAAGCCCATCCTCTACCTTCCTGCATTTCTAGTGTGTAAAGCCACGTGGACCCCGAGACCAGAGAGTTTTCTCAAGTATGAGGATGAGAAGAAGAGGGCTGAAGACAGTCAAGGAGACAAGGTGGAGACACTTACAAATCCAAGGCCTGATTGTGACTGTAAATTGAGCAGCTACCAGGGAAGAAGCACAAAATGAAATTTCGAAGTTAAAGACTCTACTGCCCAGTAAGTGTTGTGTTGCAATTTGAAGTACATATTTTGGTCCAGCCCTGCAAAATAAATAATAAATTGCAGTTTAAATGTACATCTGTGTCTAGGCCTCATGTTGACCCTACTAAGCTTTGTGAGAGCACCCAAGTCAAACATCTGGATTTATGTGAAAAACAGGTCTGCTCAGTGATAATGTCTTTTTTAAGATAGAAGTCTTTAAAACGTTAGTGACGGTGCCGGTTCTTCCATGAAACCATTCCCATGGAGTCCTAATGGTAATGTCCCAGTGGCACCGGGAAGCAAGGTGCCTGAAACGATGTTAAGAGGACGGCCGCAACCCGCCGGTCGCACTGGTGGGTTACTGCCAATCTCGTAATGAGTCCCATAGTACAGAGGAAGTCATCACTAACTCCTGTTTGCCAATATGTTATAAATGCAACTCTTTTGTATATATGGGATCATGTAAATATATTTACCTTGAGAGTAAACACTTCTTGTTACTAGACAACACTACTCTCTTTTATTTGAAGCATTCATTTCACTGGGCAACCTTCTTTTCCCAATAAATCTAAATCAAATGAAACCATTTTTTATTCATGTGTTGATTTTAAGATATGTTACGGGTACTTGAAAAGCATACTTGTTGATTCAAATTTAACAGAAATGTTTACTCTGAAAATTGTACCTTCATTTAAGATTTATTCTAGATTGTTGGTTCTCCTTTCATTTGGAATTGAACTGAAAAGAACTCCAGACAATTATTTGATAGCCTGAAAAAGAAACACGGATTTCTCTTATCAGAACAATGGTTATTATATTGATATTTTAGGGCACAGCCCATTTAGAAATAAAGGTCCTGAAGGCAAGTCCTTGAATGCTCACACCTGAGAGAATACAACCCATTGTAGAAGAAAGGCCAAAGTCGATCTTGTAAGGATAACAAGTTTTAATCTCATACACAGATGAGCGCAACAGCAAAGGACTCTGCTGCCAAGAACGTTCCACCGAAAAGTAATACACACAGAATCTTATTAAGAAAAACATTGTCACTGATGATGCAATATATACAGTAGAAAACTGGGTGGCTGGCTGGTGTGCGGCTATACATGATTTGCCTGCTCCGTAAGAGGTGCTAGGTCATTGGTTCCAGCCCAGTCCGTCCGTCTTCCATCATGTGGGTGCTGCGGTGATCATCTTCTTCTCACGTGGAAGGTCAAAGAACAAATTAACTACACTCCTATCACAATGCTACTTTGTCATTATACTGTGCACCTGACAGATTTTAGGGCTGGCTCAAAGGAGGTTCTGAGGCACTCTGACCTCCACACACACATTTCACTCACACCTTTCCGCGCCATTGAGCCCTCGTTTTGAACTATAATGTATCCCTCCCAGCACCTCGCAATACAAATCACATGATGGCAATTCAAAGACATGCAATGTCAATACTCCTTTACCATTCAGGACTTGTTACTTTTAGGGTTGGTGGTCATAGGGCACCTGGTGCCATGGAATTCTGGGGTCTTAGGGCCACTTGGTGGGAAATTAGTCTGTGCTTCACTATCTTTTGTCTTGTGAGGTGCTTTTGGAATCCCAATTGATACCATCATTCTTGCGCTATGGGGTGCCACACTAGCACACCATCAAAGGCCTAGTTGGCAGGTGAAGATGACTAGGGCAAACACGATAATGGGCATCAACATCTTCAAGGTTGCTCCGAGTCAAGACGGGCCCAATTGAATGCCAAGGTACACCAATCACTGTCTTCCAGTCCTCCCTTCTTCTTCATGCGAACACTCAGGCCATGGACAGCTGCAATGATGTGGGCTAACGATGCATTCTCTGCATCTGCTGGAGGCACAAATGTGCAGCAAGAATCAACAAATTGTTTGCAAACCCGTGTTTCCACTACTTTTAACATGTCCAACACGTATCGGTTTTGCATCGTCATAAGTCTTAATGCACGCAACTCAACTTTGATCACGTTGCACCCATTTTCTGCATCGTTCACAAGTTGGACCAGCTCCCATCCCATGATCTGCAACCAGTTGGCATTTGCTGCGGCCTGCACTTGCAAAAGTAAAGATGCGAAGAAGGATTCTGCTGAGCTGAAGAGCCTGTATTCTTTGGGTATTTCATCAAGAAATATGGACAAATCTTTCGATATGTAATTCAGTCATTTCTCCCTCTTTAGTTGTTGCAACTGTCCTTTCCATGGTAAGATAAGGAGCTTGTGTGTGGACTGTTACTGAGACACATATTGTTGTCTTTTTATCTCTCCACATCCATCCTTGCAATTTAGCTTTGTTAGTAGATTCACTATCTACATTCTACTGTCTACCTGTTGAGACCCGCGGTCCTACAGCTCTACAGAACTCCTTGCCTCCAACTACGAGTATCCAGTCCAAACCCCCGGACACCTGACCAGGTTAGTATCTAAGTGCCAGCAAGCCACAGGACAACTTTATTAGTTGTACCCCCATTTGGTCCTAATTTGTTTTTAATGCATGCAGGCCACACTAGCATTAGACTCATCCCTCTTTTGAGATGCACTCAACAGCAAGTATGCCCCGCCAATTTTTATTGAAAATCCCTTTTAATATTTTCCCTCTTTGGCACACACAGGGGTGACCAAGTCGAGGCCCATGAAGAAGGCTCACAGCCGAAACATCACGGGACTACATAACGTTGAGGGCTTAATTTCCGCAAACCCGTTCCATTACCCGATCTGATTCCTGACGTTGACCAAAGACTAGGTCCATGTCTCTTTAAGAGCTCACAGACACCATGTTGTCTTGAATATATTAACTACTCAAGACAAAAGAACTTTATTGATGGTGGTTCGATTTTCTACATTTGTTTGTTTTTTTGTATTTGTTAAACCTTTGCTACAAATATGCTTGTTATCTTTTCCTTTCTAATGCATTTCTAAAAATGAAAAAATGAATGTATTTTGATCAAAGGTGTGCTTTATGGAACACCAAACACATTTCTTGTAAAATCAAATGCATTAAATATGTTGTGCATTCACTAGCACTAGAAAAATTAAAAAATGCTACAATGCACTCTCCAAGGGCTTCTTTGCTCATCTTTTTAGAACACCTATGACAGTTAGCTAAATAACAAAGCTGCTGTCTTATTTTGCATGCAAAATAATTAACCTTTACCAAAATGTATAGGTAAAGAGAACTAAAGGAAGTGGCAGGAAGCCTTCCCACTTGTTTCAACCATTCAGAAGACAGCAGGATTTGGAGCAGTGGAACACCTCACAGGGCAGCTACATTCAACACAGTGGCAAACTTTGAATGGCAGCAGGATTTAATATAGTGGCAAAATTCAAAAGACAGCAAGATATAAAGCAGTGGCAAACTTCACAGGGTAGCTACATTTAACCAGTCATAGGGCAGCTAAATTTAACCAGTGGCAAACTTTACATGGCAGCTAGATTCAACACAGTGGCAAACTTTGAAGGGCAACAGGATTAAAAACAGTGGTATACTTCACAAGGTGGCTAGCTTCAGCTCAGTGGCAAACTTCAAGTGGGTAGTTATGTTCGCCTTCACATCTCCCACTTCTGAAGTATTTCCCTTTTGGCACATATAAGCCTGTTTTCGGCTCCCACTTTCATAGGAAAAGAAGCTTTAGCAGACAGAAGTCATCATACTGTGAGCATGCTCATCTGCCTCAGAGTGTGTGTGAAACTTTGAGGATTATATTGTATCACGTTATGCTGTCCTCCCTGATAACAATGCCTAAAATGTAATAGTCAACTGATATCAAAGACTTGCATAGTGGGGCTTTGTTCTCTGTTTGTAACATTGTTTCAGTAGGATTCCTTGCCCTGTCTGGACCTCCCATTCCATTGAAATGCATGTGTTCCTTTGTCTATAAGAGAATGGTGCACAGAGGGAGGGGGTTCTCACTTGAGTCGAAGTGTCGTACCGTTGTTGTTTTTTTTAAATTTCTTTTTACTGATAAATTGTTCACCAAACCACCTGAAATAGTCAGCGGTCATTTTTCCACAGCATAAGTTTACACAGGTGGCCTCAGTTCATGATATTGAGCGTAACCACTGCAAACTGGCAGTCCAAAATCATGTAAATTATATTGTAATTCTGAAAAAAAAGTGAGCACTGAGATGCGCAATGCGCTCCATATACACTTCAGGCGCATACATCTCTGGTGGTTCTAGCTCACAAAAAGCTGTTGAAACAATGGTACAAAAACTGGTTGAAGGGGCACATACATCACATGTGGCAGGAGGACAGTGAAGTAATGCTCTCCACAGCTGACCAAAATCGATCTTGTCATTTTTGGATGTTAACAAATTGAATTTCTTTGTTTCAGGCCTACTTTCAAACTATTCCAATATCTGAATATTGTGGGATCCAATAGTATTGTACTCTATATGCCTTATTGGCTAATTGAGAGTGCTACCTATAAGATTTCGATAAGGACAAGTGGCAAATGGATTATTACTGTGATGTAATGTAATTTGTCATTTGTATTGTGCCTTTTCCCGTTGGTATGACCTCAAAGTGGTATGGGAAATTCGTCAGATGATTTTAGAATGTGTGTGTGCATTTTAGCCAAAATGAAGGTAGGTAGGGGTGGCCAAGTCCCTGCAAGCTACCTATGATGAGCTGGTATGTGCATGGGTGCTCTGAGGTAGTTTGGAGAGAATCGGAGTGCAGGAGACTTGTTCTGTATCCAGTGTAAGGAACTCATGGTGGCAGCAGTAAACACAGACACAAGTGACTAAATCTAAGATGGGAGCAACCATCGATCAACAAATGAAAATTAAGGCAGTCCTTGTGGCATGTAGTCAAAGTAAAAAGCCTATACTTAAAAAAAACGATTGCCGATTCCTTACAACTAATTACAGAAAGAGTGTGGGATAGGGGTTTCACTAAAGAACTGTTCTCAAATAGTAAGTCAGGATGTGATTGCCAGTGATCTCCCTTCCCCATGTTTTCAGCACGGGACAAAGTGGGTCTCCTGAGCACAGCACATACTCAAGCTTTCCCAGCAAGAGCCAAACGTTATGTTCCAGCTACCAGCTGCTTCGATGGTTAAGTCTCTTTTCAATAAAAAGTCTCTTGCCTGATAGTTTCAACAAACAAACAAACACAAAAGTTCTGTTCCTCGTATGGCTTTGAGTGACGGCTTCACCCCTGGGTCCCCACTCTTCCAGACGCAGACCCCAAACAGTTGTACTCGACAACTCAATTAACAGTTCCTTTCATGCAGTAGTTCGGTAATGACTTTTCACCCCTAGATCTCCTTCTTTCGGACTCTGTCAACACAATGTTCATGGGACTTCAGATTTTGTCCCCTCTTGCTAGCATCCCTCCGCCGGGTTCACTCTTGGCAACCTTTACAACGTACAGTTTGTGTACTTTTACAGACTTTTAGATTTCATACCTTTTTGTTAGCATCCCTCCGCCGGGTTCACTCTTGCCGAACTGTCTAACGCACTGTTTGTGCACTCTTCTTACCATGCAGGATTTGTTTCCCTTTAATTTCCCAATCATCTGCCGGTCAAAGTCTTTCAACTGTACAGAGGATTTGACAAGACCCCTGTATGACCACTTTGACCCCCTTCTGCCTTTTCCTAAGGCCTTCTGGTTACTGTAGTTCAACAGCAGGGTAATTGCCTTGCGTTTCTCAAGCGAACACCCACATGGTGTTTTATTCTGTTATGCTGGCTTTCCCCTTTTCTTATAATAATAGTTCTTCGTTCATTCAAAGTTCAAGTAGCTGTTTGCTACTTTTGTTCAACACAGTTCGGTTTCTTTATCGGCTCTCCCCTTGACTCACCAGCTGTGATGAACTACTTTGCTTTCATGCCTGTAGAGTCAGAGCCGGTACCATTGGGCCATGCGTCTCTCCGTGGTTTGGTTGTCAGCAGAGGAGGCGCCTGGGTACCATTGACAACTGCTGCAACACTCGCTGGCCATTATTTGTGGTCTTAAAATTCTTTCTCTTGAGGCTTCACGGGTCTCTGTCGATAAGGGCAAGGTCACTTCTCCCCTTGGTATCCTTTCGACTCGTGCTGTTGTTCTCCTTCACTTGAACTGCCATGCTGAGTTATCTCTCATGTCATCTGCTTTGCTTCTCCTGTGCTCTCTTGCTCCACCTTTTATCCTTGTGGGGAAAGGACAGGGCTGTCAGATGTGCGTGTTTCTGGTCTATTGTCTGAGTTTGCCTGGCCGTTGGCTTGGGACATCTCAGGTAAACATGTTTGGACTTGGTCCGTTGTCTTCCGTGGTGTGTGAAAGTGTTTGGAAAAAGGGGCCGGGGGTCAAGAGTATCTTAGTATCCTACATGGTAAAATGGGAAAAAGGTATTCAATGACTGGGGTTAGTTGGTTAACTCGGAATGATGAGATGGATAGGGTTCGTGAATCATGCATTACTGACCGGGATTATTATTGTGAAAGGAACAGGGGGAATTGTGGGAATGGTAGTATATTGTCCAGGTAGGTTGGGTGTTCACCAAAGAATAATCGTAGGGACGTGGAAAAGGACAGTTTGGAGTATTCAGACGGAAAAAAGGAAAGCAGTGATTCTGGGAGTTGTGTTTTTAAAGGTAAGATGGGCTACCAGAGTTTTTGGGGTGGCAGGATTTTACTAAGGGAACTTCTTTGGGTGGAACAGAGATAGCTGTGGAATAAACAAATAAGATCTCAGGGACTTCATCCTTCTCTTCTTCTGTGTTAGAGTACCACATCTCACCTGGGGTACTTCCCCGAGCACAACCCTAGGCTCCCCAACCCAGGCGATCCTCCCTCGATAATCCACCCCCATAATTGGGAACTGAGAATGCCAGGCCTCCCCTGGCCACCTGAATAAGGGATTCCCAACATCTACTTGGGAGAATACCCTCAGGTTTCTCACACACCCATCCCCTACGCTTGTTGGACTGCTGTGTTTCACTTAGATATTCTACCAAAGAACACCCAGACTGTTGGTCCAACTCTTCCAGCATGTGACCTAGATTGGTATTGTTGGGACTTTAAATTTTATTCCCGGTTGCTCAGGGTTTGTTTGGGTAATGATTTAATGAGTTCCCTCCTTTCTCTTTTTCCCTCTATTTTCCTGTCCCTTTCCTGAGTTTATATTAACTTCTCCTCTATCTTTTCCAGACACACTTCTGCATTATGTAGCCACTCTCCAAAAAATAAGCATTGTTCTGCTTGAGACGCTCCCAATTCTTCTGGAGATATAGTGGATGTTGACCCTCTTCTCTCTTTTTTTAGGGGGAAAACACATTTTCCAAGGTGTTATAGTTCTCTAGTCTTTGGTTCTCCTGGTTTATATAGGGTTTGTCTTGCGTCTTCTTGTTTGGGTTTCCTTCCTTCACTCTCTCTTACGTGCCCTCTGATTTTCACTTTGAATGGTGGAGATGGGGAACGGGGATTTGATTTTAAAAAAAACAAGTCTCGTAAGCCTGTCCTGATGTTTCAAGAGAAGATATTTCTCCCAAGATTTTACACAATGGGTTCTCTTTGGGCATTTCCCTTAGCTCAGGTTTGCTAGGTGTTTTATTTTTCACACTTCCCAAATTTCCATCTTCCCTTGCCTTCAACCTGTGGGAGGTGGGAGTTTGATGTATCTTGTCCATATTTTCTTTTCTCCTTAAATGAGTTCGAGAGAAAGCTCTCTAACGATGGGGCTTTATATCTCTTGTGTTCCGAAAATTGGTCATTCTATGGCCAGAGGACGAGATGTCTTACTGGAGGCTCAGTTAACTTATTAGGGTTTTTAGTGGTGTTCTCCAGTTTGGAGCTCCATAGGTTCTCATACATAAGAGGTCCTAGTGTTTCACCCTATCGAATAGTTCTGGGAAGAGGGGAAAAGTTGAGCACAGCACATCTGGGCTTCTTTCCACATGATATAAAGTGAACAATCCATTTTGGGTGGTATCACATAGATGGCAGAGGTGATAGAATAACCTATCCCTAAGCACAGAGAGATCACAATATTGTCTCTCTCTGTGATGTGGTAGGTGTCAGGACATTGGAGGTAATAGCTATTTCCTTTTATCATTTTTCTTTCAGGGAAAATAACTTGAGAGGTTAAAGGGAACATTGCCCTCGTGTCTCTCTCTTGTTCCCCCCACCCCCCCGCTCACGGCCCGTGTCTCCCATGTCCCCCCTCCCTGATTCTTAATTTGTTCCTCCCCCCGCTCATGCTCCGTTTCTCTTTCCCGTTCATCCCGCTCATGTCCCGTGTCTCCCTCCTTCCCCCACCCCCCATTCATGCCCTGTGTCTCCCTACTGTTCCACCCACCCCCTGCTCATGCCCCGTGTGTCTCTCCCCTCCCCTCCACCCCCCGCTCATGCCCTGTGTCTCTCTCCCCTTCCCCCCACCCCCCGCTCATGCCCCGTGTCTCCCTCATTTCCCCCCACCCCCCGCTCATGCCCTGTGTGTCTCTCCCCTTCCACCCACCACCCGCTCATGCCCTGTGTGTCTCTCCCCTTCCCCCCACCCCCCGCTCATGCCCCATGTGTCTCACCCCTTCCCCCACCCCCGCTCATGCCCCGTGTGTCTCTCCCCTTCCCCCATCCCCTGCCCATACCCCGTGTCTCCCTACTGTTCCCCCCACCCCCCGCTCATGCCCCGTGTCTCTCTCCCCTTCCCCCCACCCCCCGCTCATGCCCCGTGTGTCCCTCCCCTTCCCCCCACCCCCTGCTCATGCCCTGAGTCTCTCTCCCCTTCCCCCCCACCCCCGCTCATGCCCTGTGTGTCTCTCCCCTTCCCCCCACCCCTTGCTCATGCCCCGTGTCTCCCTCCTTTCCCCCCACCCCCCCGCTCATGCCCTGTGTGTCTCTCCCCTCACCCCACTAATGGCCCGTGTCTCTCCCCTTCCCCCCCACCCCCCGCTCATGCCCCATGTGTCTCACCCCTTCCCCCACCCCCGGTCATGCCCCGTGTGTCTCTCCCCTTCCCCCCACCCCCTGCCCATACCCCGTGTCTCCCTACTGTTCCCCCCACCCCCCGCTCATGCCCCGTGTCTCTCTCCCCTTCCTCCCCACCCCCCGCTCATGCCCCGTGTGTCCCTCCCCTTCCCCCACCCCCTGCTCATGCCCTGAGTCTTTCTCCCCTTCCACCCACCCCCGCTCATGCCCCGTGTGTCTCTCCCCTTCCCCCCCACCCCTCGCTCATGCCCTGTGTCTCCCTCCTTTCCCCCCACCCCCCCTCTCATGCCCCGTGTGTCTCTCCCCTCACCCCACTAATGCCCCGTGTCTCTCCCCTTCCCCCCCACCCCCTGCTCATGCCCCGTGTCTCTCTCCCCTCCCCCCGACCCCCCGCTCATGCCCCGTATGTCTCACCCCTTTCCCCCACCCCCCGCTCATGCCCCGTGTGTCTCTCCCCTTTCCCCCACCCCCCCGCACATGCCCCGTGTCTCCCTACTGTTCCCCCCATCCCCGCTCATGCCCCGTGTCTCTTTCCCCTTCCCCCACCCCCCACTCATGCCTCGTGTGTCTCTCCCCTTCCCCCCACCCCCCACTCATGCCCTGTGTGTCTCACCCCTTCCCCCACCCCCGCTCATGCCCCGTGTGTCTCAGACCCTTCCTCCCACCCCCTGCCCATACCCCGTTTCTCCCTACTGTTCCCCCCACCCCCCGCTCATGCCCCGTGTCTCTCTCCCCTTCCCCCCACCCCCCGCTCATGCCCCGTGTGTCTCTCCCCTTCCCCCCCACCACCCGCTCATGCCCCGAGTCTCTCTCCCCTTCCCCCCACCCCGCGCTCATGCCCTGTGTGTCACTCCCCTTCCCCCCACCCCTCGCTCATGCCCGTGTCTCCCTCCTTTCCCCCCACCCCCCGCTCATGCCCCGTGTGTCTCTCCCCTCCCCCGCTAATGCCCCATGTCTCTCCCCTTCCCCCCCACCGCCTGCTCATGCCCCGTGTCTCTCTCCCCTCCCCCCACCCCCTGCTCATGCCCCGTGTGTCTCTCCCCTTCCCCCCACCCCTCGCTCACGCCCCGTGTCTCCCTCCTTTCCCCCCACCCCCGCTCATGCTCTGTGTGTCTCTCCCCTCCCCCGCTAATGCCCCGTATCTCTCCCCTTCCCCCCACCCCCTGCTCATGCCCTGTGTCTCTCTCCCCTCCCCCCACCCCCTGCTCTCATGCCCTGTGTGTCTCTCCCCTTCCCCCACCCCCCGCTCATGCCCTGTGTGTCTCACCCCTTCCCCCCACCCCCGCTCATGCCCTGTGTGTCTCTCCCCTTCCCCCCACCCCCTGCTCATGCCCTGTGTGTCTCTCCCATTCCCCCCACCCCCCGCTCATGCCCCGTGTCTCCCTACTGTTCCCCCCACCCCCCGCTCATGCCCAGTGTCTCTCTCCACTTCCCCCACCCCCTGCTCATGCCCCGTGTCTCCCCTGTTCCCTCCCACCCCCCGCTCATGACCTGTCTCCCCTGTTACCCCCCACTCCCCACTCATGCCCCGTGTCTTCTTGTGTTATCCCCCCAACCCCCGCTCATGCCCCGTGTCTCCCTTGTGTTACCCCCCCCACCCCCTGCAAAGATACAACAAGACTATTGTGAGCATATTAAAAAAGTTTGTGGCAGATTCTGGGCCAAGTTGGGACATTTGATTACCCCTTTTCCTGATGGCCATCAGACCTACCCCTTCTTCTGCAACAAAAATTTCTCCATTTGAGCTGATGATTGGATGAAAGATGGTGCTACCCCAGCATCTGTTCTACAGAACCCACGAGCCGACCTTGATAAATGCCTCCACAACTCATGAGTAAGTTGAGAATCTGAGAAAACACCTTCAACATGCTTTTGCCTATGCTCAGCGGAATCTAGAAAGATCTGCAGACATTATGAAGACCCACTACCACCTTAAGACAACTAAAAACGAATACCAAGTCGGAGACCGGGTTTACTTGTACAATTTCCAAATTGCGCAAAAAAAAAAACAAACCAAACAGCACAAATTCCCCCCGACTTGGCGGTGTCCTTTTGAAATTGTAGACAGAATCTCACCAGTCGCCTACAGAATCTGCATCCCAGGGGCAGTTTGGTAGAGGGGGAAGATAAGTGGGTCCACATAAACCAGCTGAAGAGTTGCTATCCCAGGCATACTTTCTGGCAAATAGAGGAGCCACCCGGAAACTCAGAGGGGGACATTCCAGCACCCTAGAACAATCCACCTGTTAAAATCATTAGTAAATACAGGCAGGGAATATTGTGAATTGTATTCAATGTATGCATCTGCCCCACTACACGAGTAGTAGTGGGGAAATTTCCATAATCATGCTCTGTTCTGTCTCATATCATTGGAATCAAGAATTTCTAATTACCAAGGAGGACCATTCGGGGACCGGGAGGAAAGAACCAAGGAGCCCCGAGTATCGCTCCACACGCCCAACCAGAGCCGGTGAGGAGAGCGTGCCACCTCCAACACTGATGGGAGAAGCAGACGACTTTTCCCACCTGGACCAAAGAAAGAAAGAACATCCGAATCTCACGACTTCCCCATGATGGGCGGTCAAACTCAAGTCATGTGGGGAGCTCTGTGGGATGTATTGACCCACTTTTGCTCTGCTATGCTGCATCACTATGTTATAATGGTGCCAGAAAACAGCAAAATGGCCGCAAAACACTTGTGCGTGCCAAAACCTCTGAAAATCACGGTTTGCAAAGCACAAAAAGATGGCTGCCCAATCTGCCATGGGCGTTGTCAATGGTGGAACAGAGATCTCACTCCTGAAATATGTCACTGGGCTCCACAACAATTGAAAATGGCGTACAGAAGGGGAAAAGCAGTGCTTTGCTAAATGAAACCCAAAATCTTGCTTTAAATCCATTTTTCTTTGTTGCTGAAACTTCAGAATGTCGGTACAGAACACCCTCAAATATCCAAAATTCTTGCTGGGTGCTAAAATTCACTTAGTTTAAGAAATCATTGTGAACTTACAAGGTCCTGAAAAGCTGAGAGCATAAAGAGACTTCCACAGAAAAAGTGGCCTGTCTGTTGATCTGTCAAAAATCTCTGGGTGCAGTACCCTGGGCCACCTCAATGACAGCTGTCAGGTGCCTGCCTGATTGAACTTTAAACATGTATAAACTGAAATCAAATGTTTGCAATCTAAGAGGCCTGTACTGAGAGTAATCAATATTGTAATTGTTTTATTGCCATGGTTTAAAATCTTGAATGAGATTTTAGCTGTGATTTGATACAGTTTGTTTTAAGCTAAGAAACAATTCAACAGCGTTAACAGTTAAATTAAACTTGGCTGAAGCTACCAAACTGCAATAACAGATTTTCTCACAGAAGGAAGGTCTTTCCCCCCAGCAGGAAATCACACAGAAGCATTAATTATGGGGTCCTGAAAGAATCTGGTCTACAGAGGCATGAGGAACAATGACCAGCTGCAACTAAGGATATGTGAGGTGTGAAGGTATCGTAAATGGCCTCTGCCAAGAGCAAGCCGGGAGGAGACTGCTCCTGGACTGCAGGGAGACAAAAAGAGGTGGACCCAAACAACCATCTGTGGCTGAACATTAACAAAGAACAATTTTCTTAATGACTTATAACTTGCCAGTTAAAATTGTGAAAAATATAAAAGTAACAGATTTGTGAATCTAAATTTTGGCTGCACGTTTCAAGAGGTGGCAAAATCGTGCAACATGTTCTGGAAAGAAATGGCAAGAAATGTGATTTTACGCAAAATGTATTTCCGCTAGAATTATGAAACTTTATATACTTATGCCCATGTTAAATGCACACACTTATAGAAATTTGCTCATAAATTGGACATTGTGGTCCTGATGAAAAGGGCAAAATTCTGTGAAAAGCAGAGACAAGATCCCACAGCTACGGGGTTTTGAGGAGTGGCTGCTATGTAAAATATGTAATCTGTATTTGTGATTGTTATAGAGGTTGCACATGTCTAAATATGTATTGTGCCAAAAGTAGATTTTGTGTTCCAGGGGCTATGGGTGGATTATCAGCCTCATAAAATCACACCATAAAGGTGACACTCTGTTTCTCTCATCGTATCAAGGCAGAGAGTAGACTCTGACCCAATCACCTGTCAAAAGGGGCAAGCTTAGGCTAAACCAGCCCATACACACGCCCTTACCATAGCATAAATAGAGACAGCTCATCACACAGAGAGACAGACAGATTCACTCACAATCCTGATGCTGGCGGAGCAGCCTGCTGCTGAAATCTACATCTTCCTTGCTCCAGACTCCAGAAACCTGGCAAAGTAGAAACCCATTGAATAACTGAACCATTTTCAGCTAGGCCTCAAAATTCCAGAACAGAACCCCACAATCTAAGGGGAAGCATCAAAAGACAGCCGGGCTGCGCTGTACTGCTTGCCTGCTGAAAATACATATCATCATAACCAGGAAAGGCAGATCCAATCCAGTCCTGTGCCATGCTGTGACCAGAGGGCCTTGCAGATCCAATCCAGTCCTGTACCGTGCTGTGACCAGAGCGCCTTGCCGACGCTGCCTAGTCTGATGTGCCCAGCCGTCTGTCTTAAACCAGATCCATTCCCCTGACCAGAATCCTGACGGTTCCATTTAAAAACATATCCAGTGAGTATCTATAGAAAGAATTGTGTCACTGGCATAGGTATTTTGCATAGTCCAATCCCTATCTTAAACCCATCCTATCTTGTATTCAGAACCTGTATTGTTAGGAGTATTTTTGAATTGTTTGAACCCTCTATCCAAACCATCTATCTTCCTCCTGTACGAATATTGCTAAAAACTATATTTGCGCTCATCTTTTATCATTTGAAGAAGGCGAGTTTCCTCTGCAGGCAGTCATACTGATCAAGTGGCTGTGTTCCTGTGTGGTATTCATTATGTTCATAGTTCATAGTCATCCTCTAGTGTAAGAAACCCTTGTGTCATTTGAAAAGTGCATTCCTGTCTTACATTCTTGCGCCTATCTCGAAAAAACTACCTCCACTAAAACGCCTATAACTCCCTCAGTTTATGTGCTTTAAAATTTCAACTTCTGCTTGTGGCTAACATCCACAGCTTTAAATCACATCTAAAACCGCCTTCCAAATCAATACGTTTCTCCCGTTATCGCGAATATCATGCAGTGAAAAGTTTGCTGCAAAATTTCATTTTGGGAAATTCTTACATGTGTAAAATAGCTTTTGTTTGCTTCCGACTTGAATTTTAAGATTTCAAATTGTTTCTTGGTATTAAATCATTGCTTGTGTTTGTGTGCAACTATCCAAAGCTGCTCCCATAAGAATGTATACCAATTTCAGAAATTTAGACCATATTTGTTGTTTTTGCCCAGTCTATTTTAAGGATAACTTTAAAAGCCATTCTGACAGCTTGACAGTCAATTCCGTTTTCTCTTGTGTTTGAAAGGGGGAACGTGGGATTGATATTCTATTTGATTTCTGCAATTCCTGAATACCTGCTCTCTCCTCCTATCTCTTTACATTGCCTATTGGGGTGTTGAGGGGTGTGCAGGAGGAACCTTTAACCACAGTGCTATCCTATCTGAAGCCACACACAAGTATTATTTTCTTGCAGAATTGTTTGCTTGCTGTTACTCCTTGTGTACTAAAGAGATTATTCAGTGTTACATCACCCCATTGGTGATTGTTGCGTACCTATTAAGATATACTGTGATTCATTTTAAATACATAAATAAATCTTTACCTTTGCAAACCAGCCTGATTCCTGGTACAGTGTGACCAGGGGGGTTCCAGGGGAAGGGTGTGATATGAGTGTAACATCGTTGAGAATAAAGAACTTTCAGACAAAAATAAATAAGGATTTCAGTTGTGCACTACATGCTAGGCGTTGACTTGGGTGTATGCTGGATTGAAATCACTTACAGGCCTAAAATACAAGTGTGGCATTGTTACCTGAAGCTGAAAGAGTAGCACTATGGCTTTTGGGTAATTACTTGGACAGAAAAGTTGTGATTAAATATGGGGAAGCGAGCTTAATGCTTGTGAAGGCTATTAAGAAGTAAATTACAACATGTGGTGCTAAAGACTACTGAAGATAGAGAAGTAAGTCTGGTGGGCAGATGCAGTCAGACAGACGGAAGAGGTAAAGAGGCTGTGCCTTTTGAGAAAGTCATTAAAAGGAAGACTGCCTTGCCTACCTAAAGAAGTTGAAATGTCTTGTCAGATTTTGCCTATTAATTTAAAGTATGAAGCAGTGGTAGGAGTATTTGAACTGTGGTGGTATACTAAGTTGTCAGCGGATGTCACATTGAAGTGGTTTGAAGTAGCAACTTAGTGTGGGAAAAAGGTGACTGTTCTCTTAGTAACAGCAGTAGAAGTGTGGTCATTAAAAGGGAAGCAGCAGCCCAATGAGAAGCATCTGACAAATATACCAAATCTACTGAAGAAGTCCTAACCAAATGTAAAGTTGTAACTGAATAATTCTGTATTATTTTTGATGAGGAAATATTGCACCTTCTTTTGAATTGTGACAGATTATCTTTAAGAAGAGACAATGTATTATCATAACCAGGATGACTATTAGTGCTATTTTCATTGTTGGAAATTGGAAGGGGATCTTTTCTTCCAGGAATATCGAATTGTTGCCAGTGGAATTTTGTTTTATGAACTTTTGCTTTGATTTAGAATTGACAAGAATTGGTTCAAGACTTCTCTTTTCCTTTGAACATTTTGAAATTGACTTTAAAAGAGGAAGGGGTCTTACCCAGGACAGATGAAAATCATTCATATATTGTTCAATATTGGTTATTATATTGTGTTGCTATATAGTTTCCTTCATATGTTTTGTTGTTCAGAGTGAGGGCCAGTTCACCCATGCTAGAGATTGTTCTCTTAGCCTTTAAACTAGTTAGGGAATCCCTCAGTAGAGTAGGGCAAGCAAGGCTTTGTTTGAAAATGTTCACTATAATAAAATGTCATATTTTGAGAAATAGGCTGAGTTGTCTGCCTCGCATTACTGACCCCTCACAATGCCATTGTTCCCATCAATATTACCATTAATCTCCAGAGAGCGTAATGGGCCCTAACAACACACCAAGATTTTCATTGCGGGCACAACACTTCAGTAATGTAGGAGACACACTCAGCCTAACTTTTGACCATGTGCGCTCCCAAAACATATACATGCAGTGAGAGAGATATCGCACCCACAGCCCGAAGTTCAGGGGAGCAGCACCTAGATCCACCCTATATCACAATTCTGCCACAACATTTCCCATAGTCATCCAGTGATCCAAGCTTCTTACCCCCGCTACCAAACCATTAAATAACTCCAACCAGCAAAGTAGGAATCATCTGCATCTTATTAGAAGTCACTCTCCTTCACCAGCTTACGTTCTTCTACTCTCAGTCTTGGCGGCCATCTTGCCAAGCTCTGCTGTGCTTTAAACTAAAAGTACCATGCCAGCATTATCACTGACGCACACAAGGAACGTGTGTCTGAGTTCGCCCAAACCTCCAACATGATCTAACAACTGCCTTCTGCCGGCATGGTCACCATGTGTGATGGCTGTTAGCAGCAATCAAGACAGGATCAGGAGTTCCTCCGCAAGCCAAGTGCTTCTACCTCCCCACTCCTCGGGTCCAAGCCACGCCCCTGATTGGTCATATTATCTTGATCAAGATGTCTATTATTCTCAAAATGTTATTTTGATGTTAGACAAGTTCAGTGCTTTTGTCCAAGGAGCACATTCAAATACTTAAAAATGTGTTTGTACATTTATTCAGGATAATAAACAACCACAGAGATGCTTGTTGAAATCATTCAAGGTGGAAACTCACAGACATTCACTGCCCAATTTCCAGTTTTGTAATAGGACAACAATGGTAACTTAAATCAGGATAGTTTGTGAAATAGAATGTACCCCTAATTATCTGGAGCAGTAATGCGCCAAACTCAATGGGAATGTTTGTAATTTTTATTGTAGGAACTCTGCTTTAGTTCAAACATTTGAAAGCACGTGGAAAAACTTTTGTAAGTATTTGCATGTTCTGAGCTTCACAGGGATCTGGAATTATGAATGTCAATGAGTCCCTGGCCATCTAGACCCAGAGGTCAGTGGATGGTATTTTAAGGGCCATATATATGTGGCTCAATTGTGTAGTATGCATGTCTTAGCACATTTCAGGATATGCTTCTATAATTTGATATTTTGATGAACAATTTCCTTATGTTTTCTCAAATTAAGAATGTTCTTGCCCGTCGTCCTAAGACCACAAGTTTATGACCCATGATCCGTGAAATGTCTTGAATTATATAACCGGGAAGAGTGTTAGAACTTGTGACAAGGCCAATCAATTTGCATTGTTAAGTGGGGATGGCAAATCCTCCCACCTTGGGATGGGAGGTCAACCAGGGAGTACTTCAGATTCAGTCCTACCTCAGGTAGATCGTGGCAATTAAGAGGCCACCAATTCCTACCCCCGCCTGTTACAGAAATGTTATGTAATAACCGCTGTTATCTCCAGTCTAGCCTGAAATGTCAGATACTTTGTCAGAGAGAGGGGAGATTTCAGAAGCATTGCAGAAAGAGAGAGAGCCGTCGAAAGGATGGGAAGCAGAAGAACTGCTACAAGCATACACCGGAGGTGACAGTGCTTCACAAGAGAGAGAGAATCCACTTCCATAAACTGCAGCACAGAATACCTCATGGAGCTCCCCACTATCCCAAGCTGCCTCTACTACTAGGCAACAAGCCCATTTAGAAAAGATAGGCAGGTTTTAGGATGCTACTTTGGACTTCAATCATTACATTATCACTGCAGGCAGGGATTACATGGCCAGATTGGCCAGGGTATAGAGGTCCAATCCTGTCCAAGAGGGGAATATAAACTGGGAACAGGAAGCAGGTAGTGTGGGCTATTCAGATGAGGTCAGAAATGGAGGTGGAGGATTACCAAGAGAGCAGCAGGAAGAAGAAAGGAGATGTGGGCTGTAGAGTTGATTTGTGGAGCAGGTGACCACTGGACAACAAAGTGCAAGTTGTACTGCATTAGCAGTTTGCATGTTTGTGTGTAGAAAGTTTAGTGTAAGGAATGGTTGTGAAGCAGATGTTCCTAGGTAAATGGAGGGTGTTTCAGTTGTATTTTGGAGTGCGAAGTAGTATTGTGGAGCAGGTAGAAGTAGTGGGTGGGGGAAGGAGAAGTAGTGTGAACATGGGAGTAATAGTAGTTGGAGGGTGGAGGAGTAGTGTTAAGGTGGACGTAATATTGGTAAGAGGGAGGAGTAGTTGATGGAGGGAGGGGGTCTTGTGTGAAGTTCGGAGTAGTAGTGATTGGCTAGAGAAGTAGTAGTCTGGAAGTGGGAGGAGTAGAGTGGCAAAGGAAGGAGAAGAGTAGTGGAAGGAGAAATATCATCAATGCATGGAGGCAAGACCTAGGAGGAGTGAGCACATTGAAGTGACCGAAGATTGGTCAGAGTAGTGAGGCAGAGAAGAATAACAGTTAGATTAGAAAAGGGAGAGGTTAGAGTGAGCATGGTAGACAGGTCCTGAATCAAACAGGGTATTTTAAAGGCACCATCCCAATTCCCATTAGAAGAATTTCCACTGTATAGTGTAGGGAGAGTTAGGAAGTCACTAGGGGAGTCTAGTGAGATAAGGCATTTGGCATTTACTTCCTCCCCACTAGAAGAACATAGAATGAGACAGTAGGAGTAAACATTCTGTATCTACTAACCTGGGGTTAGGGAGACCTCGGTTAGGGTGGAAGTTCTACATTAGATGAGAGAGAGGGATGGGAATAGGCCCACAACATCTTCAATAAAAACATCTAAGCTGCCTATAAGACTGGGTGTGATTCTTGGACCATCTGTGACATTCTTATTTATAAAGGATCTTTGAAATTACTTTAAATATCTGAGTAGACCTCGTTCTGTTTAAATAGCAGAAGTCCATGGGCATTGTGGACCTTCAAGAGCAATTTTGAGAATGTTTAAAAGCATCGAGCCAAGTTTTAATTTCCACCAATCAAAATCTTCATCACTAGAAAGTGGTATTTTATTTGTACTATAAACAAGATTCCAGAGCATTTGGGCCAACCTCCGAGGGTCCTCATACAAAAACAAAGCTCCCTCATCCTACAGAACTAATGACTCTGCCTACATCCTAGCAAGGAGACCGGAAATCATCTTGAGCACTTTGAAAGGCTCCCAGAGAATAAGGTGACTGATATTTCATTTTGTCTCACATCCTTCCATTCCAGAGGATCCCAATCAAACTCTGAGAATTGTGCCTCAAAAACAAAGCTCCTTTGGGCTACAATGCCAAAGACTACTTTCTCCAAGACCAGCATTCCAACTCTGGTGTGGACTCTCCTAACCTTATCTTTCTAGTATGCTCTCCTTCCCTGGCCTCTCCATTGACCCCTCTACCTACTGACTCCCCCCTCCAGTTGTCAGAGCAGAGGCAAGGTTGGCACCCAGATTGTGTTTGGTGCGAATGTGGAGGTCATTCCACCGCTTCATTATCTGAGCAGCAGTGCGCCTCTCATTCTCAAGGCGTTGATGTCATCTGTGACTCGCTGTCAGTGCACCATGTGCTGAGCAGGCATCTGTGTGCTCCCACACAAGGATCTGGAGTTCTTCAATATTGAAATTACTCTTCCTCGACATGATGGTGTCCTGTGACGTGCATTGGGGTTGAGCCTCTTCCTGTTCTGCACGCTTTGCCTTGGAATGTGGTGCAGACCCTGTGTGGCTGGGACCACTCAGGGCACCAGATGCTGGACCACTAGAGGCCTGGGCCATGCCATCACCCACTGATGTTGGGACAGCAATTGCCCCTGCAGGTCCCTGGCCCTGGGTGTTGGGGACAAGTTGACGTCCATTCACCTTTGAATGACGGAAATATGCTGCCCCTGTGGTGTCCATGTACCTGGGGGGAAATGACAACAGCTACCGCTGCAGCTCCCTGACCCTGGCTAGTGGGGACAGCAGCTGCCCCTGCAGGTCCCTGAACCCGGGTGGGCACAACAGCAGCTGTCCCTGCAGGCCCCTGACCATGGATGGTGGAGACAGGAGCTTTATATGGATGTCCCTTCCCATTTGAGGGATGGACATCAGCTGCCCCTGGGTGTCCATGTACCTGGGGGGGACAGCAACAGCTACCGCTGCATCTCCCTGACCCTGGGTGGTGGGGACAGCATCTGCCCCTGAAGGTCCCTGAACCTGGGGGGGACAACAGCAGCTGCCCTGCAGGTCCCTGAACATGAGTGGAACAACAGCAGCTGACACTGCAAGTCCCTGAACTTGGGTGTTGGGGACAGAAACAGCTCCCTGACCCTGTTGGGGGAGACGGCAGCTCTCTATTCACATCCTTTACCCCTGGAGGTGGGGGCTGCAGCTTCTCTTGACCCCAGCCACCTCTGCCACCTTTCGCTCTTGGGGCTTTACCACTCATGGTATGGATGGACTAGTACAGTGGAAGGCACACTAAGCAATTGTCCTGGGCAATCAGAGTGAGGGGGCATTGCACATGATGGTAAACGTTCTTCACTGGTCCAGCAAGGCTTAATATTACCCCTGCTGAAAAGAAATATGGGATGCGTAACACACAGGCACCCCAAAAATCAAAAATGCATGTAAGCGACACGTTGGTAGCTCACGTAAAGAAGAAAAAGCAATATGGAATACGCTGTGGCACCCAGCAACACAAAAAATGCATACGTGAAGCCCAGGTAAGATACTGTAATGGTAATAATGGAGGTACGTGATACACAGGGGTGCCCCAAGTATTAATAATGCATATGCAACTCACTGTTAGCCTCTGAAAAAAGAAAAGTACAAGTACGTGTGTGCAGAGTCAAATCCCCCACCAAAACAAGAAGTACGCACTGTCAAAGTAGTGAACGAATTGCATGGCACCCCAACATTCTCTGCAATGCACTCATCCGTCCACTCCAAATCGCACGTACGGTTGATTTTTCGTCTATGTACTTCTTTATCCTGATTCTGAATGATAATGCCCAGCACGTGTCACGTAATTTACACACTGAGGGCCTTTCCTCTAATTTCACATGTCTGCGCTAATTTCGAACGTGCTAAGTAACCATCACTCTGTTTCCGGTTAGCCACGCAATAGACACAGAAGACCCACACTCCTGCCTATGAGCCTTTTTACCTGCCTCCTACTGCTGTGAGTGGCCTCCTACTGAGCCATGTGCTGCTGCCTGCCCACTGTGTCTGCCTGCTGCCCACCTGCACTGCATTTTGAGTGCCTGCTGTCCAGCCATTGCCAGTGCTCATGTCCTTGACCATGTGAGTGTTAGGCAGAATCATATGCAGTGCCCTTTGGGAACACTGCACACAATTAAGACTACAAGTGTCAATACAAGTTCACCTTTGGAACAAGCCTGTACTACACAGTAACGTGGTAGCGGTGGCTGAGCAGCCAGACCTATCTCAAGAGTAAAGTGAGCAGTAGAACGGGTTACACAAAGGACCAACAAATACAGTGATTCAAACAAGGTTTTGGTAAAATAATATACATTTATTTACACAGTCATTTGGAAAACATTCCACTGGTAAGAGCAGCTCAATATCACAATCTAATATACTACAATACACAACCAGTTAGTTTCTGAAGTTGGAGCAAAATGGCACTTCAGTTACTTTAAAAAGGGGTAAAAAGACAGGGTTATAAGAATCAATAGCACAAATACTTTCATAGGCAGTGCAAAGGGTTTCAGTTCACTACAACCAGCAATTCAATTCAATAGGCCTGGACCAAAGTCAATGGTTCAGAGTCTTGTATAGGATAGCACAGTTCTTGTAGTAAACGGTTAAGTCTTTGCCACGGATCTCAGAAGGATTTGGTCAGACGAAAAATTAGATGTTGGTTTAGGGAAGGACAAGCCTTCGAAGTTGGGAACGTTTCACAAACTTTCACTGTGGCCAAAAAGATTTCCGGACTGCGTTTGGACAGTACCTTTAAAGTGAAGAAGAGCTGTAGCTGCGGCAGTTGTTCCTGGCAGTTCGAGCAGATCTTGCTGTTCCTGAGCTTCAGTCGTGGGGACAAGAAGGAGGATGTCGGGAGGTTCCTGCACTGTGCAGGGAAGAGGCCACAAGCTTCGCAAAATGTCAGTTTAAGGTGTCAAGGCCTTAAAGTCGATGAGCTGGTTTCCTCCCCCCTGGCTATGCGATTTTCAACAGCACTCTGAAGAAAAGTCGACCAGGATGGGGACGGTGTCCAGGTGGCGTGCGAGTTGGTTGTTCCAACCAAACTCAAGGGAAGAAGTTAACCTTGAAGAGCTTCTCTGTTGATGGAGTTTCAGGCAATTCGGACCTGCAGCAGGGCTTCACCGGTTGTCCAGGAGTTGCAGCAGTCATCTTCCTTCAGCTCGTTTTTGGTTCTTTCGTTCCAGTGGTAGACTCTGCTTTCCAAGTCCCAGAGACCTGCTTTTAAACAGTTTCCTCCCATTTGTTCTAGCCTGGCTGTCACTCACAAATGGGGACAGCCAGCCGACCAATCACACCAGAGTGCATTCAGGTCTCCTAGGAGACTAAGCACAGGGAGTTTCGGGCACCTGCCTCACATCCTGTCCACCCCAGACACTCAGGTGCCAGAGTAGGGCTTCAGCACTGAAGCCCGCCAAAGGCCAATAAACAAAGGGACCAAACCTGGTTTGGCACACAGAGTTAAACACAAGAAGGACCTTTCCAAAAAGAAATGGCGAAAAAAAGTTGAGCAGAGTCTGTTTTTACAGATAGGTCTTTTTAGCTACCGTTGTTCGGGTAAAATCATGGTAGTTTGATATAAGCACTGCCACCAGTCATTTCAAGTAGGAAAGGGTAACATTTCACTGTTACATGAGTGTTTTGACTCAGGAGATGTTAGACAACCTCTCCAGCACTCTATAGGGAGATAGTGTGTGCTGGTTCTTCTAAATTTAAAGAGACTAGTAAAGGCAATTTAACTTTACATGCTCTGGGAGACAGTAGTCAGTCCCAGAGAAGGTATTTAAACCTTGGGGAGTCTGAAAGACACCCCTGTGTCACTGCACTGAGGGTGCTGTGTGACACATAGAAAAAGATGATGCCTATGGAGTTGTTTTAAAACTCCATAACCAAAGAACACAAAAGTAAAACACACATCAAAATACATGGAAGAGTGGGAAAAAAAATCTCACACTCTTCCCAGGTAAAAAATCAAATCCTAGAAATCCAGCAAAGTTGCTGGGGGTCTCAAAACGTAAGGGAAATTAGCACATTCTTGAGAATTCTCCCTAACACTGACCACCTCACCTGATTCATCAGACTCCCAACATGCCAGAACATCACCACCGCTCCACAGACCAGCACCAGTACCACCTTGCCCACCCACACCTGCCTCAGGGGTTGTCATGTCTCAAGCAACATCTTCGAAGCTAAGTGGCTACCCGTGGCAGCGAGGCAGAGGGCTGTCAACTTCACTGCCAAGGAAGTTGACATCCTGGTGGAGCATGTCCTGGGGCATTATGATGCCCTCTTCAATTCCCAGATGCAACGTGGCAAGGAAGGACAGAAGCTGATCTGGGACAATATCGTGGATGCCATCAATGTGGAGGGGGTGGCATCCTGCACCTTCAAACACGTGCTCAAGTGCTGGGAGGTCCTAAAATCCAGGACACACAGCAAGGCCTGGCGCTTCCTCCAGGCCAGTGCCACCGGAAAGGGCCGCAGGTGCCGGATAAACAACACCAACATGCGGGTCCTGGAGAAGTTTTACCCGGGGCTGCACTCCCAGGTCAGCGAATTGCAGCTACGTCTGGAGTCAACAGGTGAGTGTCCATGCATTGCTGGGCTCCACAAGGCATATGCATGTTCCTATATGTTGATAGTGAGAACCATGTGCTTCCAACAGGTATGCTTCTTGTACGAATATCTGCATGCATGACCCAGACAGTGCTCTACACTTGGGCAGTGAACCATGTGTATATATAAAGAATTTACATTTGCATTGTCTGTTGTTCTTCCACCTTTCACAATGTGCACATGCTTTGTTACATATATCTTAGACGTGCACATGGGACAAGTGGGACAGATGAGGTGATGTTTTCAACCCCATCTGCATGCGTGGTGTTCATGTGTACGTGTCTAACATGTGATTGTCTGGCTAACCATCACTCATGGCTGGATGAAACTGGTGCATTTAAATGTGTGACGTACTGATGTGGCTGGATTGCCATTGATGTTACTCTGATGTGATTGCCCATCGCACTGCTTGAGGACTGTCATGTGATGTGTGTGCATGACATGTGTGTAGAATGCACAATTGATGGGTTGTGACAGTGCCATGTCCACGGATGCGATTGTATGTTGGGATGGACAGGCATTTATGTGCATGTATGTGCATTGCATGGACATGTGTGTTGTGGAGGAGGAGGATGGTTGTTCCCTTTACCAGTGAGCTTCTGGTGCAAGTTAGTGTTGCTATGCACACATTGGTGCAGTACCCTGATGTATGTGTTCTATGTCTCCTTATCCTCAGCTGCAATGAAAGAAGAGGGTGGAGACAGTGCTGTGGAGCAAGGCAGCAGGGATGCCTCCACCTGGCAGAGGTGCAAGGCCCAGCCTTGCCCCCTGGACACAACCTCATTGGGGAGCTAGGAGGCAGGTGTCGCGTCTGGAGCATAGGCCAAAGCTGCTGGGTGGAAATACAAGAGGGCGAAGGTGGACTTGGACACCTCAGCAGCTAGAGGGACAGGTGAGACAACACAGGGGCCATCCAGTGTGGAAGATGCTCTGGAGTCATCCAGGTTGGCGGGGGGAAGTGGAGGAGGTGGCTGTGGCAACCCAGCTCATGGGGTCAGGTGGGGGTGGTGAGGTGGGTGTAACATCTGAATTCCTGCCCCTGGTGCATGAGGCTGTGCAGGTCACCATGGAGGTGCCTGTGCAAAATCCTGTCCCTGGGCCAGAGGCAACAGCTGTATGCACCTGCTGACATGCCTCAACCCGGACCCAGCCCCAGGTGTCAGATGCTTCCACCCAGACTGACACGCCATTGCCGGTGGTTGTTGCCATTCAGAACAGAGTGGCACCCCTACAGGTCGGTGTAGGGAGGCATACAGGCATCATACGTGATGAAGTGCAGGCTTGCTGTCGAGTGCTTGCACATCATCACAATGACGTATGGCGTCTACTCACATTGAGCTGCATTGGCTGGCCGCTAATGTGATCCCCTCCTTGTCTTCCTCCTCTGTGTGTCAGATATCCGTCAGTGCGCCATCAGAACCAGATACCATCAGGCCCCCCTGTGCAACTGTCTCAACCACATTGGCCCATCGGGTGGAGCCAACATCCCTGTTAGGAGCAGACAGTGAATCATCTGAGGTGGTCACTGTGCCAATCCAGGCAACAACAGGAGCCCAATGGAGGGAGAGCAGGCAGCCACAAGCAGGGCACAAGCCAGACACCCCCGGGTAATGTCATCAGCGTCGAGGGTGTCCACACAAAGAAGGCACCAGGCACTTTGGCAGCAGCAGGCTCTTGGAGGCTATTTTACTCAGGGTGTAGAGAGAGAAGGTATATGGTGTCAGGCAGGACGCAAATGTGGAACTGAGAACCAGAATGTCCTCCGTGTTCATGCCATACGGGCGGTGTATTGGAGAAGAGAGGCAGCGGGCTCGGGAGGTGTAAGGACATGTATAGCATTTTGACAAAATATAATAACATATTTTTTTGCCAGCATGTAGTGGCGTTTTGCCAGTATGTAATAGGGCGTTATTTTTTTTACCAGTGTGATATGTAGCTTTGTTGGTGGCATGCAAAGTACAGGATTTACAGCACAGCCAGGCCCAACTTGAAATTGCAGATGTTCCGAGTACGCATAGAAAAACTTAGTGTGCTGCCAGGTTCAAATAATGAAGTGCACCATGTTTTTTTTGGATGCTTCATGTATGGAGGCTACATTAGAATATTTAAATGACTAACATTATTAACATTACTAAAATACTGATTCTAACTTCTCTATCATTAAAATGCAGTCTCATATGCAAAATGAGGTGAAATTATGTTTTGGTGTCACTGCTGAGATTCATTTTTAAATGCACACTGGCATTTTCTTCAGCTTGTGGAGAACAGAAAAAATGCAAGTTGCAGGAATCAAAGTGAAACAGTAACTCTGAGCCTAAAGCTTTCATTGTTCTGAAAATGAGGGCTGATACAGAGCACATTTTTTTTACTATGATTCGTGGAAATTGTAGGCAGACAAGCCACGTCAATAAGGGGATGGATAAGAGTTTTCTTAGTAACAAGAAATGTGGAGAGCAGTGAGTTCATGCTGGGCTGAGGAGACAGACGGAGGTTCCAGGGGGTAGAGCGCTAGCTGTGGGACATAATTAGCAGGTGCTCTCCACACAAGCTTACAGAACAATTTCGCGCTGACACTGGGTCTGCATCTGCGAACACAACAAGGTGGTGTGGGGGACTGCAAAGAAATACCAATCTTGGTAAGATAAGCGCTAAGTGAGGACCAGATAAAATGCCGTATGTGTGACTAAGATTTATTGCAGTGTAGGGAAGTTAGGAAATCATTGCATGTTTATTTGTCTTTAATTTTAGAATGTGGGAACATTAATACATGTTTCAAAAATACCTGTTTGTTCTGTTTTGTTCTCTTGTATTGCAGATGATGCTGTAATTAACACATGGTAAGATGTTGTGACTTGTAAATGAAATACAATATAGAAAATATATATAAAAACAAATGGGATTTTTATGTCATTCATGCATCTGTGAATAATTTACATAAGTGAAGTATGAAGGGGAGGCTCATATCAGTGCAGTAGTGCATTTACCAATTTACCACTGTAAGTAAAATAACAAACAAGAGAAAGCTAGTAATAAACAGCTATAAAGCAGAGGTTTGTGTGCAGTGCGATTAATGTTTCCGTCCTTGCATGCTGATGGGAAGGTGTCTGATCTGATACATAAATTACTGGATGTACATAAGCCAGTAATGCCTAATGGCACATAGGTTACTGGATGTACGTAAGCCAGTAATACCAACCATAAACTGTAGGTGGTGCTATAAATAAAATCATTGGGTTCTACTGAAGTGTATAAGTCTGGGGCTCTCTACAGACAACTAGAAGGTATTCTAATAGAAAGGAAAGGTTTGTTTTATGATGGGGTTATAGTATAAAAAAGAAACCATGCTCACCACGATACCACAAGAATAAAATACCGCAAAACAAGATACCACTAAAATTACCACCAATACAAGCTAACAAGGTATGGTCACTAAAACAGTGTGATACCAAACCCATTCTAAATGTAAGGCTCATTTACTGTCAAATTACCACCAATATTTTTACGGTAAGAAAATACCACCAAATCCCGAATTCACCCAAATAAAACAAAATCTCTTACAGAGGCGAGAGTGACAATGGCCGCGGCGGAGGTTGCACTGCGTCAGGCAAGGAGTCGGGCTGCCATCCAGGAGGCAACATGCAGGGAGGCAGAGGCGTTGGGGAGGCACATGATGGAGGCCCTGCAAGCCGTCCAGGAAACAACGGAGGCCCGCTGGGGGTGATGAACGCAGTGCTCGATGATGCCCTGGCCCGGACATTGAGTGAGATTGGAGATGAGGAGGACTAGCCCGCTGCCTGTGTGCATCGTTTTTTAGGTGTAACTTTCCTTTGATTTCTTTTATTATTTGGAGCTGACATTTAGGACAATACTCATTTTTTTGTTTGCACATAGTTCTGTAGGTGTAAGTTTCCTTTTGCTTATAGTATTTCTTTGGAGTGGTCTAATTGGAATATACTCCATGTTTTCTTTAGACATCGTTTTTGAGTGTGATTTTTTACATTAATGATAACCAGACTTTATGGACATTTCTTTTGGTTTCCAATTATACATACATTTTAGGATGTGAAGATGACATATTTTTTAAAAATGTACATGGACACCTTTTTCCTTTTTGCTTTTACAGTTTGTATGCTGGTTATACTGCTGTATATTATATTATGTTATTTAGTCACAATCATTGTTTGTAGCAGTTCTTTTTGTTGTGTGCCTGTTTGGTAGTCTATTTAGTAGCTGTGATTCTATCCATTGGTTGTCATGTGTGTGGTTGCTTACATACATGGGGATTGTTGCTGGGTTCATTTGCGAGGGGTGTATACACATGTGGCAGACCGGTGGTGGTGTGTGAAGTGAAAGGATGGGTGTGCACTGTCAAATGATATTTCATTTCACATGTGCTGCATCACTCTGTGTTTGCCTTCATTGTGTTTGGGAGGGAGGTAGGTGTGGGCGACTGTGGGAGTGTTTCTTGCTCAACTTCATGGCACATGACTTTGTTAATGCTGTGTAACCGACATGTAGTGCATTCACCTTCCTCAGCATGTGTTCCATCAGTATTAATTATCTCAGGTGTTGCTCAACCTCTTGCACTGGGATACAGTAGTGGTGTTTCTTTATAGTACTTAGTGGCTGCCCTATTCACATGTCAATGTGAGTGGTGCACTCTCTGACTGCCATGTCCTTCACACATGCACGCAACAGAGATGTGACTGTTAGGGAATATCTTTCGAGAATAGCAGCTCATTTAAGGCTCAGGCTGTCACACGCCTGGCCATTGTTTGTTGATGTAGCACACATTGAGGGTATAATTGATTCTGTCATTGGTAAACAGTTTTAACCCTGGGAATTGCTGACATGACATTGTCAGATGGACAGCAGGGCCTCACTTTAACATAAACTTGTCACATGTGTATGTTGGAAGATGTTTACATCCAGAAAGTTTGTGTGAGCAGATGGCACACTCATGGATGTACCTCAGGTGAATACTTTTATTTTGATTTGCAGGTTACATGTTCCTGAGGATATTCTGGCTGATGTCACAACAAGGCTGTCCAGGTGCACAACACACAATTGTTGCAGTGATGATGTGTCACAATGTCAGGGAACATAATGCAGGGGGGTGTCCCATCTGGAGGGTTCTGCCTGCGGGTGGTGTCACAGGTGATGGGGGCTGGAGGGTGTTTTTTCTTGTGGATGGGGTTGCCTGCAAGTGGCTGTCACAAGTGAAAAGGGCTGGGGGTGGTATCCCTTGTGGAGGGGGCTGCCTGCCGGTTGTGTCACAGGTGATGGGGCTGAGGGGTGGTGTCCCATTTGGAAGGGTCTGCCTGTGGGTGGTGTCACAGGTGATGGGAGCTGTGGGGTGGTGTCCCATCTGGAGGGGTCTGCCTGCGGGTGGTGTCACAGGTATTGGGGGCTGGAGGTGGTGTCCCATCTGGAGGGGCTGCCTGTGGGTGGTGTCACAGGTGATGGGAGCTGTGGGTGGTCTCCCATCTGGAGTGGGCTGCCTGCGGGTGGCGTCACAGGTGATGGGAGCTGTGGGTGGTCTCCCATCTGGAGGGGGCTGCCTGTGGGTAGCATCCCAGGTGATGGGGCCTGGGGGGTGGCGTCCCTTGTGAAGGGGGCTGCCAGCCGGGTGTTTCACAGGGGATGGGGCCTGGCGTTGGTGTCCCCTCTGGAGGGGTCTGCCTGTGCGTGGCATCACAGGTGATGGGGGTGGTGTCCCATCTGGACAGGGATGCCTGCAGGGGGGTGTCACAGGTGAGGTGCCCGGTTGCCTGGGGATGGTGTGTGCAGTACAGTGGTTAATGCTATCGCTTAAATGATCAAGTTAATGTCTCAGTCATTCCACCCTCTGCTCCTCCTCTCTCCTCTTCATAGACGACGAATTTGAAGAAGGACTCTCTAGGCTCTTACATTGACAATGTAAGGACCTCTACTTTGCATCTCTCCTCTATTCATGCCTCTTCCAGTGACCATGATTTTTACTGTGCTTTTATCACTCACTTTTATTAACTCCATCAAGCACAAATGTTCACACGATTCTCTCCCCCATAGATCACCTCTGTGATTCAAACCTTTAAATCAAATATGAACCGTAATGTACCATACAGGAATGAATCCAAGACCCCACCCTAGTTATAGTCTAAACAAATACATTGATGTTCTGTCTTCTGCACTGGGCTCTGCCAAATTATCCTACTTCACAAACCTAATCTCCTCCCTTTGTAATCACACCCACAGGCTTTCATTACTTTACAAGATTTGTTTACCTCTACAATTCCTTTACATTTTATAAGGTTTGTTACACTTTCTCAACCCTCCTTGCATTTCCTCCTCCATACTCCTTCTGTACATCACCTCTCCCTCCTGCATCATTTCACTTTCATTAACTCCATCCAGCACAAATGTTCACATGATTCTCTCCCCCATAGATCAACTCCGAGATTCAAACCTTTAAATCAAATATGAACCATAACGTACCATACCGGAATAAATCCAAGACCTCACCCTAGTTATAGCCTAAACAAATACATTGATGTTCTGTCGTCTGCACTGGGCTCTGCCAAATTATCCTACTTCACAAACCTAATCTCCTCCCTTTGTAATCACACCCACAGGCTTTCATCTACTTTACAAGCTTTGCTTACCCCCTCAAGCCAGTACCCATTACCTACTCTATCTCTGATAATTATTGTGCTCACTACATTGCCTTTACATTCTATAAGATTTGTGACACTTTCTCAACCCTCCTTGCATTTCCTCCTCCATACTCCTTCTGTACATCACCTCTCCCTCCTGCATCATTTACTGTCAACTTCTTGTACCATACATCTGCCAATGAATCTGCACCCACACGTCACAGCTCCAACACATCTTGCACTAATATTGACTTTGTTTCTCCACAAATGGTAAAATACTTAGTTCCAATCACATCCCCTTATCTCTCTGAGCTCGTTCACCACTATCTCTCTATGCTGGACACTTCCCTGGCTCCTTCAAATCTACGAGTGTCCTACTACTTTTGAAGAAATCTTGTGTTGTCCCAACCAACCATCATAGAGAGAACTATCACTTAGTTTCCTCTTTCCCCATTATTCAAAGGTCTATGAGAGGGTGGTCTTCAAACAGAATAATAAGCAGCTTGAAGATAATAGCCTGGGAGATCAGCTTCCTTAGTAACCACTTCACCTACACAACAATAATGCATGCATCCAACTTTCTCCCTGATGCCGTTTGTATTCCTCTTAGTGGCTTTGGGTGAAACCCCAAATTTGACAAAATGTACAAAACATTGGGTGCCCTCTCCTGAGAATGAACATGGTTCAAAGAAACTGGTCTATGGAATGGGTTTCACTTGGGGGGGGGTCCATATTTTATTTATGTTTTGGAAGAGTAGGAGTTTCAGCCTAAATTATTAAGGGCAATTCAGACTTGGACCCCTTGCTCACTGTAACATAGAAAGGCTCAGCTGCATCTCCCCAATGAGGCCCAACAATGCTGAAACACATGCCCGGAGATGATGATGATGGTACGCTTGTTCAGACGAGAATTGCCAAGCATTTTAGTGCTGGTCTGCCCTTGTGGGCAGGACCAGACTGATATGGAAATTAACATTTCTCTTTTGTGAAAGGTACAGTGAGCTAAAATGTGGTTGTGGACCTTCCGGAGTGGAAAACCACCCTAAAAACAGGTCATTAGAACTTTGTTTGTTCTCAGTAAAGGGAATTTTGTAAGTATTCAAATACTTGTTCTGCTTCTCCTAGATGTAAAGGTTCTTGCAGATAGTGAGCTTGTGTTTTTTCATTGATCAGGTTTAAATTGTTACTGGACTAAGATAATTAGAAAGATTAATCGAGTGTTCAGATATGAGATTGATTTCTCTGATTCTTTGGTACTTCTTGGAGGATCAAAATCCATGACTGTGTCCGAACAGTGAATTGCATTTGAAGCAATGACTGCAGCAAAATGACTAATCGTGAGGGATTGGAAGTCTGTATCCTCACTGGATTTTGTTAATTGTTACAAGGATTTAACACATTGTTATAATGTCTGGAAAGGGTTATTGTCTATTGGCGGTTAATATAATACATTTCTTCATGCATTTCTTTTTGTTTACACTCCCATTTCGAGCAAGCTTAGGTGCTCAAAGGCTTTCAACACCATTGTTTTATTGGACCATATATTTGGGTTGGATTCCTCCAACTGCTGTAACATGCATTTAGAACATGACACTTTTTTTCCTTAGTTTTATTACATTCATCGATATCATTGATAATTTCTACAGTGGAGCTGATTATGTATTGTACCCGTCTAACGTTCAATGTAGTATATTAATGGCTGTATGCATTATAAGTACCATCATCTCTTGGAGTAAAAATAAGGGAAATTAAAGAAAGTGGAGAAACGTATTCATATCGTAAATGTATTTATACATGCTTAGCGTATGCCTACGTTGTGACGGAGCTGCTGGACATGGCTGATGCATAGGTTGTTTGAGAATCTTTGAGAATGGAAATGGACAAATTACTGATTGGACCAATTTGGTGAAAGTGTGCAGTAATTACAATTTTTAGATTTACCATTCAGTGATCTATTGCTATTCTCCTATTCCATTCTAGTATTTGATTATCTTTATTTTATTCACAAAATGTATTTATTAAAAACAGTTAACATGAATTAAATAAAAAATACTGTAATATAAAATGAATGAACACAATCTTATCACAAAAGACAATTAATATTAATCTAGGTTATTAGTCAATTCATGAAAATGGAAAAGTAATGTTAAGCAAAATACAATAAACATACCAATGTAATGATGATAAATGAAAAATAAAATACAATTAACAATCATAGTAAATAATCAACTTTAATGAAATGTCAGTGTTCAATAATACAATATAAATAATAAACTAAATTTATTTTAATCAAAATGAAGAGTCAATTTTATTTAAAATAATTGTACATCAAAATAAAGACATTAAAAAAGAATATTAATCACTATTGATGATCAGGATTAAATAATACAATATAATAGCATTGAAACATAAAATATCATAAATCCTCATTAATGATCCAGACTAACAACAAGTAAAATGAGTAAATAAAATGAACGTTATCAAATTTATTATTACTTGTACATGCATAATTGGTGAAACAGAATAGCTTGCAATCAAATACTAATAAAACATACTGTTAAAGTACATTAGTAATCCACATATATTTTAAGTGTAGTAAAATTCAACAATGATATTATATTTCTTACAACCCCTGCTGACGAAGGCAACTAGTTGTAGTAGCATGACCATGACCTAGGAGGACTAGGGAACTTGTGTGTAGTACAGTTAACACTTCGCAGAACAGGTAAGTAAAAGATCAACACAGGAAAGTTATAAAAATAATACTTTTTATTCCAGGTCTACACTAAGGCACACGTTAGATAGTATAGAGTAAGTAAAAATACAGTAATTCATACTTATAACCCACCCACAATGTGTTACACTCCACTTTAAAATATCTTGGCACAAAGCACAGGCATTTAATACAGTAGGGAACAGGTGATGTTATCCCAGTATAATCCAAAAAACATATTCTAAACTTTAGAAGTGCAACCCTAGCCTAGCCCAATTCTTTTCAAGGTTCCTGAGGATGGAGGTCAGTAGTCAGGAGAACGCTCAGCTCGTGCAGATACAGTACTTAAATGTAGTCAATTCAGGACACTTGTAGCAATGTAGAACAGGGAATTATGAGGTCTTGCAACTAACGTCTCTGGGATTTTTGATGTCTCACAGAAGTACTTACCTCAACACCACCATCTTGGGTCCGTCTCGGGTAGCACCAAGATAAGCAGGACTTTGCACCCAATGCAAACAGTATGGGGAGGGGCAGTTTAACAGATGTAAGCAATCCCAGGCCCCCAAAGCCCTAGAAAATTAGGAATAGGCCCAGGTGATAGCACATTGCTGGGAGAAGTAAGGCTCACTAGAGAAGTTGTTGGGCAGGCTCACCTGGTTGCAAGTTCAAGTTCGGTAACCCCCGGTCATCTGTAGAAGCTGTTGTTGACATCACTGTAGGCAGGATACTTTGGATAGGTTCCAGAACTAAGAAGGCACCCTCCAGGAGATCTCCACAGATGCAATTCTTGCATTAACCCTGTACAGTGTCAGGTTGAATGAATTCTGCAGTCTAACTCCCATCGTCATGCAGGCACGTCTCCTGGTGGAGGGTAACACATTGAATTTCCCATGTCTCAACAGAACCTTGAAGATACCCACATTGAGTTCCAGCCATCTGGCTATCCAGAAGGCCTTGCAATTGAAGCTTCCTGGTTTTAAGCCTTGCAGAGCAAACACAACAGTGTACGCTCCAGAGATGGAAAACTGTCCGAAAACATTGAACAGTAAATGTGACAGGTTGGTCCTAACAGTCAGATGGTCTTCCTTGTGGATTAGAAGATTGAGGTGCATGACAGTGTTTCTTAGTAGTGCAATCCTCCGGCGTACCTCTTTTGTCATCTTCTTCGGATCTCTTCTAGTCCAGTGGTTGAGATTGTTCCTGGGTCCAGCTTGTCTCATCCTATCGAGAAAAGGTGATTTGGTGTTAACCCCAACCCTCCAATAAGAATACTGAAACATTCAAACATGGAGATGGTTGTCCAAATGGGGACAGCCAGGCTCCCAGAATCTCCATAGCAATAGACAAGTCTCCTGTGGAATGTATATTTGTGTCTCGATAACGCATACCCACTTTCTGCCAGACCACACACAATGAATGGTCTTTGTGGACTTCTTGCAAGAAGCCTGCCAACGTGCATGCAAAGAAAGGGCCCAACCCCCACCTAGGTAGAAAGGACCACCAACAAATAAGAGGACATCTTGAACAGGACTTGAAACAACAAGGGGGAGACATTTTGAGTAGGTGGTCACCGAACTTGAGAAAGGAATTTGTGAAAAATAAAGTAAAAAATAATTACTGCCACCAGCCTGTTTAAAGGATGTCTGGAAAGTAGTAATATTGCTACTTGTAACTTGGTTAATGGGATACAACGTGTCCCCACAGCCATCCATTGAAGAAGGCTTGTGCTGCAAATGGTAAAAAAAAATACCTGTCACAAAAAGGAGGTGAATGCACCTGCACTGGTGGGTCTGGGGACACCCCAGTGAACTCAAAACAACATTGTAGTTGGAACGCTGGGGGTCCCTGGAAGCATACCCCATATGGTGGAGGTGCTGCCATGGGAAAGCATGAGGCTAAAAAGACTAGGTTGAGAGGTTTCCCTTTCGCTGGGTCCCAGTACGAGGCTGCGTTCACTGAAGCATGGTTGCCCCAGTGCTGCGGGGAAACCATCCCCCTGGTAGCCCATCTTTTCTCCCCAGTGCCAATGCGGGGGACACCCGTGCAACCCCCATTCCCTCTCCCACCCTCCTTCCACCATGACCTTTTACTTGTTCAGTGGGGGATACCACCACCACCCCCAGACTCCCAACCCTACCTCCTGTTCCTGACCTGACATCCATTAGTACACACACACACACACACACACACACACACACACATGCACCCCACACACACACATTCTCATTGCCCTACCTGTCCCTAATCCCATCCTTAGATCTTTATCTGCACCACCACCACCATCTTACCCGCTTCTGCGTTGCGCCATAAGCGCATGCGTTGCTCCCTGACAGGCCACCATTCTGTGAAAGTGACTTGTCAGGGGAAATAGTTTTGAACAAAGTAGGAAGATCCCATGAATCCATATTACTAAAGGTCCTCCAGTGGCCTGCAAGAAATACATCACACCCTGAGACAGACACATACACTGCCTCATCACACATTGATATGGTCCTTGGCAGGGGCTGCCAGAGAGGGTTGGGCCAACGTAAGAAGTAACTGGTAGCTCAATATTCATTTTGGGTGGTCTCTGGATTTACCTTTGTAGAGGAGGTCCCAAACATAGCCTGCACTTTAGTCCCCCATTTTGAAGTACCAGGAACGTTCACTCCGAGATATGTGACGTATGAGGAACAAATAAACCAGCAGAGAACCGCAGTAGGGCTCTGCCTAGTACCTATCAGAAGAACAATATCTGTTGAAGCACCAATAACCAGACAGCCCTGGACAGTAAGATATCCATTGAGAAAACCCTACCAGCAAATGACACAAAATGAAAATTGCTTAAACACTGTCCCAGAAGAAACTCAAAGGGTCTTAATTGAAGACGAATGGTGACGTCACGAGGGCCCGGACAGACTCACAGATGAAAGAAACTACAACCAAAAGATGACACACAGAGACGAAATGCCATAAATAAGGATATCATGAAACTTAGAAGGAAAGACGATGTTGAAAAATAAAGCAACCAGCTAACGCATGTACATATGCTTGAAACCGCAAGAAGCTAAGGAAACAGTGTGTCTTCCTATGCTTAGTAGAAGATAGACTGTGGCAAGCACCACTTATACATAGCTACCTCAACGGAGCACATTATATAAGTGCGAGTCCACTTTACACAAAAGCAGAATTAACTCAGGTCACTAGAGGTCAAACAGGACAGGATTCGTATTCCAGCTAAAACGAGAAGAGATGGCGGAATCAAAACTCAGCAGAGGCAACCTGAGCCAGGAAGTGCCAAGTTCAGACCAAGAGAAGGAGCGAACAGTAGCTTCGCGGAATCGAAACTTAAGAACAGAACAGCCCATCTCAGAAAGGCAGAGATAAGGAGGCTCAGGCAGGTGGCAAGCCGAACAAGAATTAAATGCACAAATAGAAGGCAGATTCACGCTGTGCTAGCACGTGACCAGCCGAGCGAGAAGAGGCACAGTTTCACACCTACGCCTGGCTGTCACCCAGACAGAGATATCATAACTTTTTCTAACAAGAAGATACAGCTTCAAGGCCAACCATAGCAAGTAATTGACAGATAGCCACTAAAGTAATGATTGATGGAAGGGAGGCCGGGTGAATCCTGGGGCATCCTGCACCTGGTTGACCATTCTGCGTGCTGCTAATTAAAGTGGAGATTTATGCACAGGGTTGATGTCAACCCAATCACAGTGGACCAAATAATCTAGGGTTCTATAGATAGTAGAACCAATGGGATGTCATACTTTTAGTGATGTCTACAAGAGTAATGTTAGAAGGATGGGCTTAGACACCCACCTGATAACTGTTTATCCAATCCCCTCACTCTGTTACCATATACAGATATAGTACCTATATTAAGGTTACCTTTTTCCATCCAATAGAATTGCATGTTAACTTTTGAGTGTTCCACGCCAGATCATGACAAGTTTTTGGTAAAAATGTTACTGTTTGTATGAAGTTCTTGGGAGTTGAAGCGAGACGGGCTGCTGTCGATTTCCATGTTTCCCCGTTTTTTGTACTTGTCATTAAACATACTCCCCTTTGCCAAACCATTGAGTTGTCCTTATTGATTGGTGTTGGAGTAAGAGAACCTGTACCCCCATCCATCCCAAGGTGCACCTATCTCGTCTTAAAGTGCTGCAGAGCAAACCCCGACTCTATGGGCCGGCCGGGGGTCTCACAGTACACCTTGCTCCAGGTTTTATTTGCTAATTTCATTATGAGATGGTTAGCCCTTAAAATTCAAATGAAAGACAATTTTAAAATGTAGTGCTTTTAAAAAAAGTTATTAAAAAGTGCAATAAAACAACAACAAATCTGCATTGCTCGTGATGGGGCTGCAGTCTGCACTGTATCTCTGCACTCACCACTAGTGGCTCCAGAGCACACAGACAGATTCTATCAGCTACCAAGCTAAGAGGCTAATTGATTCTGCAAGTGTACATAAGCTTCAGTACCATAATGTCTATTTTGTTGTTCTAATTTCTTAATGTTTAGGAATGTGAAAACAAATGCAACAATATAAAACAAGTTGATATTCAAAGCTACCTCAATTTTATGCCAAATACTTGGGCTTTACGTTTTGTCAAAACGTTCTCTGGAATGTATTGAATTATTTTGCATAAGCTGAGAACATAATGGCATGCCAGCATACCGGCATGTGTTTTAAGCTATGCACTCTTGAGGGTTGAAAACTAGTCTTGTGTTCACGGTCTTCTTATCTGCCTGGGTCCTATCTATTCAAGTCTCAAGTAATTGGTGAAACCAATTTATTTGTGTTCAGGGGTGTTGCTAGGTCTGGAAAAGATCCGGGGCTACGCTAATGTCAGGACACGGAGCTGAGCTTCTAGCCAGGGCTACAACTAAAAAACCCAGGGATATAGCCCCCCTCGCTTAGCCTTCCCATAACAACGCCTCTGTTTGTGTTTACAATAATTGTGCTCTTTAATATGGTGCATGCATCTCTTCATTATCTGTAATTGGGTTTAGCCTTCCATTGTAGTGTACATCACACTCAGTTTTTCCCTTCATGCTCCGGGTGTGAGGATTCTGTATCCTAATTGTTTGCAAGCTCTACGTTTGTCCAGCAGAGAAAACGCCATAAACATCTTCTCTCAGTGAAATGCGAACGTCGCATCCCCTTTTCGGATTAGAGAAGGAAGTCAACAAAAACGTGCGTATAGCCAGCGCAGTTTGTGCCCAGGGCCACAGCGTTGTACGTTTTTCCTTAGGGATAGGGGTGATAGGAACAATTACAATTATTTCCTCAGAGGTCACTCGCCAAGACAAAGTGTTTTGTATCCTGGCAAATGGTGCATTGTGTGTTGGGCGATATTGCAAATGTTATGGACGTGCTTTTCAACCAATACCTGGCAACCCTCACCCACTGCATTGCCGTTTTCTGCTCCAATTTCCAGTGCTACGCTGATGACACTCAACTCATTTTCAGGTTGCCCTCGGCCACCTCCTCTTCTTCTCTCATCTCTGAGTGTCTAACTGCCATTCAAGATAGGTGTGCCGCAAATGACCTCTGTCTGAATGCCAGCAAGACGGACATCCTCCTCATCGGCACATATCCACCATCCTTTCCCCTCACTCAATGGCCCGCCTCTCTTGGCCCTCCTCCTACCCACACCTGCGAGTCTAAGAACCTTGGGGTCATCTTTGACTCCACACGTTCCTTCTCCTCCCACATCTCTGAGGTCACTCAAATGTCAAACTTCCTACTGCACCTCCTCAGAGGTACTCTGCCTTTCCTCTCCTTCCCCCAGAAGCTCACTGTCTCCCAAGCTCTGGTTCTCTCCAGGTTGGACTACTGTAACAGCCTCTTCATAAATCTACCTGACTGTACTCTCCGCCCTCTGCACAGAACAGGACTGTGAGACTTGCCCTTAGCCTCAAGCCCTGGGATCGTATCTCTCCAGCTCTGAAATTTCTCCATTGGCTCCCAGTGGATGCAAGGATTAAATTCAAAACCCTCAGCATTGTCCACAAGGCTTTCTGGGGCCTGGGTCCAAAAAAATACCTTCAGCTATCCCTTCGTAAATACCTCCCCTCTCGAGCTCTTCGTTCCTCTACCTCTAACTCCCTCAGGGTCAGTTGTTTTACAAAGAAATGAGCTGGAGGTAGATCTCTGTCTTTGGCTGGGGCCTCCCTCTGGAATAGCCTCCCGGCCACTCTAAAACATGAGGAGAACCATCTCCGGTTCCAGAAGCACCTCAAGAACTTCATCTTTTCTTCTGCCTCTCTCCCCCTCTCCCCTGCTGATCTGCTCTATCTTGGCACGGTGCACCTGGCCACCCTCTGTCCCCTGAGCCCAGGTACCTGCTCACCCTGCCAACATCCTGCACTGCCACCTGGCCACCCGTTGAAATGGGGACTGTACCTGTACCCATAAAGTACCCCGTCCTCCCCCCTTTTTCTTCCTTTTCTGCACTTATTTAGACTTATCCAGTCTGCTGCCGTAAACACTGCACTTGTCACTTGCTGGCTGCACTACCACTGTTTATTGCCTCTATTATCTATTTATTTGTATTTATTATTATTTATCTTTTCTCCTCTGCTCCGCGCTATCCTCTCTCCCCGTCCATCCGCTTTCTCCCCTTTCCCTTTTCCCATGCACTTGCGCGTTCTCAATGTCACTGGGCGTAGTAAGATCGTTGATGTGTTCTCCCCTGTTCCCCTCCCTTGCCTTGTCACGCTCTGAAACACTTGTGTATGAGCGGGATACAAATAAAATATCATATCATATCATAAAGTACACTAATTTAGTAGTACCACGCTAATTATATCACTACACAATTGTAAACGCTTTGATAGTCAGTAGTGTAAAAACAAGCTATTGTTGCTACTTTTATGGTAAGATATCCAAGTAGAGGGGTCAATTAGCTTCAACAGCAATTGTACAATGCTTTTAAAACATTTCTCTGATTGAGAAAACCTAGAGGTTCATGTGCCGCGCGTACTCGAACGGTATGAAAAACTAACAGGGAGACGGAAAACACGTGAAATGAATTACTGCATAGAGCTTCGGCTATAAAGTTACACGCAGACCTGTGTGGGTAAGCGAATGTCAGACATTTTGCTATAAACCAAATTGTAATATTAAACACTTGCCTCATGAATTTTGTGTGCAGCAGTGGGATCGTAGTGCTGACAGCCGGGCTCACATTGTTCCAAATTGTTATGTTAGATGACTGTGCGTATTTATCACATATTTTACAGAGTGCAAAGGCATTTGTAAGGGCTGAGAAATGTGACGATTATGTGAAATAGGATTCTGCAGTTGTTAAGAAATATTCACCTTAAAGCCAAGATTTGGGATCTTACTGCTCACAGCAGTCAATGGAAAACACTTTTTTTTTCATTAAGACGATTAATATATTTGACAACCGGTACCAAACCTCAACCACAGAAAGTAACATTCAATCACATTCTTAGTGCCTACTGTTTTACCTGAATTACAATGTTTGCGAAAGTTCATAGCACACATTAGCACCATGTTGCTGTGCAGGAACCAAGCAGAGAGCACACAAGTTGAGCTTTATCTGCAGGTACCTGAATTACACACTATGTGCTTCTCAACCAATTCCCTGGCCGAGGCTTGGCTTTCTGACCTTGCTGTGCACCACTGTCTAAGACCACCCATCATTCCCTCACTCTGCCTTGATTCCTCATCGTTTAAAAGATGAAAGCTGTACTTAACTCTCTTTTACTTGGCGCTCCTTTCAGCCTTATGTCTTTGACTATCAACTACACTTTAGCACGTTCCCTGTCTGTCATATTTGATTGGTCCTTCTTTTTCTTCTATGCATGAAAGCTCACTCTTCAGAATGTTTACATCAAATAATTAATTTGCTATACGTATCCTGGCACTTTCCACACGTGATAGTGGCAATATGACCTTCTTTTACAGGCTGTCCTGAGTGGTAACATCATATCATCCTCTTTAAAGGCTCTGACTTTGCTGAGCTGTTAACTCAGAGGGCAAGCTGTTACCACCCATTAAAGACTGCCATGAAATGCACAGTTGACTTATTTTCACCCTTTACAGAATGTTCTGATGAGCTAAACCAATCAGGGACAAGCATTTCTGAGAAATGATCAGCACTCATACCCAGAATTGGACCTGAATGTCCTATTCCTGTCAGAAAGGGACACGCAGAGGGCTCGCCTGACTTGCAGCCATCTGCTCTCAGCCTCCTAGCGGTCGCTTACATATCTCCCAATGCTGGCCTAACTCTAACCAGTCTTTCCACGCTCCCCTGCCTGTCTCTCTCACTTCTTACGCATTAAGCATTTTCTGCGCCAATCCCTGTCGCTCCCTGTATAATCCCACAATGTCTCTGCTGCTTTCAATGCACCACACCCCATAACTCAGGAGCCTGCACCCCTTCCCTGGGCTCTCCGGCTCCACACTTCTATTTTGAGTCCAGTCATCCGTCCCTCTATCACCACATACCCAACGAGGACTCCCAGTCCAGATGTTGGCTTTCTGCTGATTTACTTTATTTGGTTATTTTGGGGACTGTGAATCTCCATCTGCACCCTGAAGAAAGCTAAATGTTATAACACTGTGCGCTCTTTGGCAAAGCCAGTATGAGCTGCCCTCAGTCCTTGCTTAAGACACCTAATGCCTGCCCTTGCCTTTCTCTCCGCCGCCCTCCTCCCCCCAAGCCCTGTTATCTGTTCAGAGGGGGACACCGACCCTCACGTTCCAGACATGTTACACATTCATACACACACACGCTTCACACACACATACATACACACACTGTAACCCTTCCCCACCCCATCTCCTTACCTCACTGTTCGTGCCACCACCGCCACTGTCAGCCCCACTTCCGGGAAGCACTGTAAGCACATGCATTGCTCCCCGACAGGCCTCTGTTCGGCGAAAGTGGCTTGTTGGTGAATTTTTTCTAGTAAAAGTGAGTAAGCACCTACTATTAGTAGCAGCAGTAGTAATTGTACTAATACCACACGCAATACTGCTACTATTACCAGTATTAGCAATACTTCCAGTAACAGTTACAATGCAGCTTTTATCAGAAATTGTACTTTTAGTAAAAATAGAATAACTACCAATACTACTAGAAGAACTAGTACATGTAGTAGTAATAGTAGTAGTACTGGCAGTAGTAGCAGTACTGATATTTGTAGTGTAGCAAGTCAAATAGTACTACTAGGAGAACTTGTACTACTTCTGGTAGTCATATTTGTATTTCTGATACGTTTGTAATACTAATACTGTTGCTACCATGACTGGTGGTCGTAATGGTATTTTGATACTACAACTCCTATCAACAGTAGCATTGCTTCTATCCACAGTAGTCGTCACATCCTCAGTTCACACCCACAGTCTTGTGGTCACCAAACTATCAGTAGGTATAGTAGCCGCAGTGCTATCAGTGATAGCAGTACTAACAGTACCATTAGTAGTTGCATTATTATGTAGTGTTATGTGATAAATCCAGGGTATTCGTCCCTTCTCCCCTAGGGGAGCAACCCCCTTTGAGACTAGGGAGGTGAGCCCACTCAGCCACATCCTCCCAAAGGGTTTGGGAAAGTGGGACCTCCTGGGAGTAACTATCCTTTATCGGACAAGGACTCCCATTCCCATGAGGAACTCCCTAAACATAAAGCATTATCTGCCTACACATGAATAAGAAATACTGACAATACATCTTTGTGTTTAGCTCAAAATAATACTGACAATAGATCTGTGGGTTTAGCTCAAGGCAGTGCTGAGCACGGCTGACAATAAGTCTATATACTTAACTCAAAGGAATGTTGAACTTTCCAAAGGCTTGACAACCTTTGGTAAACAATATGCCCCCTCTCGTTACAGGAGCAAACATAAAGGGCCATAGAAAATTGAGTGCAGGATAAGAAACTCAATGCTGAGGCGAGACTCAGGCATGAGAATGTCAGTGAGGCGCAGAGCCATGCAGGATAGCAGAACCAGTTGTAGTGTGGAAGGATGTGAATGCCCCAGGGAGACGCCATCTGCCCAGCGCAGCCTGAAGAGCAAAGGCCGCACAAAGTGAACAGTACCTGGAGGCACGACCACATACAGGATATGGGGGGCCCAGAGCCTGCAAACAGCCGCCAAATCCAGGGATGAAGGGTGGACTGAGTTCTCTGCTTTCAGACGAGAGCCAACAAGAGAGGGAGAACCATACACAGAGGTGAACCTATGGAGTGAGAACGTTGAAGAGAGATGGAGCTGCATTGAATAGCAGAACCAACAGTGCCATGGAGAGCGGCCAACTGCAAAGGGAGATTCCACTGTCCTGATGCAGACACATACAGGCTTAGAAGCGAAGGCAGTCCAAAGCGAAGCTTACCTGGAGGTGCGATAATGGACGTGGTGGGCCCGGAGCCTAGGAACCGGTGAAGAAACCACGAACAGAGGGATGAGTGTGTCCTCCACTCCCAACAGGAGGGCAGAAAGGTGAGAGAATGCTGAGACGAACAGAATCCAAAAAACTGTTCATGTCCAGTAAAGAAGAGCGGCAAGCCATGGAGAAGGCCACCGCTGTCAAAGAGACACACCTTCACTGGAGCAGACCCTGCAACACTAAAGTACACAGGTTGCAGAGATTGGAGGGAGGCAGAGAGTGGAAAGAGTGAGTGGGGAAGATGGAAGGATTGTCCTAACCCTGTACGAGGATCACAGAGGCACCAAGGAAGAGACTGAGCAAGAGAAGGAAAAGGGGTACAGCAGCATGAGAATCTTAAATATCAGAGGGGTTACCGATACCCCAGATAAGTAAGAGAGTCATTGAGCTGGAGAAAGCCAAGGAAGACAGAGGGGCCCAATTAACCAAATGAAGAACAGATACAAGGGGAGCACGCAGGCCTCCAGTATCTAAACCAAGTGGAGAGAGCCTCAAATAAGTGGTTGAGAGGGATCAGGTAAATATCTCTTAGACTAAAGAGGGATCAGGGAAATATATCTCTCAATCTAAAGACATTTGGACATTTTGTTTTTGCTGAAATGTAAGAATTGTTTTGCCTGATTTACAAATATGTTTTTAATGGGAAAGTCCCATTGATTTTCTTTTAAAAATCAGGCCCTTTGTTGGCGAACTCTGGAAACTTTCAAATAACCTATGATAGACTGACAAGAAATGTTTCATTTGAGAAGAACTGTTACTTCTAAGTGTTGGATTCAGATTGAGGGATTCCTGGGACAACCAGAGACACCTTTGGGGTGATCCAAGAGTGCACAATGCTCCACCTACTTTCTTTTAAATTTTACTAAGTGTTAGGGTCAGTTTAGTGGATAGGCTTGGACCAATACTACTGTTGATTTTGAACTAGCGACGAGCACCTTAGTTTAGTTTTGGTTGGGAAGGGAACTCCCTTTTTAGGAGAAGGGTCAGTGAGGTGTTTTCTTTTAATTTGGAATAAAGAAACGATGTACACACATGTCCCTCGGTCTGAGTCCTTTTCTGGCTTGCCACAGCTACTAACAATATAATTATTGGTACTATTACATCTACCAATAGTAGTAGTAGTAGTATGAGTACAGATAACAACATCACAAATAACCCATCATAATTTAAGTAGCAGCACTATTGTCGGTACTAATGTAGTAGTAGTGATAGTAGTTCCAAATCTGCTATTCATTATACTACCACTACTAATATTATTAGTAGAATAGTAGCAGTACTTACACTGTCATTAGTAATCACACCCGAAATAACAGTAATACTGCTACTAGAAGCAGTAGTAGTGCTGCTACTCGCGCTGATGCTAGAGTGGCTGCTGCTACTACAACTGCTTCTGTTTTAAGTGTTGCTAATACTACTGGAAATGTTAGTAGTTGTACTATTACTACGATCAACTTTAGTACTAATGTGATTATTACTAAATGTACTATTACTGGTACTATTACTACTAGTGGTAATAGTACACCAATTTTATGGCATGGCACATAGGCTTCTATTATTCACTTCTTTGTTTGATGTTGTAAACAATGTAGCAAGAAAACACATCAATACCATTACAAACAGTGCTTAAATCATGCACACCACTTCATCAACTTTGTCCATCAGATAGATTTTCCCAAATTACATACTTCTTGTTATACACCAAAACCCTTCTGCATTGCACCATTTTTATCAGAGAATTTAAATCCAAGAGACAGGAAATAAGATAATCTAAAAGTAGACTCATTTAACAATCAACTAGTTCTGGCACATTTCTCTTTCTAGTTTTCCAAGTTTCATCAACAACTTCACAATCCCCAAAAATGAAGTGAACATCATGACATTGACAGCAAAAGTTCCTACTTGCACACAATGTATTTATGATGTTATCCCTAAACATGGGAACACACCAAGTTCTTTCTTCTTCACACATCACAGCAATTACAGCAAATACGAAAATAAAAGATTAATTTGTGCAATAAAAAACAAAATGTGCTGTTATTATTTGAGTAGTCTGACCAAAATCAAGCAGAGGAATCTAACGATAAAGTTCTAAGGTGAATATTTATAAAGCACACTTTCCCATTAAAATCCTCAGATCTCTGTAAATATATTTCACAGCTTAGGTAGGATTTTCTTTCTAAATAACTTGATATCAAGCCAGTGAAATGGAGTCATGTGTAAAGGCTCACTGCCCGATTTACACATGCATATTCATAAAATATAATACACCCCAGTGGGGGAGGAGACTAGGAGGACAGGTTGCAAGATTTAGATACATTTATATAAAGTTGGCATCTAGAGAACTCTGCTGCCTCGAGAGCGCTCTGGCAAACATTACAATTACAGACAATTATAAAGGAAAACAGCACCACAGTTGACACAACTAACATAGGGTGCTACAACAGTGCGGGATTGGCTGGAAGGAAAAGACACAAATAGCGATGTAGGCGCTGCTTCTTCTGGATTGGTTCCCCAGATGGCGGGAGGGTGAGCGTCACGAAGTCCAGTTGCATGTGTCCGGGAGGGGTGAGGGTTAGGTCACGGCGAGATAGAGTTGACACTAACTAAGCTGGCATGAGAAACTACCATTCAATATATAATAAACAACACTCATTAGTATACCTTTGAATAAATCTAGAAAACCTATACATTGCATGCATGTGATTACACCATCTTTCATTGGGACTTTTATGGGGTACAAGGCGTAGAGGGCTTGTCCTCTGTGATAACCTGGGTGACTGGGTGGTTCTTAGCACATCAAGGCAAGTGGGGAGTTGTAATGACATGTGTTGGTTTTAGGGCGCAATATACTGAGACAGAGGTCTGGGTTTATTGGGGACACTGTGAGATGGGCTGCACAGCAGGGTCCACTTCTCGTACATCAAGAGAATACCTTAGGAGGGCACAGGGTTACATTGGCAGTAATTTTCAAACAGCGGGGGCAAGAGAGCAGGGGCGCGTTTGTGGAGATGAATGAGCTACAAGGCATGGTTCGAGCCGGTTCACACACAGGACAGTGATCACAGAGGAAGGGTGATATGATGCATTCTGTTATTTGTTTCAATTATCCCCAGCGCATCCGTGAGGAAGGGAGTTGTGAAGCGTTCAGGCAGGGAGGAAAAGATGGGGGCCATGAGCGTGCTGTGTGCAGCGCTGCAGAGGGGAGAGAAGCCTTTGTGTACTATCGAACTGAGGCCTAGTCCAAAGATGGAGTCTAGGGCACACAAAATGGAAGCCAAGTGTATCCCGCAATAGCCCCACTTATGCTAATGTTAGCATACAGGCAATGGAGGCGCCCCCCGCTATTGCACGAGCATGTGGTCCATAATGTGCAGAATGTGCGAGGGGGGCCCAAACTACCCCTCACTCCCACACACATGCAACACTGATTCTAATTAATGTTTCTATGGTAGTATTCCACTAAGCATGAATTCTTCATGGTTCCAAAGACCTGGTATACCCATGTCAGTAGCCATCTGCCAGACATATTTAAACTCGGGTAGCAGTGGGGAACCTTGTTGATTAAACACCTCTTTTGAAGCGTCCCAATCCTGTGCCAGTACAGTAATGATTTGAGTTTCACCTGGTGTACTATGTCCCAAATCCACCTATAGAGGAGGCCTGGGGCTGCTAACCACCAACATGAATACAAAATGTAAGAGTTTCTAAAGGATTCATGTTTTTATAACCCCAAATTTCAGCTTCATGCAGTGAAGCAGACCGAGCTTGCCTCAAGATTTCTAGGGTAGGTTCACGTGCTCTACCTCCAAATTGTTGAGAAAACGCCTTTAGTACAATACCATGTCTGGCAGTGTATGATCACACTTCTCTAGTCTTTTGTCCCATGAGCCTTCTCCACTAGCATGTACTCCAAATAGTTATAATGGTCAACTGTCTCCAGGAGGGCATCTCCCATATATAACCTAATTGCATAGTTCTTCATTCTTGGCCAAGTAGGATATTTGGTCTGTGAGATATTAATCGTTAGGGTTGTTTTACTTAATATATTATAAATGTATTTAAGCCATTTTGAAGGCCCTTTGTGTCATTGCTTATCAAAACTGCATTGAGGTCTTTAGGGCCATTACCAGCTTGTAAAGGTATGAGCAAAACAAAAAGGGAGCCAGAAAGCAACCATTTCTGACACTCTTATGACTGTAAAATGTTCTGTGCCATCGCTTCATGTCCCAAATGTGACCAATGCAAAATAATCATGCTACAAAAGGCAGATGACAGTAAGCAAATTCATCTGGACACGTACATTAGCTAACTGATGCCATAACTTGATGTTAGGTACCCCATCAAAGGTGGTGTGCAGATCACCACATTCTAGACATAGAGGTTGCTTAAAAAGAACCACACATATCTGATCTAATAAAAAAGACAAAATCGGGTCAATAGTCCTTACTCCAGTTCAGAAGCCACTTGAAAACCATACAGTGTTGTACTTCTTTTACACAACTTTCAAGCCAATGTTGTTCATGTAGTGAATTTGATGGCATATTTGGAGATTGTCTCTTCCTACCATATTGTTACATAGGTCAGCTATTTCCACATATCATTCAAGATGGCGGGCAGATTTTTAGCTGCTGAAAATCCAAGAGTCTGGTGACTTTTGAAGGGGGTCTGTATCTCTTCACCTGCTTGCTCTAAGTAGACTAACACATTTCTTGTTCTGAGTTTGTTGTAAGACAAACTTGTTATGTTGATGTGCCTGGTGTCATTTTGCCGGGTCTTCTACATTCGTTCCTTTGACCTTACAGGTAGGGTGTTAACTCCCTGAGGTGTTTCTTTCATGTCGTTTCACCAAACCAAAACAGCTTCAAATCAGATTAACGTTCTGCCTTTTCCACAATCACCTAAATTATGTGTTGATAGTTCAATTAACAACAGACTATGGGGGTGAGGGATGCAGACTCTTCTTTGTATAGCTCTTTTTGCAGACCTTATGCTGCAGTTTCACCTCCACCATAGCTAGATGGGTCAAAGGCATTGTGAAGGATGCAGGGGTGGATATTTCTGTTTTTGGGCCACTTCCTCTAGAGGGGACATAGCTTCTAAAGCCTTTTGTCTGGGAGTTTGGATTTGATCTGACGAACAGTCAAATGTGGCTGTACTTTATACAAGTTATTGCAAACCTCTTGGGCATGCTTTGGCTGTTGTATTTTCATGGCTGTGAAGTGTGGATAACAGGACCTTCTGGCCCATGCAATAGCATTGTTATTAGTCCCAGAAAATTATGTCAGACAGTTGTAATTCTATTAAACACACAGAGGGGAGTATTTTTCCCACATCCATCGGTATGTTTGGATCTTTTAGTTCCCTTTCTTTATCAGAACCAATGTAAGAACTAACCTTACCATTCTTCTCAGCGGATGCACTTGAGATGTTGTGGTGGGTGAATAATGATGGGAGAACATAGTTAAACCTTTTGACTGTGACAATGGGCGGATATCATGCTTCGGAAAGAGACATCGCAGGTTTGTCTCCCCACAGTTTTGTGCTCATTATCAATGGTTTCCCAATGAAGAAGGCACATTGATCTTACTTGTTAGATAGATTTAATCTGAATATTAAGTCATATTCAGTTTTGTACCTGCAACCATATGCAATTAACCAATTCAATTCGAAAAAGTAAGATCAATTTGCCTTCTTCATTTGGAAGACATTGATACTGAGCCCACGACTGTGGTGACACAAACTGGTTCATTGCAATTCCTTAAATTGACTGGTAGGGTGGTGCAGTCCTCTCCCCATCTGATGTTGACAGTAGCCTAGTGTATATCAAAATGAATTTAATATCAAGAAGTAAGGTTGGCACTGTGACACTCTACAACGCCCCCACACTTCCCATTGTATGCTTCGAAAAGAGGACTTCCAGAGTTTGTAGAGAGGAAACGCATTCCATTTATGGAGAATGCATCAAGTACAGGGGTTATGGGAGCTGTAGTTTTGTTCCAGAAATATGTTTCTTCTTGCTGCTATGCCTAAAATAAAGAAAAGAGAAGTAAATAATGCTCCTTCTCTTTTTCTTGAATAGAATCACTACTGTATGTCATGATCTACTAGGACTAATCAGGTCATAGCACACATACACACAAGCACAGAACTACTGACCTCTGCACACACTTCCCCACACAGACATTGCCTCCCCACACATTGCCCTCACACACTTCCACATATACACAAACACTAGCACACACACTGCCCAAACACACGCACACACCCACTGCCCACAACCACTGTGCAATGCCTCCGAATTCCCCCACCACACACGCACACCATAACCCATGGACACTGCCTCCTCATACATTGCTCTAACACAATACCCTTTCCATGTATACAATTCCTGGCACACATACACTGCCCCCACACCTGCACACTCTCTTCCCTCACACACAACCCCTCCACACTGCTTCCAGATGCTTTCAATACACACACTTCGCGAAACACTCCCCACAGACACACTGCCCACACACACAATGCTTGCCCCCCACAGAGCCCCCCACACATATTCTCCACACTGCCCCACCACAACACACTTCCCCACACGCACTGTTCACAAGCAGACTTCGACTCACACACATTGGCCAGCATCACACATGAATCCCCCACACACTAACACTGTACTCCTACACACGCACACATGGCTCAAATACACAGCCACACAACTCACACTACCCGCACCCACTAACCTTCCTCCACACACACACTGCTCCAACCAACTAACACTGCCACCACACACATTGCCACTGCACACACTACCCCCACATGCACACTGTCCCCACATATACACTTGCCCCACACATAAACTTTTCCCCGCACAGGCACCTGCACAAACTGCCACCACACCGAGGCACACTGTAAACACACACAATGTCCCCACACACTCTCCCTCCCACCAATTGACCACACACACGCTGCCACCACACTACACCCCCACATGCTGCCCCCAAAATGTACTACCCACTGCTGCAGACATTCTGTCCCCTCAGTCATAATCTGACACATACACAAACCTCCACGTACACATACACACACTGCACTCACACACACTGCCTGAACACCAGGCACACTTTGCCCCACACACACAAACACTAATGCCATACACAGATTGCATGCATACATCTACACAGACCATCCTGCACACACTAACACTGCCTACACACACTGCACACGCACACATTATTCACACACACACACACACACCCACACACACACATAGACACATACACACACACTCTGCACAGCAAGCACAGTACACACACACACTCACACACTCACACTCACACACACACATAACAACGTGGACATTTCAGTGAAATGCGTGTCAATGGTTTGTGTACCTGGATATTTTGAGTCAATTCCGCGCGATGATGTACATGCTTCAAAATATGTGGCCTATGACTGCCAAAAAGATGTGAGTAGCTAAGCATACGTTGTTAATACCTGACAAATTCATACACAGTGCCTATTGAAAAGGCAACACTATTAGCTTTGCCTATTTATTTATTTATTTATTTTTTGGATTGCGCCGGTAGCTCTCGAGCTTCGGGGCGCAGAGACAAGAACACAAAGACATATAGTAAGACAATAAAACACGTAGCATGAGACATTAGAGCTGCGTAGGTAGGTGGGCAGATTGTAGTATATGTATTACTTGAAGATGTGGGTTTTCAGTTGTTTGCGAAAGCGTTGGTAATTGGCTTCCATCCTTAACTGGCCAGGGAGGTTGTTCCAAAGGCCTGCTGCGGTTATAGGGAAGGATTTACCTGCCCCGTGTTTAAGTCTGAAAGGAGCTACCACAATCAGACCTTGTTCGGCTGATCTTAGCTCTCTCGTAGGTTTGTAAGGAATGATTTTAGTTTTCAGGTATGCAGGGGCTTTGTCAAATATGTGTGAGCGTGAGGGATTTAAATTGGACTCTCTCTTCAATTTTTAGCCAGTGAAGTTCCTTCCTGGCTTTGCTGATGTGCTGATTCCTGGTTTTTTGCTTAATGATTCTCACTGCATTGTTTTGCAGAACTTGGTAGCTGTGGTAGCAGTTTTTATTAGATCCTAGAATTAGGGCATTGCCATAGTCTAGGCGAGATAAGATGGTAGCTCTTGCGACCGTGGCGCTATTTTCCTCCCTCAGATAAGTAGTGTCTTATGGCTTTTAATAGGCGCAGGTGGTATGAGCACGCTTTTTTAACGTACAGGGTTTGGGCATCTGATCCTAGGGATGCTTCTAGCATCATCCCCAAGGTTTTAACCTTGTTTAGGACCTTCATTTGGATATTTTTGATGGTGAAGGTGTTGTATGCAGGATGGAGCTTAGATCTGACAAGATTGGAGCCAAAGACCATAAGCTCTGTTTTGTTGCCGTTTAGGCACATCCAATTTTGGTCCATCCATTGCTCTACCGTGTTGTAAACTTGGCTTAGCTTTTTGTTGTCCTTTTGATGGTCTCCACTTAGTTCAATTACCAGCTGAGTGTTGTCAGCGTAATTGGTAAAGAACGTGTTGATGTTGTCGAGGACTATGCAGAGAAACCTAAGGTATAGGTTAAACAGGAGTGGGGACATCCTGGCACCCACAGGTGATTTCGTTTTCTATTGAGAATAAGTTTCCCCAATGAACTCCAGATGTTCTGTTTTGTAGGAAAGGCATGATCCAGTTTATAACTTCATCTGAGCAGTTTGCTTTTTTTTTAGCGCTGTCTTGAGTAGGTTGTGATCTAATAGGTCGAAAGCAGCGCTCAGGTCCAAGAGAACGAGCAAGCCGGCTTTCCCCTGATCAATGATGTTAAGCATCTTAGTCTGTAGATCCAGCATAGCTGTTTCTGTGCTATGCGCTGGTTGAAAACCAGACTTTTGGTGGTGGAGGAGGTCTGAGCTTTCTACGTGTTCTTGGAGCTGTGTGGTGGCAATCTTGTCCATTATTTTAAGTATAAAGTTGCAATTGGTTATGAGCCTTAGGTTGTTTGGGTCCCTTTGGTCTAGATGCGGTTTTTTAACAAGGGGGGGTGACTGTTACCCTTTTTATACTTTAGGCACGATTTGATCATGGAAAGATGAGTTTATCACTTTGGTTAAGGCTGGTGCAAAGATGTCAGGGTGGTCTAAGATGATGCTGGCTGGGAGTAGGTTTTCGGCGCAAGTGGTGGGATTCATGGATGCCAGGGCTTTTATCATGTCGTTGGCAGTAATGGGCTTGAACCTAAATTGGGTCGTCTGGTGAGTAAGTTCCTCTGGTAAGTCTTGAGTGGGTGACTTGGTAGCCGCTTGGGATTTGGCTATAATATTCCTGGCCTTATCAATTTTGTTAAAAAATGCTATCTGAGTTGCGTCAAATTCTTCTTGGGTGGGGGAGAATGTGGGGGTGATGCCTTTTGGTTTATCAATAGATTTCAATATATTGAAGAGTTTGCTGGTGGAGTTGGCTGCCGCTGAGATCTGTTTGTCGTAGTAGTTCTTTTTTGCCTCAATTATCATTTCTTTATAGGTTTTCTCACTGATTTTCCAAAGTGTTTTCTTGTCCGGTGTGGGTTCTTTTTTCCACTCATTTTCCCTTTTTCTTTTGAGTTTTTTCTGTTCGAGGAGTTCCTCTGTGAACCACTCTTATTTTTTGTCCTTAGGCCTAGAGGTTTTGGTTAGGAGTGGAGCTTTTAGGTCCACTAGTGCCTGTAGGTGGCTAAGTAAGTTGAATAGGGTGGCCTTGCATGTGACTTCGGTATTTCCCTGTGTTTCACATGTGTCTAGACATTGCATCAGATGCTCTTTGCCAATGTTTTTAGAATTCTGCAGTGATTTTTTAACAGGGAGGTTGGAAGGTTTGGGTTTTTGAGCGGGGGGAGATATGGAAGGTCACACTGTAGTGGTCGGACCATATGCATGAGTCAGTTTTATAGTCTTGGGATAAGAGGTTGTTGGTAACAACCCAATCTAGTAGATAACCATTGTCCATGGTGGGATCGGTGTTCATCACTTGATAAGTCTATGTTATTCAAGAGTTTCTCCAGTTTAATGGCCTCTTTGTCTTTGGGGTCTCCCAGCCACCGATTGAGATCTCCTAGGAGTAGAGTGGGGGTGCTGGGTCCTTTAATCATGTTGAGTTGGTGTGTTATTTCTTCATTAAAGTTGGGCATGGAAGTAGTTGGTCTGTAAACAACAATTAAGTTGAGGCTACTATTATTGGTTTGGAGGTGTTTAAGGTGGAGGATTTCAGTACCATTGCATTGTATTTTAGTTGGGAACAGTTAAATGGTGTCTTTGGCAATAACTGCCACACCACCCCCTTGTCCCGATTCTCTGTTGGTGTAGTACATGGTGTAGCCCTCGGTGACCGCTAGGTCGCAGGTGGGGCCGACAGGCTCTTTTAGCAAGGTCTCGGTGATACACATGACATCGATATTTTCCACAGATATCTAATCATGAAGGCTAATGCTTGTTAACAAGTAGCTGCAGAGAGCCTATCTGCAGTGAACTCATGCTTGTGTGGCAAACGTCACAGGTCTTTGTAGTTGTTGTATTGTATTTGATTTTTGTTTGGTGCACATGCCATGCAGTGCTTAGATTGTTTGCAGTTACAGCGCTCGGCACTGTGTTGATTTTGCTTTGGGAATTGACTTGTTTGGCCCTAGATGTATTATCTTTTTAGGGTCAATAAATAGCATTGCAACAAACACATGTCTACTTTGTCATTTCCTTTTTCAAAAATTTAAATTTGGATTACTAACATAATACAGCCTGTATAAACATTTTGCCATAATATATATTTTTGTATTATTCTTGTAATACAAGGTAGCCTGCAATATATGTATAACACATGTACATGCTATTCTTATTACAGGTCCACCGCCATGCACACATGACACTTTACACAAATATGTAATTAGTACTATTATTACATTATAATTAATGCAGAATGTACACTGCCTGCTACCAGGGCCAGTACTGAGTGTGAAAAGGCAGCCGTCTCAGACGAATTCAAACTGCCACTAAAGGGCTACATAAAAACCATGACTAGCTTTTCAGGTTCCCTTATTTTGTGGCTTTTTTTATTGATCAAGTCACAGTCATTATTTGATAAATATGGGGGCATTTATGTGTGATGGTTTATTTAGTGCACTGCTGGGATTTAGTACAGGGTTGGGTGGATGTATCTGCATGGATCTGTTGTTATAGTTGAGTTTAAACGTCACCACCCCTGCTGCTTCAGTCAGCACAGAGCAGAATCTCAGCTGTCACGGCAGCACTTGATTAAAGCCATGACCGGCTTTACAGTTCCTTTCCTGTAAAGTCTTGCTGCCACTTTGCAGCTATCAAATGACAAGGAGCAGTATATCGTGCAATGATTATTTTTTGCACTACTCACATGAGAACAAGAATCTACCTACATCTTATTACGTATCTTAAAGCACACAAATGTGTTTAGTTGCATTTAGTTTAGGTGATGTATTGATTTGTCTGCAACACACTGGAGCTGCATATTAGTAGTTCATTTTAATCCTCACCGAATCTGCACTGATTATATATCAGCACCTAGAAGATCTGTTACAATAGATTCAGCAAGAAGCCAGGTATTAAAGAGTATGACAGTGTGTGGCCATATTATAAGCAATACAATACCCCCTGCAGTACGTAAAAAGGACTGTGCAAGTCAGCTTGGAGTACTCTGGCCTTCATCAGCCTTGTTCCTCTATATGGTCACGAAACTACTTGGTGACTTGCAATATCTTCATAAAGGGTAGTATGGGTAATTAATGCTGTATGCACTATCCGTGTGTGTTTGGGTGACACACAAGTTTGTCAGAACACCAATGTTTGGATTCGTAATCTCTGTCTCTGAATTCAAGAAAGTTTAGCGAGGGATTTGTAATTTCGTATTATTTACCTGTTTAAATCTCCCAGGTGGGAATGAAGTTGTTTAATCAGTGTTGCAGCCATGTTCTTCTTTAAAGGAGTGAAGGAAGACACAACAATAACAGCAACTGTGGAAGATCCCTCCCAAAGACAGTCCCCTTTCCAACTCTGAAGTTTCCTGCTTTTGAGGACGTGAGGCCATGATTAAGGAGTTGGGCACGGGAGGTAAAATGGCCCTATGGGTTAAAGGTATGAAGCAGGAAATGGGTGTGATATGTGCCGTGCACTCAGCAAATTCACAATTCTGTTGACAGGCTTGTGGGCTGGAAATCTGAGCATTGACATGCCTCACCGGGATAGCAAAACATAAAATGTGTATTTGTAAGGCATGCATTCACCATCAGACCTCTTAGAAAAGAATAACAGATGGTTCCTGATGGTTATCCAACTGAATTGCACTCATGTGCTCAACCTGTGAAGGATAAAGCACTGAGTTGACCTGCCAGGATTTGAATCTGTCAACACAAAGACACGTATACATGCCTGTAGCATTAGTCAAATGAGTCAAAAACTCAGATATATCACTACCATAGGATCCGTGTTGCTACTAGATCTCTAAATCATTGACTGGCTTTTGAGGGTGCTCCTCTGTGGGTCTGTAGTCTCCTGGTGATAATAGGCACCTCCTGGTCAGATTTACGCATGATCTTACTAAGGTGCTAGTGGAGCCAATCAGTGGCAGCACTTCTTTGGGAGCAAGACACTAGCCCAGCTAGCCTTTATGATACTGGGTTGCCTTTCTCTGGTTATTACCTGCATGGTTATTGCCCCCGCCTTCTCATTTTTAGACAGCACTTAATCCTTGGTGCCCCAGATCCTGCGAGAGCTCACATGGCTACCTGGGATCTAGTGGGAGATTAGCCCCTTTTGCGCAGGAACATTCCTGAGGCCTTAAAGAGTTGCAGGAAAGCATCTGTGACCTTCAAAGGATACCCAAATACATGGCAGTTCCAACTGAATGTCATGGAATATTTAATAGAATGCAGATTCTATAACAACCCTGCGCCAAAGCACATGCCAACTGTACAAGTACTTTAAAATATCACCTGGGAATCAACAAAACATTACGTCTTTCACTACAGATATCCCCCTCCAACAGTGGTGAGTCTCAAAAGAAAGAGCTGGAGACATCGAATTAAGGAAGAATAAGAGAGTTAGGCCGTCATTTTGAGTTGCCGGTAGGGGCTCTCATCTACCAGCAAGCCTTACCCACACTGGCAGATAAATAACTGAATCACTGGCACTGGTACTAACGGTGTCAGGGATTGGAGCAATCCCATCCCATGGAGTCCTGCAGGACTCCATGGAATGGGGAGTTACCGGCATCTCTGCCGCCCTTAATCTCCCGGTAATACGGGTGGCAGAGACGGTACGGTAGTTCCCCAATATCCTGCCGGACTTACCTGCGAGATACCGGGGAGCTCATAATGAGCCCCTTAGTGTATTTGTTATGCGCTAGCTGTGTGGTTCAAGCATGGGAAGTGAACAGATAACAATGGTGGTAAAGAGGTCAAAAGAATTAACCACGCACTTAATTGCAAGCATTCCTACTCAATATTGGAATATTTGTACCCCTTTGTAACAGTTTACAACTGAACAATAGCACAGGAAGGAGTGCTTCTTCCATCCAATGCTCAGATCATCTTTTTCTTTACATTCTGGTCCCTTAGTTTTTCTATATGTGTAACATACTGATACGAGAATGCATCTGCAGAATTCCATTGGTCCTTATAGGAGGCATGCTATAGGATTTTTTATGTTTCATTTTATTTGCATGTATTTGCAAGATTGCAAGATTGCTCGTTTTATCCAAGTCAAAAGTGTTGTGACATATTTCAAGAACAGTATTGGCATTCCTATAGGTGCCAAGCGAAACAGAGAAGACCTCAGCAACATGAGAAAAGGCTGTTGTCAAGGACTAATTTCTCTCGCATGAGTTAAAGAAACTTAGTTTATAAACATTGTCAATGCTGATGATGAGGTTTAACCTATTCTAAAACAGTATGCATAAAATAAAACCAAAATCGTCAGAACCTAAACTCTACATTTTCTCGGGGATTGCTAGTAATGTGTTAATAGTGTTAGTTTTGTGAATAGAGTTTTGTGTTTTTATGTGAGCATGAGTTAAGATCCAACTGTGATATATCTTTCCCGTACCACCCTACTGTACATTTGCAGTACACTTTCCTCGTGTTGGGTGTGGCAGATCAATCTACATGTTTTGCAGGATATTTTTCATTTCACAGAATGTGCTTATTTTAGTTTTGTTCCTCTGACCTTACCACTGCACATGACTTGTTTGTCTGCAATGCCTACTGCACATATTTGTAAATCCTGATACTAGAAATATATGAACACATTACACATTAACAACAATCCAAAACACGTTGTAGGGCAACTGTGTGTGTGTGTGTCTCAGGCCCTGTATGCAGGGGAGCCCATGGTGTGACATGTTTTGCCTTACATGATTTCTCTAGGCTAATGAAGTGATGGTGGTAATGTGAATGTAGGTAGATAGAGTGCTTTTTGTAGTCATGTATACTGATTTGTGTGCAGCATACATGTTGAAGTGTTTTGATGCATATGTATCAGCCTCCACAATGCCTCTAGTCTGTGCCTATGGAAACTGCCTCTTCGTAAATGGGTCAGCCAGATTCAGTGAATACATGTTGGAGCTGCTTTTATATCTTCAGGTTAAGGGTCTTTGAAACATCTGACACCAAAAAGCTCAGATTCCCTATAGGTACAGCCCACCTGGCACACACAGGCATGCATGCAAGCATTTGTTGCAGACGTTTGAGATTCTGATGATGGTGGATGTATTGTTGCTTCAATATGCATTGTGGGGTGCAACAGTACCACAGTAGGGGTTACAATGTTTTGAGATTTAACAGTGTAAGTAAGTTTGAGCACCGTTTCATTGTGAGTCGGTTTTTGTGCATTAGTTGGTGGATTCTTTTGTGCTTCAATTATTTGTTTTTCTGTTTGCAATTAAAATAATATTTTGTTGCACTTAAATTGACAGTGCACTAGGGATGAGTGTTTAATTACAGCACGCTAGCGCATAGCAACACAACATTTCTTAGTGCTTTAAGCTCTGTGATGCACAAATAGGGGTGGATCTGAGAAGAAATATTTACATGTGGTTATTGGCACAGATTACTTGTCTATGTTTTGTATGACGTGCTTTTACTTATATAAATATACATGATTTGTTTATTTCTTATTAGCACGGGGTGGGGGCACAATCAATCAGGTTCGCAGATCGCAGGCTGAAACCTCCAATCTCAGCCCACGTTCCACAAAACCCGCCGGCTGCCTCCCCTGCCTGCAGCGCAATCTTCCCCCTGCACTCCCATATTTGTGTGTGATTTTTTTAAAAAACTATTCCTGCACCCCAGCCTCAATTACATGTTACTTGCAGCGGTGCACCCCACTGCCGACTCAGCAGCTTTGCTTTTCCGGTTACCAGGGAGATCAAAGAGGGGCTCCGTACGGAGCCCCGACTTGTCCAAACATGGTGGCCATCTTAGTACAGCATTTTCATTCAACGAATGGGACGCCTGTGGCATCCCATGCATTGAATGAAAATACTTTTTTGAACACCCCGTTTTGTCGCTTTAGTAACCGGGAGTGATAATAGTGTTGTCACCCCGTACAAGGGCTGGAATGAGGGTAACATCCCGGTGCCCTAGTTATATGCCCTTTGGCAACCCGAGGTGCTAATAGCGTTGTCACCCCGTTCCAAGGGCTGGAACGGGGGGGGTGGTTACATCCCAGTGCCCTCATTATATGACCTTGCTTTGCTGGACCTATAACTCGGACTGCCAGGCCGTTACCACTGTTCCAGCCCTTGGAACGGGGTGATAACGTTATATTAACAGCAGTTGGCCCAGCAATATTGTTGTTTTCATTGAATTTAGTTGTTGGATTGGGATCCCCTCGTTTATTATAGGAATGTACACTTTTTAAGTAGGTAAGTTTTCTTGGGTTTTGGTGTGTACTGTAAGAGGATTCAATGCAACACTACAGCTAAGTCAACGCCTAGTCTAGAATATTGAATGAAAACCCTTATTGATATATCTTTATGTCCAGTTCATGCCTTCTGGATGACTACCCCTATATAACACCCCTCTCTTGGAATCCCCCTGACCCCACTGAGCCAAGAAGTAGTTCTGTTTTGCAAGTTAAAAGGTTTATTTGAGAATTTAAACAATATATATATATATATATATATATATATCACACTTTATAATAAATTAATAATTGAATATCACACTTAATCTGAGCAGTAATCAATAATGGATAGTCTGGCACTAGCACACTTCTTTATAATCAATGATGAGTGGTTATAGGATGGATAAGATAGCAACATTACTTTGATGGTTTCAAATGGATGCAATGTGGAATGAAATGCAGTACAGAAAATAACTTGATAGGATTTCAGCAAAAGACAATGTAATCACTTTCTTGGACAATTCACCCCCCCCTTTTATGCAATGCAAGGAAATGGAAGGAAAGTACAGAGGTTCAGGGTGAGTGGTATCTAGTTAATATTAGTCCAGGCTCACTCTAGCAATGATTCAGGGATGGTTCTTAAGAGGCAAACGAATTTTTAGCAAGGAAAGCAAGGAAGCTGCTGTTTTCACACGTGGAGAAATTTGCAAATCGCGGTCAAATTCGCGAGTGCGTTTTTCGCGATTGCAGCAAAAGTATAATGAATAGGAATGCGGTTTTAGGTTCGTTAAAAATCCAAGATTCCCAGCTTTCAGAGGAAAGTTAAATCAAGTTTCTAAGACAAACGGTTACGGAGTTATGAACGATTAAATAAAGGTAGTTTTTCGGATTTGAAATGTTAAAAGTTCAAAGGGACAGGTTACAGCTTTGCAAATGACAGGTGACAGTTTTGCAAAATGACAGGTGACAGTTAGGAGGCAGTTCTGGTTAGATTAAAATAGATTGAATTATATTATTTTAACTAAGAGATTGGTTCTGCACAGTTCTGCTAGGTACTCACAATATATTTTTGAAATAAATGGGCCTCGCCACGGATCTGGTCAGGTTTTCTTCACTCACCACGGACGGTCTCTGCGCACAGCGTCTGGGTCAGCTCTCTAGTTCTGCGAACAGCGGTCTGGTCTGGGTCTCTGGTTCTGATCAGGTCTGTGGATCCGGATACAGCGGTCTCCGGTTCAGCTGGTCTCTCTCTGGATACAACACTGCTCTCTGGCAAATGGCAAGAGTTCTTGCAAAGAATTCAAACAGCTCGCCTAGCTGTGATAATGGCAATGATTTGAGGCCTGCTAAAGAGGGATTTTGCTTGTAGTTGACCTCTCTGCTATAAATTCTGAAGTAAAGTCTTGGTCTCTGAAGGTGGATAGATTGAAGTCTCTATGTTGGCTCTCTGGAGGTTGATGGAGGTAAAGTATGGATTTTCCCGGCAGAGCGTCCCGCAGCAGATGGAATTGAAGGTCCCTATCTGTCCTGACTGTCTGCTTTTATGTGTTTTGAGTGGGTGGAAAGGCTAGCTTCCTAGGCCCTACCCCTCTCCACTTGTCATTGGCCACTTCTCCCCTCTCCCATGATTGGGGAAGGAACTGTGAGTCAGAGTGATGCTGTTGGTTTTATTGGTCAGAGGATCCTCCCCTGGTCAGTTTGCCCACAAAATCTATATTTGATCAAAATGCACACTTCATAGATACACAGTGGTTTGAAATTGCATGCATCCATCATGCATTTACTGATGGTAGCCCCTGTTCAAACTCTGCTCTTCCTGGGGGCTTGCATTCAGAAATGGCAATATTTTGTGCTTTTTAGTGGTTTTGCAACATCAGATTGTTCTCCAGATTTGTACACATGTACACGGCCTGTCCATACATACTCCAGTAAATTAACATGTCTCTAGCTTAAACACAGAGTCTGTAGTATACATAAATAGCAGGGTTTTGCCCCAGAACATCACACAAATTGGAGTTTGGGCTTGAATTGAAGGTACATTTTTTAAATTAAGGCTCTCAAAGTTATACATTTCTGTCATTTGATTACAAAGAGTTATCAGTGTTTCTGTAAAATATATATTTTGCTTTCAATTCAGTTCTCAGAGTGTTGGAGTCCGCCTCCAAGACTTGGGTGGGTCAGTCACATGTGTCTTCTGGCAGGCAGGCCTTTGTTGACAGGAAACAGTCAAAATCAACATATCCTATTCAATTGCAAGAGCCTATTGTGGGGTCTCCAGGAGGCTCCCAGCCAGTCTGCCTTCTATCAATCAAGAGGTCATGTGAGATTCTAACTCCTGGTGTGAATCTCTGGAGGTGAGAGGGTTTCCCAGGCTTCAGGCCTCTGGGAACAGCAGGTGGCTAATTTTTAATTAAAATGCAGCCTTTGAAGTCAGCTGAGTCAAATCCCTTTGTCAGCAACTGCACTCAGTTCTCCTGTCAGAGTTTAGACCGCTAGCGCCGCCTTGAGGATTTTGTTGGTACTGCATGCAATTTTGGGATCTTTCTTGGATTAATGCATTCTAAACAGGAATGGTTCTTACATGGTAGTAAATAATCCTTGCTTAACATTGTTTTGATGGGGCTCCTTACAGTAAGATGGTTATGTGGAACCCCACAAAAGGGTTGAATCTTTAAAGTGGTCCAATGAGCCACGATTTCAGCAACTTTTTGACATCAATAAAAGTGGATTTTGTTAACAAAGATCTTTCTTTACACTGGTGGGTGGCAAGTTAGGTAACCATTTTGGTGTGCGCACAAACTGAGTGGTTCTCCTGGATTCTGGCGCACTTGTGGGCTTTTTGGCTATCTTGGATTTTCTAAGCCCACAGCACCAAATGTTGCAGCATGACAGCTCAAACGTGGGTCAGGACACACAACAGATCCCCCCACGTGACTGCCGTTTGAATTTGAGTCGATGGGGAGTCGGGTGCACAAGGGTTTTGACCCACGCACTGGTCTGTCCGCATAATCTTCTTCCAATTCTGCAAATGGCACAGTTCAGCATCTTTTCCTCCATCCAGTACTGATCGATCGGTTCTCCTCGCCGGTCCTGATGGGAATATTGGGCGGTACCCTGGACCCCTTGCGTCTCTGCTCCCCGTCTCCGGATCGTCCTCCTTGGCCAGTCTCGAGGTTTTCTTTCTCCTAGGACGACAAAGGAAGAGCGGCAATACCTATTCATGGACATTTCTCCTCCCCCATTGGTATAGTGGGGTGGCATATAAATTTATAGTCAAAACATATGAACATGCACATTTCTTTTTGCATTCAAAAATGACAACACCCACATTGAGAAACTCAGAATTTGATAGGCGATATGTAGGATATTTTAAGTTGGAACTGAATTAGTCTGAGACAGTACCCTCTAGGATTCCAGAGGATTCCTCCAGTTGTTGCAGAGTGTGCCTGGGATGGCAACACTTCAACTGGTTTATGTGGACCCACTTGTCTTCCCCCTCTGCCAAACCGCCTTTGGGGATGCAGATCTTGTAGGCCACAGGGGAGATCTTGTCTATAATCTCAAAGGGTCCCTTCCATGTAGGCAAAAATTTTCGCTGTTTGGCCTGGTTCCTTTGGAAATTGTATAGATAGACCTGGTCCCCCACCTGATATTCCTTCCTGGAAGTCTTCAGGTCATAGTGGGTCTTCATGCTATCAGCTGATCTTTCTAGATTCCGCTGAGCATAAGCAAAAGCATGTTGAAGGTGTTTCCTTAAAATCTCCACATACTCATGAGTTGTGGAGGCATTTATCAGTGTCTGCTCTTGGGTCCTGTAGAGCAAATGCTGAGGAAGCACCATCTTGCCCCCAGTCATCAACTCAAATGGTGACATTTTGGTTGCAGATGAAGGGGTAGATCTGATGGCCATTAGGACCAGAGGTAATCGGATATCCCAACTTGGCCCAGAATCTGCCACAAACTTCTTTAATATGCTCACAATGGTTCGGTTATATCTCTCTACTGCCCCAGAAGAAGCTGGCCGGTAAGCAATATGCAACTTCCTTTTGACCCCCAGTATCTCCCACATCTTTGTCATCACTTCACTGGTGAAGTGGCTACCTCTGTCTGACTCAATCCTTTGAGGTAAACCGAAACGGGAAAAGATGTGGTTAATCATCAGGGCAGCTGCGGTTTCTGCCTTGCAGTTTGGGGCTGGGAGACATTCCACCCACTTGGTAAACAAGCATGTCACAGTCAACATGTACTTAATCCCCCTAGCAGAGCGAATCACGGGGCCTACGAAGTCGATTTGTAAATCTGACCATGGCAGTGTCATCCCCCTTTTTTGGAGAGGCGCACGGTGTGTGAGGGATGATGGCTGAAATTGTGCACACACAAGACAACCCTTCAAGTATTGGTCGAGGTCCTGCCCCATGTGTGGCCAATATGCAACCTCTCTTAAAATTTCCAATGTTGTGTGAAACCCCCTATGACCGGCGGTGGCCGCATCATGGGCTTGACTTAACATCAGGCTTCGGAATGAGGTAGGAACCACCCACTGATCGTGGCCAGCTTTGGATTTCCTTACCAGCAAACCGTCTTGGATTCGGAACATTTTTGGACATTTCATCAACACTCTTAGGTCCTCTTTCTCAATGTAATCGGTATCCGTCAGGGGAAAGTTCTCAGGTTCCTCAATGTGCTGGTAAAATTGACCAATTATTGGATCCCCTTTCTGAGCTGTAATTCGATCAGCATCAGGGGTCTCCTTACTCCATTGTGCAATTGAAAGGTCGTTGAGCATTTGTCTGGGACCTAGTGATAGCAGTGACCTGGATTTCCCCCAACAGGGACTCAATCTCAATTAGATCCCCTTGGATGGCTCCGGTTTTGGCCAGCTCATCAGCTAAGTCATTTCCAGTTTTGTCTGGTCCCTCTACTTTGGAATGACCCTTGATCTTCTTCCAATAGATGGTCATCTCATTCGAGGTGACCAGATCATCAATGTTTTGGATCAACTTCCCATGTATCAAGGGTTTGTTATTAGCACATAACATGCCTCTGGTTTTCCAATTAACCAGGTGCTCCACGAACCCGTTCCGTACATAATCCGAATCTGTGATTATGACCAGTTCGTGGAGTTGATGCTGGACAGCAGTGAGGATGGCCTGATGCACAGCCATCAATTCTGCCACCTGACTACTTCGGGGACCAATTTTGTATCCAGCGGAGGGTTCTGGGGACTCATTCACCCATGCATTCCCTACGCCGGCCACCAGTTCTTTCTCCCCGTCGTTGTCAGCATGGTAAGAGCATCCATCCACATACACAGTGGGCATTCTCTCACACTTGTCTTCTTCAAAGACTTTGTGGGGGGAATTAAGGTATGCCTCCATGTTGTCCTTTCGTCCTCGAGACAGTTTTCTCTGGCACAATCATGCAAGTCAGCCAGACCTTGCGCGAGGGGACTCTTCTTCTTTTGGCCATATCTGACCTCCACAGGACAGCCTTGCATTGACAGAATCCAGGAAGTATTTCGGGAATTACTTACATTTCCGGCCCGGATTCTGTCACTTTGGAGATATTGCAGAGGCTGGTGTGGAGTCTCCACTATGATGTGTTCCCCCTGGATAAACGGGCGGTAATTCTTCAATGCCCACACCATTGCCAGGAGTGCCTTCTCACAATCGTTGAATTTTTTCTCCACAGAGGATAAAGTTTTGCTCGCATAGGAGATTACTTTATTGACCTTGTCATGCTTTTGGTATAATACTGCCGTCAAGCACGTATTAGAGAAACCCGTCTCCAGGAAGAACTCCTTGTTTCTGACAGGGTAAGCTAGGCAAGGCGCTTTTGAGAGGCTTCTTTTGAGTTGTTTTACTGCCTCGGCTTGTTCTGGACCCCATTCCCACTTGCCCCCCCCCCTTCAGGAGATGAATCAGGGGTCTGGTGATCTCTGCGTAGCCCTCAATGAACTTTCTGCCGTAATTAGTCAGTCCAAGGAGGCTCCTTAGTTCCCGCAGAGTTGTGGGGTCTTTCAGTTTCTGAAGTGCTTCCACTTTCTTTTCCTGGGGACAGAGACCCTGAGGAGTAATCTCATGCCCCAAGAAATTAACACGGGTTCTACACCACTGTGCTTTCTCAAAGGAAAGTTTTGCTCCGGCGGCCCTCAACTGGGTCAGAACATAACGGATCTCCGCTATGTGTTCCTCCACAGATGAACTTTTGATGAGGACATCTTTGACTCGATGGGGAGTCGGGTGCACAGGGGTTTTGACCCACGCACTGGTCTGTCCGCATAATCTTCTTCCAATTCTGCAAATGGCACAGTTCAGCATCTTTTCCTCCATCCAGTACTGATCGATCGGTTCTCCTCGCCGGTCCTGATGGGAATATTGGGCGGTACCCTGGACCCCTTGCGTCTCTGCTCCCGGTCTCCGGATCGTCCTCCTTGGCCAGTCTCGAGGTTTTCTTTCTCCTAGGACGACAAAGGAAGAGCGGCAATACCTATTCATGGACATTTCTCCCCCACCATTGGTATAGTGGGGTGGCATATAAATTTATAGTCAAAACATATGAACATGCACATTTCTTTTTGCATTCAAAAATGACAACACCCACATTGAGAAACTCAGAATTTGATAGGCGATATGTAGGATATTTTAAGTTAGAACTGAATTAGTCTGAGACAGTACCCTCTATGATTCCAGAGGATTCCTCGAGTTGTTGCAGAGTGTGCCTGGGATGGCAACACTTCAACTGGTTTATGTGGACCCACTTGTCTTCCCCCTCTGCCAAACCGCCTTTGGGGATGCAGATCTTGTAGGCCACAGGGGAGATCTTGTCTATAATCTCAAAGGGTCCCTTCCATGTAGGCAAACATTTTCGCTGTTTGGCCTGGTTCCTTTGGAAATTGTATAGATAGACCCGGTCCCCCACCTGATATTCCTTCCTGGAAGTCTTCAGGTCATAGTGGGTCTTCATGCTATCAGCTGATCTTTCTAGATTCCGCTGAGCATAAGCAAAAGCATGTTGAAGGTGTTTCCTTAAAATCTCCACATACTCATGAGTTGTGGAGGCATTTATCAGTGTCTGCTCTTGGGTCCTGTAGAGCAAATGCTGAGGAAGCACCATCTTGCGCCCAGTCATCAACTCAAATGGTGACATTTTGGTTGCAGATGAAGAGGTAGATCTGATGGCCATTAGGACCAGAGGTAATCGGATATCCCAACTTGGCCCAGAATCTGCCACAAACTTCTTTAATATGCTCACAATGGTTCGGTTATATCTCTCTACTGCCCCAGAAGAAGCTGGCCGGTAAGCAATATGCAACTTCCTTTTGACCCCCAGTATCTCCCACATCTTTGTCATCACTTCACTGGTGAAGTGGCTACCTCTGTCTGACTCAATCCTTTGAGGTAAACCGAAACGGGGAAAGATGTGGTTAATCATCAGGGCAGCTGCGGTTTCTGCCTTGCAGTTTGGGGCTGGGAGACATTCCACCCACTTGGTAAACAAGCATGTCACAGTCAACATGTACTTATTCCCCCTAGCAGAGCGAATCACAGGGCCTACGAAGTCGATTTGTAAATCTGACCATGGCAGTGTCATCCCCTTTTTTGGAGAGGCGCACGGTGTGTGAGGGATGATGGCTGAAAATGTGCACACACAAGACAACCCTTCAAGTATTGGTCGAGGTCCTGCCCCATGTGTGGCCAGTATGCAACCTCTCTTAAGATTTCCAATGTTGTGTGAAACCCCCTATGACCGGCGGTGGCCGCATCATGGGCGTGACTTAACATCAGGCTTCGGAATGAGGTAGGAACCACCCACTGATCGTGGCCAGCTTTGGATTTCCTTACCAGCAAACCGTCTTGTATTCGGAACATTTTTGGACATTTCATCAACACTCTTAGGTCCTCTTTCTCAATGTAATCGGTATCCGTCAGGGGAAAGTTCTCAGGGTCCTCAATGTGCTGGTAAAATTGACCAATTATTGGATCCCCTTTCTGAGCTGTAATTAAATCAGCATCAGGGGTCTCCTTACTCCATTGTGCAATTGAAAGGTCGTTGTGAGCATTTGTCTGGGACCTAGTGATAGCAGTGACCTGGATTTCCCCCAACAGGGACTCAATCTCAATTAGATCCCCTTGGATGGCCCCGGTTTTGGCCAGCTGATCAGCTAAGTCATTTCCAGTTTTGTCTGGTCCCTCTACTTTGGAATGGCCCTTGATCTTCTTCCAATAGATGGTCATCTCATTCGAGGTGACCAGATCATCAATGTTTTGGATCAACTTCCCATGTTTCAAGGGTTTGTTATTAGCACATAACATGCCTCTGGTTTTCCAATTAACCAGGTGCTCCACGAACCCGTTCCGTACATAATCCGAATCTGTGATTATGACCAGTTCGTGGAGTTGATGCTGGACAGCAGTGAGGATGGCCTGATGCACAGCCATCAATTCTGCCACCTGACTACTTCGGGGACCAATTTTGTATTCAGCGGAGGGTTCTGGGGACTCATTCACCCATGCATTCCCTACGCCGGCCACCAGTTCTTTCTCCCCGTCGTTGTCAACATGGTAAGAGCATCCATCCACATACACAGTGGGCATTCTCTCACACTTGTCTTCTTCAAAGACTTTGTGGGGGGAATTAAGGTATGCCTCCATGTTGTCCTTTATTTTTAGACTTTCGTCCTCGAGACAGTTTTCTCTGGCACAATCATGCAAGTCAGCCAGACCTTGCACGAGGGGACTCTTCTTCTTTTGGCCATATCTGACCTCCACAGGACAGCCTTGCATTGACAGAATCCAGGAAGTAATTCGGGAATTACTCACATTTCCGGCCCGGATTCTGTCACTTTGGAGATATTGCAGAGGCTGGTGTGGAGTCTCCACTATGATGTGTTCCCCCTGGATAAACGGGCGGTAATTCTTCAATGCCCACACCGTTGCCAGGAGTGCCTTCTCACAATCGTTGAATTTTTTCTCCACAGAGGATAAAGTTTTGCTCGCATAGGAGATTACTTTATTGACCTTGTCATGCTTTTGGTATAATACTGCCGTCAAGCACGTATTAGAGAAACCCGTCTCCAGGAAGAACTCCTTGTTTCTGACAGGGTAAGCTATGCAAGGCGCTTTTGAGAGGCTTCTTTTGAGTTGTTTTACTGCCTCGGCTTGTTCTGGACCCCATTCCAACTTGACCCCCCCCCCCCTTCAGGAGATGAATCAGGGGTCTGGTGATCTCTGCGTAGCCCTCAATGAACTTTCTGCTGTAATTAGTCAGTCCAAGGAGGCTCCTTAGTTCCAGCAGAGTTGTGGGGTCTTTCAGTTTCTGAAGTGCTTCCACTTTCTTTTCCTGGGGACAGAGACCCTGAGGAGTAATCTCATGCCCCAAGAAATTAACACGGGTTCTACACCACTGTGCTTTCTGAAAGGAAAGTTTTGCTCCGGCGGCCCTCAACTGGGTCAGAACATAACGGATCTCCGCTATGTGTTCCTCCACAGATGAACTTTTGATGAGGACATCATCTACATAAGCCTGGTTACCCTTTGCACCCAGGTCGGGTATGGCCTTATGTAGGAAAATGTTGAATTCATTGCCGGAGTTGAGGTATCAGAAGGGAGTCCGGGTCCATGTATACTGCTGGCCCCCAAAGGTAAAAGCCAGTTTGTATTGGTCCTCCCTGCTGACAGGCACGGTCCAGTATCCATTGGTCAGGTCTATTGCAGTGAATACCTGTGACCCCTGAATCTGGGCCAGCCCTTGGTCAATGTAGGGAAGAGGCCATCGGGAAGTATGGACCCGTTTGTTGAGCTCCCTGAGGTCGGCGCAGAGTCTCCACTGGCCGTTTGGCTTCAATATTCCCAGCACCGGATTATTGAAGGTGCTGTGGACTGGACGGATTATTCCCCGGGACTCAAGGTTCTTAATTATTTCAGTAAGGGACTCCATTGATGCGAGAGGCAAGCGATATTGCTTCACAAACACAGGAGTCATGCCAGGGTCCGTGGGGATTGTGGTTGTGTGGATGTCAGTGCGACCACAGTCATATGAGTCTACCGCAAAGAGACCTTGGAAATCCATGAAAACTTGTTTCAACTTTTGCTTTTGTTCCAGAGTCACACAGGCATCAGCTAGGTTGACTCTCTCTTCCACCATCTGCCTGAAGCCTGGAAAGACTTCTGGTTTGGCTATCTCTGCGGCCTCCTCCAGCTGGGTGGAGAAGTCCCTGGTCAGAGTGCTGATTTGGACCGGAGGCTTCAGGTGGGAAAGGCAGCCCTCATGGACCTGGAAAATCACCTCATCCCTCCTGAAGTCACAAGTCACATCTTCCTTACCATAGGGGCAGGAAGTGTACACCAGGAAGTTCCCCCCATGCCGGGTAAAAATCCTGTCTGGTGTTGTATTGTCCTCACTGTCACTGTCAAAACAGTCCTTGGGGATTGGTCCTAGCAGTTCATTACCTAAATCAATGGAAAAATGTCGGTCATCAACCGCCATTCCAATAATGGTGCCTGCGGCTAGAGTAATACTCTTTAAGTCGCTGTTATACACCTCTATTGGAATGGTGTCATGCTCTATGTTGACTAATGGAGTTGGGTTTACCCCCAACCCTTGCTGTTGGAGAGAAGCGTTTAGATGTATTTAAGCATCAGGGTTTTGCAGATATTGTCCTCTTTTAACTTTCACTTCCAGGGAGAATTGTTGGGTCCTTTCTGGGATGGTGACTTCCTCTTTGATCTGAATTTCAACTGCATAAGGCAGCAATTGAGCTGACCTAAATGCTTTTTCTGGATCATCAAAGCCCATGGGATTATCCGCTAATCGGGACCAAGCTTTGAAGTTTATTAGGTCCAAACTAATGGCAAATCGATTGAGAATGTCACTGCCTAAGTAAACGGCGGCAGAGACGTCTCGCACGACCCAACAATTCTGGAATATGCTCTTGTTGCCAATGGAGATTTTGAGCATACACCTGCTTGGCAGGAGATGTTTGGAATTGGGTGCTTCCAGGTCCATTTCCCATTTGTCTATCAGTTTGAATGTGGGAATGGCTGGATCTTTTGGGAGTTGGCGGAACATGGCTTCGCTGATGAAGCTCTTACCGTTGTTCACACACTCGAGCGAGAACAGAGTCCTTCCCATCATTTAACTGAACAGGGATGAACAACTGCTCTCCAATTTGCTGAATATCAGCCAGGCTCTGAGCTGATTTCACATCTTCCTGGACTATAGGAGTGGGAGTTTCTGATTGTGGATTGGTAAAGAATTTCAGGGTGTTTCCTTCCAGTGTGGAATACCACCTTAAACTGGAAGGAAGGTTGATTTTCAGAAATAGAGAGGACCCCCCATCACCAGTCTGTTGTCCTACTGCTATTACTGTCACGTCTGGAATTTGGTTGTTCTGGAAGTGAAATTCTACTTGGTCAGATTTTTGTTCAACCATGTGGCAGGTGCCGTTTAAACTAACATGGTTGACACTCTGTTTTAATTTTATTGGTCGGCTAGTCTGGGTCCAGAGGACCTTGTTTACGCAATCTATTAGGGGTGACAACCTTCTCAGGAGGTCATTCCCTAGTAAACAAGGGGTGCCCTCTGGAGTCACAACTATGACCGGGTGTTTCAACTTGTGTCGCCCAATTTTAATGTCCAAGTCTGCCGTCCCCTCAACGGGAATTTCCTTCCCGTCAAAGTTCTGGAGTTGTCCAGGAAGTGAGGTGAGAGGAATTTGGTAATTCCCTCCCCTTCCTGCATTCAGTTCATCAAAGGCCCTTCTGGACAGAAGGGTAGCTTGAGATCCCGTGTCCACCAGCGCTGAAATCGTACCCTGCCCCTGTACTTGTACCGGGGCATAATATCTTCCCTCCTTCTCCTCAAGAGGCACAGATAATGCACATTTTTGGACAACTGGTGGGCTAACTTTCTGGTTTTGGACATCGCTAGCGAAGAGATTTGGGCAGAATTCTGTGGAGAGCCTTGGGAATCTGAAAGAAAAAGTTGGCAACTGGAGATCAGAGCCATTGTGGGTTCCCCTGGCTCTGGTTCTGGGCCGCCCCCCCCTTTTTGGAGGCAGTCATCAGGATGGGTTTGAACCAGGGGATTTTCTTGCTGTTGGTTCTGGGATGAGATGGTGGGCGGCGGGAGCTCAGTCTCCACATCTCCCCAGTCTGGATTTGCATCCCTAGGGACCCATTTTTCTTTGGGTGGAGTTCCCCCCTCTCTGAAGGAGAAGATCCTTTTCCCAGGATCCTCTGAGGATCCCTCTCCCTCAAATTGGAAGATCTGTACCTCCTCCTCAAACTGAGTCTGTTTGGGTCTTTTGTTTCTCCTACCCCCCCTCTGCTCCTTTGGAGGCAGACTTTCAGGGGCAAGAGATTTTGTTTCCGGTTACTGGGTTTCCAGGGGCTGTTTACAAGTGAGGAAGGAAGCTTCCTCCAAGGCTTTACACCCCCCTTCCCTTTGTGCCTCCTCCCTGGGAACCGGTGAGTTATCGGGGTGCTGCCCCCGTCATTGTTCTGGAGCACCAGGTCCAGAGTTGGGTGAGTTCTGCGCCGGCATGCCGATCTGAGGGTTCTGCTGAGCCCTCAGTATGTGACCCAGATCCCGCGCCATGTTTTGAACCTGGCGCTCTAACTGGGAAACCCGCTCAGGCTGATACGGGGCCCTGTTTTCTCCCCTGGGCTGATCCCGGGAAGGGTAGCTATCCCTTCTTTGGTAGTATCCCTGGTTGGGAAGATTTTGGTACCCCTCCACCCTTGGCCTCCCCTCTCCCGGATTAGGTTGTCTGGGCTCAGGGAATTGGGGATAGAAGGATGGATGATTTTGGGGTTGGTAATTGGGTGGATACCTGGGGAAAAAGTTCTGCCCAGGATTCAGTGAGTTTCTGCCCTCCTGTGAGAAGTTGGGAGGGAGGATTCAATGCAACACTACAGCTAAGTCAGCGCCTAGTCTAGAATACTGAATGAAAACCCTTATTGATATATCTTTATGTCCAGTTCATGCGTTCTGGATGACTACCCCTATATAACACCCCTCTCTTGGAGTCCCCCTGACCCCACTGAGCCAAGAAGTAGTTCTGTTTTGCAAGTTAAAAGGTTTATTTGAGAATTTAAACAATATATATATATATATCACACTTTATAATAAATTAATAATTGAATATCACACTTAATCTGAGCAGTAATCAATAATGGATAGTCTGGCAATAGCACACTTCTTTATAATCAATGATGAGTGGTTATAGGATGGATAAGATAGCAACATTACTTTGATGGTTTCAAATGGATGCAATGTGGAATGAAATGCAGTACAGAAAATAACTTGATAGGATTTCAGCAAAAGACAATGTAATCACTTTCTTGGACAATTCACCCCCCCTTTTATGCAATGCAAGGAAATGGAAGGAAAGCACACAGTTCTGAGAAATGCAATCAAATGTAATTCAGTTCACCACAGCAAGCTTAGACTACAGAAGTTTGAAACACAGGCCCAAAATGCTTTTATATGTGATGGCAATGAAGTGAAAAATATGCTAAAATGCTTTTAATTCCCTCTAGAGGTTCAGGGTGAGTGGTATCTAGTTAATATTAGTCCAGGCTCACTCTAGCAATGATTCAGGGATGGTTCTTAAGAGGCAAACGAATTTTTAGCAAGGAAAGCAAGGAAGCTGCTGTTTTCACACGTGGAGAAATTTGCAAATCGCGGTAAAATTCGCGAGTGCGTTTTTCGCGATTGCGGCAAAAGTACAAAGAATGGAATGCAGTTCTAGGTTCGTTGAAAAGCCAAGATTCCCAGCTTTCAGAGGAAAGTTAAACCAAGTTTCTAAGACAAACGGTTACGGAGTTATGAACAATTAAATAAAGGTAGTTTTTCGGATTTGAAATGTTAAAAGTTCAAAGCGACAAGTTACAGCTTTGCAAATGACAGGTGACAGTTTTGCAAAATGACAGGTGACAGTTAGGAGGCAGTTCTGGTTAGATTAAAATAGATTGAATTATATTATTTTAACTAAGAGATTGGTTCTGCACAGTTCTGCTAGGTACTCACAATATATTTTTGAAATAAATGGGCCTCGCCACGGATCTGGTCAGGTTTTCTTCACTCGCCACGGACGGTCTCTGCGCACAGCGTCTGGGTCAGCTCTCTAGTTCTGCGAACAGCGGTCTGGTCTGGGTCTCTGGTTCTGATCAGGTCTGTGGGTCCGGATACAGCGGTCTCCGGTTCAGCTGGTCTCTCTCTGGATACAACACTGCTCTCTGGCAAATGGCAAGAGTTCTTGCAAAGAATTCAAACAGCTCGCCTGGCTGTGATAATGGCAATGATTTGAGGCCTGCTAAAGAGGGATTTAGCTTGTAGTTGACCTCTCTGCTACAAATTCTGAAGTAAAGTCTTGGTCTCTGAAGGTGGATAGATTGAAGTCTCTATGTTGGCTCTCTGGAGGTTGATGGAGGTAAAGTATGGATTTTCCCGGCAGAGCGTCCCGCAGCAGATGGAATTGAAGGTCCTTATCTGTCCTGACTGTCTGCTTTTATGTGTTTTGAAATTGGGTGGAAAGGCTAGCTTCCTAGGCCCTACCCCTCTCCACTTGTCATTGGCCACTTCTCCCCTCTCCCATGATTGGGGAAGGAACTGTGAGTCAGAGTGATGCTGTAGGTTTTATGGGTCAGAGGATCCTCCCCTGGTCAGTTTGCCCACAAAATCTATATTTGATTAAAATGCACACTTCATAGATACACAGTGGTTTGAAATTGCATGCATCCATCATGCATTTACTGATGGTAGCCCCTGTTCAAACTCTGCTCTTCCTGGGGGCTTGCATTCAGAAATGGCAATATTTTGTGCTTTTTAGTGGTTTTGCAACATCAGATTTTTCTCCAGATTTGTACACATGTACACGGCCTGTCCATACATACTCCAGTAAATTAACATGTCTCTAGCTTAAACACAGAGTCTGTAGTATACATAAATAGCAGGGTTTTGCCCCAGAACATCACACAAATTGGAGTTTGGGCTTAAATTGAAGGTACATTTTTTAAATTAAGGCTCTCAAAGTTATACATTTCTGTCATTTGATTACAAAGAGTTATCAGTGTTTCTGTAAAATATATATTTTGCTTTCAATTCAGTTCTCAGAGTGTTGGAGTCCGCCTCCAAGACTTGGGTGGGTCAGTCACATGTGTCTTCTGGCAGGCAGGCCTTTGTTGACAGGAAACAGTCAAAATCAACATATCCTATTCAATTGCAAGAGCCTATTGTGTGGTCTCCAGGAGTCTCCCAGCCAGTCTGCCTTCTATCAATCAAGAGGTAATGTGAGATTCTAACTCCTGGTGTGAATCTCTGGAGGTGAGAGGGTTTCCCAGGCTTCAGGCCTCTGGGAACAGCAGGTGGCTAATTTTTAATTAAAATGCAGCCTTTGAAGTCAGCTGAGTCAAATCCCTTTGTCAGCAACTGCATTCAGTTCTCCTGTCAGAGTTTAGACCGCTAGCACCGCCTTGAGGATTTTGTTGGTACTGCATGCAATTTTGGGATCTTTCTTGGATTAATGCATTCTAAACAGGAATGATTCTTACATGGTATTAAATAATCCTTGCTTAACATTGTTTTGATGGGGCTCCTTACAGTAAGATGGTTATGTGCAACCCCACAAAAGGGTTGAATCTTCAAAGTGGTCCAATGAGCCACGATTTCAGCAACTTTTTGACATCAGTAACAGTGGATTTTGCTAACAAAGATCTTTCTTTACACTGGTGGGTGGCAAGTTAGGTAACCATTTTGGTGTGCGCACAAACTGCGTGGTTCTCCTGGATTCTGGCGTACTTGTGGGCTTTTTGACCATCTTGGATTTTCTAAGCCCACAGCACCAAATGTTGCAGCATGATAGCTCAAACGTGGGTCAGGACACCCAACAGATCTCACTAGATGTAGTTGCTGGTGTCACATTATCCCTTTTTGCTGTAGTGTGTGACATTTCATCAACAGCTGTTTGGCCATGGCACACGTGTTAAGTTGCTTCTGTAAATAGATGTGTGTATGTTCAATATGTAGCTGGTTTTAAATGTTGGATAGTTAAGTTGTCTATAGTGCCACATAATTTGATCAACATAGTTTATGTGTTTAATAACAAACCTACAGTTTATGTTAGTTAACCATTTTTTAGGGGTGTTTTTTTTCTCTCACATTCTGAATGGGTAAACCTTGTTGTCACATTATCAGTTTGTTCTTGTATTCAAAATAGCATCACTTTCATAATTGACACATTCTATGTCTATTACATATTTTTGAATGGTACCGGTGGTCCGGGTCTCTTCTTTTCAGTGTTTCACCGGTGTTCCTGGTTTCTCTTTTTCTTGTTTCAGAGTTGTCAGCCCGATGTGGTGTTCTGCCAGTGTCGGTGACTTATCCTGTTCTCATGGTATAGCCAGAGTTTCTGTGTGGGAACTGCTATTACATAAAGCTCTTAATACATGTATTGTGATTATGTAGTTGTGGATAACCTATTTGGAGTTACATCTACTAATCACAATTATTGTTAATTTTACTAATAACCTATAGGTGGCATGATACTAGATTTATTTTCTGCTGTTACTTTAGAAACTCCTGTTTTGCTGATTTTACTCACAGTGCTTAGTAGTGTTGCCTTTTTCAGTCTTAGGAGGAGTTATTTTCAATAAAGTCAATTAAATATTTTCTATTGTTACTTACTAGAAAGATGATCATTATTTTTCTGTGACATTGTAACCTTCTGTGCTGTTCTGCTACCCTGGCATCCTGCTTACATTGTTCCCATGTGCACTAGTTCTCTTTTTCGTAAGATTCCTGCTTTTCATTTTCTCAGGTATCATTGTAATAGAAGAAGTGTGTAATGTTATATTTGCCTTGTGTGTTCATCGTGTTGAAATCTTATTTGTGAATGGGCAATTTAGCAGATTATTTTGCAGCACTTTGATTGGTGGACTGGGCCTTTTAATTGGTGAGACCGTCGGGCGGGTCTGAACAATGGCTTCTTTTGCTTGCTAGCCAGAGGTTTTGTTTCGCTCAGCCATTGAACATGGTGTTTCTGTAATGCGATGCATGTAATAAGCATGCATGTTATAACTTATTTATTTGATGTTGTTTTTTGCAGGTGTTTAGGTATAGGAATGAGAAGTACTGTGATGATTTTGGGGATTCCAGTTGACTTGTTTAACATTCCTAAATATTTAAACTTATGGTGCATGTATGGTATTGTGCATCGTAGGTGCACAATAGATTATAGATCAATGTAGATTATAGATTATAGATTGTAGATTATAGATCAATTGTTGGTGCAGTATGGACATAGGACATATGTGTGTTCATGACGTGCATTTATTTAGGGGGTTAACATTGACTAACTGCACATATTTCAATTGATATTTCATTATTTGATGTTGTGTTTTGTGGGTATTCATGGAGCGTGATATATGGGTGCTTCTTTAGTGTTATTAGGAAATTCCCACTGTCTATTTCCCGTAATGCAAATGACATTTCATTGTGCAATGTTGTATTCTAGTAAGTGATGATGCAGTGGCTATGAGGATTCTCTTTCAGTTGGGAATACTCTTTGTGATATTCACAGACAGTTTTGATTAACTTTGAAACTCCGATGTAGGTGTGTTTGGAGTGTTTTGTGTGATTTCTATGGTAGTAATTTTGGTCAGAAAAAAAAACATTACTGAATCTTCACCCAAATTTGGCATGTTGTTTTGAATTGTGTCAGAACAAAAGAATGACAATATTTTCAAACCTTTATGGACAATAACAAGCATTACATAGGAACAGATTGTTTTCATTGTTCTATGTTAAGTGCAATTTAAACTTAACTATAGAGTTATGTAGTCAGCTTTAGCAACTCTGTAAGTATGGATAAGTGGGACTCTGCATAGGAAGGCCACCATTTTAGTGGGTGGGACCAGACTGATATGCAAATTAATATTTCTACTCTGTGAAAGGTACAGTGAGCTGAAACGTGGTTGTAGTTCCTCCCAAATTGGCACCTTCCTATTCAACAGGTTATTTTGGCATGTTAATTATCGGTAAAGGGGCTCCCAGAACTTGCTGTGCACCTCTTTAGTTACCTCATAATGTTGAGAACATTTGATAAATATTCAAAAAGCTTTCACCCCAAAAATATAGAGACAACTTGGAATTTCTTTGGGATGTTTTGTGCAGCGTTGTCAATGAGGGGCAAAGTTGTAATCAGGGATGTCATTTCACCAAAATGCCAGGCATAGCGGAAGTGACATCGCATGACCCTTAACCTCTGATGACATCACATGAAATGATGTAATTTGACCCCACCCCAAAGTGACATCACAGGAAGCGATGGAACACAACCTTTCACCCCTGGACAAAACAGGAAGTGGCATTAAATAGCATTGTTCCTAAGCACACTAGTAAAAATATGGTTACGATATAACAGTAATATAGCTATTTTACCGGCTATAGCAAAATGAGCAATTACATGCCTGCATGTTCTCAAAGTAAAAAAGCTAATTACACTTTGTAGTGCATACCATTAAACCGGTAACTGAGATTTAACAGCAGGCCAGTTCATCTGCAGGTCTGGTGCAAAGTTGGCCACATGTCTAGCCTGTGTGGATATACTTTTAGGCTTCAGAGGTTGGCAACATAAATATCATTTGAGGGTTCATAACTTTGTATTAAAGAATTTAGAGTAGTGCCGGGAAAGCAGCTCACTCACGCGGCATCCCACACTCTGGGAATTTGTTACCTCATACATGTAAACAAACATCATGAACAGCATGCCCTGGAGATAAGAAAGATAGACACATTACAACAACTCATTCATTGTGGCACAATGAAATCAAGGGCCACTTTATTTGCTATGGTCAAACATTTCTACACTGTACTCAATATTTTAGGAACAAGGATATTGTCAAGTGACCGAGGACACTGAGATTGAATGGTCGTAACAGAGACATTGGCGGAAAACAGACATGTTATAACTGCAACATGCAAAAAGCAAAACACATAGTCCGAAATTAATGCTTATTCTACACTAAATACTTTTTTGGAATTTTGTGTCTGCATTGTGAAATAAGGTGTTTAAGAACAGACTACATCAGTGACTCACCCCCTGAAGTGTGCCTGAAATAAATCTATAATGAATCTAGCAATTAGTGTGTAGAATTCCAGAAAGACAAATTATTGGTTATTCATATTCGTTCTTATTTAGGAGCACTGCTCAAAGTGTTACATTCGTGGAACTTCCTGTTTTTTTAAGAAGCCACTCTAGAAACAAAGAGCCACATGACGCTGGCCACAGCCCAGGAGCATCCATAAAAAAAAGAAAGAAAAAAAAACATTTGTTTGTTTTATTTTTAAGGGGCAGCAAGGGAGACCACAAGGGTAGCAAGGGAAAGCTCAGGGGTCGTAGGTGTGACGCCTAGCGACCCCCAAATGACATTCCTGGTTTTAACAGGAGCCTGTCACAAAGCTGAGGCAAGTTAATGAGGCACTGACAAAGAAGAGTAGTGGATCTGATAAGTTGGTTTATTAACATAAATAAACAAGCAGGATCAACTCCGGATAATATAACTAATCTTAACCAATCTCCCTCACCTTTTCATATCCCCATACTCCTTGATGCTTACCTCTTCTTTACTCTCCTTCATTCCCACATTATTCTTCCCCACCTGCTTCTCTTTGGATACTGCTCTCTTGCCTCCCTCTCAACTTTCCCCTCCTCCATCACCACCGAGTATTTACAGCCTCCCCACCCTTCTCTGCCTCCGTCACCACCTCTCCCCTTCACCTCCTCTCACTCGTCAATCTTCTCCTTCTCAATCCCCCAGACTATTCTCTGCTTCACTAAGGAGGCATGCCACTATTTTGAATTGTGTTTCACTACATACACCAGGAGAGTGGGAACTTGCTGGTTCACTGTAACATGCAGTCCATATTTTGCATTCTCCCGGCACATCCTGCAAATGCAAGCATATGTACAAACTGCTTCCACCTTTTGTATAAGGACACGTATTCTGTTACTCGTCTGGGTAAGGCTCTCCCTGTTTCTCATGTGACTAAGATTCTCCTACAGTCAGCAGTACTTATACTCTGGGCATGACAATAGGGTTAAAGCCGCCGTCTTACTTAAGGAAGCCATGCAAAAAGCCGCTGCCACATGGATGAAGGTGGGGGAATGCAAGGGATCCTCACTGCACCTTCTGTGGGTACAGCATCATTAAGTGGGTGATTGCACCCAGCCACCTTAGCGTCCTCACCTCTGACCATCAAAGTTAGGCAGGGGACTTTTTCATAAGTCCGAAAAGCTACATTTTTGTACTCCCTTTCCAAAGACAATGAATGCTTTAAAATGCAGCCTGAAGCTATTGGACTGAATCAAATACATATTTTGTGAGAACTTCGCCTCTGGTCCGACTTGAAATCCTTTTCTAATATGGCACAAATCTGTGAAACAGTTTTGTTTAAATCTGGCAGTCAAATCAGCCACCTGGTGGGTCAGGGCATCACAAAGCAGAGCCAAATACCCTGCACAGGTAAAGGTAGGCACTGGGCATAGCTCATGCTTCAACATGTCTGCCCAATTTGTAATTTCTGCGGCTTCTGGGGCAAATGTGAAGGACATGTCTCAGATAAGGTTTGGTGCACAGGACCGAGCCAAATGGCCATTTACTTATTTATTTATTTATTGGCCATTTATATAGCGCCTATACACTTAACCAGCACTTCAAAGCGCTCCAATGCAGGGAGGGAGAGTAGCTAAGCAAAATTGACATTCTTTATAGGCATTGGAACATTCAGAATGGGCAAGTGCTATGCATTTAGAGGTACAACATAGAACAAGGAAGAAAACAAACAGTTTACAACATATGATATAATTATTGTACTTGCCTGATGTTCATTTCAATAATGCAAGAGCTATGCATAAAGGAAGGAGAGGGGGGAGGGTAGGGTAAGAGGAACAGAGCAATGAGACAATCGTACGTGCCTGAGAGCGTTTCTGATAGTGATAAGTGCATGAGACATGTAGTAGGAGAGGTGTGGGGGAGAGGGGTGGCAGGGAGAGGCACACTAGACACGAAAACAAAAGTGGCTGCAGATGCAAAGTCACCTAAATTCGATTTTTGGCAGAGACACACTAGACACATGAAAACAAAGGTGGCTGAGGATTTCATGAGAAATCGAATTAGTTGAGCTGCCAAATGACAAGTAAATCTGCAGGGGTGCATGACATTCTGGTGGGCCAAGATTGTGGGTTCACAGTCTGCCTCCAAAGTCCAGGCGACTTCATCATGATGTGCTGCAGAGTGAAGGAGGAGGGGGGCATTCGGTCCAGCCAACGCTTCATGTCAGGGCTGGCATTCGCCTGCCGGCTCCTGATTGGCCCAGGAGATGGATTATCAGGCCATTCAGGAGACGAGAATGGTAACAGCATAGCACTCTAGTGCTGAGGGGTGAAGCAGGCCACCAGGATTGAATGGCACAGGTCTTCAGGCACCAGGAGGAGGTGAGCCCAGAAGGGTGGAGAGGAGCAAGCAGATAAGAAGATGGAGGGGTGGCATCCATGTTGGATAACTGCAGCAGCCCGTTGTTGAAAAATGGCTGTTGTACAATAATGATGGCACAGCTATGGTAGCTTAGAAAGCATATCTAGCAAATGTATTGGGTTTCGTTGTTTTGCATTGCAAGCACAATGTCCTTCATCGCACATGTTTTTATTAATTACTATACTTTTACAAGGGGTACTAAATATTGATGTTTCTTTAACCAAAATGTTCTCTGAATTTCAAAGTCTTTTAAAGGGAAACTTAATGTTCAGTGAAATTACTTTGGTTAAAGGGACATTATGGTTAGGTAAGGAATACAATCAATCAATCAATCAATCAATCAATCAATTTATTCGGATAACTGCTATCCATTTAAGCAAATGCATCAATAACACTAACAACACATACAGCTTTTAAAAACGATAATCATAACTTTTAAAGACAAAATCAGACTTCAAACACAGGTTCAGAGTTCAACACTCTATACCATTATCATTTATGAGTCTTTATTCTTGAGTTCTCATGGAGAGTATGTGCTAAGTGTGTGATGTTTTAACTCACTCTGCTCTGCCCTGCGGCATCACTTTGTGCTGGTGGCACCAGAATCAGCAAAATGGCAGCGAAAACCCCAGCGAAAGCCCCATGTGCGCCAAAACCTAAGGAAATTGCTCTCTACCCAGCACAAAATGATGGCTGCCAAATATACCATGCAGGTTGTCAGTGGTGGAATGGAGACCGCACTGCTGAAACATGTCATTGGGTTGCCTACCATGTAAAAATGGAGCACAGATGAAAAGCAGTGCTTGCTCAAAGAAATCCAAAATCTTGCAGTTAAATCTTTTCTTGGTTGCTGAAAATACGAAATGCTGGTCCTAAATACCCGCAAACATCCAATCTTCTAGCGGGATGTCACATTTTACTGAAGTCAAGAAAGCATTGTGGAATTGCAATATTTTGGAAAGCTGAATTGGTCACAAAAACATCCACAGCCAGTTTGCCTGCGCAGTACCAGCGGCTGCCTGAAGGACTATTTCAAAAGCCTGTTTTAAAAGTATAAACTTGTACCATTAAGATCTAATGTCTAAAATCTAAGTGACTTGTCATCAAGAGTAAACTAGGTTGCAACTATTTAAACTTTATGGTTTAGAGTCAGTGTTATAGATGTTTGTTTAAAAATTGCAAGTTTATTTTCAACAAAGAAAAATGTAACAATTTGACTTTTAAAGTAAGCCTGATTCAGGCCAAAGCTACAAACAACTTCCCCACTGGGCAAAGCACCTCCCTTCTGCTCTCTGGGCCAGGAACTCACATTCAGGTGTTGATTAAGAGGGGAGGGGCACAGGGGCTGCTCTGGGAGGAGCACCATGGGCTTCCTCCCAGGCATGGAGATGCTAATCAGGAAGGATTGTAAAGGGCCTCTGCCAGAAGGAAGTGGGCGGAGATTGCTGCTGAAGCTGCAAGAAGGAAGAGGAGGTAGGGACAGACAATTTTGTTGATTCACAATGGACAAAAAGCAGATTTCTAATAAGACTGATAATTTACTGTGGACAACTGTAAAAAAAAAATACAAACCCCGGAGTTCTTTTGCTGCACATTTTAAGAGGAGCCAGAACTCTGTGCTATGTTCTAGGACATAACTGTAGAAATTGTGGATTTATAGCAAAAGTATTGATGTCAGAAGCATGAAACTTCACACACTTATGCCCATATACAATGCGCATATGTATACCAATTTTGGAGAAACTAGAGATTGTGTCCTGGACAAAAAGTGCGAAATTCTGTCAAATGCAGACCCAAGATCCTACAGAGAAGGGGATTGGAAGAATATTTGCTCCACATAATATGTGATCTAGATATGCTATTGTTATCAAGTTTGTAAAATTGTAAATATGTATTATATGAAAAGTAGATTTCATGTTCAAAAACCAAGGGGAGGATTCCCTGCCTCATAAAACCACATCATCATGATGACACACTGTTTTCTCCTCCAATCAAGGGAGAGGGAAGATTCTAGCCTATAGCCAACCAAGAGGGCGCGCTTAGGATAATTCAGCATACACACCCCTTTATCAAATGCCTAAATAGAGACATCTGAGGACTTAGGACACACACACATTCACCCACCAACTGATTGCTGGCGGAGCACTTTGCAAGAGAACTATCCATATTCCAGACTCCAGACTCCAGAAACTTGGCAAGCGTAAAGGCCCATTTCCATAGCTGAACCACTCTCAGCTAGGCCTTGAAAATTCAAGAAACCAGAATTTACCCCAGACCGCTAAGGGGAACCAAAGAACAGCCTGGCTGTGCTGTACTGCTTTCCTGCTAAGAATTATTGCCAGAATCCAAAGACCCAACCCAGTAGAGCCGTGCTGTGACCAGAGAGCAGTGAACCAGAGCCATTGCAGATCCAGTCCAGTCCTACCGTGTGGTGACCAGAGTGCCTTACTGATTGCAGACCAGAGCGCCATGCTGTCCCGTCTGGTGTGCCCAGCAGAATTCCTGTCCAGAAATCTTGACTGACCTGAATCCCTGACGGTTCTGTCCAAACCTAGATAGTGAGTATCCTTAGTATAGGACTGTCACTAGCCTATGTATTGTCCATAGTCATCCCTATCCAAACCCATCCTCTTATATCCAGAACTACATTGTTAGAATATTTTTGAACTGCCTGAACTCTTTATCTCATCCCTATTATTTCTTCTGTACTAGTAGTGTTAAACCAATCTTTGCGCTGATATATATTGTCTGAAGAAGGCAAGCGTCTCGGCAGGCAAAAACCATCAAGAGACGTTCTGGCTGGTGGCTGTGCTGTCGTGTAGTTTGCATCTTCATAGTCCATCCCTAGTGTAAAGAAATCCTGTTTGTCTTTTTAAAAGCGAATCCTTGTTTTACAATTTGCCTCTATCTGAAAAAAACGACCTCCACAAAAACGTCCTTACTTCCTCAAATTTCATGCTAGAAACGACGCACGGAAAAGTTTGCCGCAAATTTTCATTTGGGCAAAATCTATAAAGTGTAAATTAGCTTTTCATTGCACCCGACCTCCAATTTTAGTTTTCCCATGCTTATTACTCTCAAATCATTGTTAGTGTTTGACTATAACCAGACAAAGCGGTTCCCATTGGAATTTCAGCAATTTCTGTGATTTAGCACATATTTAGTGTTTTTCCTATTCCATACCAAGCCAACTTTAAAACCGTTTTTGACAGTTTGTCAATTAGTTCTGTTTCTCTATTGTGTTGCTGGGGGGAAATTGGGATTGATATAATTGCTTGAATTCTACATTCCTGAAACATGTTCTCTCTCCTCCTATCTCTCTACATTGCATATTGGGGGGTTGAGGGGTGTGCAGGTGGAAATAATAACCACACTGCTATTTGATTTTAATATACACCCAAAAGTATTATTTCTGTGCTGCATTTTTTTTGCTCATTAGTACTCCATATGATTAGCGCGATTATTAAGTGTAACTCCACCCCATTGGTGATTATTCTATCCCCATTAAAACAGTGTGATTATATTGTGAATATATAATAGTGATAATACAAGTGTGAGTTACCTAGACTGATCTAATAAAGTGAAGGGAAGAAGGGAGGAAAGAAGAAAAAAAAGAAAGACTGACATTACCGTATCTGGCTAATAGCAGAGAAGAGCAAAAGCAATAGATACACTGGCATTACAATACATGATTCCATCAATAAAATAACTATGTGAGTTAGACATTTGTATCATTTAAATAATTCACAAAAAGAAGACATTTTCTTAATATTTAAGAGAAAGAGAGGGTGAGTTGGCAATACATTTTTCCAGTCTCTGTACATCGCATATATTATTCCACCAACACTTAGTGGAGATTTTGGTAAAATCTTTCCAATTAGATGTGATCAATCGAATAGCCAAAATTATAAACAGGTCAATGGTGATAGAGGCTGCCCTAATTTTGCCCTCATTAAGGACTAGGCTGCCCAGTAAAATATTGGTGACATTTTGAGTAATTGAGACTTTAAATATCTGTTGGAGAAGGGACCAGACGTGGTTCCAGAAAGGGTTTAACAAGTTAAATTCGAAGAACATGTGCTTAAATGTCACAGAGGCTGAGTCTCGGGACCAGCATGAATCGTTGACTGTAAATTTAGCCAGAAAAAACTTAATGAGAGTAACAAAGGCTCTCGAAACACTTGTGTATAGGCGGTTATAAATGCCATATCATATCCCTGTGAAGAAATAAAGGATCTGTGTTAGATAAGCAGATGCAGATGTGACCTTAATTTTGCACCATATCATTGACCATATATCACTCCCAAAGCGTGTCCCACAGTTTTCTTCCCATTGCAATTCAGATGCCCACAGATTATTGAAATTCTTTCTGACATAATAGCTTTATAGAAGATAGAGGCTTTGATAGTTTCAAAAGATGTTATAATGAGCAATCTACTAGGGTCTACAACTAACAATTGAGAATCATTTCTGCTGCTAGCATCTAAACATACGTTAATTAAATTAAGATATTGACTGAGAGGAAAGTGTGTAGCGAGAATTTGGTTTTAATTTCTTCTACTGAAAGGCTATCCCTTCTCATAATTATTTGATCCATAAATGTAACTCCTTTAGTAATCCAAACTTTGTGAAATATGGGTCTGTTATTTATAGTTATATATTTATTGCACCATATAAAAGGAGACAGGGCTTTACTGGGTGTATTGATTTGATGAATTAGGTAATCCTTCAAATACGAACTGGCAAGACAGATTGTTTTAGAGAAACCCATTTTAGCACCATTAGAAAGAGACCTTTTAACAATCATCCAGGTAGGCAGGTTTGGGCCTTCATTTGAGGAAAACCAATGTTTGGCTTCTTTAAGAACGAAGGCTCTAGGATCATTTTTAAAATTCAGAAAGTTAACCCTGCCACTGGTGTAAGGATTTTTAGGTTTGCTAGAAGCGATACTTTTCTTTTTCTTGCAACCCAGGGACATCATTTCAGGGCCGCCAGGGGTCGCACTTATGACCTCTGTGGTCTCCCTTGCTATCCCTAAAAATAAAGGGTTTTAAATTGAAATTCCTGGGCTGTGGCCAACACCATGTGGTTCTTTGTTTCTGGAGTGTCTGGCTTTCTTGTTCAGACTTTGAGCAGTGACCCTAAATTAGAAAGAACAGGAATAACAAATAATTTGTCTTTCTGGAATTCTATACACTAATTGCTAGACTCAAAGGTTTATTTCAGACCCACTTCAGGGGGTGAGTCACTGATTTAATCTGTTTGTAAACACCTCAAATTCATAATGGAGACACAAACTTCCAAAAAGCATTTAGAGTCGATTTCGCATCCATTTTCGGACTATCTATTTTGCTTTTCGCTAGTTGAATATATAGCATGTTTTATTTCTGCCATGGTCTCTGTTACGATCATCACAAGACATTCAATGTCTGTGCCCTCAGTCACTTGACAACATCCTTGTGCCTAAAAGCTTGTGTATAGTGAAGAAATGTTTCACTATAGCACATAGAGTGGCCCTTGAATTGATTGTGCCACATTTAATCCTTTCATATAATGTGTCTTTCCTATCTCCATGGCATGCTGTTCAGGATGTTTGCATGTATGTGGCAACGAGTGCCAACAGCACAGGTTGCCATGTGAGTCTGCTGCTTTCAATGCGCGGCACTAAATTCTTTAGTACACAGTTATGAACCCTTCCAATGTTATGTATTTTTCCAACCTCCGAAGCTTGAAAAGTAGATCCAAGCCGGCTTGCATGTGGCCAACCTTGCATCCGACCTGCAGATGAACCAGCCTACTGTTAAAGCTGAGTTGGCAGGTTGATGGTATCCATTACAGAGTGTAATTTGCTTTTTGATTTTGAGAACATTCAGACATGTAATTGCTAATTTTACTATAGCCGGTAAAATAGCAATAGCCAGTAAAATCGCTCAGTGGGTTGAGCGCTTGATGCATCGGTGTGTGTTTGATCTGCAGATTGCTGGTTCGAATCCCAGCAAGGCCAACTCAGCCTTTCATCCTTCTTATTTAGTTTTTTGACAGTTATATAGTGCACAAAGCCCAGAGGCATCTAGGCGCTTTTACTTAAGAAGGTGGTTAGAGTGGTTACTTTCCTTCTGATGTTGATAAATTAGTACCAGCACATGTTGAGTGATATTGTATGTATATTTGTTCTATATAAAGCACTTAAGCGAAAGTGCTATATAATAATACATCATTATCATGGGGCCTTGGACATCTGCTTTTATTCACTGTAACTTGGTAATATGGGCCTATACACACTTATATTAAGGATACATTTGATGATCCATTCTTGTATGAAATGTATATCACATTATAGTGATATCATAACCGTATTTTTCATAGTGTACTTAGGAACAATGCTATGTGATGCCACTTCCTGTTTTGTCAAGGGGTGAAAGTCATGGTCCATCGCTTCCCGTGATGTCACTTTGGTGCAGGGTCAAATTACATCACTTTGTGTAATGTCATCCGAGGTGAAGGGCCATGTGGTGTCACTTCCGCTACCCCTGGCATTTTGGTGAAATGACATCCCTGTTGGAACCCCATAAGGATTGAAAGAGAATGTTGTCAATAGATTTTTTAAAAGATGATGGTAGCGCAATGTGAAGCATTTGTAGGTAGAGTAAAATCACGGGTGTGAACAGCATTTTAATCGCCTCCAATCTTCCCCACCATGACAAGTTCAAAGGGAACCATGTAGCAACAGAATCATTTAATTTTGATTGCAAGCTGATCTTGATTATTTGAGGAACAGAGGTGGCAATAGAGATACCAAGATATTTATTAGAGATAGTATTCCAGCTAAAACCAAAGTGGATGAATTCTTCTTTAACACAGTAGACACTAAGAGGAAACATTACTGATTTATCCCTATTCAACTTACATCCCGAGAAATGGAGGAATAAGTCAATTGTGTCAAGTAAATGAGGAATTGTTATGCTCGGATTATCAAGGAAGATTAATATGTCATCTCTATAGGCAGCTGGTTTACGCTCATATCCCCCACAAGTAATACCTCTGATATCTATATTAGTTTGTATCAATTCCAATACCGGTTTGAGGGCCAATATAAAAAGGATAGGAGAGAGGAGACACCTTTGTCTAGTACCTCTATGAAGGGAGAACCTAGGTGAAAATTGATTGTTGATAAATATTGATGTTTTTGGATCTGAATACAAAAGTTTAACTAGTTTAATATAACTGTCTCCAAATCCATACCATTTCAAAGCCTGGAACAAAAAGTCGCATTCAACATGTTCGAAGGCTTTCTCTGCATCCAATGCGATTGCCATATAGGCTTTGTTTGGATTATGTTTCTGATTGATACAATGTAAGAGGTTCATAAACAGTCTAGAGTTTGCTGATATATTTCGACCTTTCACAAATCCCACCTGATTGGAGTTAATTCATTTACACATGAAGGGTTTGATTCTATTGGCTAAGATCTTAGCGAACATCTTACAGTCGGAATTAATTAACAACATTGCCCTATAGTTTTTAGGTAGTTCACTATCTTTATTATGTTTGGGAAAGTGGATTAAAAGGGCTTCTGTAAAGGAGCCCAGTGATTTATCAATTTTTGAGAAAAATTGTAGAGAGATTCATGCTTAGAAGAGAGAGTAGATGAAAAGTGTGCAAATAAATCCTTAGAGAATCCATCAGGTCCGGGAGCTTTGCCTTTCTTAAGATCTCTTATGGCCTTTGTGATTTATTTATATGAATAGGGTCATCTAAATTACTTAGACCGATGTTAGTAGAGAGATTATGTTTCAAGCAATCGAAAAACTCTTGGAAGTTATGATCAGAATGAGTGTGATCTGAAGAATATAGATTTTCATAATATTTAGTTAAACCTTCCAGGATCTCAGCATCCAAAGATACTAATTTCCCAGAATCATTTTCAACCCAGTAATTTTAGATCTTTACTTTTTGGTTTTAAGATATGAGGCTAAGGCTTTACCAGCCTTAGTGGATGATTGATATATTTTTCAATACAACACCACAGGCTTGTTCTGTGAATTTTTTGTTGATAGAAAAACAAAGGGTCAGGCTTTGTCTCAGTAAGTTATCGTTTGCGCTAGTGTTGTATTTCTTCTATAAAGCTCCTCATAATTCATCATATAGAGCATATAAATATGTCTTTGCTTCTTTTCCTCCCTTTGGCTACAAATGAGATAATGTGTCCCCATAAGGCCACTTTACATGCATCCCAATTATTAACCAGTGAGGTGTCCTCATCTTTATTAATGCGGAAGAAAAAGTTATGCAAATCAAGAAAAGATTTTAGAAAGTTGGTATCCTGAAGGAGTGAGCTGTTAAATCTGCATCTATTTATACCCATTTTAACACAGCCCAAATCTATGCTAGTGATTACAGGAGCATGGTCTGATATTAGTGAGCATTTAATAGTGGAGTCAATTATTGCACCTACCAGGGATTTGGTGACAAATATGTAATCTATACATGATAGCGAGTTTTGTGGGGAGGAGTGACAGGTGAAGTCTAGATCTGTAGGATGTGAGAGCCTCCATGAGTAAACAGCTCCAATTTCGTGAGACATTTAACAAACTGAGTATGTCATTTATTACGTTTGAATTGACGGGGGACCTTCTGTCTAAGAAAGGATCGATCACATTGTTGAAATCTCCACATATTACCAAATTGGAGAGATCTAATCCCAGAATCATTTGTTTCCATTCCATCTATATTGGGGTTAATAGGCCCATAAATATTAAGGCTTGAGAGAATTTGAGAGTCTATTGACAGCTTAGCCAAAACCCACCTACCATTAGAGCCTGTGTCCTTGTATAGGACTTGATATTTAGTACCTTTTTTAATTAAGATTGCCACTCCGTTATGTTTACCATCAGCATGGCTCACAAATAACTCTCCTACCCAAATATTTTTCAATTTCATAGATTTTTGTAATGATGGATGGGTTTCCTGCAAGCAAGCCACAGTCGGCTTAAATGTATAAATCTGAGCTAGGACTTTCTGTCTCTTAATGGGGTCATTAAGACCTTTAACATGCCATATAATAAACACAAAAGTGATGGGTGGAAGGTTTCAAATGAATCTGAACCACTGGCATTGCTCTGGGCAACCTTCCACACCACCGTTTTTTAGCCTGTCTGCGCCATTGCAAAAGGGGTCCAGCCATATGCAAATCAGTCAGCTGTGGCCATCAATGGTAGCAGCCCAGCCCGAACTGCTAGGCCAGGTCCCCTCTGCAAAGAAACACAAGCAACCCCAGACATGTTTCGCCCTTGTTGGACCTCCTCAGAGAGGTGCAGCTTGGTTCCCTATGGCGCAGCGAGCAAGGGACCCACGTCTGGGCATACCCTCTCTCACATGGTGAGACAAACTGTGACCACAAAAGTGATGGGTGGAAGGTTCTGAATGAATCTGAACAACTGGCATTGCTCTGGGCAACTTTCCACACCACCATTTTCTAGCCCGTCTGCGCCATTGAAAAAGGGGTCCAGCCATATGCAAATGAGTCAGCTGCCGCCACCAATGGTAGCAGCCCAGCCCGAACTGCTAGGCCAGGTCCCCTCTGCACAGATACACAAGCAACCCCAGACATGTTTCGGCCTTGTTGGACCTCCTCAGTGAGGTGCAGCTTGGTTCCCTATGGCGCAGCGAGCAAGGGACCCACGTCTGGGCATACCCTCTCTCACATGGTGAGACAAACTGTGACCACAAAAGTGATGGGTGGAAGGTTTCAAATGGATCTGAACCACTGGCATTGCTCTGGGCAACCTTCCACACCACTGTTTTTTAGCCCGTCTGCACCATTGCAAAAGGGGTCCAGCCATATGCAAATCAGTCAGCTGCCGCCACCACTAAAAAAGAACAATAGTAACACAGAATAAGCACTTAAGACCTGTCTACACATTAAGTACATTTCACTTATCCAGAGGTTAGCATACGCCTGAAAAGGAGAAAAGTTCCCAAAATTGTCGTAAAAAGTTAAAGATAGGTGTAAAAAAGAGAAACAAAAAAGAAAAGCCAAACATCGCAACATCTGACAATATGATGTTAAAGAACAAGTCTACGTAACTCGGTGGTGGTTCAAACTTTACCACACAAATGTTGTAATGTCTAGTGCCATAAGCGGGTGTAAGCACATCCCATATGGAATGAAACTGCAGAGAAAAACCAGAGTAACAAATCCACTCTGAAAAAATTCTTAAATTGACACTTCCAGAGGGATGATTATTATGAGGAAGCTTACTCTTGAGCTGAGTTATAAGTCATAACTGGTAAGGGAAGAAGGTATATCATGTGTGACTAGTAGAGCCTGTGTCCATCGTTTCCATGTTTTGTAGTTGTATGTAGTTCTTTAAATCCGCTGGTCCTCAACGGAAGAGGTCTTGCCATTAATAGTGAGCTGGAAAGTGAATGGGTGGATCAGGCCATATCTCGCATTCATTTGTATTCCAGAAGCAAGAAAATGATTGTTCTTGGTGCATTTATCTTTTATGACTCTGCCCTTCTCGGTCCAATTCGATGTGCACTTTGAATGTTAAGAATAATAGATGGCTGAAAATTTAGAATGCCGGGAAGGATTTTCCTGAGAAAGAGGGCAACATCATCCTTCACCCCTTCAGGAAAACCAAACACACAAAGATTGTTTATGTGACTCCTGTTTTCCAAATCTTCATTTTGTTTCTGGAGGCTAAGGATGGACTTTGCCAAATGGGCAATTTTAGTGGCAGCGTTTTCTGCCACACTAATTATTTTTTCTACTTCTTCCACCCTATTCCTTAGTTTCCCCCATTTTTCATCTATTTGTGAAGGTTGGCATTTGTAGTTTTCATAAAGGGTTTGAGAGCCCTAATTTCCATTAGTATTGTCTCCATATTTATTTCCAACATTGTTTGGTAGGCGGGGATGTCACTTTTAGGCCTTTTTAATGTGGCTATTGCTGCATCCTTGTTAGTGGAGCCTTTTGTTTGGTTGATTGGAGATGCCATAATGAAAGGAGGGTTAGGACTGCCAGCCGTTGTTAATATTGTATCAGAGTGTCAAAATAAATTTGATGTCTGCTGTGACTTGGATATTAAGTCCCTGTATATTTCACCATATAGACTAATAAAAGCAGAGGAATTTATAAGAAACCAACATTGCCTGAAAGTCGCTTGTAGGAAATCGCCAATGATGCAGAGAGGCACACAGTGAATTTATCCCTTCCTAAAAGCAAAACAAGAAGCTCCTCTTATGAGGACCAGAGGGCAAAGTTGTATAAATTATAATATTCAACTAAGCAGTTCTGAAGGAGTATTTTATGAAGTGTTGTTAATATCACAGGCAAAGAAGATAACTTAAAAGCTACTTCCTGGAGTTTAAAGCCGAGTATGAGGCTAAGTCTGTTTAAAGTTTGCAGGGAGCAGCCTTATTAGCAGGTTAGAAGTACATTAGATGTTGAAAACCGATAAAGAAATGGCTGTGTATAATGTTACTGCTGATGTTGTGGAGGATTCAGCTTCCAGAGAAGGAACAACGCTGTACGTCACTAGCGCGATCGGAAAGCACTGACAGGAAATGCAGAATTAGCTTTTGCTAGACACCCACGCTCTAGGGCCTCTTTGCGTTCCCGGTGAGAAACAGCAGATGGTGCAAGCAAATCGCTCTCCTCCTCCCTAGAGGACCGGGAGGCCCAGCAAGCTGAAAAGGAAGTTATTGTGAAATGTTAATGTCCCTCAGTGTATTAAATATAAGTAACAGAGCAGGAGCTCTGATTCAGACTGCCATTCCGTGCTGCCCTTGGCCACGCAAGAGTGATGCTGCGATCTCAAATCTTCCAAGCACTACATATATAGAGAGACAAAGCCCATGCTATTAAAGGAGATTTCACATTTAATAAGTAATGGAGCGTTGGACAGTCGTGCATGAATCTCTTATTTGTAAACACTGGAGTTAAAGTCTTGTTCTCAGATGAGCATATGCAGGCCAAAAAAAGAAAAAATGTGGCAAATCCTCCACTTCGACTTGGAACATAGGACAATAGGCCTCGACATCCTGAGGAGTTCCCTGAATGATCTACAATTAACTTGTGCTCTAGTTCTAGGAATCCTTTGTACTGTATAGTTACTCCATAGTAGTTACTCGTTTGTATTATCAGTGGCTAAAATCATAAAACGTCTGTTTGCAAGTTTTTTCAATCTCTCTGGTCTCTCATTTCTTCCTCATCATTGACTTCAGCTTTTTCTTTCAGCACTCGACTCTCTAAGGAATTAAGTTGGGTCATGGAGTATTCATTGTATGCAACATATGTTTTAAATGTGAGAACAATTTGATAATCTCCGTCCCTTTCTTCTTGTCTAAATGTGCAATCATATTTTCATAAATGTCACATTAGGGTTTGCCCAGATTCTGATCCAAAGTAGAATAGGTTCTAAAGCAAGTATGTTCTGGAGCCCCAACTTAATATGTGTCGCATAGTTAGAAGATGAACAAGGGAGCAGCAAGTTCTTCAAGAAGCTATTTTCTTCTCTTTGAATTGCTGTGTGATCAGAAAATCCCCAAATTGCTGCCCCATATTTCAATGCCCTGAGTGTGCATGCAATAGAGATTTTTATAAATTATACTGAGTGGCTGTTCTGGAATCTTTCCTCATGATATATCACTTCACTATAAAGCATATTTAATGAGAATGTTGTGGTGAAGTGTGAGTTAAGTTTTCATTTGCAGTTTTATGGCGTTTGTGTGCATTAGGTAACAACTTCATTTTATCTGTGTTTGTGTACCTTAACATTGCATTTTTTCACATTGTGGACTTCAAATTTATATAAGTAGTAACCTTTACCTCTTATTAATGTATGTGTGTTTCCCTATGTGTATGTTTATGTGTTTGTATGTGTGCCTCAGAGAGAGAGATGGTGTGTGTGTGTATGTACGTCGATAAGCATGTCTGCGTATTATGATTTTATTTCTTGCGTGATTGGTGCACCAATCTTTTGTCTGAATTTTGCGTATTTATTTGTCCCTAGAGTTCAGCACCTATAGTTCAAATAGGATCAACGCTCTTCGAGTGAGGGCAGTAGTGCTCTAAATCTTCAGCAAACCTATCGGCATCACAGAACCCCATGCCCTACTCACATGAATTTAACCTTCAAAGGGCTCATCCCTACCAGTCCTCCCTTGACACAACATTCATTTTCCATCACCTCTGAGCTCTGCAGCTTGTCTCAATTAACTGTTATTGACACAGCGTGGCTGTCTGCGACCTTGGCATCATGAATTCTCTCTGACAGGAAAGAAGGGGGACTTGTCTCAGAGCTAATTGGACATAGGCACAGCTCCACATTGAGCCTTTTTCTCATACTTTCAAAAATGCATCCTGGAACATGCCCTAAAATACAACATGGCAGAACTCTTGCTACCTTTTCCCCGGACATCACTTTTACTGCAACACTACTCTGACTCCATCTCCTACCTATATAAGCTGCCTACTCTCACATCCCTTAAAACATAACGCTGTACATTAACGCTGTACAGAACACTGTTTCTCCAAGCAGAGATATGGAGGGAGACCCCTTTCCTCAGCATGTGCCTCCCTCTGGAATAGCTTCCCTGCCGCTCTCTGTCTCGAGTCTGATCTTCTCGAGTTCCAGAAACTCCTCAAGACCTTCCTCTTCTCCTCTTCCTACCCTGGCAGCCTAGCTCCCTGTTCTCTCCCTCTCTCCCGCCTCTTCCTTATAGCGCGTGGACTGGCCACCTGGTATACCTCAGAGTCTCACAGGTCCCTGGCACCCCCGCCAGTCCTCTTTCGCTCTCGCTTCAGGGCCCTACACTCCACCCACACTCACTGCACTTGAGAACTAACCTTAGAGAGTGGCTCTCTCTGCACTTACCCCAGTGTCCACCGACCGGGTGCACTTGGACCTCCCCTCCCTGTGACCATGTGTACTTGCACGATCCTTACATACCATGCCTGAAGATTGTCTGTCTGTCCTTCCTTGTCTTCACCCCTTAATTGCACTGGTAAAACTGCAGAATCGTTGTCAGGCCTATTTGCTTCCCCTAAATGTTAAATGTATTTTACGCACTTACTCTGCCTGTGCAGACAATTATCGCTCAGAATTTCAAGGGTTCTGAATGACTGTTGTTTTATCCCCTGTTCCCACACTCCTTGAGTGCTGTGTACCACTTGCCTGTGTATAGGCGCTATATAAATAAACAAGACCATACCATACACCTGAATGCAAAATGCCATTCAAGGCCTGATTCATGGAAGTGTTTTATAATGGCGCAATCCCATAGGAAAACGTTCCATGAATCAGGACCTCAATCTCTGAAACTGCAATGTGAATACATTGTTGTTCCTTCTGTACACCTATATGGTGTTTCTAATATGTGTGAAAGCTAACTATAAAAGGGTACATGTGCATTCTGCCACACCCAAGGAGAACTGCTAGCATTAGGACATCTGCTAATATAATTTTTGCAGTCTAAAACTATTCACCTGTCTAGGACGTTGCACTTGCATCCCAACACTTCTCTACTAGGTTCAAGCCCATCACCAAGGCTCTTTTTTGTACCCCTGCTTCCCTTTAACAAGGCCAGGTCACAGTGCATAAGTGTATGTGTGCATTGGACGTACATACTTTCCAAACATATTTCATGTCCCGACACACATTGTGAACATGCATTGTTTTGTTACATATATATTGTATGTGTGAATTGCACGAGTGTACATTCTAAGCCTGATGCATGTGTTTGTACAAGTAGTTTTCCTGTGTGTGTTTCAAGCAAGAATAAATGTATACATATTTCAAACATCTCATCTGTGGTTTTCAAGATGAAAAGCATAGTAAATATGCATATTGCTTGGTGTCTGTGCATATGTGCAATAACGTCATATGGTTTGTATTTATTCTGTGTTTCCCAATCATGTATATGCATACGCATGTTCTCGCCATGTAATCTGCACTTACCTGCTTTCCAAATGCAATGTAGTTGAGTATTGCATGTTGACTGTGGGTATTGCGACGAATCTGGACTTTTTGTCCATTGTCCACAGGAGGCAGCCACCACCTTTGAGGCTAGGGAGGGGAGCCCGCTCACCATGACCCTCCTTAGGGGTCTGAGAAAGTAGCACTCACTTGGAGTGACTCCCATGTTTGGGACAAGGACTCCCATTCTGGTAAGGAACTCTCAGTCCAGCGTACGTTATCTGCCTACGGGGCAATTGGAAAGACTGTTGGTACATGTGTTTTGAATGCAGCAAACATTGACATTTTCTTAAACTCTTTGGCTTCAGGTAAAGCTGAACCTCACCTGAACTCCACAGTCAAAGAGCTGGAACACACCTCTTTTGTTTAGGATGACGTTCATAAAACCAAGAGAAACTTTGCATTAGGGAATGAGAATCCACCGCAGAGGCAAGCCTCTGTTGGGGAGACGTCCTGTAGCGGCAGAGCTACGGTAAACCGCAGAGCCGGTGATAGCGTAGTGAGTGAACAAATCTTTAGCCAGAAGCAAAACACAGGTCGGGAGAGAGACTGAGACGCTGGAGCGGCCAACCCATCTGTTGGTCTGACCACAAGGAAGTCGTTGTGGCCTGAGGCGTGTTGACTAATGCTGATATCAGACTGCAGAGCAGACACTGGATCCCCAATCTCCACATGAGAAGGGTAACAACTGCCAAGCCGGGCAGCATAGGAGAATCATCCACTCACAAAGGGATAAAGCTGCTGAGAGGAGCAAGCTAGGGTTATGGGAACCAAGAAAACCCAAACTCTGTAAGAGGGCAGACACCTAACCAAGGTCCAATAAAAACAAACCTTGCCGATGGTGAAAAGGCATTGGAGAGCCCAAGAGAGTCAAGAGAAATGGATAGTAGAGTATGGGAAAGCCAGCATGGTTGCAGGAACCAAGAAAACATGCACGCTACATCCAGGCAGACGCCCCACCAAGGTCATGAAGGAAACCTACTAGAGAGCCGAGGTCTCCAGTGTTTAACAAGACAAGGACATTGTCAATCACAAAAAAAATGTGCTGTTGTTTTTCAGACTTGTTTATGTGAAGGAAACAGTATGAAGACTGAATGAAGACTAAAACTTGACCTACTGAGCCTGAAGAAAGACTGAGGACTGTAATGCAAGAAACTGGTGAACTTTGTATAGAGAAATACAGAATGTGATGAACCTTTAAATCATCTTTCTGGAAAAAAGGAAACAAGTGTTGGCCCAGGCAAAAAATAACGATAGAGATGATTGATCCAGCCTCCTTATTTTTGTTAAGTTTTCTAAAGTGGTAGGGCCAGTTAGTGATTAGGGTTTGGACAAAGGACTATTTTATTTTGTACTTGGGAGAGCCCCGTTTCTTTTCGTTTGTTAGATAGGGACCTCCCTCATAGCGATGGTGCTAGATAGGTGTTTTCTTCTTATTTTGAATAGTCTGACTCCTGCTTCTGGTTTGTCACAGTATGCATATTATGTGTTTATTGCGTGCATGTAATGTGCTTACAGTTATTCAGAGGATGTGTCATTTTGTCTGCATAGTCAGAGAGATACTTGTGTGTGATGTGTATGTGTCGGTGAGGCTATACGTTTATGTGAGGGAGTCGGAACATCTATCTAGTGTGCATTTTACGGGTGGGTGTACATATGTGGGTGTTGGAGCTTGTTTATGTAGATTGTATAAGTAGTGTGTGTGTTTGTGAGAGAGAGAGGATTTGTCATTCCATTCATTGTTTTTCCACTTGCATTGGTAATGCATGCTCTGGCATATTACCTATGCATGAATGCTTCCTGTGCTTAGAGTGCGCTCTTGGATAATGATGGCATTGGCAGTGCACAGATTTATTTTGAGGGAGCTGTTGGTGGTTTTTGTGAGGGTTTGTATGTTATGCCATCCATCCCTTTCAAAAAAAGTTAGAAATTTCACAGGAACCTTAAACCACGTGAATATTGCTGTTTTGCAATGGTTAGGTTGGACTACCAAAAGGAAGTGAATGTATTCTGAGGATATACATTTTCTCATTGTTCGAAGAATCTTCATGAGACTTTTCCAAAAAAGACCTGACTGATTTTTTAGGATGGTTTTACACGTGTTTAAAGTTATAGGTCCAGTCCAAAAACTTTGTTTTTCTTCCATTAATTTCCCATAGAAAACATTGTTTTAGCTCACCTACAGTAGGAACTGCTGTATGGATTGCTTTTAAACATTCACAAGGAATGGGTATCTGATCCCGAAAGCATGATTTTGCAAATTCTGCAGTTTCCTTTAAATCTGACAAAAAATGACCAAAAACAAATGTACTATATCTGGGTTAGATCAGAACATCCTGTCGACCCACATACTATTTTGATCTACCAGTTTCTCTTCAGGAGCACCCAGACTCGAGCGTGAAGACTAAACAAGTGACAACCAGATTGACAAATGAAAGAGATCGCTTGTGGTTGGTTGCATAGTAGGGCAAACCATTTGTGGTAGCAGACATGGTGACCTCTGGACTTCTGGCAGACTATGGCCAGAACTGCACTGTAAAAATTGAAAAATGGGATTATATTGGAGCCAGTTTTATTATTTATCCGACCCTCCAAGACTCAGATCTGAAGGGGCAAAGGAAGCTGCCTGCTAAGTGACGCAGCCCCTGGAGATGGTACATGAGGAATCCACCAGCGCCATTCTGTGAAGGAGAGCAATTTTGAATGGCGTAGGAGCACTGGCAACTTGAACCCTGCTACATTAGTATCCTGATCTTCAGCAACTGCTCTCCAGTGGCACAGAGGAGGATTAGAGGTTTAGAGGTCACAGGTGCCCTCTTGACAATGACAGCTAAGTAACTTCAGCACAAGGACTGCATTTTTCAAATAATCACCCCTGTTCCCAAAATACATAATTATAAGAATTCATCATTGTGGGGCAGTCATAATCTTTAAACATAAGCCATTATTGAGTTAGGGTATGTTGGATGGTATTTCATTTAATTATTAAATCCATATCCGATCATTATCATATTTGTCAGCCCCATGAGCCCAACCCAGCCATGGACATGCTAAGTGTGTTCTCCCTAGGCTGGATATCTTGCTGCACCCAGCAGAACAGGAGGCAATGGGAGTTGCCTCTCTTTTGAAAGACAGCCCCTCAGGAAGAGTTGCCCTGGGAAAAGGGAATCAAAGGGTACACCCTACACAACAAAATAACCTCACAGCAGGGTGCTGCATACCAAAGGACCTGAGATGCTATGCGTCTGAGAAGGGAAAGGGTGACTGTAGAGAGAGGGAGCTCCACACAGTTAGGACAGGGTTCCACCATCTTGTTTATCTCTATACCTCTCTTTCCTTCCTTTCCCCTCCAGTTCCTTTAGCACAAAACAATTTTGGTTATGATGCAAGAAGGCAAGACCCCTTTACCCCAAGGCAAGGATTGAACCCATTAAAGCATGGTTGCTTTTGTTGAGTCACCTGTGGACTTCTCCCTAAAAAGGAGGGGGGTCTCCCACTCCTTTTTGATTCACTTTTGGAACATCCAGGACATAATAAAGAAAACATTAATGTGGACCTCCTTTGAGAGAATCTGACCTTTCCAAAGCATTCAGCCATTGAGGTGAAGTAGGGTTCCAAGACAGAGGGAAGCCCTGCTGCCTATCCATTCCCAGGGTGACTCTTGATGCATACTTCAGTTGGCTTGGAGAACAGAGACTGAAAGGACTCACCTTGTCCAAGAGCCAAGCAGTGGGTTTCATATCCTCCTGAGATCCAGGGCAACCAGGATCCCTGTTTTCACCTTTGAACCGCCTCAAGAAACCTTTATGCCACCAAGCCAAAAGGAACCACCAGTGATGCCTTTGGCACTCACTCAACTTTGAACCACTGTACTCACACCTTCAAACCGGCTCAAAGTCATAGCACCCCAGAAGAGTCTCTGCACCTGGCCAGTTTGAGCACCTGTACACCACACACTCTACTTCGAATTGCCACAGCAGACACAGAATCAGAACAGGACTTTGCATTGCAGCTTGACTCGAAGTGCTGGACCATTGTGTCACTCCTCAATCCGAACCAGTGATACTCAACCAGTTCTGGGATCCATTTGACTTGCACTGCTTAACGCTACTCAAGAACGACATTGGAGCAACTGCTTGAACCGGACTCTAAACTGACTCACTGCCTGGATCAAGGAGACTCAATGCCTTCAAAGACAATTTGACCTGTAATCACAACGGCTTGAAGCCCGGCTCTGTGCCATCGATTGCCGAACAGTGGATTAAGGTACTTTGAGCTGACCCTTTACCTCAGTACATCCTTTGGGGACCTAGAGGCTGGCTTTTGCACCTTTTTACCACCAAGAACACACCCTTTTTAAATTCTGTATTACATTTCTTGCCTGATTTTCCTTCCTGCTGAATATCCAGAGTACTTCACCATTACATATTGCATATCTCTGTCTTTTTTTTATAGGTGTGGGTTTTGGTACACTGTTTTTTTATGGTTATTGGTACATTGGTGTGTTTAATTAAAGTATATTTATATTTGTATAGAACCTTGTTCGGGCCTTCCTTTAATTTTGGACTGGATTACTGTGCAGTTTGGGTTGCTACTGGATCACATTCAGAACCCGTCTGAGAATATAGCATTCCTTTAGCCCACATCACCACAAAAGGCAAAGGAGGATATCACTTGGCTCTGCCTGTTTTACTTTTATGATTGGTATCACTGTTGGTTGGGGCTGAGTAGGCAGCTCAGTTTGTCCTCATTCATGTACTGTATGAGAAGGGAAAATGAGAGTCCATTTGGGAAAACAACCTCAAGAAATTTAGCCAGTGAAGGTGTTACATTTAGTCATGGCACGTGATTGATTTGACATATTGTTTAGCTTCCATTCGCAGATCCATCTACAGAGAATGTTTGTGTTATCTAATATAAGGAAGTATTCTGTGATCTCTTTATCAGAATCCCGATTGAGAGGGACCACTTAATGCAATTTGTATCATAATTAAAATATTTAGCTTTGGGTATAAATTTACTCAGGAACACAAGCCTTATCATACCCATTATTCCACCTTTATACATTGTAAAACATGCAATCATCAGTGGAGGAAGACAATTAGGGAAAATGAAGATTACTGTTAAACATATTCCCAGGATTTGAAATGTATAATAACTGAATTGGAAAAATGAATGAGCAACTGCCTGCATTATTTATAAAAATGTTAGTTGGTGACTTATGACCTTAAGGAAATGAGACAAGAAATCGGTACACTGCCACAGAAAAAAATAAGGAAAATGCTATTGGTAGAATCCACTATGTGAAAGTTAGTGTTATGTTATGTGAACTTATACAGCACAAGGCAGGCCCAGTGGCATCTGTAGGATATTTTGTGTAAATTTGGGGTCTGGCTGTATTTTCTTACCCCCAAAAGAAGAGTGGTAGTTTAGAAATACTTATCCTTGTGTTTAGACTGGGTTTGTTCTCACATCATCCTATAGACCATACCTTATTATATTATATTTTTGAATCCAGTAATATGTATTGGTGGCGGTATTTGGTGGTAATAGATTTCTTAGTGGTGAGCATAATTTTCCTTCCCTCCATTATAGCCTCATCACACACAAAACTTTCCTTACTATTATAATACTCTTAGTGATCTATACAGGGCCTTGGACCTACATTCAGAGACACCACACTTTTACATAGAGTGCCACCTACAACCTGTGGCCGGTATCACTGATTTATTTACAACAGTGAACTATGCGTCCGTAGGCCTCATTACTGGTTCATAGACCCCCAGTAATCTGCATATTGTATTAGATTTCTCCAGACAACATGCACTGGGGAACACACGTATACACCTATTTATGACCGCTAAGTCTATCTGCATGAACAAATTGGCAGCTGTATTACCAAAGAACACGAATCTTCCCCACATCCGCATAGGCAAACCCAAAACAATGAAAACTCAGAAGCATATATATATATATATATATATATATATATATATATATATATATATATATATATATATATATATATTATATTGTAAACAATTTCAATGTCATGATACAGTTCTTACCATTTACATTTCAGCACTACCTGTAACAAAATGAGAAGAGAAAAACAAAACCACAGATGCAGTGCAAATAAATCCTTTTGAAACTAGGCGTCACATTTTATGATTCACCACATGACAAATAAAAATGCAAGGGATTTTCTTTTGCTTTGCTACTCTAACTGCCTGTTATTTTTAGATCACATTTGTCAAACAATCGCATCAGAATAACCTCACTTCGACTTGGATGCTCACCAAAGATTTGCTGTTCCCTCTCCCACACGATTTCCTTTTGTTCGCTTCAGAAGGACAAGCCCAGTCAGCATGGATTGCCTCTGTTATCTCGGATGTTTGAAGTGTGTGGTGAAAACAGAGAGTTCTCAAGCCAGCGCTAAGTAAGACTAGGCACGTCTGTCTGAGAGCCCAGTCATTATCTGAACTAACTCTCCCTCTGCCCTTGTTCCCCCAGCAAAGTTCTGCACCTTCCCATTTTGCTTATGTAGCAAAACTGCATATACACTGCTCCAATCAAATTCAAGTCAGCATCACCCTTCCTTTAGCACAATAGGCCAGTTACACAGTGTAATTGTATCTACTATCATTTCCTGGTATGCAGGCTCTCTGCTTACTGCAAACACAGAACAATAAGGGAGAGAAAAATAAATTCAGTGCGCGTTTGAAAAACGAATTTCAGAATTCGCACATAGAGATTACATTATAATGTTAATAAGTTAGCTCTAGTAATTAGTCATTGTTAATTAAGTCAGTTAGTTAGATGAATAATGTAGTCTCCTATGTATGAGGTATTTCAAAGAAGAGAGAAAAAAAAAAATCACTTTTAAACCTGCAGCTTCACATTGTGTTTTGCTGTCTTATAAATCCTGTCTCCAGCCACATACTCACATATTATGCTGGCAACATAGACTAGCTATATGTGTATGCCACATTATTGCTGGCAACAAAATGCCATTACATCCAGTGAGGCGCTATACACTCCAAGGCGCTATAAAGAGCTATTTTTTGCATTGAGTTACACACTCCAAGGTGCTATAAAGCGCTATATAGTACTACATTATCCCTCCTTTTCTGACAATTTGGCAGTGTTCCAAGCCACAATTGGAGGAAACCCAACTTGCACTCCTCCTTTTTCTTTCTATTATGGCAACTCAATAATAAAAATTCAAATTTTTCACAATAAATCACTGCTTAACCACCAAAAAACCAAATTTCATCTCAAATGAGTCCATCAGTTCTTACAAAATATTATACATATTTCTTCCCAACTGAAGAGTCCATAGTCCAATGTCCAATAGACATCCGTTTAAGTGTAGATCAACATTTTAAGTTCAATAACAAAATAATAAAATAAAATAATTAATTAAAACAAATTAACATAACTAATTAAAATAATTAAATAAAACAATATAGTTGTGGGACTCCATCGCCCATCCTTCCAGTATGCATCGTAAACAATGTATTCACAACGCTGCATGTTCAGTTCAATATTGTTTCATAAATAATGTCCACCTCTGAGACGTCCCGACCAGCAACATCACAACATCTGGTTCATTTGATGTATTCTTTCATTCTGGCACTCTTGGATGCTTTCTATAGGAGTCATCTCTTTTGGCGTCTCGGTTACTTTGTCTTCACCTCCATCCGGAGGCATTACTTGATCTTCATCCCGCGGACTCCAGGACTCCACCATCTTCCGTGTTCTCCGGTCCTGTGTTTTGCTGAGGACAAAAACTGAACTATTGTCCCATATTGCCCTAGGTAGTAATCCAGAAAAAATTACTTTCGCATTTGGAAGGATCTTCATTACGGCTTGAACCAAGCGTTCTAAATCAGCCAACAAAGTAGGGGCACTGACGTTGCCCAAATGGAAAGCACCATAGTGCAAAACTACCACATGCGGACTGTTCATCGTGGCCATATCCTCACAAACTTGTACAATTCCCTGTACATTGCAATCAGGCACAGTGCTCCACACCACCTCCACTCCTTTCACATCAAAGTTCTTTGCAACATGCCTGCATTCAGCGTACTGCTGTAAACCATGCACAAACATATCTCCGAGCACCAACACCCTGACTTTCTCCACTTCTGCCATCTTCACCATACACAGTCTCTTTCAACACAAATCCACAACCTCGACATCTGATTGGCTGATCCGTACAGTCTTCTTTCCATGTTGGATTTCCTGGAAAAACCTGGATGTAGCACACACTGTCCACGAACAGCCGCGGTGTCCGCGGACGGGTCCACTTTACTCTCTGTGCCATTCCCTCATTGCATACAGCTAAGCAATCACACAATACGAATAGCGTCCTCAGAACACCCCCATTTTGTGAATTTTCGAACATTTCAGGACAATTATCATTTCATTATTCAACATATTAACATTACAAATATTATACTTTCATCTTGTACTCTGCACACAATGCTATGTTTCTCCATTAGTAGCTCAGTATACTAGATAGAATCCCATAACACAATGCTATTTATATCAATGCATCGTTCAAAGCACTAATAACGGTATGATATTTATTGCAATATCCTTGACACTTTTTTCGCAACAATATAATAAAAATCCCTAGTACACAAATTCCATGAAAAGTACATACACATGTGATGTCATCAGTGATTTCATCAATGACATTTGCGATGTCATCTTTGAGGTCCTGGGTGTTAGTCTTAGCAGTGCACTGTGGTGTTGTGAGTTATTTTTCATAGCTTACCATAACTTGCGATTTTCAGGGGTCTTTCGGCTGTACTTAAAACCATAACGTCCTTTAAACAAACTTTTTTTAATATCACGCAAAAATTATACAAACATGGCATGCAAAAACCAACTTCTACAGATGGCTTTACACAGAATGTTGCAAAGTAAGAATTTATGCTCGTTTAGAGTGAAGGTCAGCTGCTTCCATTTTTTTCTCGGGCCCCGGAGAGGCTCACGAAGCGGACTATAAGGTTGTATTGTGTTTTGACCTTGACAGAGATTGTGATGAAAGACTTCTCTTGAAGGAGTGTTGCTAAAACGTAAGAGAAGATAAGGATGAAATTTATGAAACGAAACCACTTTTATATATTATATCACTATGCAAAAGATCGTTGGCACACGCGGAGTCGTATTTTGGGACTGCACCACTCGTAGACAATGGAAATTGCAATTGTACTGTAAGTAACCCTTTAGATTATTTTATACCAAATATAATTACAATAGCGTAGCATTAAAGACCGCTCAAGTTGAACTTGTTCGTTGAAAGTGGCATAATGTTTTCTACCGCGCACTATCACCGCCGAATTGATCCCCTGTTGTTTAGAGGGCTCTGAAAAAGGCAGACGACACAGGGTGGGTTAATACAAATAATTTAACCGGTCTATAGGCGGTCAAGCGCTCTACTCGCTGTGCCACTTCACTGTAGCCTGTCAAATGGCACAGCGAGTACAACGCTCGCTTTGACATCCGTGCACAGCTTGCTAACGTAAGTTCGAATCCCAGCAAGGCCAAACTCAGCCTTTCATCCTTCCGTGGTCGATAAATGAGCACCACACACCGTGGTTAATAATAAGCACTGCTTAGATACCTCACGGTTTTTAGCGCTATATGAATGGGAAAATATTATTATTTTATTATTAACATACTCCGTTGCACCATCTTCGATAACAAATAGTTTCACGCCCTAATAAATAAAATGATGATTTTTAATGAAGATCGGCTGATGAGACTAATTTATGTTTTTTAAAACAGGTATGTGGCCCCATTTTGCCTATGTCACGATTTACAGACTCCAACGGATGGGGTCTTCAACTGCCAGGTGCAGGTCCAAATATGCAACTTCATGACCCTCACCATTTTATGGGACAATCGCCAAGGACCAATATGCCCTTACGCAGTACTAGCGACTACAAACAACATACCAACCAATAGGGTGGTCTAATGGCTTGTTTTTGGAGCAACCTTCCGATTATCAGAGCGACCATTTACTGCTTTTATCATAAACGAACAGCCTATCTACCGCAAAGGAACAACGCGTGGCTCCAAATAAACTTTTGCTGATCGACAGCAGAGACAATAGCAAATCGCTGAATATTCACTAAACATTTCATGAGAAATAAATGTACTTTACCAAATGTACAATCCTGCTGTTTACTTTTAAACCACAGTTTCATATTCCGAATTGTGGCGCGCTGTGTTGTGACATAATATGTGTTGTACTATTAGCGGACAAAAGGAGTGGTCTTAAAACACTTTCACCCTGACAACGAACAATGCAAACAACGTTCTCAGAACACCCCCATTTTGTGTAATTGCAACCATTTCGGGACACCGCGAGTGTTCTTAGAACACATTCAACTAGACAGATTACAATACGGACAGCGTCCTGAGGACACCCCCAGTTTGTGTATTTACGAACAATTAAGTACACCGCGAGTGTTCATAGCTCATTTTTACCTTCCTTGCGAACAAAAATGACACATACTCCGTCCTCTAAACACCCCACCATTTAGTTTATTTACAAAATGTCAGAACAGCCGTGTTCTCTGCGGACAAATGGAACACAACAAAAACGTGTAGCACATAAAAAAACAAAACATTGAACCTATCTCATACTCCCACACCCTCCCCAAACACTCTTACACACCAACACAGGGCACTAAATACATTTTTTTATCCACGTTTCACCGCACTGTACGCGGTCGACGGCGAATACAAGATGGCGGGCGCCACAGAAAATCTGACGCGCTCCACGCCCCTCGCCATCCAATCAGCAAACACGTCACATGTCCGCGGACATGACGCAAGGCCATGGGCCAATCGGGGTGCTGTCCGCGGAGCGAACAGGGAAGTCCGTCCGCGAAGCGAACACAGATATCACTCATTTTTTTGCCTTACATTTTGGTCATTTTTTTAAAAACTACTGGACGGATTTACACCAAATTTGCAAAAGCACACTTTCAGGACCAGGCCGCCGCTCCTGCTGCAAATTTGGTGTAAATTCGTCCAGCGGTTCGCGCTGTAGCCGTGCGCAAAGTTTTTTCCCATTCAGTCTATGGGAAAAAAAAGTTTTGGGACCCCCCCTATAACTTTTCCACCCCTGGACGAATCCTCACCAAACTTTGCAAGTAAATTCAGAGTGGGCCATATACTTTTTATGCAAAGTTTGGTGAGGATTCGTCCAGAGGGAGCGAAGTTATAAGCCGCCCAAAAAGTGTTCTTCCTATGGATACACCCATTTAACCATAACTACATGGCCACTACCGTGACCATGTAATATATATATATTATATATATTCCAAAACATTTCACCCTTTTTCTTTGGTCTCTGAAAGTAAGCACGTGTTAGAGAGAAAACAAACATAACATCATTGAACATTAAACATATCTCAACCTTGCAATAAAACAATATCATTTACTTCAGTCCCCTTTTAATGATTATCACATATATTTTTATTTACATATATTCCATCACCACAATCATATCTATTTTATTTCTCTGCTATTGGGCCCTATAAATAGCCCCATGTGTTTTCGTCCATGTATTTAGGGCACTTGATCTATTTCTACTCGCTCAAGTCTCCTTACCTCATGTTTGGGATGCCAGGGATTAATTTGGTTAACATGAACAAATTGCTCTGTTACCGTTTCACCATCAGTTCTTAAAGTTTTATAAACCACTGGAGACACCTTATCTATAATTTGAAATGGCCCCTGCCAGGCTGCCAGAAATTTAGAATTTTTCGGTTTACCTTTTCCAAAATGAAATTTTTACACCTGATCCCCTACACTATACTCTTTCACAGATGTCTTTTTATCATAATATGATTTTGTACTGTCAGCAGCCCTTTCCAAATTCCGCTGCACAAAAGCAAATGCATGTTGTAAATGCTTCCTTAGTTCTTCCATATATTCATGAACTGTAGATGCGCTTACAAGTGTCTGCTCATGTGTCCTGTATAGCAGGCGTTGTGGTAACACCATTTTCCTACCTGTCAATACTTCATGGGAGCTGATCCCTGTTGCTTTGGCAGGAGTTGATCTGATTGGCATCAAAACCAGAGGTAAATGTAAATCCCAGCTGGAACCTGCCTCTGCTACAAACGTCTTTAATATATCCACAACAGACCTATTACAACGTTCAACACATCCAGAAGAGGTGGGTCTGTATGCAATATGAAGCTTTCTTTTCACCCACAGTATCTGCCACACCTTACTCATTAAAGTGCTTGTGAAATTACTTCCTCTGTCTGATTCTATTTTTTGTGGTAACCCAAATCTTGAAAATATATGATTAACAGTAATGTAGCTGCTGTTTATGCACTACAATCTGGTACAGGAATACACTCTATCCATTTTGACATTAAACAAATCACACTCAAAATATAACGGTTCCCTCTGCTCGACCTTTTTACAGGCCTTACATAGTCTATTTGCAAATCTGACCATGGAAGAGTTTCATCAGTGGGCCCTATGCATTGGTGAAGCACGTTTAACCTGGGCACATACTAGACATCCCCTAGTATATAATTCCACATTTTGGGACATATCTGGCCAGTAAGCATCATCTTTCAATATCTCTAATGTTTTTTGTGCACCACTGTGTCCTGCAGGTATTGCATCATGTGCATGGTGTAGCATTAGCCCAGTGAATGAAAGGGGTACCACCCACTGTATTTGTCCTGGTTTGGATTCCCTAATCATGAGCCCATACTGTAGTCTGATTCGCTTTTTATTTTTTAATAACACCCTCAACTCTTCTTTTCCCACACAGTAATTTTCTGTTAAAGGATTTTGTTCAGGGTCTATCAAATGATTATAATAGATTCCCAAAATTGGATCATCTTTTTGTGCCCTAATCAGGCCTTGATCTGGTGTACCATAACTCAATTGCACTACTGGTTGTTCTACCTCTTTTGGAGCTTTAGAGCGTGTCATTGCATTAATCTGTATGTCACTAAGTAAATGTTTAATAGGTAGCAACTCTCCCATCACAGCCCCAATTTTAGCTAAATGATCTGCCTTATCATTTCCCTCCTTATCCTCTCCTGGAGTTTTTAAATGTCCATGAATTTTCCTCCAGTATATTGTCAAATCATTCTCTGACACCAATTTGTCTATAGCCTGTATCATTTTTCCATGTTTGAGAGGCTTTTTATGTGGCAATAAGCCACGAGACTGCGGGCCAATACTGCCCCAGTTAACGTAGCCCCGGGGGCATTACCTCGGGCGGTATTGGCCCGCAGTCGAGGGGCTTATTGCGCTTAGTACCCCGGCCCATTAGACCGGGGTACTAATTGCTTTTTTTTCTGTTCCGAAACGTTTCGGAACAGAAACATTTTTTTTTAAAAATGGCCGCCGGGAAACCGAAAACATAGTCCGTTTTCCCTTTCCATGGCCGCCATCGGGAGCGGGCGCGCTGGGAACACTCTGTTCCCAGCGCGTCCGCTCACGAGAAAAGAAGAAAAAAGAAGAAAAAAGAAGGTAAGTGGGGTGGGGAAGAAAAAAAAATGTAAAAAATGTACCGCGGTCTCCGGCAGGGGACAATGGATGCCTCCAGCAGTGTGGAGGCTTGGAGCGGGGATGGCCCCGCTCCGAGTCTCCACACGGCTGGAGGTTTCCATCGTCCCCCACCGGAGACTGCGGTATAGAAGGTAAGTGGGGTGGGGTGGGAGGAGGATAGGGGAAACAAAAAAAAAATATTTCTTACCTGAGTCCCTAGCGGGGGACGAGGGAAGTCTCCAGCCATGGGGAGGCTCGGAGCGGGGATTGCCCCGTTTCGAGCCTCCTCATTGGCTGAGGGGCTGCCATGCCCCTCGTCGGGAACAGAGAACCCGGCATGCACGGCGTAAAAGGGAATACCGTGTGGTATGGTTCGCAAATGAGCCAATTACCACACTGTACTCCCGTTGCGCTGTGCGTGCCGGGTACCAATTGCATGTAATCATACCTCTTGCTTTCCAGCCAGGCAAATATTCCACAAAGCTATTTCGTGCAGAATCAGAATCAGTCACCAGGATAATTTCATTAAATTTATTATCAACTGCAGTAGTAACTGATTTATAAATGGCTGCCGATTCCGTTACTTGACTGCTCCTAGCCCCAATTCTCATCCCTACACTGGGAATGTCTTCACATTTCAACCAGACATTTCCTATTCCTGACACCAATTGTTTATTACTGTCATTTTCAATGTGAAAAGCACAACCGTCAACATATACAGTTGGCAAATCTTTGCATGTCTTTTCATCAAAAGCTTTGTGTGGTGATTGTCCAAACTCCTGTAAACTAGATTCCACTTCTACTTCATTTGATACATGTTCAGCTGCACAGTTATGTAGATCTGCCAAACCTTGAGCAACTGGGCTCTTTTTATTTTGGCCATACCTCACTTCTACAGAAATGCCTTGCAATGCCAGTGTCCATGAAGTAATTCTGGACTGTGCTAGGTTGCCTGACCTAATTCTTTTACTCTATAAAAACTGCAATGGTTGATGATTTGTCTCAATAATTACCTTTTCTCCCTGAACAATGGGGCGGAAATGCTGTAACGCCCACACAGTGGTCAAAAGGGCCTTTTCACATTCACTGAATTTAATTTCAACTTGGGAAAATGCCTTACTTGCATAAGCAATGGTTTTGTGATTCAAATCATGTTTTTGTGATAACACTGCTGACATACAACGTTCAGAGAAACCTATTTCTATATAGAAATCCCTATTCTTTATGGGATATGCCAAACATGGTGCCTTTATAAAACATTCCTTTAATTTAGCCACTGCCTCAGATTGCTCTTTTTCCCATTTCCAGGGTGTATTCTGCTTCAGTAGTTTAGTCAATGGCTGAGTAATTTCAGCATAATTTTCAATAAACTTTCTGTTATATCCTGTCATTCCTAATAAACTTTTAAAACCTTTCACACATCTAGGGTCATTTACTTTTTGTATGCCCTCTAGCTTCTTCTTTTGTGGGTTTAGACCATGTTCAGTCACTTCATGGCCTAGAAAATTCACCTTTTTCTTGCACCATTGTGCTTTTTGTAAAGATACTTTGGCACCACATGCTGGACTTGCAGAATCGGATGTTGACTATGCTGGATGACAACAAGTTGGGGATGTTGATGCTGCTAGACCTTAGCGCCGCATTTCATCTGGTGGATCACCCTCTCCTTATCAAGGCTCTCAGAGAGAATGTTGGTTGCTCGGAGGGGGCCATTGACTGGCTTCTGTCCTTTCTTGCCAACCGCCAAGCGAGAGTACACTGGGGTAACAGTTTCTCTGACCCTTGTGATATCCTATTCGGAGTACCCCAAGGGGCCAGCCTATCACCAATGTTGTTTAACATCTATATGCGCTCCTTGTGTAGCCTATTGGTGAAAGCCGGAGTGTCGTTTCCAAACTACGCAGATGACACCCAACTCATACTGGAGCTAGGGGGTAGGAATCACACCACAGACAGCGAAGTGATCACCAGGGTTTATAAGATCATTGACGACTGGATGCAGGCAAACTGGATGTGCTTGAATGACTCCAAAACTGAACTGATGTTGTTTGGCTCCAGTCGTCAGCTGGAAAAACTGGGGGTAGAGTATAACACATTCCAAATCAAGAACGCCACAATACAGGTGGTCCCTAAGGTAAAGACACTAGGGATGATGGTCGATGCTGCGGTCGACTCGCATGCCAGACCAGCTTCCTCCAGAAAAACACAGCCTACTATCTCAGGCTGATGAAAGCCATCAAACCATTGCTGAATGAGGGAAATAGGGCAACGATAGCCAGAGCCATCATCCTCTCTAGACTCGACTACGGGAATGCCCTGCTGTTGGGGGCCTCTTCCAAGGATCTCTCCAGCTGTCAGGTGATCCAAAACAAGGCGGTCAGGTTAGTAAAAAATTTGAAGAGGAAAGATCATGTTATGGAAGAGAGGCTCTCTTTACACTGGCTGAGAGTAGAAGAACGGATAAAGTTCAAGGCTCTCTGCCTGGTTCATAAGTGTCTCTATGGCTCAGCGCCCGCCTACCTGAAAACGAGTGTAGTACCCTACAATCCCAGGAGAAATCTACGATCAGGTGGCAAATGCCTATTGATCGTGCCCAAGTTTAAGCTGAAAACCGGGCTGGGAAGATCTTTTCATGTACTGGCTCCCAAATTGTGGAACAGCATCCCTGAACCCCTGAGGTTGGAAACTAATCACTCCACCTTTAGGAAGGTGCTCAAGACTCACCTTTTCAGATGAGAAATCGGGTGACGATGCCTCTTAGAGGCTTTCCGGTGGTTAGCAGACCCTTTAAATGTCGTATGTCACATAGTATCTGTTGCGTATGTTTAAGCGCCCTGATGCCCGCGGGCTACCGGCGCTCTACAAAAACTAAATATATACATACAAATACATACCTGCCTTTTGCAATTGGTCAAGAAAATGTCTAATTTCATCAAAATGGCTTTTTGAGCTCTCATTTTTTATCAGGACATCATCCACATAAACTGTGGTTCCTCTTTCCGCTGCATCAGGCATAGCCTTTCTCAGAAATATGTCAAATTCACTCCCACTATTGACTTACCCAAATGGAGTTCTAACCCATGCGTATTGGGTCTTATCAAATGAAAAAGAAAATAAATTCTGAATCTCCTCTGCCAATAGCACACACCAATATCCAGATGTGAGATTTAATGTAGTAAACACCTTTTAGCCATGCACCTGAGCTAAGCCTTGATCAACGAATGGCAGTGGCCATCTGGACACTGGCACTCTTTTATTTAATTCTCTCAAATCTGCACACAGACGCCATTGACCATTTGGCTTTAACACACCTAAAATAGGTGTGTTGGATGTGCTATGAATAGGCCAGATAATTCCCAGAGACTCCAAATTTTTTATTATTTCTGTCAGCGACTCTAAACATGCCAGTGGTAATCTGTACTGACGCACAAATATCGAATTGTCACTCCCTGCACCAATGTTCCAATCACATGACCCTAGTAATAGAGAGAATTACATTAGCCCTAGGTGCTTAGGGGACAGGCCCCGGGCATGATATCGACCTGATATTTCAGGTATGAACCATAACCTGAGGCAAAGCCAGGTTCAAAGAAATAATGGTCCCTATCAGTCATTGGGGACACAGAGCAGATTTGACCCTAACACCATGATATATGGTAATCAGGATAGACCGTGATATGTGGATCGATCTACTGATATTGGGAATCAACATAGGGGTAAGTATTCACAAAATGAGAGACAGGACATGAGGCAGAATATGAATTATGCTCCACGTCAATACAATGATTCACCACCACCAGGAGACTACAACCAAAGAATGGGTGCACCCCGCTCCCGTCCACATATGAATCAAGAGGTCAGGAACAATCCCAATAGAAGTCATTCCCCTGAGAGGTATCAGAATAGATTCAGTCAGGGGGAAAACAACCAATATTGACCTAGGCCATTGTTTGCCATCAACACCAATAAATGGTCTCTTAGATACAAAATTACACATTTTACATTTACAACATTTTCTGAAACCCATTTTGTTCTCTCCTAAGAGCCAACTTGACGATTCATTCTTAGTCACTACCATACTTGGCGCCAAGATGTTTTTTAGTGTGGGGGCTCTGCGTAAAGTAACACTCGGTCTTATCTCTAAGACTCTACACAGATCTCTATCGGTGGTCAGAATGTTCCAATGTTTTTGCATTATGACTCTTATTTGTTGGGCTTGTTGGTTGAAGCCTGTTATGAACCTGATTTTCTCATCTTTAGGTTTAATTTTGGGTTTGAACAGAATACTTCTAGAAAGTTTGTCTGCTTTTTCAAAGCATTCTGTCACTGTATTTTTAGAGTATCCTCTGCTTACGAACCTTCTGCCGATATTTTTGGCTTCTTCCTGGAAATCTTTCTCCTGACTACAGACACGTTTGGCTCTCAAGAATTCTCCATATGGTATGGATTTTTTGAGTGATGTGGGATGATGACTGTTGGCATGGAGGGTAGAGTTGGAACTAGTTTCCTTTCTATAGAGTGTAGATTTTATCATGTTTTCTTCTATTTTAAACAACACATCTAAGAAGACCAATTATTTTCTGCTGACAGTAATAGCCAATTCCAGATTATATGGGTTGCAATTCAAAATAGAGATGTATTTTTCTAATTCATTTTCAGTACCGTCCCATATTAGAAACAAATCATCAATGAAACGATACCACATCACTATGTGTTTGGTGAATTCTTCCATCTCCTCACTCCATGCCACTGTCGTTTCCCACCATCCCATATACAGATTTGCATAGGTTGGTGCCATGCATGACCCCATGGCCGTGCCTTGTATTTGTCTATAGATAGCATTATCATACAGGAAGTAATTGTGTTCCAAGCAGAATCTCAACATGTCTAATAGCATGAGATTGTGTTGGCGATAGCTCACAGATCTACTCGCTAAAAAGTGCTTACATGCATTTAACCCATACTGATGATGTATCGAAATGTAAAGAGAGACTACATCTAGGGAAACCAAAAGAAAATTAGATTCCCAATTAACATCATTAAGCTTTGTTAGCAAGTCAGAAGTGTCTCGAATATATGAGTTCAAACTCAATACAAAAGGTTGGAGAAAATGGTCTAAAAATCTCGAGGTGTTCTCCAAAAGGCTGCCTATCGAGGATACAATAGGACGTCCAGGGGGATCTATAAGACTCTTGTGAATTTTGGGATTAAAATAAATGAGAGGAGTAGTGGGATGGACGTTCTTCAAATAGAAATACTTATCCTCATTTATTAAATCCTGCTCTTTCCAAATATGTAACAGAGTGTGGAATTCCTGATTAGTGGTATTAAGGATAGATCTGTCAACTTTTTCATAGCATGATGTATTGCTCAGTTGTCTGATGGCTTCCTTGTTATAGTTGATACTGTCCATGATAACTATGCTACCCCCTTTATCCGATGGTCGAATAACAATATTATGGTCTTTACACAGTGTTTCCAAGGCGCTGACTTGTGATGTTTTCAGATTCTTAAATTTCATAGCATCAGAATTGAGGGTTGACAATTCTTTCAAATCCTTAATTACCAGTTTTTCAAAGATATCAATTGGACTACATGCAATGTTCGGACAAAAGACCGATTTGGGTCTAAAGTTGCTGAAACAGCTCACATTAGCGTTGATTCCAAACTGTTCGGCCAATGTATCATTGTCTACAGTATCTGTATATCCAGTGCATATATCAGTATTCCCTTGTAGTTCATCTAAACATAGCAGGGTACCCAAATCGCTCTCTGACAAAATTGATGCAGTTTCTTTATCTTGATCCTTTTTATGTCTGGTATATATATATATATATATTATATTGTAAACAATTATAATATCATGATACAGTTCTTACCATTTACATTTCAGCACTACCTGTAACAAAATGAGAAGAGAAAAACAAAACCACAGATGCAGTTTAAATAAATCCTTTTCAAACTAGGTGTCATATTTTATGATTAAACACATGACACATAAAAATGCAAGGGATTTTCTTTTTCTTTGCTACTCTAACTGCCTGTTATTTTTAGATCACATTCATCAAACAATCGCATCAGAATAACCTCACTTTGACTTGGATGCTCACCAAAGATTTGCTGTTCCCTCTCTCCCCAATCTCCTTTCGCTCGCTTCAGAAGGGCAAGCTCAGTCAGCATGGATTGCCTCTGTTATCTCGGATGTTTGAAGTGTGTGGCGAAAACATAGAGTTCTCAAGCCAGCACTAAGTAACACTAGGCACGTCTGTCTGAGAGCCCAGTCATTATCCAAACTAACTCTCCCTCTGCCCTTGCTCCCCCAGCAAAGTTCTGCACCTTCTCATTTTGCTTATGTAGCAAAACTGCAGATACACTGCTCCAATCAAATTGAAGTCAGCATCACCCTTCCTTTAGTACAATAGGGCAGTTACACAGTGTAATTGTATCTAATATAATTTCCTGGTATGCAGGCAACACTCTCTACTTACTGCAAACACAGAACAATAAGGGAGAGAAGACACAAAATTCAGTGCACGTTTGAAAAACGGATTTCAGAAAATGTTTTTTCACCCCATTTTGCACATAGAGATTACATTATAATGTTAATAAGTTAGCTCTAGTAATTAGTAATTGTTAATTAAGTCAGTTAGTTAGATGAATAATGTAGTCTCCTATGTATGAGGTATTTCAAAGAAGAGAGAAAAACAAATTTCTGGTGCACGTTTAAACCTGCAGCTTCACATTGCTTTTTGCTGTATTATAAATCATGTCTCCAGCCACATACTCACATATTATGCTGGCAACATACACTGGCTATATGTTTATGCCACATTATTGCTGGTGACAAAATGCCATCAAATCCAGTGAGGCGCTATAGACTCCAAGGCGCTATAAAGCGCTATTTTTTGCATTCAGTGAAGTGCTGCACACTCCAAGGCGCTATAAAGCGCTATAAACTACTACACAACTTGGTGCTAGCAGCAAACACGGAGGAAGAGAGATCAGAAGGAAGCCAAAAGCGGGTTAAAATTAATAGTTCTTTAAAGACCTGCTAAATGACTGATGCTTCTCCGTAGAGCAAAGTGTCAAAAGGAATGTGTTTCAAAGTTTATCAACGACAAAAGAGAATGCACAGCCTCCAATATGCAATTATTTAAATGCGTGAGATCGGAACCAGACAGGCATCAGCAGGACGAAGGGCCTGGGCGAAATTTGGCTTGCAAATATTCAGAACCAAGGCCATAAAACGCACAATGGACCAGGCACAGAGTTGTAAATTGAATGTGCTTAGCCACAGGGAGCCAGTGCAGGTTACGCACTATAAGGGAAATGTGAACATGTCTAGGCATCCACATAGCAACTCTAGCCACTGAATTCTGCAG